>NW_024962335.1:11949483-12549483 GCF_019238085.1 Lagopus leucura
TTCCATTACAACCGATGGTTTGTTGGTGTTTTTTTGTGTTTTTTTTTATAACTGAAGCTGACTTGTCACCCTCATGAGACAAATGAGTAGAGATGTGAACAAAGGAGAGCGCTAACCTCTGAGAGGTTCTGATGCACACAACTGCCAACTGCTCACGTTCAAAGCCACCAAAGAGATATTGGCCAAGCTAAACCGGTGTTCTGGAAACTCTTGCCCACCTCTGAGTTCCAGGGATTTGCTTAGGAAATCAGTTGTGACAAGGACACGTGCACAGCTGCCTTCAAGCCACTCAGCACAGACTGCAGGCAAATACTGAAGTACAGCTCTGCTGAAAGGTACGTTCTTTTCCACAGGCCTTGAATCTCACCAGCATCAGTGTGTCTGCAGTTACCAACTGCACTGCCTTTTTCTGGGTGGAAAACTGCTCAAGAGCAGCACGGTGTGAACTTCTCCACCACACATTTCTGACCACCTGGCTCATGCTTCAACAGTACTCGAATCACAGAGCTAAGGTCTTTACTAATTCTGTGACTTTTCTGATTAGGAGAGAGCATTAGAACAGAGTTTATACCCAGATGGAATTTGTGTAAATATCTGACATTCCTGCTCACAGTTCTACCTCTGAGTTTTCCCTTTATACCTTTCCCAGCAATAATTCCAGGCTCATTTTTCACAACATGCCCCTGCGGTGCCAAGTGTTCTCAGCCAAGGGTTCTGAAACACAGAGTATAAAAATAACTGTAACAGAGAATTGAGGTGGGCAGGGCCCTCAGGGTCCATCTGGTCCAATCCCTGCTCAAGCAGGGACGCCAGAGCAGGGTGCCCAGGGTGGGTTTTGAAGGGTGGGTCCAGGTGGATTTTGAAGATCTTCAAGTAGGACACCCTACAGCCTTGGGTCAACCTTTGGCAGTGCTTCGTCATCCACACAATGACAAATTGTTTCCTTGTGCTCAGCAGGAACCTCCTGCATCTCCTTTGTGCCCATTGCCTTTTGTCCCATTCCTGGACCCCACTAAAAAAAAGGCTGTCTCGGTGTTCTTTGCAGCCTTCCTTCAGGCATCTATCCAAAGGGATGAGATCCCCCTGTGCCTCCCCTTCAGTCAGGAGCCTGAACTTCAGAAGAGCAAAACTCCATCTGTTTAAAGAATTATTGAATGAGATCTCCTGGGAAGCTGGGAAGCAGAAGGAGTGGAGCAGAGCTGTCACCTCTTTAAGGACACCTTTCTGATAGGGCAAGAGCTCACTGTCCCCCAGTATAGGGAAACAGGCAGAGGACTTGACAGAAGGAAGGGATGCCATCCAAAAAGACCTGGACAGGCTTTACTCAGAGGGTGATGAGGTCCTAGCACAGCTGCCCAGAGAGCGGTGGGTGCCCCATACCTGGAGGTTCAAGGCCAGGTTGGATGGGGCCCTGGGCAGCCTGAGCTGCTGGGTGGCAGCCTTGCCCATAGCAGGGGTTTGGGGCTGGGTGGGCTTTGTGGTCCATTCTAACCCAAACCATTCTATGGATCTGTGATTGATAGATTCTATGACAATTGGTAGACTTAAACCTCATCCCAAACACTCTGCTTGCCTGAGCTGTAAGCAGCACCTGAGTTCTGGCTGTTAGTCCTTCCTCACACCTGCCTTTGCCCACGAAGGACGGATTTTCCTCTGCTCCATTTGTGCAATGCGAGGGGTGTTCACACAGCCCAGACACCCACTCAAAGTATTACCAAGAACTGGGGCATTCATCTGTGGCTCTGACAGCTTCTGCTTAAGGGCCCTTGAAGTTTTGTGGTGGCTTTTTGTCATCTGTGGAAATGAAGGGAAAGTCCTACTGGGCACAAGTGCACAGCCAGGATTTTTATCATGCTTGCTTATGTCAGCTCCTTCGTTGCTTTTGTTCCCCAGTGCTGTCATGGGCTGGGTGGAATAGGATGCTGAGTTTGTGTTGTATGAAAGGAGAAGGTCACTATGAAGAGTTTTCTCTGGAAATCTCTCCTTGCCCTTTGTGGGCAAACCAGCACATGGGTTTAGTGTGCTGGGGCCACCACCACTGGGTGCTGCTGGGGATGCCAGCAGCTGGTGCTACACAAAGCCACCCACATCACTGTGTGGATAAAACCACCCTCTAAGTCTCTTCTCATCTGGACTAGGCCAACTGCCTTCCTCCATCCCACTCATCATGACTGTGGGGGATTTCCAATGGCAGTGGTGTGATGCAACATTTCACAGTGCTGCATCCCTTTGGAGCCCTTCCCTCTCCACTCCATCTTTTAGCACGAGTCATTTCCAAAACTGCTCTTTGGCAGGTCCTGGGGAGCTGATCTCACCATCATCCCTCTTTCCCTGGTTGTTCATTGCCCCCCTTCAATTGAGCAGTCCCAAGAATTAACGTGGTCAAACTGCTCATGGCATTCTTCCTACCAATCCTTCCAAGATGTTAACTTGGCTTATTTTCTATCTGCAAACTAAGCTTTCCACCTGTGGTCTAATGAGCAGCAGCACTGTCAAATCTTTATAGCTTTTCTTCTATCTAACGTGTTTCCCAGCCAACAGAAATGCATCAAATGCAGTTTCCTGAACAGCACAGGGGTAACAAAACATGTAGAACCTCAAATACAAGGTCTGCCTGGGAGAGAAGCAGCAGGGACAGGATGGAGAGAACATGGGATCCTGAGGGTGCTCTTTAGGCCGTGAGTGAGCTGATACTCAAGGAGAACCTCTTCCCTTCACAAACAAATCTCTTGGACCACTTCATGCTCAGCTTTGTGTGATGGTCCCTGGAGAAACCATAAATGGTTGGGACCATGGGGACTGAATTTTGCTATGGCCTCTTGGACATGCTCCCACTCAAACAAGGCAAGGCCCAGCTGCATCAGGGCTGTGGGAGAGGAGGAAGTTTTTAACACAGAGGGTGGTGATGCACTGGAACAGGCTGCCCAAGGAGGTTGTGGATGCCCCATCCCTGGAGGCATTCAAGGCCAGGCTGGATGTGGCTCTGGGCAGCCTGGTCTGCTGATTGGCAACCCTGCACATAGCAGGGGGTTGAAACTCGATGATCACTGTGGTCCTTTTCAACTCAGGACATTCTGTGATTCTATGACTCTATGAGAGGTTACAGTCAGCAGATAGAAGGCCTACACCACCGGGAGTTGCCAGTATATTAAAGTAAGTATGTTCTTCTGTTGCTCTTTGTCTTGTTCATGAGAACTCCATCTTTCACTGATCCTTTCTGACATGTGCTCATGGGTCTCCTCGGAGCACACAGATCTTTGGGTCGCCTTGATGAACTCACATTTAGTGGCAGCACCCATTTACAGAGCTCTGGCCCTCCTACCAAGTCAGTTTATTCACCTGGGTGGAAAAATCCTTAATTTTTATTAAGATATTGAGATACTGAGAAATGTAACAGGTTTTTAATCACCTGAGCATGAGTGGCATCACCAGCAGCAACAGCAGAGTGGGAGCTCAATGAGAACATAGGGCTTATTCCTCCTACAACAAGCCACCCCATGTGAATGCTAATCACAATCAATGCTATGTTAGCTTTAACTTTTTGCTCTGCTACTTCTGACACAAAGTTGAAAGGAAAACTAAATGTACATTACAGCTTTCTAAAGGTACACGTGGCTCCAGTGTCTCACTTGCTGATCCAGCAAGCCGAAAAGGGCTGGATCCCATTATGAAAGGCAGGAGTAAAAAGGAAACCATGTTCCTTGTTAAGATTCTCCAACACATTAACACAGCGAGTGGGTACCGTAGGTTATAAGATCCTGAGTAAAAGCTCAGAGCACTGTGCTCTTAGTTCCTGCATCTTGGCATGTGGAGGTGATGTCCCCAAAGCTTTTGGCACCACTGGACTACACACAGCTCTCGGGAGCATTCTTCCCAGGTAGGGGATGCTCTTATGCTCTTGGTACTGTTCTGCCTATTTAATATATTGCTATAACAACCAGGTGTTGTTACATTAATAATTGTTATCATGTTGAGAGAGACTGGTGCTGGTGCCGTTCAGAGTGCCCAGTATCTGTGCTCAAGAGGGCTGTGAGGGAGGATAGAGGGGCTAAAACAAAAATCAGGAGGCATGGGCAAAAAAAAAAATGGTGGGAGAAATTTGGGGAGAAGAGGATCTGAAGAGAAGAAAGAATGGGGCTTGGGAGGGAGAGGAAGATGTAGGACCTGGTGACAATGCAAGAGAGATGATTTAAGGCTATTCCTAGGCACCTTGCTCATTCATGTCTCCACCCCTGTGTTGGCTGAAGCAGCACAGAGACTTCTCCAACACTGTCCCCCTGTGGGCTGTGGCAAGGGCAGAGGATAAGCAGAGCACCCTGATGCATGTGGGACCAGCAGGGAACTGCTCCTGTAAGCAAAGCCCAGCTGCAGCTCTTAGCTTTGCTTCTGGCTACACACGTGGCTATCTCCAGCTGATCTTCTAACACAGGGCATACATTCAAATACTATTTTGGGTCATATCTAACGTGTTAGCATTTCCATCACTCAGACTGAATATGCTCAGTTACATCCTTTAAACCCCAGGAACACTCCAGTAAAGGGAGAGCACTCCAGGTGTGCTATTTTCTTAGTCTCAGCCCCTTTGTCGGAGGCTCTTACCTGCACCAAACAACCACTTCTCTCTGCACTTAAAGCTCACCAGGGAAAGCAGGAAACACAACAAGAGAAAAATAACATTGGTTCTGCAGTAAGAAGACAAATCACTGTTGTCAAATTTATTCACCTCCATAAGTGGAAGAAGTACTTTTTATAGGCTTTTTATTTTAGTAACAGCAAATGATGATGTCTGCCCTTTACGTGCAATGCTCAACAGAAGGCTGTGCTGCTCCATGCGTCATGTACTACACGTGCCAGCTTTCTGTTCACTTCATATTTATTGCTTCTGGGGGGGTTCAGCCTCTCCCTCTTGGGAATTATTCTGGTCAAGCAGTGACTATTGTTGGCTCTTTCCCTGTGGTTCCCTAGGCAGCCACCATCGCCATCATTTTTTGGGTGGTTCTCATATTAAAAAAATCCTCAACAAGTGTGAAGCTCATAGAGAACTGGCAGTAGGTGGTACTCCTCCTCTTCCAAAATAACTGCTTGGAGGAAAGGTTTTGTTTGGTTTCTCGGGCTTTATGCAGTTACTTATTTTAGGCTGCTTTATTTAGCTTACATTTTTGTTCCTTGTATTGACCCAAAGTTTTCCTTTTCTCAGATTTGAGTACTAATGGCTATCACACCAGCATCGTCACAACCTCTCCTCCTTCCTTGACATTTATACCATGCAAAGTTCTGTGTATAATCACCACATTCTTTTCTGTGGTTGTCATTTGACTGAATTATACATTGGAGCAGTTCAAATGTATCAAAGCATGGATTTGGCAGGGAAAATTAAATACCTTTTGAAGATTTTCTGGACTCAGGGCACCTGTACTCAATACACAAAACTCCCTTAGAGCAAATGTTTCTGACCTTTGGCTTGTTTCCTGTTTCCTGGCAAAAGTGTGGTCAATCCTTTCTTCAGAACAAGCCACACAAGGACGTGCCCACAGGTGAGCAAGTCAGCAAGAGAGAACTTCCCACAGCTTCAGGAGAAGATTGGTGAAAAGTGGCTAAATATCTGCCTATGAGCACAGCAGAGAGAACTCGGGGGGGGGGCTGGGAAGTGCAGACCTCCATGGCTTGGGGTTCTACATTGTGCCAGACACCACTGCCCATCTGCTGACAGATCCTGAAGAGGAACCACTATGGAAAGACTGAAGAAGAAGATGTCTGGGACATGGTGACACCAGAGGAAGTGGGATTTCTTCGTTATAGCAGAAATGGCAGTAGAAATGCAGACAACAGCCAGGAGATGGATGATGACCAAGATGTGAGGTGGGACATTACTCACTGAAGAGATGCTCTGAAAACTGTGCTGCTGTGAAAACAGAAACATGGTCACAAAAATACATATTTAATACTTATTTTCTTATATTTTGGATGTAGACAAGTGCTGGAAAAAACATCTCAGTCATTATACCCCTATCTGTGTCCATCACACTGTCTTTCTGCCAATGAATGTGACCTGAAAGCAGTCTGCAACTCCAGCTCGTACCTTTACTAGGGCACCTCAGCAGAAGCAGAAACTCTCAGAAATAAACATCCCTGCAGGTTGCTGTCCCAGCTGTGATAGAAAGCAGCAGCAGCAGATCGTACCCAGGAAAGTTCAAGAGAAGAATGGGATAATTTACTCACACAAGAAGCTACTTCTAGTCAAGGGCCTTCTGAGGTTGCTGCACACCTTGAAGCTAGTGGAATTCTATCCCTCAAATGTGAGAGAAATGATAAAAGCAAGAGCCTCTAATTATCATTTTTTTTTTCACTCTAATCCTATTTAAGACTTAAGCTAACTCTTGTTCTCAACGATAGTCTGCAAAACTCTCACAAATAACATTCCTCTGTCATAAATACGTTTCCTGTACACACATAACATCGTTCTGCAATAAATACATCTCCTGTTACCCATTTTACAACTTGTCACCTTTCAGGTTTGCTGAGTCTTTGTGCAGGATAGGAGTTATCAAAATCCAATACAGAACCTTCATAGTCTTTATCATTACCTAATTTTCCCTGGATGCTCCTTTCTGGATTTGTTATTCCACACAGGAAAAACAGGCCTAAGCGAGTCTGCCTTCTCCAGACAGCATTAGCAGTTGATCTTTTTCTCCTTTTATTGATTTCTTTTTCCCCTGAAATTAATCAGAATATTCTGATTTCCCTCCAGAGTTTTCCCCTCCGCTGCTCTTAATATAGATTTTAAAATCTTTGTCATCACAACTGTAAATCCTGTTATTAGCACAGAAAGCCTAACAAAGCCTACCCAGAGTAGGGAGGGTTTTGGAGATAGCAGTTTGTGGTGAGGAGATAAAGGCAAACTGAGGCAAGGGATGAGCGGTCAGGCTGAGCAAATGTTCAGTGTGCTCCACTGTCATACCACACAATTCCCCATGTGCTGCTGTGAAGAATATCCATCTCAGCATTGTCAGGTTCCTCCTCTGGGGTTTTTTTTAATGCAGTGGCAGGCAAGATCAAAATACTGCAGGAACACTTTCCCAAGGCTGGTGCTTGCTTTCCCATGATAGTTCTTGCCTTCATGGTCTTCTTGATCTGAATCCCCTGGGGTCATGATGATGTCCAGCTTCTGCTGGGAGCTTTGGGATCACACATGGTCCTCTGGCACCTGTGCCAGTGTGGGTGCCCATGGTGCCACTGCCCAGCTCTGAAAACAACCTCAAATTTCTTGTTTGGAGAACACAGCTCCTTCAGAAGGAGACTTCAAGGTCTGAGTTTCCTCTGGGAAAAAATGCAGATCTGCTGTACCAGAGTGGGCTTCAACACCTCTTCCTTCTTCATAGCAAGCTGCTGGAAGAGCAGGCTCCATCCAGAAGACTGCTACAGCACCAGAACTCCCTCTCCAGCTCCCTCAGCTTCTTTCGACAAGCCCTTGGTGCATACACATGCCTCCGAGAAATTCATAGACTACTGCATTGACCACTGACCATAAACTGTTACAGTGACAATTGCAAATGCAACTGTAGGAATATAAGCGTAGTGATATAAACTAGACACAGACCTCTTCTCCAGGCAGCCATGTATTCATGTGTTTGAACCACGGCGATATTACCAACACATAATCTCAGTGTTCCAATTCTTCTGCGATCCAGTCTTAATAGCAGGACAACAAGCCTGATCCCCTACATTTTTTGAGAAAATCATTTTGAGAAAACCACCTCTTTTGTTTATCTATTACAAGGCTAGAAAAAGGGCACTCCATCTATAATCTTGCCTCAAGTCCAACAGAAGAAAACCTGTTGCCAGGTAAGTAAAACCAGTGTGGAAATATTTACTCTTGCCCATTACTAAGACACGGGTTGCTTTGTGCTGTTCTGGGAACAGATGTGAGATGTCCTCCTTGGCTCTTGAAGTAAGCAAAGAACTTTGATTTGCTGCCAAGGAGGTTAGCTCTGACTTATTACTTCCAAAGGCTCCTTACCCTGTAATGCCCTTACCCTTCTTTAGCTGACGTGTCTGTCATCCTACACGGTTTTTTTTAATTAAATTGTTGCAATTTAGCTATCATTTCAGAGGGTGAGAGAGACTATAATGTTCCCTCTCTCTTCCCTAAAACCTTGCTTCCTACTGCAAGCCATTGCATTGCATCTGTGGATCCCAAACATTTTCCAGTGGAAAGCCAGAGTCATCAGATCTGGTAGGTCAAAGCTTTGCCCAAGTTTACAACACAGCAGTTCAGGGAAGAAGCCTCTAAAATGAGGAGGCAAGGAAATGGTCTCAAGTTGTGCTAGAGAACATTCCAATTGAATATTACTAAGAATTTCTTCATAGAGAGGGTGTGCAAGCCTTGGAAGGGGCTGTCCAGGGAAGTGATGGAGTCTCAGTCCCTCAGAGATATTTAAGAGATGTGCAGACATGGCATCAAGGGATGGGCTAGTGATGGGACTTGTAGATCAAGTTGATGATCAGAATTTGAAGGTTCTTTCCATCTTAGATGATTCTGTGATAAACATGTTTTCTAAGTCCTCTTCCAATGATTTGCCCATTCAATTTGCAGCAGAATCTGTGATTCTGTGAATAGAGCAAGAGCACAAATTTTCATATAGCATGTGGTTAAGAAGGTAATACTTGTAACGTCTGAAGAACATTCTGCCTGAAGTTGGATTAGTGATTTCTTGAGTCATTGCCTACTGCCACTGCACTGCGGGAACACACTTGAGAGGCAGCGAAACACAATTAGGGAGTGAGTCAGGAGGAATGGGCAAGAAATGGGGTTTGGAGACACATGCTATAAACTCTCCTACTATATCTCTGCGATTTGGGGAAGCTGCACTCACTGCAAGAGTCGTATGCTGCTTGACATTGTGAGTTTGGCTCCATCTATGGCAAGCAATAAAGTACTACAACAACCGCAAAACAAATTGGGGTCCCGGTCCTTTCAGCCCCAAAGATTACAGCCGACCTTCAACTTTTTATTTCAAGAACCACAGCACATCTCTACCTCTGCTTTTGAAGCCACGAGTCTGTGAACAGCATTGTTTGCTACGGTAAAGACTTTTCTACCCATATGGAGCACAACTTGAAAGCCACAGCCTTAAGTTAATAATTCATGTATGGGTCAACAGAATATACTATAATTATTACACCTAAACTCCGATACCAGATCACATACTTTTCGCATGCAATAACCACTTTCCCAATAAATTTTTTATTTGGAAATTCTTGTGCTTGCTGTTTGCCAAGAGAAAAAAGATCTTTTTCAAATATTTCAATTTGCTTTCGCCCTCCTTTTTTTCTACATGTTACTATTTCTCAGAGCATTTGAGCACACTAGATCTTCTTTTCTTGAAAAGGAGAGATAGGAAGGAGGATCCCAGAAAATCTTACAATAACAGAAATACGTTGGTGTTTACCAAACAAAAACAGCTGACCTCTTCAAAACAGAAAATCCTTACTGACATAGAAAAAAAAAATGCTGTCTCTAATGCTTTAGACACGGCCACTGAACTACTTCTCTAAGAGGTTTATGTTCTCTCAGCTCCTTTCTCAAGATACATTTGTACCACAGGAATTACGAGACAACAGTCAGCAACTGATGCACAGGACATGGAAAATAAGAACAAAACCATGCAGAGGATATGATTGTTAAGTGACTGGCCTCTCTGAAGGCAGGGAATTGTGTCAGACATTTCCTCCAGTTGCTTCTTATTCTTGCTTGTCAGGGCGTGATTAAACAAGACTGAGAACATACCATCCCCTCCTAGTTTTACAACACACAGTAGTGCAAACAACACAGCAGGACTCTGCTCTCCATTAGGAGCCAAATCTTAAGCCTCTACAGCCCACTCCTCCTCATCCGCACTCAAATCCATATACCTGAACTCCAGGATCTGCTTCTGCACCCTCCTCTTCCTGCCCATCCCTTAAGGCACACCCTCCACATCAACCTCTGCCCCTTTCAGCCACGGAGGGAAACAAGGGATCTGTAGGATCTGGCTTGAAGCCATGGAGAGATCTGCTGGGCTTCAATGCTGTAGTGACTGGATATAAGCTGTCTGGCAGAAGAGCTTGTCCAGCCTTCATGCAGGCAATTATGGCCAGTTATTTCCCTGGGGCAGCGGTCAGGGCACCAAACCTGTCAAAAAGCCTATTGACAGTGCTTTCAGACATAGAGTTTTAATTTTGGGTGGTCCTATATGGAGCCAGGAGTTGGACTTGGTGATCCTTTTTTGAGTCTCTTCCAACTCAGAATGTTCTATAATTCTAGAATCCCAAGCTCCAGCAGAAACTCCCTGCACATCTCTCTGGAGCTGATGGGGGAGAGACCCCACAGAGGTGGTTTCCCATGTAGCCCACACTGGTGTCTTGCAGGAACCTGACCGTGATAACCCACACATTAGCTCTGGAGCCCAGGGCTGGCAATACTTCTGCTTGCCCAAGTGCCTTTGGGAAGGGTTTCTTCAGCACTCTGGAAAGCCCCTACACACGCCCCACAAACAAGCATCTGCTGCTGTGGCTCATGCAAACCACTGGAAAATTGGGAAATGCTAGACTAGGATGTTATAGCTAGTCAGAAATCAAGTTAGCACTACATATTATTTGCAGTTTTAAATCTATTTATACATATTGAGCTGGAGCAGAGAGCTTTGCCCACCAGGCTCTTTCTCATTTATTTTGACCACCAAAGGCAAGAAAAACACAATTAGGCATGTTCTGAGTTGTTGGGTCATTAGGGTTTCTGTAATAGCTTATAGTTTTAAGCAGTCATCTTTAGGTGGTTGAAGGCCATTCAGCTGTTGAGGTTAAGCCTAACGTTGTGCCATTTTAAGAACTTTATCTTTAGAAACACTCTCACAGATACCTGCCAGTGTTGTTCTCTTTTGGTAGGTTTTCCCTACTCCTTGTGCTTTTCTTTAAAGAGAAATGAAATCCAAACGCGAAACTGAGTCATCACTGAGAACATTAAGACATCAGGTTTGGAAAATCAAAGCATTTCTGTGCGAGGTTCCAAAGCTCAGCCTCTTGTTGTAAGCACCTAAAAATACCTTGATTTTGTAATTATACAATTGAGTTCAGAATTGCAGCTGGAATAAGTAGATTGAATTCTGTTGTAGTCTGTTATACCTCACTGGTGTTTTCTTTGATGAATGCAAACCTTCACTTGACATTAAATCAAATGGAAGATGGATTTAATATACTTCAGCCACATCTCTGACAAACATTACAGGCTTTTCTACAACGTATATTCACAATATATGAATTTAGTTCATTCATTATAAGTCTTAAGGAAAAGGAAATTTACTGAAAATAGCCATTAGACCCTTAGAACTAAAACAAAATACAGCTTATATGTAATAGGTGCTCATCAATTGTGATTATTCCTGCTGCAAACAGTAAGCTTTTACGAGCAAGCACATTTCTTTCTGTTTTTTTTTTTTCTTTTTTTTCCCCATTGTGTATTTACTAAGGTCTGTAAACACCTTTAGAATTTCAGACTCCATAGCAGCTGATACTGAAAGCAATTGTTAACATGTCCAGCACATAAATCAGTAGAGATGTTAGCAAAGCAATGAAGCCTCACCATGGAAATGAAGGAAAAGATTTTCATCTCCTAAAAGTTCATCTGTTTGAAAGAATGTGGCCTGCTGGGCAGGACTGCAGCTGCCGAATTGGAAATACTGGCCTAACCATGAGCTCTGCCATCGACCTGTGGCTGTTCTTAGACAAACCATTCCTCCCTGTGCAAACAGATCCATGAGCAAGTTGCCTGAGGAAATGACTTCAGGAGCAAGCAGCACGCTGTTGTTGGTAAAACCAACAAGGCAAACCAGAAAGGCATCCACACTTTCTCATCCGTGCCCTGCTTTCAGCTGTACCAGTGTTAATGGTGCACCCATGACTTGGGTGTTGCTGAGCAATGGCCCAGGGCCGTGCTGGGCTGCTTGTTGGTTGGTGGGCAGTTGTTGCTGGGTGTCTGTGGTGGGTGGCAAGTAATCGCATTGCATATATATATATATATATATTTCCATTCTCCTATCTAGCAAATAGCTTTTATCCCAACCCACGAATTCTATTTGCTTCCAGCTCCCTCCTTCATCCCAGCTGGGGGCAGTGAGCACACAGTGCTGAGCTGCTGCTGGGTCACAGCACAAACAGCTGCCAGCAGCACTTCTCTCAGATCCCTCAAGTGCTATTCTTAGAAAAGGAAGGTAAATACTCCTGACTTGTCATTAAAGCTAAAACTCCCAGAAATGCTATCAGCCACGGGAACACGTTATGCTTTCACTGTTCCTCTTTCACTGAACCACCTCTGGAGGGATAAACCTGTCAGTGCGGAGAATTATGCTACAGCTGAGATTTATGTGTGCACCATAGGCCAGAGGTTCCCCCTCATGCTCCTGTGCCACTGGGCTCTGCGTTGTCAGCTTTGTATGTTAGATGTGGCACGAGCATTTTTTCCTAACTACTTCATACACATTGCTTTGTGGTTGTCTCATGTCCTCCGGCTCTTTGGCTACAGGACACAGACAAGCCGCTGCCTCCTCCCTCACACACCATTAATTATTTTGCAAATTCCTCACGGCCCCTTCTCTTCGTTTCAGAAGGTGATCCCAATGTTTTCAGCCACTAGAGGTCACAGGCTGGACGCACAATGCCTGTCCCCTCACCACCACAGGTGTGGGGGCCTCGGGACCTGACCCTCATCCCCGGTAGCTCATTAAACATTAACCGGAAAACAAACAAACAAACAAGCAAGCGAAAACCCCCCAAAAAAGAAAAACCGACACTCCCGCCCCATGTCAAAAATCGGTGCTGTCCCTTTAAGGGCGAGTACCCACCCCTCATCACCTCCACCTCCCCGGGTACGCCCCGCCCCCATGACATCATCCAGCCTCCCGATTGGCTGCCCGCCCCGTCAGGCAGGCGCCGCCAGTCCCGCCCCGCCCCCTCGCCCCGCCTCGGGCCCGTTAGCTTCCCCAGGTGCTCACAGCTCATTGGCAGGCGGCGGTGGCGCTCACCGGCTCCTCTTCTCTTCGATTGGCCGAGCAGGCGGGGCAGGGAGGCGCGGGGCGGGCGCTTCCGCGGTTGCGAGGCGCCGGGTGGCGGTGGCGAGGCCGGGCTGCCCGCTTGGGGGAAGCGCCTTGTCGGCGGGCGGCGGCTCCGCCAGAGGCGGGCGGATTCGGGGCGAGATGGAGCCGTGAGCGGGTGAGTACGGAGCCGGGGTTCGGTCGGCGGCTGCCGGGTGACCCGGCAGCAAAGAAAGGGAGCGGGATGGGGGGAGGGCTCGTGGGGCCTCACCTCGGGGCAGCCGTCGGCGGAGGAGGGTGCGGCGCTCGGCCCCTCTGCACCCCCCCTAGGTCCCCCCGAGCCCCCCGCCCCGTGGGCGCCGCTGCTTCCCGCCGACCCCTCCCCGCTCGCTCCCCCTCGGAGGGGCTCTCCCTCCCTTTTCTCCCCTCTTTATCAGGGTTGGGAGCGGTGACAGCGGTGTGCTGGGCTTCTGCCCCTCCCGCCGCTCCGTGCCCGCGTTCCGCCGGGCTCGTTTTTCCCAGCGATGCTCGTTCGCCTCTTAGCTGCGCGCTCAGGGCGCTCCATTGCGGAGGCATCCCTATCCCGCGGTGAGATCGTGTGTGAGAGGGGCGTGTCGCTTCAGGCACACGGATGGAAGCTCGGGCCGTCCGCTTCCTAAGTGGAAGTAACCCTCCCGAGGCCTCCCGCGTGCTGCGTCGGTGTTTCTTTATTTTGCATCATGCGGACTTGGTGCTGAGGTGGTCCTGCGCGGTTCTGCCAATCGAGACGAGTGGGCTGAGTAAGGGCTTTCAGGTTTGATGTTGCCGTACCGCTTCTTTTTTGTGTCCTACGTGTCCGGACAACATCAGGCCCTCTGCCATGGAACCTCACGCATACCTGCCCTCAGCTGTAAATACGTTTTGGAGGCATCCACAGCCTTCCCCTTTAAATCTGTGAACCTTGAGAAAATTCAGTGTGCAATTCTGCCTTTATTTTAAACTTGCGTTTGACATTTGGTGTGAGCTAGTCGTGCTGTAGGTGGGTTTGTGGTTTTTTTTCCCAGATTTGCACTGCTTTTACTTTCACGTTGGTTTTACTTTCTTCTACCCAGACATGAATTCGCTATCCCTGGAGGTTCAAGGCCAGGTTGGATGGGTTCCTGGGCAGCTGAGCTGATGGGTGGCAGCCCTGCCTATGGCACGGGATGGGACTGCATGGGCTTTAAGTTCCCTTCCAACCCAACCGTTCAATGATGAATACAAGAATTTTCAACATTGACTTCAAAGTATACCTTGCTGCCACGAGTAAGATGTTTTAATGACACTGTTAGAATCCATATCCCAGAACTGACAGATCTGTAATGCTTTTGAGTCTTACTAAATACGTAGGTTGCTCTGAAAGTAGTGGCTCCTATTTATTTCCATGGAAACCATAATACATCCAAGTAGCACAATAACACTGTTTGATAGGGCAAATTCTCAGCTACCAAATGCTATTTTTCAATATAGTTACCACCATTAGCAATGCATTTTTGCCAGCGATGAACAAAAGCCTCCATGCTGCACACCAGTGGAGGTTGCTGTTGCTATTGCCATTGTTCAAACACACCACCCACCACCTCTACTCTCTCTGTGGACACGTCCACTGTTTGCTCGCCTTCAGCATTCAGCAAGCATCAAAGAGTGTCAATGTGTGCCAGGTTTTCCACATGGGGGAATTAGTAACACACCTTCATTTTGTATGCACTTTCATATCAGATGCCATTTTGTCAGGCTGCCCCTCTGCTGCCCTCTGTCACACAGCATCAAAATGTGACAGGATATTGGTGTGAAGGTTCAACCTTTACTACCGTACCACCAATGTCTGCCTCTGATGTTGTGGGCCAACATTATAAAACAGGAGGCGTTACTTTTGGAGTAGCTCTTGTGTTTTCCAAAAACAACTGAATAATTTCAGAATAGCAAATGAGAGGGCGCCCATTTGTTCCTGTTTGATGCAGTGATGGAATGAGTGATTTGATAACTGTGATTAAATAGAATCTAAAAACATTTAAAAATAAGCGTATGATCTGAAGCTTACTGTGAGCTCCTTTTCTGAGCTTTAGGTTTGAGCTTTCTGCTTGAAGGAGAAAGAGACTCAGAGCTGAAAGGGAATGCCGTAGGCTTTTTACACATGTGCAAATTTTCCAATTTGCCCTTCTTACTCTCCAGACATTAACTCATCGAGTCCCTCCCCGCTTACAATTTAGATACCAAATGTGAATCATAGAATGGCCTGAGTTGAAAAGGACCACAATGATCATCTAGTCTAAACCCTTCTGCTATTTGCAGGATCACCAACCAGCAGACCAGGCTGCTCAGAGCCACATCCAGCCTGGCCTTAAATGCGTCCAGGGATGGGGCATCCACAGCCTCCTTGGGCAACTTGTTCCAGTGAATCTGGGAGAGGAATGAAATATTGCCAGTTGTGGCTTCTTGGCATTGCATTGTGTACCAAATGTGAGTAGCACTGTGTTGCCTGATTCCAGCAGTGGCAAAAGCAGCTGCTGCGTCCATTCAGCTCAAATGAAAACATCCTCACTCTTAACGTCACATAGGGAAAGGCCCCACGGAAGTCCTTGTGCAACGAGTAGACCATTAAATAAAATGCTAAGAGACTGAGTACAGGAGACATTTTTACGTGGGGCTAAGAGAACATGGCAGTCATCCAAAGCAGTTTTTCATAAACTGGTAAGTTTTCTTCCCCTTGATTATGGAAATAATAAGAAACTGTTGGGTTTGAGGAGAAGTGCTTCCTCATGACTGTGTTTTGTAGCTCCAACTTAGGCTGATATAGTAAAGCAGCAGCATCGTCACAGGCCCTTTCACCTTTGAATCTCCAGGTGAGATATACATACAGGCAATCAAAATACCCCTTAATTTAATAATAATGCTGGATTCTCTGCACTGTTGAGCCACAATGACGTCGCTGTGTGGTTTTGGTGGAGGCTGCTGTAGTTGTAGTGGAAGATCGGAACAGAAGGGATTGGATGTTAGAGGAAGAGCAGATAAATTCTTAGCACGTGTTCATACGTTATCACAAGATGAATTGCTACACACGTTTGGAATGTATGAGCTGTCTCCATGTACGCTTTCTCCCCAGAAGCACAATTTGTAGCAATTCCCAGAGTTTTGTCCTTTTACTCTGTATACCCAGCTGTCCTTCCTCTATTCTGGGTGACAGAGCACGGCTGTGTTGGTGTCTGTTTACTGCTGGTAACTCAGTCGCATGATTAAAGATCCCTTTTGAAGAGCACAGCTAATTTCCTCTGTGTAAAAAGAGGCAACAATTAGTACGTCTTATTATGGTTATGCAATACTCTTCCTTTAAAGAATTATCAGCCATGTCCCGAGGGTCAGTGTCTTTTCCTGTTGAAGAGGAAGCAGAAAAAGCAACTGTTCAGCAGCCTGAAACTGTCAAACACCTACTCTGGGGAAAGGCAAATCTAATTATTTCCTGCTGGACACATTGCTGAGCCGAGGCTGAAAACAGAGGATGTGGTTACACAGACGTCTCTCTTGGTGTTGGGGCTGGCTTAAGCTGCTCGTATTCCTATCTGCTTCTTTTTTTTTTCCCCCACTGTTCTCTGTCTCCTCAGCAGAGATGTGTGGCTGGGGGCTGCCTGTTGTGCTGCATCACAGGGCCTGTTTTCAACCTCTGTAGGTTCTGTTGCTCCCCCTGAGCCCCCAAAATCAGTGCTGGGGGATGGCAGAAGGATCACAGAGCTGGAGCCGAGCGGGGGGCTGCAGGGATGGTGAGAAAGTACTGCAGCTAAAAGAAGCGCTGTAAGAACCATAGCCTACAACTGTCCCTAGCAGCCTTCTTTTATGGACGTGTGAAAAATAGATGGAATGGATGGGCTGGTGGCAGTTCACAGCCTCTCTTCTTTTGTCAGATGCTCTGGTGGTGCTTGGGGAGTTAGTGCGTGGTTGCTGTGTGCGTTTCACCTTCCCTCCTCTGAGTGCTTTGTGGAGTACAAACACTGCAGAGCGGCTTCTTTGAGGGAAATGAATGGCATCGGGGTGAGAACAGTTTACAATACCAGGCTTATGCATGTCTCTGAGGCCAGGCAATGTGTTGAGACTTTTAAACACGGGTCCTCCTCGTGGAGGGCAAACGAGGCGTGCAGCTAACACAGCAACCCGGCATCCGCATGGCGCAGTGTTTGCAGACAGCAGGAAGCAGTGCCAGGAGCAGCAGATCGTTTTCCTTTCATCTTGTTCTGTTCCTGATCTGAGATGCTTATTTTCCACGCAGATAAATGTGAGAGTTTGTCAGTGAGCAAAGTGCTGCAGTTGTTGAAATTGGATTGTTTTCTATTTCAGAAACTGAAGGAATTAATTAAGTTTCCGCAGTGTTCCTTTCTCCCTGCCTCTCCCATTTTCCTGCCTGCGTCCAATATCGTTATTCTTGTGTGAAGAAACACTTTGGATTTAGGCACATGACCCTGTCGGAATGTAAAAATTAATATATAATCACGGGTCTTTGTAAATATTGAAAGCTGAAGGCTGAGCTTTTTATTGGGGGGTTTCTTTTGCTCCCTGACCTCATGCCATTTATCTGCTTTTGTTCTTCTGCCGCAAACCAGCATGTCAGCTACATCTACTTATCCTTCCTAATGAAGCTGTGCTCCCTCCTTCAGCTCGCTCTGCTTCTGCTGATCCAGATGAGCTGAGCTTTTGTGGAGCACAGCAGAAGCAGCATAGCACTGGTGCTGCATGCACTGGCAACTTGTTTGTAAACAGCTGACTGCTGGGGGGGACTGCCTCTGTGGAAGTTCCTAAACCACTGAAAGAAGAGCTTTCCCCTCCCTGGAGCTGGGATCTGCTGCTGCTGTCTCTGCTGTGGGTGCGTAGTAAAGTGCATACATCTATTTTCCCATTCTCCAGTGAGACAAATAAATGTGCTGAGTACACATTGTCTTCAGAGCCTTCCACGTTAGGGGAATAAACAGCGGGTCTTGTTTTGTGAAGTTAAGTTTGTTTTGCAACAAGAGTCTGCATCACTGATTGGGTCAGCCTCAAAGTAATGCTTCCTGTAACGTGTGGCAGTTGTGACTAGTTGCAGGCATGCTAGGGAGCAGTCTGTGAATACTGCAGCTCTTCGAGTTCTGCCCTTTCCAGGGCTCAGTAAAGACACTGAAGATGTCTTCATTGCCCGGTGGATCAATGCGGCTGACACCCTGCCTTAGCCTTGCTCAAATGAGATCATCCTTTACATGCCATATCCATATCCATGTTATGATGAACTCATTCTTTCTGCAGTTGTTTATAAGTGGGAAGGTACAGGTCTGAGCAGAGTTCAGACACGATTCACTTTCTGTCGATGATTACAAGGAAACTTTCTCTCCTTTTGAAAGGAAACTGTTACAGAAGCATCCATGGGCTCTACTTGGATGATTTCGTACTTTCTTTCCTTATTTTTTTGCTCCTCCCCAATTTTATAACAATACAAGAAGTTTGCCAGGAGTATGTGATTGCAGCGTCTAGATTTATTTCCATCGCAGCGTGTACAATGGGCATAGTTTATGATGTTTTCAATCCTAGGTGAGAGGGCCAAGTTAATGTTAACCCAAATATAACCATCTCTCTAAATTCTCTCCCACATGTCCAAGCAGACCTGCTTTACAGGATCGGATCACCCTGAGTACAAATCTCCTCAAAGTCTCTATCCGAGGGGTAACCCAACTGCTGAAGATGGGCTCTGAACTCTACACTGCTGTGGTCACGTCAGGCTTGTGAATCATGTCAGTGTATTTCTGAACTGCTCAGACCCCAAGACACCAGTGAAGGCCATACGCCATTGTAATCGCTGCAATAGCAGCCATTTGGCTTGAACATGTAAACACTGACGTATAAACATTTCCACTGGATGGAGAAGTTTATCAGCAAGAAGAGACTTCTGCATTTCTCGGAGATGACACTATTTTTTTCTTCAGAAAATCTAGGACGGTAGAATTTTCCTGCCTTGACCTCGTGGTCAGAGGAAAAAGGAGGGCTGGAGGAGTGTTTTGGTTGTTCTGTAATCAAAGGGCTACAAAAGCAGTGTAGCTGTGGAATTTTGCCAGAAAATATTTCAGTTATCAGATGAATCTTTACTCGCTGGTTGTAAAGTAGAAGGAACAGTTAAGAGCTCATTTTCATTACAGTTGTGGGGCTGCTTTGGTCAATTTCTGTAAAGTTTGACTTGATAATTTGATGGCAGAGTGTGTCTGTGTTGTTCCATCTTCATGTGGGATTAAAATTCCAGGGGATGGGTGACTGAATAAGGCTAACAATAAGGCTGGTATTCTGCAGCATCTCTTATTTTGAATGGCATGCACTTTAAGAGAGAAGGTTGGTGACTGTCCATGCCTGTGGCACACCACTTTATCTCCTGTGTGGCGTTCAGCTGACAGCAGTAAATCGTATGTTGCAATGGTTTAACCATCTGCTTAGATTGAGCAGGAACTTCCTTGGCAAATAGGACTGAAAGTTTTAAGGTTGACCTTTTATTGTCTGGAGTGTGTGGGATAAAACTAGTGCTTAGCTGAGAAAGAAGGATGAATGCAGGCTGTCCCAGAAGATTACATATAAGTGGGAGACCATCGGCCTCATCGTGTGTCCAGAGCTCCTGGGTGTGTTGGAAAGTAAGGAGAGGTAAATAAACTGCGGCAAGGAAGTGACTGACAACATGGATCTGAAGTGCTGGAAATGAGTTGGAGCAGCACGATAGTTGTCCAGCTTTATCAGCACTGCTGCAGTCTTAAATGGGAAGAGATTATCCTGTGAGCCATGATTACTGGAAGTTAGGGACTGGCCAGCAGGAGTCTTAGAATGAAATGCATCCCTTCTCTGTGCTTTCAAATGGGAGAAGTGTTTTCAGGAGCACTTGGGTCCTCCAAACAAACACAAAAATTCAGTCACTGATAATTTAATAGAACAAAAAACCAACCACAGTGTTCTATCACAAGCCACCATTCAGTGCTCCCATTTTGATGGTGTGTGCTCACTGCTGTCAGAAGAAAGCTCCAGCAATGTCTTTGCGCTTCAGGAAATCTAAGATCCGCTCTGTTAAAACGCCCAGTTTAATATTATAAGGTTTTACATTTTTTCACTATTCTCATATCTTACCGTTGTATCAATTTGGCAGCTTTATGTTATAAAGCAAGCAAACAAACAAAAACTCTTGTTTTGGGTTCCCACAGTAAACTGAGCAGCTGGGAGTAATTCTAAACATCACTTGTTGCTGAGCACTGTCAGAGGTGGCAGAATGACCTGTTGATTCTGTGGCAGAGCTGTGATGAATGTAGTGCTGCTGTGTCTTATTCAAAGAAAAACTGAACCTTTCTCAGTGAACGGTATCATAAAGAAAGCTTCTGAAGCTGGACTGTCTTTCCCTTTTTTTAAATTTGTGTCAGTGTTGTAAATCCCTTCTCCTGCAAATTGTTAATTAGATGAGAATTGGCCAAGTGGATGTGCACTTCATTACTGATATCAGAGGGTTCTAGCAAATGTTGATACTCTGATTATCCAAGCATCTAGCTGTGGTTGTTCTTTCTTCACTCCAATCAGTGTAATTGGCTTTATCCCTTCACATATTAGTGTCATACAGCACAGCTCATTCTCTTTTTTCTTTCTTTCTCTCCCCACTCCAGCTATGTTAAAGCTTACATTAAGCCCCTTAGATCTGAAGTTTGTATCTGGGGAGGTTGCTGGGTTTCTTTTGTTTCCTCCTGTTGGCAGGATATTATAGTATCCCAACTACACTTCTGTGTATCCACAGAGTGAGTGGTGCTGTTGTCTGGGAAGCCCTGAAGTCTGAAAAGCCCAGAGGTAGAAATGGAATGGAAACTCAATATTAAAACCTTCCTGTGATTTGTTGTTTTTTTTTAAAACGTGACTAAGGAAGTAGAAATGAAAGTACATTACACATCAACTTCTGACCCCTTTATATTGCTGTTTGAAAGAGGTTTTCCAGAGCCTCTGAAGTAATTATTTTCTAGCCAAGTGTGGCTGTGAACGCATCCTATAAACATTGCCAAAGAAAAATGGTTGTGCTACCTCAGTACACTTGTGAAGTTTTGAGATGGGATGATTCTCTTCTCCCTTTTATCCAGGATCCCCATGGCCGTCTTGGCGAATCTACTTTGAATGTACTTTTGGTTTTTTCCTTTTTTTTTTTTTTTTTTTTTTTTTTAACCTTTCCCTGTTTTCATTTGGCTGGACTACATGGCGTAATAAACTAGTCATAACAGTCTCCAACTTCTACCATCCAGTGTTTGAGGAAATATTTCGATACAAGGACAGGAAGATTGAGTGTATCATCTGCCGAGTATTCTGGCTTAGTAAATCTCAAACAATGCATTCTTCAGAACTGACATACCAACAGTACTGCAGTACAAGTTCTGCTGTGGAAGGAGCATGGATATGTGTATATCAGCATGGCAGTCTCCGTTTTCAGTCCAACTTTCTTGGAATATGCCAGCTTAATTAAAGGCAATGGGAAAATAGGGACCCAGATAGGACTTGCTCCTTAATCTTAATGGCAAGAACGGGCTGTGTGTGTGTGTTTTTTAAAGATCCCTAATTATGTGTCCTGTTTTCCATTTCAGTGACTGGAGAGAGAGCTGCTGGCATGGAAGTGAGCTGGGTTTGTTCGTGGGAACTCTGAGTAAGGTATGTATTATGTTCCCTGTGTTGTCTTCAGTCTGTACCTTTTGTTCTTATGTGCTGAGCTGATATTTACTTGTGGTCACTGATTGTGAGGTTTAGTAGTGTGCTGAAGGTGGAGTATCTTGAATTTGTGCTAGTGCTGGGCAGCATCAACTATCCAGTGAGAACTTTGTAGTGTTGAGTATAAATGTACTCCTGTGGCCCTTTTGTTGTTGCCTAACAATTAGTCCTGTTTATTGCAGGTTAGCTTGTACTGTATTGCAAACTTTTCTTCCTGTGTGTCTTTTTATAATGGTTCTTGTATATCTGGACTGATTTAATCAAGTTTGTAACGCCAGGCAGTTGCACTATCCTGTAAAATTGGGGTGTCTTCCAAGCTGTGACTGAGATTGCCACGATACAGTAGTGTCCAAAGAAGAGAATGATATATTCAGACATTATCTGTGGTCCCAAGCTGAGTCTTACAGCAAAGAACAGGAAATGTTTTAATCTATTCTAGTGCTGGCACATGTCTTGCTTTAGATGTCCTTTCTGTGCTGGCTCTTAGTATTGCTGCTTCAGAGATGTTGGTCTTTTTTTTTGGTTGAATTTATTGTCCTTTAAGTTGACAAGGAACAGCAGCAGCAGTAGCAGTACTCCACACCAGCATCACCCTGACATATTCTTTACCCACATCCATTACATTTATGCGTAAGGAAGCAACTCTTGAGTATTTAAGATTTCTTCTCAATAAACTACTTTGCTTAGACAAGGCAGCAGTATTGATGTGTGCTTCTGTGTGAATTACTGAAGAAAAATCTATTTTTCAGTAGTAGAGAAAGCTGGAGTTGCAAAGTCAGCCCTCACAGGGGAAAAAGAGTAATAGAAAGACCTGGTAATTCAGTTGCAATTGCTGGACTTCCACTTAAATGAATGTCACACAAGGTAGCAGCATTAGGAGGTGCCAATAAAATTTAAAGAAATTTGTATTCCTCACCCAGCCTGCATTGATGGGGAGGAGAAGCAAAGTCCTTTCAGTTTGGTCTAATTTTTGTAGACAGCCTATGCTGTCATGAGTAAAGAATGCAGCTGGGGTCAGAAAACTTCTTGTAGTCTGTTTCAGGCTTTGGTTTCACAGTAGGCCAAACGTAGGCTAACTGAAAGCTGCTGCTTGTCAGTGGGCCCTGTTCCTCTGGTTTTGGTGGTGGTTTCTGTTTGTTTTTTTTTTTTTTTAATTTTTGTATTGTATCTAATGAACCTGTGGTTCCAGGTTTCAGATAGTTAGCGTTGTAGAGGACAACCATTTTTCAAGGCATAGCTTTCCATCAACCAGAGCTCTGAGCTGTTCTGCTTTGTGGCTGTAGTCACTGGATTTGAAGCATAGCAAGTAAGAATTTACAAATGAAATGGGAAAATGTAATGCATACATGGACTTATATTATCCATCGTAATGCATGATCACACTGAAGTAGGTACAATGTTAAAGTATTCTCTTATTCACACAAGTGACTTGCCAGAAAGCCTTTCCATAAATTCCTTAGGGTAGTTCAAGTGCTGCAATTTTGTCTGCTCCGTTGTGCTAATAAGAATACTTGTTCCGTGAGACCGTTTGGGGAGCTGAACTGATTGAAATGAGACTGCTTTTCCTTTATGGCTTTTTTTCTTTTACAATGTATTTTCCTTTTGGTTAGGCTAGATTAGTTCCCTGTGCTATCTCAGCCTCCTTACCCAAGTCGCTCGTCTGTTATGCCCTAGATACTTGAATTTCTGTCCCAAAGTTAAAATCTTCTGTTTAAAAGCTTATTGTTTCTTGGGAAGTCTCATTTCCAGACTCCTCTTGTCCACTTACTTTCGCTTTCAAATCCACCCTGAGTGCATATTCAACATGAGCTCCTTCATTCCTCCTCGGCCCCTGAGTTCTCCTGCCATGAATTCCTGAGTCGAAGCTCATATGTGGCACAGACCTTCAACATTCTCTTTCCTAGTTTGCTGCAGCCTTCTTGCTGCCAGTGATTGCTGTTGCCATATGCCTTTCACTGCTGTCTGGGTCAAAATCCTTAGCTTCATCTACTTGTCCCTGTGGAGGGACAGGAGGAATGCCTTGCCTCTTACATGTGGGAAACCTTAAAAAACGCACCAATGACAATTGCAGGAAAATCAGCAGAAGGTGTTGAAAAGCAGGCGTAGGACAATCCTGTTCTAAGCACTCCACAGTTCATCGTGCATCTCTTTGGCACCAGTGCTAGCCTGAACAGCTTGCTCCCCTTCAGTGCTCCCTCTGTTTTGCTGGCATAGCTTATTTTGTGGCCATGGTGAGCCACTCTGGGGAACAGAGCCTCCTGGAAAGAAGTGGTTTTTGCTAGCTTATTTTTCATCTGATCCAGTACATGTTGTCTCCATAAGATTTATGCTAGTTTCACAATGAGGAAGGTATGAGAGTGGGAATGTGTAGCAGACTGCTTAGGTTGGCACTGCTTTTGAATGTTTAAGTGTGCTCTTTGACATTACCGTTGAGTTGATCTTTCAGCAAGCTGCTCTTGCAAAGGCTGGTCAAACCTCCAGGCAGCTGTGCACTCCTGCTTCTTCCTTTGCATCAGAGTTGGCTGTTTGTGCAGCCACAGGGCACGTAGCTAAATGATTCCTGTAGAAAATGGTTTCTCATCTTTTGCAGAGTTAGTCGTCCGCTGTTTCAGCTGATGGGAGTCGCTCTGTGGGTGTACGAAAAGATGGGCAGAAGAGAAGCAGCAGGAACAAGAGCTCAGTAGGAGAAGGCTGGATTCCTTTTAGCTATCAAGTTGAGCTATATCATGGCCAACACCTAAAATATACCAGCGTAGCCATTGACGCAGGAGATGGGAACATCACGTCTTTTTTGCTCACTTGCATTCTTTGAACCTCAGTGAAAATTGTTTCTTCTTTAGTAGCTATCATCTTTACTCTCACAATCTAGGTGATGAATTCGACACAGTGGTTTAAGGCTCAATGTCCCCTGAAAGCAGAAGGCTGTCTGCCTCATTCATTCTTTGGGCTTGAATAAGAACTCTTAAAATCAGTGGGGAGGTTTTTTTTTTTTTTTTTTTTTTTTTTTTGAGCAAAGATTGTTTATTATAAATACCATTGTAATTCTAAAACTAGTTTTGATATTATCTTCAGTGTAGCCAGAGTTCCACTGAGACTGAAAGCCACCAACTTCCTCCAAATGTGTATTTAATCATGAAAAGTATTTCTTAAGCATCTGGAATGCAAAACTACATTTCTTGGCCAGTAGTTTGTGGTTTTAAGAAATGAATGTTTGTTAACAATTTTTGAAAACCTCTTAAAGACTTCTATCACTGCTGGCCTGAGTAGAACGAAAGCCAGTACCTTATGAAGATAATATTTATGGCATGGAAATATGGTTCTTGATGAGAGGTCTTTAAAATCAGGTGGGAGGCTGTGTGCAGGGCCTTAACAGTGCAGTGGCAGTTAGGATGCTGTTGCTTTGCATTAGACGTGTTCTTTGGATCCTTTTCCTCTCAAGTCCTAACATCTCTATACAGATGTTCATGCTTTTTGCCTGATAAGATTCCTTGCTGTTTTCTTGCTAGCCTATACGTGTCTTTTGACTCTTTGTAGTGATAGATTTGCTGGAGGCAATAGTGTAGAGGCTTCTGGTAATGATTCATGGTGATTCAAAGTTGGCCTCTCTCACTGTAGGGTTACTGGCGCTGCACATTCAGTGTTCTTTGGCTCCAGATAGAAAGTTGTACCCATCCATTTCTTATCAGCATCTTTGTTCATGTGTTGCAAACTTTGGATTTTTAATGGAAGCATTGTAGGATAGTGGCTTGTGATAATGCTAAAATGGACAGTTTACACCTTCAAATTATCAGTTCTAATCCAGAAGAAATGTGATTACTTCTTGCTTGTTGTTGCTCAATCCCCTCACTTAGTGTGAAAATTAAGGAAACTGCCTGACCCACTTAACCCCGTGTGAATTGCCTTTGCATATGTGTTAAAATGCCATAATCTAAGATCCCTCTTTAGCACTCTGTAGTTTTGTTCATTAACTTAACGGTATAATCCTGGAGGTCAGTCCACTTGTGACTTTTATTTGGTATCTGAAGAGAAGGAGAATCACTTGACTGGTTTCACTCTGATCCTTGCAGCATCTCAAAGCTAATGAGGTATTCTGGCTTACGTCTGCTGCAAGCATCAGTTATCCTTTCTAGTTGTTATTCTTTTTTATTTGTATAATACCTGGGAGTATAGTTGCCTTTGGACATGACACATCATTGACTTCTCATTCATTTCAAACAGCAGCCACTTAAAGCTGTTTTGCCCTAAGATTGCCTCTTTACCTGACCAGATGATTTCAGCTGGTAAGATCATTTAGAAGAAGGGTGCTCTTAAATTTAAAGGGAAAACTATTTTCTCAAAATAACCCAGTTGCACACACAAGCTCTTGCTGTTAACTGCTGGAGGTTGCTTAGCAATTCTTAAATTGGTAGGAAATTGCCACTATTCTGACAACTCAGCCCCCAAAATGCAAACGAGAGAGTTTTTTATGGAGATGTTCTTGCTTGATTTGGAAATTGTGCTGTGCATTTTCCTCTCTCTTTTTTTTTTTTTTTTTTTGTTTTTGTCTTCTGTACCCTCCTGATTTTTATTGATTTGTTTTTTAAATTCCTTGGAGGTTTTACTTTGGTTGTTGAGGCTTCATGTTAGGGAAGGGGGTGCTGTTTTTTGGTTCAATTAAAGACTCCGTGTCAAGATGTTAATTACACCATGAGCACACGAGTATTGCTGAAGTCGAGAAGTCTAATGCATAAAGACTTAGTGCATGTGTTCTTGTCCATCATGAGTGTTGGACAGGTGAACTGCAGAACACTTTAAGGTTACACTCCTACCAGAAATAGCCATCCTGATTTCTTTTTCATTTTTTGTACCCCATTCTCTCTCATTCTAGCCTAGTTGCGTGGCTGAGTGGCAAACCAGATCAGGAACTGGTGCAGATTACAACTACCAATTTGTATGCGTGTGGCCAGGTCAGGTTTAACCTGGATCAGTTCCTTGATCTGGTTCAGCCTGTGCTGGCCAGCGGGAGGTGAGGAATGAGCAGACTGGACTGTCATAGGCAGTATCAGTGCAGTGTCTAATCAGAGGATGTGGTCTTACGATAAAACTAAATTGGTGTATGCAATCTCTTGCCAAAAGAGGTGGTCTTGGATATGTGGCTTTGTTGCTTGCTTGTGCCAGTGTTGCTGCTTGTCTTGCCTTACGGTGAACTGATTAATGGAGCTAAAATGGCAGGGAACTAATCCTGAGTATCCATCCCACCGCTCCCCAGTCATCTTTCGACTTGGCTCCGTGAGCTAACTCACTGCAAGTCAGACAGGTTTCAGTACTGCATGTATCTGTGTTGTTTCTCTTTCACCTCGTTGGCCCTGAGCTATCCTTTAGGGATTCTGCTCGAGCAGCTCTGCAAGAAGTTTCAGTAAGTAATTTTGTAATGTGGTGAACACGAAGTAGAGTACTTCATCACCAGGGAGTAAGCTCATCAGGTTTACTGTGTGTTTGGTGTGATAATGACATTGGGATGGCAAGACGATGCACTTATAAAGAGCAATTTGATTTTTATAAAGGTCTTTTGCCAAACATTCACATTGGATATGGTTTTTCATCTTCTGCCTTGCTCACAAATGACTCCGCCGTGTTTGTCTGCCTGAAATTGAAGTCTGTTAGATGCCTCTGGAAGTCAGAAAGGGATGAAAATTATGTGTGTATTTCAATGCAGTGTCTAATGTTTCTTTAGAGTGGTTCCATCTTCCTAGCTCTCTACTCTTGTGTTGCTGAGGCACTGCTGTTGTGCTTTATAGCAATGTAATGTGAGCACTCCTGGCTCCTGAGAGCTTGCTGTTGTCCCTGCCTTATGGTGATATGCTGTGTTTGTAGTTGGCAGTGGGGAATGGACTCTTCTGAATAACCCAGGAAAAACTCATTATCAAATTGAATTGATTCCCCATTTGGAAAAGAGGTAGCACGAGGACAGAAAGGAGCAACTGGACAGTGGAGGACTTGAGTATTGCTTAAGCTGATATTACATCTAGGGGATCATAGCCTCATGTTCTAGAACCAGCTGGATGCAACACAGCGAAATGCTTTGTCTGGTTATCTGGACAGATCTGAATCCTTGAGAGTGCTCACCCTGAAACCCTCGTGGAGTAGAAGAAATGCTTGCTCTTACAGGCTGTCCATCAGCTTCTGCGTGACTCATTTAAAGATCTTTATGGTATGGAACATTTCTCTATGGGAAAGTTTCTAATCTGTTTGAAAATGACAGACAAAAAACATCTTAAAATTTTAATTGGGCTCTAAGTATTAGCGTGTGTAACCAATTGATCATTCTACAATGACACTTTAAGAGTGGTATGACTGTCTGGGAAGCATAACAGCAGCCTTGCTGTTGGTTACAGAGAAGGATTCCATGCCTTTCGCAGGAGATCTGTGACTTCAAACTAATGAGACATGGATGGTTATAAATCCTCAAAGCATCTTCCTAATCCCTGTATGCCCTCATCAGTCTTGTAATTGAGAACACCAAAATTAACACCCCTCCCCCCCCAATTACAACATTTTCTATAGTCTGGTGGACCACAGGCATTTATTATGTTTTTTAAATGGGGATATGTTGCATATTGTTGAGTCGTAGCATTGATCTGAAAAAAGCTCTTTTTCCCTTAGGTTGTGGCTAGATGTTTGGAAGTATTAGTAATGTAGGCAGGTTCTGTCCTCAGTGGTGTGCTGGCACAAGCGTTGGTGTGGCTGCATGGCACATTGTACCAGGGACCTGATTTATCAGGGGTTATCCAAAGGTTGGGTTTTTACATTGATAAACCAGTGAGAAACCTGATCCATGTGCTTCTGCAGAAATGGGAGAGGTTGTGGAGGATGCAGGATTTCTTCATTCCTTTCATGCTTCATTTCAGTTTAGCTTTGAGCTGCATCCCTACTTGCTGGTGCAACAGAGGGCTTGGTGAAAGGGGAAAAATGAATGTTCAGGCAAGGGACAGCAAGAGTTTCTAAGCTGTGTTACTTTCAGTGTGGACAGACATTGAATGACATGCCAACCCAGATTGAGAAGATGCCTTCCATCTCTTCCATCTTCTTCATGAGTTAGGAAATCTGCAGCTTTTCAGGTGCAGTTCTTGCAATGATCCAAGCCTTGTGCTGGAGGTCTTCAAGGCGATTTGCTGGAGAAACTCTGGTTTATAATCCCAGTATCACTTGGCATGGTGTTGCACAGGGTTGCACAGCAGTCTGTTGTGCCACAGCTAATCTCCTGCCCTCTTCTCTCTCATGGCTGAACTAAGCTGGGCTGCTTTTTCTGTAGCATGGTACTGTGCCTTTACATAAAGGAGCCATAACTAGATTAGGAAAAGTGATTATTTTACAGCTGTTAAAATATTGTTTGAAATGAGATTTTCCTAGTTTTTACAAATTCTTGTTTAGCAGAAAATCCAGCGTGCCATGAGTTCCTAAGTCCATTTTCTATCTTCTTAGCTTAGGCAGTTCCCATGCATTTGAGCCATTTAAAATTCTTTTTTTTTTTTTTTCTTTTTCCCTTGTGGAAGAGGAAGGAACTCCTTTTCTACGGTGGAAATTAAACCTCCTGCCATTTTAATCCTTACGAGGTGGGTGTTAGATGCCAGTCACCTGTCTGTAGATTCAGAGCTGACTGCACTTGTGCTCCTGCAGTATCTGACCTAGCCACCATTTGGTACTAGGCAAATTTTCTCCAGCACATCTCCTTTAAGAAAACAGATTGGCATTAGCCCCCATAAGACCCTTTCTTTTAGCCTCTTGGCCTCCCATCACTACAAGGACAGGGCCTGGGGTCCATTTTATTGGTCAGAATTTGACTCTTTGCAGCCTTCAAAATGATTCTTTTAGCTGACCAAACAATTCAAGTCTATAGTTGAAGGGCGTGCGCTTCTGGGCTTTCTGTATCCATTGCAAAGAGAAGAAGAGCACCAGCCCATTTGATTCTCATTGCAGATTACCGTTAAAATTTGCTCTCAAATGGATGTGAGCGTTATTTGCTTTGGACAGGAAACGTATGAAGAGGGAGGCAGGCACATTCTTGCCAAACTGTAACTGAAGAAATGCGAATACTTCATATGGCAGTAAGCTTTGGCTCAGTCTCATTTGTTTTGTTACAACAAGCACCAGCTTCAGTCAGTGGTTTTTGTTGTTTTCTTTTTGTCCTCTCCACCCTTCTTTTCCCTGCTTCTCCTCAGATCGTGACATCGGGTCCTGGGAATGAATGTCTGACAAGAGGAATGAAATAGCATGTATTCATTACCAGTAACTCTTACTGTTGCACCCCGTGTACAAGTGCTGAACAAGTTTTTGAGACAAATGTACCACCACTTAAAACTCTGTTCTGCGCGTTACGGAGCAAACATTGCTCACAAATGAAGTACAAAACTGAAATAGAAGCAGGGGGAATGACTATTTGAACCAATTTATCAGCTATTAACGTGTTGAATGTTGTCACATGCATGCATGTTAACCAAGAGCATTAAGTGGGGGATTCTTAATTAAAAAAACGTGTTGTTAAAGATATTGCTCCAAGTTGGTACTTTGTGAGTGGTTTCTGGAAGATCGTCCAGATGTTTTTTACTTTGCTTCTTTGCAGCTAGCTCTGCCTCCATCTTGAAGCTCTGGAAAAACTTTGCTTGATACATGACTGTGGTAGTGCTGGGCTTCAGAGGAGCAGTGTACTAAGAAGCAGGAACCTTTCACCGTCATTAATCAAATCCAAATATGATTGCCCTTGTATACTTACACTCTCTGTTACTGTTTAGACTTTAACACAGTAACCATTCCATCGGAGACTTCCAGCTGGTTTGTTTCTGTTTAAATGAGTGAACATAAACGAATTTTAACATGGTGGTGGCTTTTAAACAGTTCTTTAAAGAATTAAGGAAGTATATGGAAAAAAAAAATCAAAACTGCTTCTTAGTTTAATCATTTAAACCCCCTTAGATATTGCACAATTCAGTTACTGTGGCTGTTTTAGACAAAAGAGCTTTTCTGTATACTTCATATATGAAGTATATTCTGTATACTTCATATATTTTTCTGTATACTTCATATATATATTTTTCTTGCATTCATTTTCACTAGTAGTGAGAGGAGAGAACAGGGTAAGAGAATTATTTTTTGAAATACGAATTACATTATTTGAAAATCCTCATTTGTTGTATTCAGCTGTTCTTCCAGGTATATTTTGAAGCCTTATTTTGCCTGGCTGGATTTCATATTGACAGTTGTCCTGTTAAAACACCATTGCTGATATGAAAGGAAAGTCATCAAGAGTTCGTTAAGATTCTAAATAGGCTAACTTCAGTGGAAGCTGGAGTATGGAGACTAACACAATCCATGCTGTTTACTGTTCTCGTCTTCTCAAGATTTGGTTCCTACAGTAGTAACAGCTGAGTTTCCCTTAAGTTTTAAAGAGAATGATATTAACTTGTAGTTTTCATCCATAGTTTCTGTGATGACCCTGTTGGAGGCATAAGCAAGTTTATAAACTTGTGTTCTGCAGGTTTCAGTTAGTGGACGAGTTTCAGTTGAGAATGATAACACACGCACTGTTAAAGAGCCTGTTTCTCAAGAGCATGGAGGTGCCACAGTGAACTGGAGGTATGGGTTGGGACTCTGCCATGAAATTTACTTTGTGGTTTGTCTTGCAGGTTGCCATCACGAAAGCCAAAGTGGATTTCTCCGGCGTGGTGTGCCTGCCCCCTTCCGTCATTGCTGGAAATGGGCTGGACGGAGGAGGGGCTGGCGAAAATGATGATGAGCCGGTGTTGGTGTCCCTTTCGGCGGCCCCCAGCCCTCAGAGCGAAGCTGTTGCCAATGAGCTGCAGGAGCTCTCCTTGCAGCCCGAGCTGACCCTCAGCCTCCACCATGGCCGAAACCCCAACCTTCCTCCGCTCAGCGAAAGGAAGAATGGTAAGTGGTACGGTGAGCTCCATTGGCCGGCTCACAGGGAGCGCCGTGGTGTTGATCTGGTACATGTTTGGATGGCAGTGCTGCTTCTTAAAGCATTTGATTCATATGAAGAGCTAATGATCTAGTGTTGATGAAACCAGTTAGATTACTGTATTAGATAAACACTAGAAACAACTTCCATGTGATTTGTGATGACTAAAAGTTTGCCAGGCCAAGAGAGAATCAAAGGAAGTATGAGCTCATTCTCAAACTAGAGCCATCAAGGATCTGTACATTTTTCTTGGCCACCTTGGTTTGTGCGTTTACCAAGGGTGAGTAATCTTTCTCACCGCGAGCGTCTGAAAAGTTCTGTCATACTTGTTAGAAGGAGGGACAGGATCTTGAGTTAACAATGAAATATCCTACTAGGCCCTCTAAGTCCTAGCGTGAGAATGGCCAGCACATTTCTCAAGTTGTGGTTGGACAGAATGGACAGCAAACAAAGGAATCCCTTTAACTGTCACTGGATGACCAAAGTTTCCATTTCAAGGATGTGAACTGCATGAAGTTCAGGATTTCCAGGCTGCCATGAAACTTTTGTGTATTCAGCCACATCCTGGTAAAACTGATGAAACCATTTGGTAACAGGTGGCTTCTGTTTGTGAATTCCTCTTGATCATCTCTCTTTACCCCATGGGGTATGTGTTGGTGGTTCTTGACAGAATGAAGGGCTTGTTATGTAATTGTTATAGTGTGAATTGCTTGTTATCAACTGTACGTGCAAGATGCTAGAGACTTCTGGATGCCTTGTAGTGTTAGGCATTATGTGCATTGTACAGGGCTGCACGTCACAGTGTATTGGAAATGCTGCAGAGTTGTGGAGTGGCTTTATAGCCAGTACTTAATGTTTATGGTAAAGTGATATGGAATATGTGCACTTTAGAAAAGTAGTTTAGATTGGAGGGATACCACACTTGACACGCTTGGTTCATTGGCTTCAGAAATTGAGTGTGCCTTTCCCTGAAAAGTCTATTAGTGTTTTGCTGGTTGGAAGAGTTAATTTCAACCCAAAATATTGTTTCCAGAAGGACAGCAAAAACTTCCTTGTTCATATACATTATGCCATGGTTTTGTGATTTGTGGTCATTTTCAAAGGCCTTAAAAGTGGAGAAGCTAGAAATTGCAAGGGCAGAACAAAAAGCTAATAGTCATTAATGTTTGTAGGCTTCAGATTATAAGATAAAAGACAACAGATGAGGATAAAGAGTGGTGGTGGAAAATAAAAGAAAACAGAATATTAGTCAGCATGGCAGACTCTGATCACAACACATTCGAACTTGTGATAGGCTTGGGTGTTTTATAGTTATGATGGCAAGGCAATGTTTCTAATTAATTTTAAAGAAAGTAGTTCTGAGCATGGTAGAGGGATTGAAGGCAGCATGGGTAAAGCAAATGATTCTTTGCCTCCAAAGCCTGACAGCTAGCCAACTGAATGTGACAATGGGAATTTACTGGAGGTAGAATTCTTCATAGAGGAGACATAATAAAGGATCCGGGAAGGAGAACAAGCAGCTATTCTTGATATCACAAAGTAAGGGGATGCTACTACTGGGAACTGACAGGAGTACCTAATTAGGGAAAAGAACCTTGTCGCAGCGCTTTGAATAGATAAAGCCGGGACAAAACAGGATTTATTATGGTTAGAGAAAGGATATTCTTTTACAGAAAACATAAAGTCCGTATACAATTCAGTAGTTCGGGTAGTTTAAAAAATGGCCTATTGGGAAAATTTTAGAGAAATCGTTGATTTTCGTTTTCTCTATCAAAATGTTGTTTTTTGGGGCTCAACCTCGAAGCTTTGTCATTGTGGGCTGCCAGCCTACTTGACTGGAATAGGTGAAATACAGCTGGGTTTAAAAATTATATAAAAAATAGAGCACCACTATCCATACCTTTTGCCAAAGAGAATAAGGATATTCCCGGACGTGACTCATGAGGTGGGTCCCTTCAGAGCTGCTTCTCTATCAGTGCTCAGCTCAACAGCAGCAGTTGGACTGCTGGAGGAGCAGCTTTTCAGACAAGGCATAAAGTCCAAAGTCTCCACTGCAGACTACCTGACTTTATCTTCAGATGTATACAGTGTACTTTTCTACCAGGCTGTGATATGTTATGTGCTGCTTGTGTGTACGTTTGTTCAAGTTCTGTGGGACTGAAAAATGTTGTTGAAATGGGGCTATCTGCAAACTTGTCACAACATAAAAGGAGACTTGGCTTAGTGAGTTGTTGAGAAACACAGCTGATGTGTTTTGAGTTGATAACTAGCTCTCCTAAATGGGAACTTTTCAGCTAGCTTGGGGAAAAAGTCGCATGCTTGTTGAAAGTATTGAGCTTATGAGGAATCTCTGTTGCTGTGCCATTGGCTTCAAACGTTTTCAACAATCTTTAGAGATGGTCTGCTAGTTTAGATAGCAATCTGAACATTTGAGCGATCCTTAATGGTCGCAGAAGCCTATCTTGTGCAGTGAAACTGCTTCTGTGACAATTTGCCAAATTCCAAGTATGAGGAAGATTGAAGACGAGTGGTGGTGGGAAGGGAGGAGATGGTAAAATCCGAGACTTGCTGGAAGCTGCCTATCTGTGTCAAAGGGTCTCCTGGTCGCAGCTCTAGACAGGCATTGCTGACTCACAGCTGCAGGAAGGACTTAGGCTGAACTGCTCTAACAGGTTAACCCTTTAGGCAACCTGCTTACAGAAGGCTTTCCTTATCTGTGGATACCTGTAGAAAAAGAATACATGGATTTCTGCTGAATTTGTTACTTCAGGCAATGATTCTGGAATGTAAACAATTAGCTGAGGTAAAATAGAAAATTCTTTGGCATGTAAAGCATCATAGATTGTATATCCTATGGGAGAACTGGGGGTGCAGTCCTGTGTACACATGCTGCCACATGCCCTAGGACAGTAAATTCTTTTTTCTCTACTTGAGCAGGGCTGGAGAGCAGCTCCAGACTGTACCTTTGTGTTTTCTTATTTGTTTTTATTTTGTTTGTTTTTCAGACCCAAGCTCCACTTCATGTTCTTCTCTTACCACAGCTATGCTTTATCCTTGTAGGTCCTTGGGTGGGTGGCTGTAAAGGCTTTAAAAATCTTGGCTGGGTTGTTGTTATTAAATTATACTAAATTAAAATGAGACAAAAGGGTATAAGGGTATTTGTGAAGTACTGAAACGTAACGAGTAGATAAGAAACATTTTTTGTCAATTTGATGGAAGGGAGCCATATGTGGTAAGGTGTTCATAAAATATTTTGACACATTTATGAGGTTCTAATCAGACATTAAGCTTAATGAATCATTTAAGGTGTAGGCATTTAATTGGTCTTTTTGTTTTATAATGATTTTTTTTTAACCTGAAATTCGCATTGCGTTTCTTTCCCTTTTTTACCCATGTTCATTGAAGCCTTGATCCCACTACTTTCTTAAACTGAGAGATTACCAGTGACTGACTCACTCTCCTTAACAAGCCAAAAAAGGTCATCATAGTTATCTGAAGCTGTTAAGAATCTTGATGTTTTTTCAGTTATGTGCAGAGATGCCAAGATGGCTTTTTCAGACCCTTGGGGCTAGGCTGAGAGTAAGGGTCCTGATAAATGTGGTTACAAAAAAAAAAAAAAAAGAAAAAAACAGAGTATAAATATAGAATCTTAGGCAGATTGGTCATTTCTAATCAAGATCATCCATCTGTTTAGCTTTCATTTTAAATTATGTTTACTCCCCTAGTTTATTAGCCACTGTTTTCCCCAGATGAATTCAGAGTTACCTCTGTGCTGAGCTCGTGAAAAGCTTTGTGTTTTAAAAGCCTGCCACTATCGTGGTGCTTCTCTCTGTTGGCTTCTTTAAGGTCAGGTAACATTCTTTCGAATGATCTGTTGCATTTTGATTACAGGTTTGGACAAAACTTGCACCGGCCTGTCAGTTCCTTGGGGTTTACGTGATCTGGATGCTTGTCTTCACCCAAGTGCCATGTGTGCTGGGGGAAGGAGGCTGACTGGAATGCGTGGAATTTCAGTATGACTTGAAGTCACATAGCAGGCATGTGCTTTAGGTATCAGAAGGTACTCCCTTTACAGTGAAGACCTGGTGCTGTGCAAAGCATGCGATTAATTGGTGCCACAGAAGCTGATGGAGAGTATATCCGCTTACACATTGCAGCATGGAACTTTTAAAAATGGTTCTAAGGAGCTGATTTAGTGCCTAGTCCGTTTACTGTTAAAATATGGAAGTATCAGGGCACCTGGTTTTATTACAAGGAATTGTGTGGGTGATTGCTGCTATAATTCTTTTGTTAGTTCATGTGTTCCAGTCTCCTTCCTCTTCTCTTTCCTGTCCTGGATTGTCATATTGAGCAGGCAGATTCAGAAAATACTTCCAGATTTAACTCAGAAAGTTTTTGCAAATTGTGTAGCTGTTGTCTTGCAACTGTTACTTAAAAAAAAAAAATTGATAATGTCTTAAAATCATGACATAATGGTCCTTTTAAAAAGTGCTTGTTGTGACTTGAAGGTAAGCATGTGCGCTTACCAACAAGAGTTGTATTTTATTCCTGTGGAAGGAGTGTTTTACAGATGGAATCATTCTGAAATCATTTTCTCAGTCTAGAGGATTTCTGGAAGAATGTGACTCAAAGTTGCACTTAATTACCAAGTGATGATTTCTGCCTCATCAATTTACATAGGAGGAAGATTCTTTAGTCTGTATGGTAACAAAGGGTTGAGGCAGGAAATGCACAGCTCTCTCTGATCTGTCCTTCACACACATTCCAGGGAGGCTGGCTGTTTTCTCTTTTGTGTGAGTAAGTGGAATGGTTGTTAGAATGAAAACAAGCAGTCTATCTTGGATAGATTTGATCTAAGGGACTGCGTCCCAGGAGACTATAAATTTAGTATGCTGTCTGAAAATCTCTGATAGAGCTATGAGAGTCGGAGCATGATGGAAATGACTGGCCTGTTACTGGTGGGAGCTACTAAGCAACTGAGAAGTGGTAATCTCTTGAAATATTTAAAACAAACAAACTTTTAAATAGCAATGGGGGAATAGTTGATCTGGAGGGAGTAATGCCAAAGGCAGCTTTAATGTGGTGGCTTTAGTAAGTTAGCTCTTAACACAGTTTTTGTTAGTTCCTGATAAAGTTGACATGATTGTAATGCCTTTCCCCAGTCACTGGTGTGTAATAGCCCTCTCTCCTATGTTTCTGCTTTTTAGTTCCTTTCTTATTTCAGTTTGTCTTTGATTTTTCAAGGTTAAGGGCTGCTGGGTGATCACATATGCATAGCATTTAGTACCTATTTAATGAAAACACTTATTTTGGGTGAATTTCAACTGTTCACTGCACAGGTCAGACCCAGATTTGGGCAGTTGTTTTGTTTACGTAAGTAAAGTCTCTTTTTGCTTTTTTAAGTGTACTTATGAAAAGATCTCTGTTTTTTTTTGAAGGGAGAATGCCATTCTGCAGGACTCTGTTCTACTTAAACCATGAGCAGCTGCTTCATGCAAGAAAGATTCACATCCTTTCACAATAGCTGATGGTTCTTGGTAAATTGAATCTCATCTTTGGTAACAGCCTGTTTCTGTAACACGTGGCTTTCTTTATGAAAAACTCTGAGTTTTCTATAATTCATTTCTATTAGGACACCGTGAGCCACTTCTGTGTACTGCAGCTCTCCTCTGCAATCAGTGTGCTACCACAAAGTGTAATGATGAAATGTTGGGTAGAAGATGTGAGGTTGTGCAATCTTCATCTTCCTTGCTGGTCAAATTGGCAACATCCTTTCATGTGGGCTTACAGCAGCTCTCATTACCTCTATGTTGAATATTAAAAAGCCCGGCATTCTGCTAATACTATGAATATGAAATTACCTATGTAACTTTGCTGTTGTGCTTTGTACTGCAGTAATGGACTGGAGGTTCCAGGTCAATACCAGAGTTGCTGTGTGGCCAGGGAGGTTCTAGTTTTCAATAGGGTATGCATATGATACACTCTGAGGTTGGCTGTACTCCAAAAATGACAGGATGTACTTACTCCTTAGTAGAGATTTGTCACACGTTATTTTTTCTCAGACTTTTAAAATATCTGCTTCCTGCATCATTTCTGAATGTCTGCTTCTTTCTGTACAGCAATGTTATTCTGGTTTGTGATGGCTAATGCCTTAAATTTGTTCTGTCTGTCCATAGTCACTGATGGTGCATGTGTATGTTCTTCAAGGAGCCAAGGGATGATCCTGGACACGGCAGGAAGGAGTTCCTTTCCCCTTTGTTCATACTGTTCTCCACACATCACCACAAAAAAAAAAAAAAATGTTCTGCTGAACGTCATAGAATCATTGAATATCCTGAGTTAGAAAGGACCCATAAAGATCATAGAGTCCAACTCCTGGCTCCACGCAGCACCACCCAAAAACTGTTCTATGTGTCTGAGAGCATTGTCCTGATGCCTCTTGAACACTGGCAAATTCAGTGCTGTGACTGCTACCCTAGAGCTCAACCACCCTCTGGTGAACCTTTTCCTAACACTCAGCCTGATCCTCCCCTGATGCAGCTCCATGCCATTCTATGAGACCCTGTTGCTGTCACTGGAGAAGCCTTCTCTCAGCTCCTCTTCTCTGGGCTTAAGAAACTAAGGGATGTCAGCCACTCCTTGTACATCTTGCCCTCCAGGTCTGTAGCACTCTATAGCCCTCCATTGGATGCCCTCTAGTAGTTTTATGTCCTTATACTGCAGTGCCCAAAGCTGCACCCAGTGTTCAAAGTGAGGCCACACCAGTGCAGTGGGACAATCCCTTCCCTCATCGATAGGTCTGTTTCTGTATGGTGACCATGGATATTCCCAATGGATGTTCAAGTGACTTATTTTGCTAATGAGTGTCTTTAAATTCTTAGAATACAGTTTGACACTATCGCTCCTTTCCGTAAGGATGGCACAGCTAGAATTAACATTTAGGCCTGCAGTGTTCCTGTAGCAAAATCTAGAACTGTGAACCTAGAACTGCATATATGGTGTTTGACTAGCCCAAATGAGCTGATTTTTCTCCTCTTACAACATGCTATTGATGTAAAGTGTATGGAAATTAGATGAATACTATAATATCATCACTGCAAGGGATTTTCCTGTAGCGGTTAAAGTCACCAAATGAGTTGTTGCAGCCTCCTTTGAAGCCCCAGATGTCTTTGTGTGGGGGAAGGAAGACGTGTTGCTAAAACCTGCTCTGCTCACAGCTGTCAAGCAGCTGCTGGAGAAGTTCTTGCATCCAACTGGGAGAGAATCCCTCAGGTTGCTTAAGATCGGAGGGGCAGCAGACAGTGAGAAAGCAGCTTTGTGCACCCATTTCCTCACTTTCGTGAAGGCAGTTGTGGAAGACCAGGGAATCTACTTGCTCAAAAGGATTTTAAATGTCAAAATTGGTTTATATCTTTTATGCAGGGCTTAATGTATTTTGGGCTATTGGTGCAAATATATGCAGCTACTTGCAGGCAGATGACCTAATGAGAAGTGATTGTGAGCCTTGGGGATGATGGGGGAATAAGGAAAAGCTGCTCTGGGGACAGAAGTATTGGAATTAGTTTATTAAGATAATTAAACTGTCTTTTGGGTAAATTACTTGAGACTCTTTAGAGACTGACATTGAATTTCCTTTCTGTTAGAAGCTAGAATTGTCTAGTGAGGAAAGACTTAATTCTATTTTTAGGTTTTGATCTCAAGAAATATTTAACTTTAAGAGTTTTGTCCACTATCCCAAATCTTTTGGAACAAATTATCTGAATATGGGAAATGGCTTCATTTTTTTTTTAAACATGTAGACAGGTTGGATAGAGGCTGTGAACCATAATGATGGGAAAAGTATGAGGGAGAAAGGATATTTTTCTTTCTCTGTTTCACTTGTTTTGTTTTTAAGAAACCAATACTGACATTCATTTGATAGAAGTTCTAATCCCTTGTTACAGCAGTTCAGGTTCAGTGTGCAGCAGTGGCTTTTGGTAGGGACAGGGAAACGATGCAATTAGTGAGAGAAACAACAGATGAAGGTTAACCAAAAGTGATTGATCTGTCAGCAGGATGTATGTGTTTTTGGCCACGCTGTTTCTAAGCTGAGGATCTCTGCATGTTTATGTTAACAGTGGGTCTCCTTGTCCTTGGAATGAAGTTGCCTCATCAACAGAGTCCCTTAGGGGATTGAAAGTCTGCTTAAGACGTCATCGTTCCCTTTTAAAAGAGGAAAAAACTGCCAGTTCTTATATCTCGGACCCCTTCCTCCCCCCTTCCTTTCACTTACAGAGCACCAAGAGGCGGACCTTACTTCTGCAAACTACACATCTTGCGTTCCCCTTTGAGTATTCATTTTTCTCCTAGCTGTAATTTGATTCTGGGCTGTTCCAACTTGCCTGTAGTGAGTAAGCAGAGAACTACATGTTGAAAGCCTGACTTTTCTCAGTAGGCACTGTTTTCATCATAAGCGGATAAGAATTTCTTGCAAGTTTTGAATAAGCTTAAAGTTGATAGGTTCTTTGTGGATTTTTTTTTTTTTTAATTTTATATATATCTTTAAATATCTGTCTTTATGTAAAGAGAAGTCTCTAAGGGATTGTACCTGTTCAGAAAACAGTTGAGGATCAACAATGACACTTCTGGAACCAGAAATGCAGATGACAACACTCCAGTCAGGTATCATCCCAAACATATGCCATGGGTAAATGTTGCTGGTGAATCGTGAATGCTGAGCTACGTAGGGAGTGACAGGATGTGACTTTGAGTAACAGATTAGAGAGCAGTTGTGACTTCATGTGCAGATTGGAAATGGGTGGGTGCTACATGGATGCTAAATACTGATCACTTTAGAGCTTCACTGGAGATAAAATTATCTTTCCACTCTTCATTTGCTAGTCCCTGGTGTTAATATGTCTTGCAAAGACTAGAAGATCCCTGGCAAATCTGTGACTTATTCTAAAGAAGATTGCTCTGTTCAGCTTTTGGCTGATTTTTTGTTGGCTTCTATTTGACAGTTTTATTGGTTTTCAATGAAATGTGTTCTTTAGAGAGACTGTATTTTATTATTATTATTTTTTTTTTTTTTAATTTTTGGAAGGGAAAAACCTCTCATACTTTGAAAGTTCACAGCGTTTGTTTTCTGGTTTCAGAATTGAAGTGGTATTAGTTGCATATACATGATTTTATTCTAACCACTAAGTGATGTAGCACTTAGCTCTTAGATATGTACAGAGTTGCCTTTCTGACACGTAAGACATGATAGAGTTAAAATGATCTGTTAATGACAGTATGGTGTACTTATGTAGGGCATTTTTATTTGCAGCATTAGGACATTCTGTAATCACGAAACCAAACAAATATGTATAGATGTGGATGACCTCTGTTTTATGAGTGGGAGCAGGGACTGACCATAACCTTGGGAAGAATCAACATTATACTGGTGGTAGCAGTGTGGAAGTTTGAGTTTGCGTTTGTGTGCTCTTGTCTTCTGTAGGGCATTGCCAGAAAAGCTGAACATACATAGTGCCAAAAGTGTCAAGACAGACTTGTTTCTAAAAGTTAAATGCTTTTACTTTTCCTTGGGTTGGAAGGGGGCAAGTGAAACAGTAACTTCATAATTTTAGATAAGTGTTTTGTTGATTTCAGAAATGGCTGGATTTACTGAATTTCCCACCTCCTGTTGTAGACTGGAGAGGCAAGAGAGGTGTTACATCAGGGCTGCATCTTACATGGAGTGCATGCTTTGTCTTAATTTGTGAGTATTACAGAAAGGTGCTTTGAGACAACACAGTCCATCATCCCGCTAGTGGTACTCTGGTAGTCTGAATTCTGGAGCTAGGATTTAAACATTAGCAAGCTGTTTGATGTGGAACAGGATGCATATGGCAAGGCAGTGTTTAATCTGTCTGTCTTGTAAAGAAATTTTGTTTTCCTTCATATGAAAGTCTTTATGTAAGGGCCTGAAAAAGACACTTACCTCAGCAGGCCTTGTTTCTAATAGATTTTCTAATTGTTCTCTTTTTATTTTTTAATCTAAAAAAAAAAAAAGTCACGCAATTTAAATTTCAGGGTACTTGTAGCTAAATTTGTACATGATATTCTGGGAAACTTGAAGAAAAAAGTAAGCCTTGTCAAAATTAGGGAAACAGCCTTCATATTAATATTACTTTTTTCAAATCATCTATTGTAGCTGTGTTTGTTCTAAATTTAATACCATTTAATACTTAGACTGAGAGTTTCTCTCACTAAAGAATACTTGGATGTATCTTTGCTTTTAAGTCATCTAATCCTAGATTATGCAGTGGTGTTCTGCAACTTTGAGGCAATTTTCTGGCAGATTTAGTTTACCTAATGAGGGGTACACATTCATTGCACCTCTTCCATCAGTGGCAGCTCTTTTTTTCCAGATCAACTACTGCTGGGAGAAAGTTAGCAAGGGAAAACAGGGAAATGTTTACATAAATGGATTCACAAGATTGGTTGGGAAATAACGTATGACAACAGGATGGAGCCATGTGCACAGTAAGTTTTAAAGATCTGTCTTCAATAATGGAAGCTTACTGTCAACTTCTAGACAAGGAAAAATGGCTACTAGATGCCAAAATCAAATTGTTCTACAATTTTGCTCCAAGAAAACCCCTTCTGTGACTTCTGTTATTTGGCTTACTGTGATAAATTGTGTATCAGGCAAACTACCTGAGAATTCTTAGAGATAGAAATTGAATCTTCTTGTTGTTAAAAGCTAGACTTGACTTCTCAGGGCTTCACATCTGTTATGTGCGTCTTCAGAAGCCCCCCTGGAAAGATGGAAACTTGAAACAGTTATCCCAGCCAACACATGAGGTGTGCAATCAGCTTCTCAAAGGCCTTGGGAGGGGTAGGAGAATCATGGCCTAAACCGAGTAAATAAATCACCCTGATAGGCTTGGGTACCCAAGCATTAAATAAGCGCATTCTTATGACCTGCATGCTTTAAGAATGCTTGCCCTACAGACTGCAGGCTGTGTAAGGCTTCCGTAAGAGAATACTTACTCAGAACAAAATATAAGTGAAGCAGAAACAATCTGATTATTGAGGTACATGCTGTACCTCAGGAAGAAAAAGTGAAGATGGAAATCAAGCTGAAAAGACATTTCAAAAAGGTAGCAGTCCCAGAAAATGTATGAAGCTAAGAGTAGAAACTTTGTATGTGAAATATCATCAGACTGCTGAAATTATTGGAAGATTTGATCCAGTCATTCACACAGCATTCACCCAAGAACTTGGGTTTGGAATCCCTGGTGTTCCAAGTGTGCGTGTTTTCATTCTGTTGAAAATGCAGCTGATATTCAGGTCTATACCAAGCTCTTGGCAGGGGGAATTCCCTGATTATCCTTTCTGTCCAAAAGTCACTTGGTTCTTTCTTCTGCCTTTGATGACCTGGAATATGACTCGTTTGTTTTCCTTTTATGTATTTGCTGAGTGCAGCTTGCAGTTTCCTTCTCGTTATCTACCTCAGTCTAATCTTCCTACGTATTCTCTCTTTTTGTTGCTTTTGTTGGTCTCCCAAAGCCTCTGCTTTACTCACGTCACTACCTGTTATCGCATTTAGAGATCTTGCGCATTTTTGTGCTGTTGGTCCCCGTTCAGATTAAGATATGGATTGAATGCTATGTTGATATGACCTGGCTTTGTTCTGTAGCAGAGTATTTGGCTGAATCACAAATACTATTATTTTGTTAATGAAGATTCCTTCTATTTATTTGAACAGTCTGCAGTCTGATAAAACAGTTTTTGAGCAGCCGTGTAAAGGACTTACACAGGTTAGGGATATCTCAGGAACTTTGAGCATGTGTCTTATCTCTCTGTAAAGCTTACTGTAGAGAAAATTTTCATTAGATTGACATTTTTTGCCTGCTGTGACTGATTTTCTGTACAGTCTGATGCCTGTGTAACAGCTTCCATATTGAGACATCACTTGTTATGGTAGTGATGTGAAATAACGGTTGAATTACTGTTGTGGTTTATTTTATTTGTGAGTACTCATACTGAAATTATGTTTCTAGAGAGACCATATCTACATATGCTGAATTTAGTTGTTTTTTTTTTTTTCAATTTGATGTTAGTAAAATGTGCCTTCACATTTTTAGAAATTCAGTATTTTGGGCAGACTTAGTGATCTTCTAATATGTGCTAATTTTGTGCTTAAATGATTAAGGTGTAGTTCTGAAGACAATTACCGTTTTTTTTTTTTCTTATTATTCTTCACATGTTCCTTTTTATGAATTCTAGCAAGTAGCTGGGCAGAAATATTTGCGCTGTACACGTATGGAGGTGCAATCAGACAGATCCCAACTTCGGATCACTTTCACAGATATTTTGCATGGATGGATGAGAGTTATGGCCACTTATAGTCACTCAGAGTCTAACACTGCATCACATTAAGGGATATTAGCAGTAGCTAACTTTTGTTAATTCCATTTGTCCTAAATTTTGATGTGTGTGTAACTTTCTTCACTGAAAAGTGAGACCATGTCAGCCTAGTAAGATTCAACAATACCAAGTGTAAGATGCTGCACTTGGGTTGGGGACATCTCAAACGTGAGTGCAGACTGGGAGAGGAATCATTGAGAGCAGCCCTGTGGAGAAGGACTTGAGTGGGTTGTGGTGGATGAAAAGCTCAACGTGAGCCAACAGTGTGTGCTAGTTCAGCAAAGCCAAGTGCAAGGTCCCACGCACAGATACAGGTTGGGTGCAGAATGGCTTGAGAGCAGCCCTGAGGAGAAGGATTTGGGGGTGCAGGTTGATGAAAGAATCAACATGAGCCACAGCCCAGAAACCATCCATATCCTGGGTTGCATCAAGAGAAATGTGACTAGCGGGTCAAGGGAGGTGACTCTGCCCCTCTACTCTTGTGAGACCCCCACCTGCAGCGCTGTGTCCAGTTCTGGAGCCCCCCAGTACAAGAAGGATGTGGAGTTGTTGAAGCAAGTCCAGAGGAGGGCCGTGAAGATGATCAGTGGGCTGGAGCATCTCTCCTACGAAGAAAGGTTGAGGGAACTGGGTTTGTTTTGCTTGAAGAAGGGAAGGCTCCGGGGAGACCTCATTGTGGCTTTCCAATACTCGAAGGGAGCATATGAACAGGTGGGGGAATGGCTGTTTACAAAGGTGGATAGTGATAGGACAAGAGGGAATGGTTTTAAACTGAGACAGGGGAGGTTTAGGTTAGATATCAGGAGGAAGTTTTTCACCCAGAGGGTGGTGATGCACTGGAACAGGTTGCCCAAGGAAGTTGTGGATGCCCCATCCTTGGAGGCATTCAAGGCCAGGCTGGATGTGGCTCTGGGCAGCCTGGTCTGCTGGTTGGTGACCCTGCACATAGCAGGGGAGTTGAAACTAGATGATCCTTTTCAACCCAGGCCATTCTGTGATTCTATGATTTTATGACAGGCTGAGAGGGCTGGGGTGCTTCAGCCTGGAGAGGAGAAGGCTCTGGGGGGACATTACAGAGGCCTTCCAGGATCTGAAGGGGGCCTACAGGAAAGCTAGGGAGGAGCCCTTTTTATAAAGGCATGTAGCAATTGGACAAAGGAAAATGGCTTTAAATTGGAAGAGTGTAGATTTAGGAAGAAATTCTTTCCTGTGAGAAGTGGTGAAACACTGGAACAGATTGCCCAGTGAGGCTGTGAATGCCCCCTACCTGGAAGCATTCAAGGCCAGGCTGGATGGGGATTTGAGCAACTTGGTGGGGAGATGTCCATGTCTATAGTGGGGAGTTGGAACTGGGTCATCTTAAAGATCCTTTCCAACTCGAACCATTCAGCGATTCTGGGCTTCATCAAAAAGAGGGGAGGCTTGCATGATGAAGGAGAGGGATTGTTCCTCTCTACTCTGCCTTCATGATGCCCCATCTGGAATACTGTGTCCAAGATTTGGGCCCAAAAAAGATGTGGAGCTGTTGGAGCATATCCAGAGGAAGTCATGAAGATTATCATAGAGCTGAGCAGAGATTATCAGAAGTACCTCTCTTACAAAGACAGGCTGAGGGAGCTGGGCTTCTTCAGCTTGGAGAAGAGAAGACTGGGGAGACCTCATGCCAGCCTTCCAGTAAAGGGAGCTTATAAACAAGAGAGAGACCAACTTTTTTACATGGGCAGATACTAACAGGACAAGATGAAATGGTTTTAAACTAAAGGAGGGGAGATTTAGATTAGATGCTAGGAGGAAATTCTTTACTGATGGCCAGTGAGGGACTGACACAGGCTGCCTGGAGAAGCTTTAGGTGCCCCATCCCTGAAGGCAGTCAAGGCCAGGTTGGATGGGGCCCTGGGCAGCCTGAACTGGTGAGTGCCCTCTGGAGGGGGTTGGAAATGGGCAGGTTTAAGGTCCCTTCAAAACCCAAGCCATTCTATGTTTTACTGCTCTTGGTTTGTTTCTGTGCACTTACCCAGTGGTTTGCACATTGCACATTAATAATTGTGTGTGATCTTAATTTCTTTCTGTGAGTATAATGAGAAAATGATCACTTCCACTCAGTGATTTATTAGATAGCCTCATTGGGTTTCAATATGTTGTTCCATTGATCTTCCAAAAAACATAGAATCTATTCAAGGTCAATCATGTATGCAAACCAGAAGCAGGTTGTTCTAAACTGTTAGAAGAGGCAATCACAGAATCACACTGTTCTGGGGGTTGGAAGGGATGTCAAGAGATCATCAAGTCCAACCCCCTGCTAGAGCAGGTACCCTACGATAGGTCACTCAGGTAGGCGTCCAAAAGATCTTGAATATCTCCATGGAGGGATACTCCACAACGTCTCTGGGCAGCCTGTTCCAGTGCTCCATCACCCTTCCCATAAAGTTCTTCCACAAGGAACTTTCTTTGTTCAAGTTTTAGGCCATTACTGCTTTGTCTTATTGCTAAGCTCCAACAAGAAGAGCCTGGCCTCATCTATTTGCCTCCCACCTCCCTTTAGATATTTATAAACATTTATCAGATCTCCCCCCTCAGTCGTCTTTTCCTCAGGCTGAACAAACCCAGCCTTTCCATACAGAAGATGTTCCAGGCCCTTTGTTGTCTTTCTGGCCCTCTGCAGGACTCCATGTAGGAGATCCCTGTGATTTTTGAACTGGGGAGTTCAGAACTGGACACAGTATTCTGAATGGGGCCTCACCAGGGCAGAGTAGAGTGGGGAGATCTCCTCCCTTGTTCTGCTGGCCACTCTCTTGTTAATGCATACCTCAGGATACCATTGGCCTTCTTGGCCACCAGGGCTCACTGCTGACTCGTGGACAACCTGCTTTCCACAACAATCACTTAAATCTAGAGTCATCTTGAACCACATATGGAACTTCACTCATTTGCAAGGAAAAAGTTGCATTTTTGAGCCACTTTAGTGGTCTAGGGATGTGATTCCCTTCAATTTGCTTTTAGAGGTTGCTTGCTGACTCTTCCCTCTTTAAAGTAGTTATGTTGAAGTGCTTTAGGAATGTAGCTGCGAAACCACTTTTAATGGGTGAAAGGGGGCAGACAGCCTGTCTGTGAATTCACAGAAGGGAGGTGTCCACCATCTGCTCCTTCAGGAGTGACAAATGTAATGCTGCAGTTTCTGTGGCTGTTTTCCTATTCCCAGTAAAGTTTAAATCCACTGCTGGCTTTTGGTGTTTATAATGGAGATCTCTCATTCATGCACTAAAATGGCTTCTAACTTCATCTTGTCTTTTTAAAGTACGTTAGTAGGATTTTTTTCCCTTACTGGTATTTTCATTTACTATTAAGAAGGGTTTTTTTTTTTTAATTGTAACTTTTTTTTTTCCCCTGTAATTTTTGGCCATTTGAATAGCAGAACTTAGAACATTAAACTCTATTCCTAGTCCCCATCCCTGCTAAGTTTGGAATAGCAAGATTGCAGTGTGTTCTTGAATCAGGGCAATTAGGATTTTGGTTTTGGATGGAAGATGGGGTGAGGGTAGAACATTCCTGGCTTTATTGTTTGCATCATCACCACTTTAAAAATAGAACTTTTGATTTCCACTTGGTATCTATGGCATTTGGAAATGTAACTGTTGTATCTAGGTAGCGAGTTCCTGGGGAGTGTAAAGAGTTCCCTGGTTTTGTTGCTGGTAAAGTTCCCTGAGATGTGTATATTCTGAGTACTGATAAAATGACACTTCACTGGCTTTTAACCAGAATCCTGCATGTGATCCAAAGACCGAACAGAGTTATGTGAGCCTCATCGTCATCGTGCAATGGGAATTCTTTCCGAAGCAGCAAATGGGATGTTCTTGAAGTCAGCTTTAAATATGGAAATTTTTCTGCCAGAGCTGCTGCTAACTGCACGGAGGTCTGAGTTGGCTCTTACAAGACAGGCGGTGAGGAGTGCACAGCTGTAAGCTGCAACGTTGCTGAGTTATTCCATTCATGAAAGATTTGAGCATAACCTCTTGCTGCCTTTTATGCTTGTGATTAACTATTGAGTAATCAAATTGCTGCTGTTGTGTTGGTCAAATGAGAGTTAAAGGATTGAAGCGTAGCTAAACATGTAAAAGATGCTTTACTTTTTCAAGTTCTTAATGAAGTTTTAAATAAAAGATTACTCATTAGAATCACTTAATTGAGCAGTGCCTATTTCTAGTGACGGTTTCACATTTAAACAAGAAGTTACTGGGAATCTATTAAAACCTAGGACTTGTACTTGTTGAAGTGTTAAGTTACCTTTTAAAAACAGTAATTTTTTCTCCAGCTGGTTTGGAAATGCTCTGATCGTTCATGGTATGCAGTGAGTGTTGCACTGCAGGTTGAGACAAAAGGAGGATGAAGAAAACCATCCAGGCAGCCTTTTGTCTGTCCTGTGAGCCAAGATGAACTTGTAAGCATGCTTTTGCTCTAGAACAGCAAAGATGTGCTAGACACAAAACAATTACTCACAGATTGCTTTGATTCCTAACCTTTCTGTTTGTTCCAGTGTATCTGAAAATTAACTAACAAGACATAGCTCTCACAGATGTGGGTGTGCACAACTCTCTTTGGACATTATACTGATTGTATGCTCATACCAATTTATTTGTACTATTCAGCAATTGCTATTTAAAACTAAATGAAAGTTTCAAATGCATATAAAGTCCTGTAAGGTTTTATATTCTGTGGCTTTAATCAAAGCAGAGTTTTCTTGCTGAAAAACTAATACTTTATACGTAATGGGCCATACTTAATTGCCATCACTGTATTCTGTGAGCTACCAGTTAATTTATGTGATGAATATAAATCAGCTTTTCTCTAGAAACATAGATCAAAAGCGTGAGCAAAATTAAGTACAAGAAATTATTTAAATCAACTTCTTATTTGGTGTCTTTAGGCATGATTGTAAAATTAAAAAATTACTGATTGCTTACACAGACTCAGGCTGATCATCGTCATCTGTTGGCTGCCGGTGATTTAGGTTCTAGATTAATAGCTGACCCTGTGCTGTGCTCAGCCTCCCTAAAGTGATACAGTGATTACACCATGCGTGCTTTGCCTAAAGGGGAACAGTGCAGACGCATCCATTCTGTCTTCCCATTACCTGCTTTCTCCTCGCAGTGCCGGCTGGGTTAAGAGATGACTAATGTTGAACAAAGTGCATAGTGTTCCATTCCTCTATGATAGCAGAAATGTAGATTAGGGTTTAGATGAGGATTTACAATTTGTCTTTTGTAATGATAAGATTCATGTCCACTCTGCACTTTACTTATAGGCTTTAAAATGCAAGTGTTTTATTTTTAAGCTTCAGTATGAAGCAGTCTTTAATGTATGCCCAGAGCTGAATAGATGAGTGGTACAGATTATAAGCAACTGCTAAGGTTTTGAAAATGTCTCTGATTTTGTTTGACGCCATGTGGAAACTGACAAAACAGATAAGTTTTAATACTTAACCGTTTGCTCTCTGCTTTTACCAGTCACATAAATCCTAGAGTAGCAACAAAGCGACAAAAACAAACAAAACCAAGGTACCCTACAGCTTCATGCCACATCTGGATGCCCTTTGCTGTGCTGATGCAGCTAGTTTAGACTTACAGCACCCTCTGCTGTTCTGACCTTTGGGCTTTTCCAGAAGAGTGGCACTTGTTTCAAATTCTCTTTTCCCATGGAGAATCCTCAACAGGTTATCCTGTGGTGGTCTAAACTTTTCATTTGTGGAACGTGAGCTCTGCCTTATGGAAGTGAAACCAAGCTGTGTCTTAATGGAAAAAATATTTCCTCCCAGTGTCTTTGTCAAAAGAATTTTGCTAATTGAATCTGAATTAGTTACAGCGGCACAGCTTCCTTTTAAAATGATTAACTTCAGTGTATTTTAATATGTTAAAGTTTAGGAATGGTTTTAAGTAGATAAGGAGTTACAAAAAACCAGAACTGGACCTTCCTACTTATATCAAGCACTATTTAAAAGCATTATTACACTGCTCTGTTGCCAGTGACACACAGTGGAAAAGTTGATTTAGATTTCTCTCTTTGATCAAAAATGTTCTAGTTTTTAATCTTAAATGAGCACATGCATCAATGTCTTTAGGTCCAAATAGCTTTGTTTTTATTTATTTCTTTATTTTCTAATTAACCTGAAGTAAGATTTAATGCAGACTAAATGTTTTTACTAGAAGAAGCTTAAAATCCTTAAGTGGGCAAGTGCCAAAGTAGTGTCTGTTACTGTGACTTACTGAATTTCTTTCTATCCCAGTGCTTATTTTAAGTCAGGTGCTTCAGTATTAAGAAGGACACTTCCTGGCCATTATGCACAAGATGGGAATCCCAGCAGGTTAGGAACCTATTTAATTACCCTGTGCGAAAAGTAGGTTGAAAAATGTATTTATGGTTCTTTGTAGTCTCTTCCAGCTTCTCTGCCCTGTTTTTGTGTTGTTTGTTTGGGTTTTTTTTTCTTAAAAATGAAAGTATTCTGAATTCTCAGAAATGAAAGCTTTCCAAATAAAGCTGCAACATCCACTGAGTCACCATCTGACTTGGTCGGCTGTGATGATTTTAATTTTTTTTTTCTTTTTCCTGATGGTTTTCCTATGGTTGAAGCTGTTTTTCTCTCTATCTTCCAACATATGAGATGTAGAGTTTGCACTCGCTGATGTCAACTCAAATGCCACAACTTTAAAATGAGTAGTTTTGGTTTGTTAAAGTTACGTGGCATTGAGATACCCCCAGTTGGAAATGGGAATCCCAAAACTTTTGTTTAACCTCTTGGGAAAGTATCTCAAACATAACTTACTACAAAACGCTTCCAAAGCTTAGAGCCCTCAACGTTCTTTTACTGGAAGCACAAATGAACAGAGAACGCTTTGCTGCACGCCTTTACTGACCTTGCATTACCTCAAACTAAGCAAGAACAAGATCCAGATTAGTAGGCTCCTTATGGAGAAACTTCTATTGCTAATCTTATCTTGGAAATCCGGAGCCTGCCGTGTGCACGTGTCTGGAGCAGCATAGCACTGAAGTAGTGATGTGTCATGCATGGAAAAGTTTAAAAGTCAAAGCATCTTCAAGTTTAGGGTTGAAACTGCCTTCGTGGGCCAGAGAAATGCAGTTTTGTATGGAAATCCAGTATTCTGCAGATGGATGAGTTTTTGTTTGTTTTTAAAATTTCGTTTTCCATACCATTCTAAATATACCACTCAGAAGATCTCATTTCTATTTTTTCCTTTGTTTTGTTTTCTTTCCCTCTTTGTTCTGGGCTTCTACATTATGATGGCAGAATCAGCGACTGCTTATAATAGACTACTCCACTCCCCCCAGTTTTCCTTAGTGAGAGGCACTCGCTGGTTGCTGGAGTTGTTGATTTAGTGCCTGGGAAGAATGAGGGTTTTTGGCCCACTTCCTTGTCACTCTCTCGCTAAGGGAGCCTACGTCACTGAGAAATGTTTAACCTTCTGGCCCTGAGGCAGGACTGGAAACTTTGCTGACAAAAATCTAGAAGCCAAAACTAGATCTTGAAAATGTTATTTATGTGAACAAATCTTCACTTCGGTTTAATTAGGACGGAATATTGCAGGGCTTGTTTTAAGTAGATAATAATTGGGAGAGTGAGCGGGAGGGAGAAATGAGTTCTTTAATGAAGAACAGTGAGCAACTGGTTTATGGGAGGAGGAGGGGAGAGTTGAGAGAAAAGAGGAAAGTGTGGGAGGACTCATTGGGGAAAGGTTGTCTGAAGATCACAGTTCTGATGAATGCTTAAGTAGTTTTTCTAAGTTGCGTAAGGAAGCTGGCTGTGCGTAATATTAGTCGTGTAATACGACGTTTTCATGCAGAAGCACATCCTGGAGAACAGGAAAATTGTAGAATAGGATTTCTAAGGCTCTGTCTTAAAGGATGAGTCAGTTATGGGGAGCTAGAGGCATTCGTATTTCCAGAGGTTTGGTCTAAGGAGAGATGCTGCCTCTTGCTGTGAACTTCAGCATGACTATTGGCCGTCTGATTTTCCCAGACTGTCTGCTTTTTTGTTGTTGGTGGTTTTTTTCCCCCCTTTTTTCCTCCCATCTGGACCGTGAGGGTTCTGTTACAGAATTTCCAGATGTCTGACCACCCTGCTGGACGTAGACCTCTGTAACCAAGAAGACAAAAAGCCTTCAGAAATCCTATATGTTTCTGTTACATAATAAATCTGACATATCTTGAAAGACTTGTGCTTTTGCAAATGAAATATTTAATGTACTTGTAGTACAAAGAGTAATCCTGGCTCATCCCCAGAGTGCTGGATTTATTGTACGTGCTCTGGCAGTCTACATAGCACATGCTTATATGTTTGTCCTTAGGATATTCCAAACAGAAATGTAGCAGCCCTGTCTCTAGGGTTCCAATCTCTTTATAGTGAAGAGTTTGAAATTAAAATGAAAAAAAAAACTTGAGTCATGGATGAAATTACAGGAGGCAGCTGGAACTGCCTATTGATTTGTGTTGACCAGCGGAAGGGACAGGAGGAAGCCCTACTTTTCCTTTTTTCCTACTGTTCCTCCATTTTTCATTCTTAGCAGCTCAATGCACCTGCTGGTTAGCTCCAGCTTGCTTGGATGCAGATTTTGGGATTCATTTTTGAAAACAAAACCATTTAAAAAAAATGTTTTCTGCTGGACCAGTGAGCTGAATGAACTCAGTGAACTTTATTATGAGACAAAGAACCATCAGAAAGTAGGAATTATGAGAAATGAAGCAGGATGGTAAATAATTTCATCTGGCTTGTGTAACGTTACTCAAACCATGTGTACTGAACAGTTATGCTGAGTTAGGAGAGAAGAGAACGAGTTTCAAGCCATGAAGTCATCAGAAAGATAAGAAAACTGCTGAAAAGTAGATCATGGAACGAGTAAGGGGTTGTGGTATCTGGGCAGTAAGTCTATGACAAAGAAGAGATAAGACAGCAAGGAAGAATATGCAGTGTGATAGATGCAAGCAATTAAGAAATTATGACATTAGGAGTGGGTAATTCTTTATGGTCCACTCTTCATATCATACTGGTGGATATTAAAAATATCCCTGCTCTTAAGTTTGTCATCTTAAAGTTTTTTTAGATTTACTCTGAGGTTGTTAGGATGAGCATGCTGCTGAAAAAAAAAAGTAGTTACGAGTCAATCACAGGATGGCCGAGATTGGCAGACCTCTGCAGGCATCTGGGCCACCCCCTGCTTAAACAGGGCCACCTACAGCATAGTGCCCAGGGCCACATCCAGGCGGCTGTTGGAGATCTGCAAGGATGCCATCTCCACCATCTCTCTGAGTTGAGATACTAAGCAGGGCTGGACCCAGTACTGATCCCTGGGGTCATAAAGTTTGACTTGATGCCGCTGATCACCACCCTGGCCCTTCAGCTAGTTTTAAATTGACCTAATTGTCTGCCCATCCACCCTATGCTTCCATCAGTTTTTCTGTGAGGATCTCATGGGAGGCAGTGCTGAAAGCCTTACTGAGTCAGGGTGGGCAGTATCCACTGCTCTCTGCTCATCTGCCACATCTGTCACTCCAAATTGTAGCTGAAACTAAAGGACGGTTTTGCCCAAGAGATGTCTTGCTCAGGCAAAAATATTTTCTGATAGGAAAGAGTTACGTGTTTACAATAAATTCGGAACCTACAGTGGCATGGTTTCCAAAACTAAGCACGTGGCAATGTCTATCCTATTAACATGATTTTTGGTCTAAAGAGTTAGTTTGCAAATGTCATCTGTTAAAGCAGCCATTAGATGTATTGGAAGCACACATCTGAGTCCTGCCACATCTTTAAAACTGGCAGGCATATAAAAAAGCACAGCTTTTCCAGTTACATGATTGTCTATTCAATTATGTCATGAACCCATTTGTTTTTATTCAGTCCCAGTTTAACAGTCCCTGTCTTGTATCTGCATTCACAAAATAGATTTGGTCACCAAGGAAGGATGATAATTCAGTTTTGACACGTAGACTTGGTGCTACACGTAAACCTGATTTATCAAATCAAAGGGCTTTTAATATAATTGAATTGTCTAAAATCCTTAAATACAAGGCTCTGACCAATGAGTTCCGGTCACTCAAACCAAAGTGACAAGCGAAGCTCTTAGCTGGATGTCAGACCGCTGAGGAAAGAGATTTCTGTACGTATCATTTCAGGTGAGCTCAGAGGCTTGGGAGAAGGGAAACAAAACAGAAAGCAGAGACCCAGATCAGAACGTAATATCCAAGCACAGTTGTGAGCACTTAGGCTTGAACCTTTGAATGTTTTCAAGCCAGTGGTGGATTAAAACTTGTAAGACTTGGCAGGTTTTGCTGAGGCAACAGAAGAGGGTACATCCAGCCATTTCCTGGTCTTTTCTTTGTGCTTTCAAGGTTGGGATTATCAGACCTCCTGGATCTGAGATCAGATTTGATTAAAAAGGAATCATGCTCCTTGCAAAAGAGGCCTGTGTCTCTGCTTCCCCCTCACATCCCTTGCTTCTGGGTAACCACGTATATCAGATGAAACTGTATGCTAGATTTTATTCTGTTTTCCCTTCCTGCTTCACTACTTTTCTCTCTTAAACTTGCCAGTGATGTTAGTGCATCAGTGCTTAAAAATCGTAGGTCTTTGGAGCAGAGCTGTGGAACATGGATGGTGCAAACTAAGCTTAGGATGTGAAGCTACAGTATTACGTTCTGTAGCAGTTCTCTATACATGTGGACCTTGTTATGTTACCAAACAGTGAAAGTAATATAGCCCACTCTTGTGTTTAATGAAGGGAGCTCTTGTCTTTATGGCTCTGTGTGAAATTGCTGTTTTATCCAGGCTCATTTTGGTGAGGTTTTCCATCCCCAAATGGTTCTTTTTAAATGCTTGAAAAATGGGATTTCTCATTAAGTGTATGAGAAGTTCAGGTCAATTACAGTGTTTGGTCTGGTGGCTGTGAGTACTGTGATTGAATCATCTGGGAGAGGTGCAAGTGATGTATGAATTGGGAGAAGTTAGATTCTGTCTTCTGTTATAGCTTTGGACAGCTCCAATTAAAATAAACCTTTGCTTTGATTAAAGCTGAATGCAATTTATGTAGAAATGTAGTCTATGGAGAAGGAATGGTAGTACTGTCAAAACTGCATACCCCCAAAGTCATTGGAACGTGAATCCTGTGAAGGCATTATAGGACTCCTTCTGTAATAGCATAACCAGGATATTTTTCTGCTAATCAAAAGCTGAGTAATTTAATGAGATTCGGGTAAAAATGATCCCATATCTGTGTCCATCTTGAGATCCCTGACTTTTGTTACACTTACAGCCTGGAGTTCTCTGCATGTGTGGTGAGGGGATAAGTTCATACTAAATCCTGGGAAGCCTTTCCATCTATGCCAGTGCTGTATGCTAACATGAGGGACAATGCTTCTGACTTATTTTATGTTGTGCCCACAGCTTAAAACCTGGATCTGCTTTGCCTTTTTGCATTGGAAACATGCATTCAGTTGTTCAGTCAGTGTGGAAGATTGAGATGGGTGTCTCTTCAGTGTGTAACAGAGTTTCAGTGCTAGAGTTTGAGTATTGGATATTGGAAGTGATGCATAGATTTTTGTTAATGCAAAAACTGAATTTTACATTCCAAGGTGAAATTATTCTGTCTTCAATAACCCTGACAGGAGCTATTGTACTGTGGGCTGGAGTGAACATCCTGACAATGGAAAAAGGACTGCTGCTTCCAGTAGCAGCTAGCTGCTGAATAGGCTTAGCAGCATAAGCAAGCTTCCTCTCTTACTATACCTCATCCCAGTCTCCACGAGTACCACTGTGACAAAGCACCAGAACCATTCTTTGAGGAAAAGTTAAAGGGGAGGGAGAGGAAAATATCTGAAATTAACATTGGCTAATAACATCCCACATGAATGGGACAGTATATACTCTGTTTTAAAACTATACAGCCATTAATGCTTAGTTGTATCAAGTTTGGAAGCGTTCTTTTGCAACAATAGAGAGTAAAGATACACTTTAATGAAACTCTAGATTCTGGGCTAGTAATTCTGTGTCAGATTAACCATGGGCAATTGCCATACTGAGCCTCAGTGCTGTTACTATTGTAGGTGTTGCCTGTGTAAGTGTTGTATTTGTAGAAGGAACAGTAGCTTTCTGGCCAAAGTCATGGTTCTGAAACAGGAGCGTGCCTAGGAGCTGTTCTGCTAGTATAAACTGAGAAGGAAGTGAAGGGTTTGCTAATCCTTTCACAAGTAGTGTGTGAACATCAAGTACAGCCTGGCTGTTCCCACTCTTGCTTAAGGAGCTGAAAACCAGGCAGCACAGGATCATAGAATCATAGAATGGCCTGGGTTGAAAAGGACCACAATAATCATCTAGTTAACGTGAGTGGGTATCTTTCTCATATCCTTTCCCAGTTCTTCTCTCCAAAAAAGAAATTGCCATTTTAAGACAAATTCGAAAGATCTTGCTTCACTTTTTTCTTTCTTCTGCTCACTGCCACTCTTGGTTGGTAGCCACAGCCTATATTTTTCTTTTCTGCTTTCAAGAGCAGAAGCAAATTGTTGAATTCCACTCCCCCCCTTCCACACACACGCACTTGTTCACAGTGTTTTAAAATAAATTCTGAAACGTAGAATCTTAAAATGGCTTGGGTTAGAAGAGACCTCAAAGCCCAACCAGTCCCACCCCGTGGCCCAGAGCCACATCCAGCCTGGCCTTGAACCTCCAGGTATGGGGCATCCACAGCCTCCTTGGGCAACCTGTTCCAGTGCCTCACCATCTTCTGTGTGAAAAACTTCCTTCTAATATCTAACCTAAACCTCCCCTGTCTCAGTTTAAAACCATTCCCTCTTGTTCTGTCACTACCCATCCTTGTAGACAGCCGTTCCCCCTCCTGTTCATATGCTCCCTTCAAATGTTGGAAGGCTGCAGTGAGGCCTCCCTAGAGCCTTCTCTTCTCCAGGCTGAACAAGTCCAGCTCCCTCAACCTGTTTTCATAAGAGGGGTGCTCCAGCCTTCTGAGTATCTGCAAGAGGAAATACTTGGAAAAGTTTGTGCTCGATGTTCTTGACTGGGCACAGCGTATACTTACCTGTCAGTCTTTCTGAAACTTCTGAATGTTCCTGCCTGCTGCTGGAGATGCTCAAGTTACCTGAGCGTGTGTGGGTATCTGAGTGGAACAAGCTGCAGGTGGGAAGGCTGATGAGAAAAATTTAACTGTGTTGAAACTTGGCTCACTGTCTCTGGCTTAAAGCCTTTGACTCTTTTATTATAGGCAAGCTATTGCTTTTAGAGAAGAGCAGGGAGCTGTTACCTGTTCTTCCTTCAGTCCAAACTAATTAGTTTTTGAGCAAGACAGCAATACCTGAAGTAGAGAAGTACTTGGAACATTCTGGCGCAGTGCCACTTGCAGCAGCTCCAAGTTAAGCCCCTCTGCTGGAGAGGCCCTCTCCACACTGGAGACATCGTGCTTGATGTGTGAGCTCTCTCACTGTGGAGTTTGTTGGCTTAGCAGAGGTAATTTGAGCTAATCATTCTAACTTTGCACTGCAACAGAGTGAGGGAGGGCATCATCCAGCCAGCTCTGGGGTCCCAGTGGTGGGGCTGGTGGTGAAATTTGAAAAGGGGCTGATAACTATAATGATATCTCTGACTGTGCATGCGTCTAACCAGAGTTAATCAACCCAAATAGTAAAAATAGCAAATAAAATGCGTTTGGATGCGTGATTTTAATTTTCTTGCTTGTCTTTGTTGGGCTTATATTCATAATGGGTTGCAGTTGTTTGGAAGCTAACTGTAGAACTTCTTTCTCTTACCACCCCACTTTCTTTGTTCCCCCTGATCTGAAGTTTTCTTTCGCAGATGGAGTCTGGCCACTAACTGAGCCAGAGGAATTCACCTACTGGTTGCAGTTCTTCTCTTGGCTAGAAATCTCTGCGTTGGCATCACTGTTCTGCCATGTGTACATACAGCCTTCTGCAGTGACCAACGTGGAAAAAAAACACTTTGCATTTCTCTCTGCACCACACCTTTGTCGTCAGGCCTGCACAGTGCTGGGGAAGCCAGGCCTTGCTGCTGTTGCCTATCCTCACCTCACTCACCACTCTGACTTGTCTTGCTGGTTGGAAACTACTTATCTGCAGAGTTAATCAAATGTAGATCAGCACTGCATTCCTTGGAGTGAACTGATTCTTCTTGCTGCTGTGTTTTGCAGATAGGGATTGTGGATTTCATGTGCGTGTTTTCAGGGAAAGGCAGACTGACATCTTGGATGAATCCCAAGGAATGGGGTGGGTGGCAGAGTTTATATATGTGCTGCGGGTTGATTTGGCTCTGGACGCTGTGTAAAGTTCACTTTGGCAGCTGAAAGATGCAGAGAGAAGCACTTTCAGAATTAGAGACAGTGAGGTAATGAGAAAGTGACATAGGAAAGGAAGTGGTGGTGGGGGAGGAGGGCTCGAAATGCAAGTTGACATCATCTGATAGGTTTTCCAGCCTGTGCAGCAGCTATTTTTATGCTTTCAGCTCTCAGTATTTAGAGCTCAGTGACAGCCAAGTTGCCAGAAGCGGGGGTGGTGGTATATCCCAGCGTGGGCTGGGGGCTGGAGAGTGGCTCAGCTGGGAAGGCAAACATCCAGGTTCCCAGGCACGTCTGCTGCTCTTGCCTTTTCATAAATCTGCATGGTGGTTACCTTTGGCTACCTGGTATGTCTAGGAGCGTGCTGAGCACTAGCTGGCAGTGCTGGCTGTCACCAGCTAGTTGAAAAGATCAGGGCTTGTAAACTTCAGGCTCTTCCTGCGAACTGGAGAAGCAGGAATGTACAGTGATCCTGGACTGGTGTTTCTACCTCTTCCTGAAGGTCACTGTTGGTGGGAGGCAGGATCCTGGGAATATCCAGAGCTAACTCACATTACATAAATGTGATCCTCAGCAGAGAAGTAAGCGGTACAAGTGTCAGTGTGAAGTCTGCATTTATTTCAAAGTATAAAATTGGTAGAGTCATAAGGCAGCAAAACTTTACAGTGGTGCAGGTGCAACATCTATCGTTTTTCTGGCTTTTGTCTGCTTGCTAGAAGTACCAGAAGACAGATCTTCCAATATATTGGGCTGACTTTTTTGTTCTGAGGTTCATCTGGCTTAAACCTTGACTGGGATCTTTCTCATGTTGCCTGAGAGAGCGTATATTGCAGCTGTTTGCCAGTTTTTAGCAGTACATTGTTTGGATTTCATCACTGAATTGTGTGCATGCAGATCCTTGCAGGCATTGTGTCGTCCGAGAACAGTGTTACTGGGGGGAGAGGATAGGGAACTGCACAGAATTCAGGCAGTAAAGGAGGGGAAAGGTGGTAAAAGTGAACATTTTGAAGTTGGAGTGAGTTGCCAGCAATTTTTTTCTTGTTTAACTTGAAGAATACATTATTTTGTGGGAATAAACTTTAACGTTAGGGAGGTTCAGTCTGTCGTATTTCTCTTCTAGCATAGTTTGGAAATTTGAAAAAGCTGCTGCTTGTATGCTGTCTTGGCTCTTGAGGATAGAAAGGTAACAAAAGAGAAAGCTAGTGAACATATTTGAAACAGTAAAAGAACTGACTTTCAGTTTAGGGTGTTGTGTGCTGTGCTCACCAGGCCTCAGCGCTCACAGCAGTATCTGTGCAAGCCATATGTGCACCTGATGTTACGCTTTACTTCCTTGTGGAGACATAAATTGCAGTGCAGCATCTTGAGGGAGAATAAGTTCCCACAATTTTTATCTCATTTCCCGTGTGAAAATCAAATGATGTAAGGCTCAATAGATTCCTTGTGGACTGATTGTGAAAGTTGGGCTCGATGCTTTCCAAACCAAAAATCTGTGGCAAATATCTGGGTCCCACTGATGCAGGTGATCTTTCAGCCAAGAGCAGTGTTGCCAATTCTGTAAAGCTTGTGCACAACAGTGAATGCTAGATGTGCTTTGAAGTGGATTGATGACACTTCTCTGGAGCAGCTAAGTGACTGACACTCGTTGAGCACCTTACCTCTGCCCTGAAGCAGACCTTCCCATCCACCCTGCTGATATCCAAAGTAACAGCACACTGCCATTTCAGTTCATGTGATCACTGATCAGATTGTCAGTTCTATTGTTGTTAGATTGGGATCAAACAGAAGAAATGAAACCCATTTAACTTGGTGGTCATTGACACCTGGCAGTAATGTCAGTGTTTTATATAACTCTACTTGTCTATTAGAATCTGTATTATTGCAAGGAGGCGTCTCACAAATGCTTGCTCATGTGTTGAAGATATCCTCCAAACCGGACTCCTCAGTATTTTGTCTTCTTACAGCTTGTAGGGGCCATATCCACATCTTTCTGGAGTGGCCCATCCTTTTCTGGTGTAGCTAATTGCTCCTCCTTTCAGAATGCTCAGTAACACCTTAGGCCAAAAGTGATACTGTAGAATGAAATTTTAGAATATATTGCTCAGTGAAGAAAAGATTTGTTTGACTGCTATTCAGCCAATCAGATGTTTTTCTTTCCAAGCAATTTTCTACGTGGAAATAAAGAAAGGTTAGTTTGCATATGTATTTGCAGCTCTGAAAAATACACTGAGAGGAAGAAATCTTCATCATGATAGAGTTGTCAGTAATAGCAGCAGAGGATTGGTTAGATCATTTCGCACACCAGTAAAATGTTGTATTTCACAGATAGTTGGCTACTTGGTGTCAGTCTTTCCATTCTAAAAGTTTGCTTTGTCAGAACTCGAGCAGCATCTTGGGGCTATTTCAGCAACACCCCGGGGAACTGTGAGTCAGCTGGGCAGGGGAGGAGCTCCCATTTGCTAGGCTTTATCCTGGGTAGTGAGCTGAGTTCAGGGGCCCTGCTTGGCAAAGTAATAGCAATCTTTGACCTCTGTTGCTGCATCTTGTCATTTCCACTGTCCAGATGGTGTATTCCTTGCCAGGAAGAACAGGACTCAGTTTGGCACTGAGTAGATTTGCAGTAATGGCAGCAATTAAGGGACCTGTCTGCACAGAATGAGACCCTGCACTGTGTGCAGTCCCATGTTGCTGCTGAAGGGATGTGGGCAGCGTGTTTCTCTCGTCCTTGGTGCTGGCTTTAGTGGTGCTGTGCTCTGTGGGTCAGCAGCTCCTGCGGCTAATGTTTGTGCAGGAGAGGGATCATCTCCTCATATGCAGTAATATGAACTTATTGGCCAAAGTTCAGCGTGAAACTGAATCTTTACGTGACTTTTACAAATCCTAAATTTAAGATGAGAGCGTGTTAATGGTTTGCATTGGTAATTTAGAAATAATGCTATTGTGGAGCTTTTCATTATAACCAAACATATTTTTTTACCCATAGTAACTTTAGAGTTTGGATTCTTTTGAGTGAAGGTCATCTAAGAGGAGGGCTGCTGCAGGAGCTCAGAAGTGTCACTGATGCAGTCTCGAATCACGGTTTAATAAAATGTTAAAATTCATTACTTTAGTTTCTAGTTTGTAACTTAAAGGATGACTTCTCATGCTGCTAACGGCACAGTTAAAGTTGGGGTTTTTATGTTCGGTTGAACACCACTTTTTGCAGATTGTAGCTTCATTATTAAAGAGATTTTCTTCTCGTGGCTGTTACCGCAGCCTCACTCTGTAACATGACTCAGACCATTGGGAGATGAGGAATGTCAGCCCTGTTTTGATGGGGGCCATAATACAAAATGGCAGACTGTTCCTGTAAGGTTTGGAGTATTCACCTTATCTGTGCCATGAAGGCTGTCTTGCTTCAGTCTCGTATGTTGACATTAATTACTATTCATGCTTTGCTGAATAGTCTGTAAAGATACTGAAATACCTTTTCCAAGTGTGTGTTTTCATTGAACAACTCTCTTTCCCCCCCCCCCCCCCCCCCCCCAGCATCTTTATTTATTTTATTTGCTCGGTCTTCATTGCATGAGATTAAGGAACAACAGAACACTGGCTGTCCCACTGCTGTTAGGATGCAGCGTGCTTTTCCCCAGCCACTTCCAGTTCCAGTACCTTGTTGGGTAGAATGTGTATCTGCAGACTGACAGCCGTATGACATACAGTCATTATATGAATTAAATAATCTCCAGGTGAGACAGCTGCATCTAAACAAGCATGGATTGTGCGATTCTGGTGCTTGCAGAAGTGTATTGCCTGGAGGCTGCTGGTTATCTGGGTGTTTCTAGTAAGTCAAGAGAAAAGATTGAAGGTAGGAAGAGGCAGGCATTCATGCTTGCAGTGAAGTAACCTGCAGTTGCCTTTAGTTAGTCTCAAAGCAAATGCGTGTAAAGTCTGTTTCCACAGTACTCATTTGAGCTTTCTCCACAACCAAAATTCAGTTTATAATAGTTGGAATAGGAAAGAAGAAGAGACGGCGTGACTGCTGCTGGCAGAGCAGTGATGTGCTCCTGGTTCATGTGTTTGCAGCTGGGAGGTGCAGAGGGCAGTGCTGAATCACATGGCATTGCCTGTCTGGCAGGTGTCTGCGGCGTGAGTAGAAGAACCAACTGTTCACTATTTTGGGTGAATGAGGTTGGCTGTTACTGCCAGTGGCCCCACGGAGAAGTCCACGCATCTGTTGATAAGCACTGCTCTGCATACTGGGCTCCTGAATGCTTACAGCCGCTTGCTGAAGTAGAGGAGTTTCTGCCTGAGCTTTGAGATAGTAGGAAGACGAGTTTTACCAAGAGGCTTGCTGATTTTAATCTTTAGATGTTGGCTGTCAGGCTTTGTCTGTGCCTCGCATACCTCTGTGTTCCTATGCAAGCACAGTCTTGGAATCCAGCAGTAAACTGATTTTTTTTCCACTCTCCTTCTCGGTACAGTGACAGAAACCTGGTAGCGAGGGTTTGTGTGGTTTGGTCTCTTGTGAGGATTAAGCACCCTTTCCATTAGCGGGGACGCCTCCTGTGCTGCAGAATCGGCCTTCAGGTCCAGGGATTTCCTCTAATATGTTGGATAAAGCCAAGACACTCCAGCCTACCTATGTCGGGATTGTGCCGCTTGCAGAGACTGTGGCAAAGCAAGGGAAGAGCTGTTCAAGCACATATCAGGATTCATACCACAGCTTGCGAGAAGGTTAGCAGTATCTGCTTTCTTCATTTTAGGCACTGCATAATTGGTTTGTGTTGTTGTTGTTGTTGTTTTTTCCTTCCATGTAGAATCTGCCTGCTTTTTCTTTTTCTGTCCAGCCTGGGCAGTTGTCCAGATTTTGGGTTTCCCTATGACTCCGGTGACCTGTTGTTCCTGAGGGCGCTTGTAAGCATGACAGGATGAGGTCGGAGCCCTGTGTGCAGTGACATGCAGTGCTGCACCTCGGGGCAATTTCATTTGTGTTTGAATCTTTACCTTTCCAAGTTTCAGTTTCTCTCTCAATGCCTGTAGAGCTCTTGTAAACAGTGTTTTAAGGCTATTTTATTGAAGTATGAAGGCTTATCTTGAAGTGGCAACTCAGTCTTGAAGGGGATAGAATATCGTGTTTTAAGTTTCCATGTTGCGGTTTGCAGAGTGTGGAAGGAATGGCTTATGTATATCTGAGTAAGATTCAGTATTAGATAATTCTCCTATGAATTCACATGAATTTTATAGGGATTTGACAATTCTGAATGATTCTGTGTCAATTTTCAAGGAGTGTTATCTATGACAAGAATGAATTTGAAGAAAAGATTGAGAAGATGAGTCCAGACAGTGATCCATTCATAGTGAGCAACATAATAAACAGCAACCAATGGGAACTGGGAAAAGATTACAGGGTAGAATGACAGAACGTAACAACATGCCAGTGACAAATAAACAAGAGTTATATTTGTAAGAAGTAGTGGATTCACTACTGCAAGTGGAATTTTAATAAGGACTTGAAGGATTGAACAAAGGTCTTGAACACAGTGGCCTGAGAAGTAAGGTGATGAGTGATTTTAAGAGTGGGTAATGTGATCTGAGAGGAGAGAAAAATGACTTGCAATGACAATTTGGATCAAAAAGTAAAGAGTGGTCGAAGTTGAGAACAGAAGGTTGGATAGAATAAAGGCGTATTTGTTACAGGGAGATGGCTGGTGAGTAGAAGACCATTTTAGCAGTTGCATTTAGAGGATTCTTCTCTCACATACAGCTCTTGGACTACTGAGGCTGCCATACAGAACTGTTAAGTTTCTACCCCTACTGTCATTCCCCATACCATGCCCCTTTATCAGATAATCAGGAGTAATCGTTCTATTAATTTTTAAGATATCACTATTTTTGTTGCTGGTTTTCACTGGAATACTCCTTGTAGAACAAGGGTAGAAACAGAAAAGAAAACAAAAGCCGAATTAAAATTTGGGACTAGTAAATCCTTTAGTATAAATGGTATTCCCAGGTGGCTTCTGTCTGCTCTGGAGACAAAGACCTGCTATACATCAGTCTTCAGAGGGAAAAACAAACCAGACCCAAACCCCCAAACTTGCAGCTGTCTTGTATTTGCAAGGCATTGATTTTCACAGAAGGTGAGCGCTCAGCCTTTGGATGTGCCAGGATACATCTTTCATCCAGTCACTAAATATCACAAGCATTCTACAGTGGGATCAAATGTAGAGTGAGGAAAATGTAATCTTATAGTACTGTAATCAATAGAGGAATGCTTGCTGCCATCTGAAGTTGAAGTGAATTAAGACCATTGAATTCTTGTATTTTGAAAAAGTTGTGTTGTCTCTGCAAAGTTCAATGATATTAATCAGTCCTCCCTCCATACCCAACCACATGCCTAAAATTCATGATATTTTAATATGCAATGGAGAAAGCTTTTTGCTACCAGCTACCAAACAGGAAGGATAGGAAAGAGAAATACGTGCTGCCAACTTCTTTCATGTCAGAGGAGTACAGAATAACCCTTTAGCTTTTCTGCGGCTCCGTTCAAGTCTCCTGTGATCTCAGGATGCCTTTTGTATTTATGCTGTAGCATTCGCTGTATTTTGCAGAGCCAAATCTTAGAGGCGGTGGAGAAGCAGAAGGAATCATATGTGAGCCCTTACAGAAGCTACGGAAGTCACTAATTACCACTGAGCTGAATGAAATTCTAAGGACCATTGTACCTTATTTTTGGCAAAAAATGGAACAGCTTAATTTTGTTACCATCAAGGACAGAAAATTAATTTCCTTCTCTCCTCACATTTTACCACCCACAAATAGATGGGCGTCGCTTTGCTTTCACTTCTTAGTAAAGCCAAGCAAAAAAAGAGGTGTCTGCATTGTGCTGACAAGGTTCGCTCCTATTTACTTTGTGATCTTATGAGTAGTGGCTATCTGGAATAAATTTTATCTTGTTTTATTGTCTTTGGAAAACATGCTATCCAGAATCTGATTTAGTGTTTTTGGTTTTTTTTTTTTGAAGTGGAACTTGACATAAAGTGATCTGGAACTTCTGATCCCTTCCACACACAAATTCATTTGACGTGGGGAAGTCAAAGGACACGTGCTTGTATTTTTCAAAGTACGTGTTGGAGCAGTTATTTGTAAAATTCCTAGAATCCAAAAAGCCATAAACATGTTTTCCATCAAACAGTGCCTTGGAGTGATTTAGTTTTCAAATACCAGAGTTTAGTTTGCAGCTCTTAGGCCTCTTAGCACAACGGGGTGGGAGCTCCTGATGAAAGGCAGGAGGAAGGAATTGCAAGCTTTAGAAAATTCCAGAAAGCCTCTCTAAAGCTGATGAGCACTCATGGCTCTGGTGTAGAAGTGAACGCTTCCAAAAGCGAATTCCAACTTTTCTACCTCTTTGCAAAGTCTTTTGTTCATTGCTCTCAAGCTTTTATTTTGGGAAGTCCTCGCGTCAAAAAATGCTCAATGCGACTGAGAGCCTGACAGTGAAATTCAGCTGTCTTTTTCCAAGATTTGTGTGTTGGGGCCCCGGCACGAACAAGTTACTGCAGGCCATCTGATCTGTGGTAACTGCGTGCACATTCTTGGTCCGCAGCAAATGTGAGGTAATTTGAGTTAGCTTAGCCTTTGATTAAACTATTAATATCTGTTCAGCACTTTGAAGAGATCAGGAGTCGTGCAAGTGCTTGTTAATATTTAGCTTTCTTCAGGAGCGATCTAGGCCTCATTGTCCTAATTCCCAAGACCTGAAGGTAAGGCTGCTGGGTGGCCCGTGCCTCTTCCAGCAGAGGGCAGAAGAACCTGCCCATAGGGATAGGGAGGCTTCAACTTCAAGGGCATCCCCAGCAAGAGTGCATCCCAGGCATCTCGCAGAAATGTGGGCTGGCCTTTTTCTGTCAAGGTTGAGCGATGTTTTCCTCCTTCAGGGTGAACCTGAAGATGCTGGGGGAGATGTTAAAGCGATGCCTTCTGCAAATACATGGATAAGGACCATCAGAAACCAGTCACAAAATGTCACTGCAGCAATTCCGAGGAATGGCCTCACGTATCCCAAAATTCAGAACGGTGTAGGCAAATATGACACAGAAAAGCATAGAAAATGTAACAAATATATGGGAGGTTAACTTGTTGGCTTTCCTTTTTGCAAATCCAGAGGTACAGCCAGTGTGTATGGTTAGTCTCTGTAGCCTTGTTCTGCAGCCACTCTGCAAATGCATGGCACGGGGAAGGTAAGTTAGTGAGGTATTAAGGTAAAGTGGCTCAAAGTTGGCAGTAAGCAGGCAATTTATTTCTATTAAATCCGCAGTATGCTTCATTTGACTTTGAAGACTAGAGGTGTTTCAGGGTATTTGTTAATTTTATGGCATAAGTCATCAAGAGTGGGAAGCTTCAGGAAAGGGTTAACATTGACTGATCAGTGTTTTCATAAGTCAGTCTTTTATCAGTAGAAAGCGAGTCATCACTTTATCCCTGAAGCTGAATTCACATATTTTTTTTGGTCCTGCTGCCCTAATGTGTTTTTTGTTTTTTTGGATATGACATGTTCTCCCCTCTTGGAGTTTACTGAACTATTCCTGTCAGTGTAATGATCCCCAGCTGTTGCTTTAGCCCTAGCTATTTTCATGCTGGGAATGGGGGGAGGAGGAGGAGAAGAGGGGCAAAGGCTAACTTGTTTACCTCGCTGTGATCTAATTCATTTTTTTCAGAAAAGATCTACTATAATAGTTTTCATTTGCACAAAGTAATGCTAAAAGGAATGAGTTTCAGTCTCAGACCTGCAGGAGTAAGGAGATGTAAGGACTCAACATGTGCAGAAATGAAAAGAATATAAAGTGGGTGCAGTGCAAGGAGTGCAGCTGTCAATAGCATTTATGCAGACAATGCTTTGAACTGGTAATGATACCAAGTAAAATTTGCAGTATTTTCCTGCCCCATCAACTGGATTTTCTTCACAGTTGAGCTGAGAGCTTCATGTTCAACAGCCGTAGTGCTGGGGCACTGATATTCCTAGCAACAAGAAAATATTTTTATAAAGCTTGAAAAAGACACACAGCCTTGTAATTATTGCTTTTTTGATAATTATTTGTTTTTCTGTATTTTTTTAAGAAAAGATCTGTGTTTGTACTTTTAAGGAGCTAATGATTGATGCTTAGACTTCCTGGCAGCTGTTGAAAAGTAGATGCTTTTTTTGAAAACAAAATTGTAATGCTTAAGCTCAGATTGCCTGTTTTGCATCCAGAAACAACTTCTGGAGCTGATATGCTTGTTTAGAGCTCTTGCCAGACAGATGTCACTGCAGCTCTCCTTCCCAGAGAAGATAAGGGCCGGTGACAGTTGCTCATGTCTTTGAGATCCACATCAGGCTGCCCATGTAAATCTAATTGTGGTCCTTTCATCAACTGTGAGATATGTCACTACTCACCTCAGATTTTTCAGCATTCTCTCACTCCTGTAAATCATTGATTAACGACTTAAAGAATATCTAAACCAAAAAATAAGTGCCTGTTTTGATCTTTCATTTCAGTGCCCTGACTCCTATCTACCCAATCTTTTCTCAGCATCAAATTACCAATCTTGTCACCTGCTGCATCAATAAATTTTGATTCAAAATTTAAAGCAACATATTTCTTGGCAAGAACTTCTGCAGCCTATGGTAGAAAACAGAATATGGCCCCTGACATAGCTTAAGTTTATTTAACAAAGAGATACAGTGAGTCCAGATGGGCAAATCCTGTTCCTTCTCCTTGCAGGAGGCCTCTCAGTGGATGCATAATCTAATTAATGGCATAATTTAAAGCAGAACTCATGGCTCTTTTTTGCTTTGCTAACTTGGGCTAGTGGAGGTATATGCAATGTTCTGCCTTGTTGCTATGTAAAATTTACTAGCATGGAGTATCTGAAAGAAAGAGCAGACCTGCAGTAGTTGAAGTACGTTACAGTACAGTGATTACGAGTCAGAACCACTAAATGTTTTTTGCTGATCAGTGTATTCAGAATTTTTCTCCATATTCAGTGAGGTGTGTAGAACTGTAAGAAGGCTTATATGATGTAGTAAGTATTCTTCCAAGAAAATCAAGGCTCAAACTTTCTAGTCTGCAATTCTGCCATCGGAAGTTAGACTGAGTCTGATGAAGTTAGTAAGGAATGTTTGAGAAAGTCAATGACAGGGAGGGGACGTTCAGCTCGGGGCATGGATTCCTTCCTAAATTGATGGTGAAAATTGATGACATCCAGGCTTTCTGGACAATCTCGTTTTAATTCAGCTTTTCAAAAGTAAACAGCTGTAAAGAAAATCTTTTGTAAAAAAGGCAACTACTCAGAAGTTTTAACAGATTGTTGATAATTGTTTTTCCTCCATGGTAGATGCAGGCATCATATGTTGCAGCTGTGCCTACAAAGACCTTGTTCTGAGGCCTCCATGCCCAGAGGCAGCTCACAGAGCTGAAGCTCACAGAGTCTGAGGGCCCAGTACTTCCCCCAACTTCTCTGCTGCACATCTGATTGATAACCTTCTGCACAGGCACACTTGGCAGGGCACAAACATTTTGCACGGCTGGGCTGTTGTGCAGAACTGAGGGATGGACACCCTTTGGCTGTCTGAGAGAACAGATCTGCTTTCAGCTTTCTCCATGTAAAGTTTATTTGTGCTGCTTATTATTTCTGTAGTATTAAATGCATGGAGAATACAGCTGTGGGTTATTTGGTAGGAATGGCATGCCGTAGGAGCTATGTTCTTTCATTGCTTATCTCAGCAAATTGCGCAGCAGTGCTGGAAGCCAGACCATATACATGCCCTTCATGTCATTTGCTCATCATTGCAAGCAGCGTGTAACCTGTCCCTATTTCAGTTCTAATGTTTTCATTCTTATTTTGGTGCCCCTGTCAAAATGCTCCATGTGATGCTTTTCTGATGCTCTTTTTCTTCATTTTCACTTTCCAAAGCTTTCACACTTCTTTCCACATGATACTTATGAATGGATATCCCAAGCCTGCTTGCAGCTTACCTCCTTTTCCATGCTCAGATCTCAAATTGTGCCATTCGGAAGTGACAGATGACATTTTACGAGTAGATACTAAACTAACAGTGCCTTTGTGCCTCACTGAGAGACTTTCCCAGCTGCTAATAATAGTTGTCACATTGACTGTAGGCAGTTCAGTACAAGGATGGTGTCTTCAGGACCGACGTGTGACTGTGAATCTAACTACAGCGGTTTGCAAGTGCAGTCACCACGAAGCTATCTCTGCTGCCTCTTCACTGCAAGGAGCAATGGAAAGGAAATGTGTCTGCCCTTCACTTGCTTTGTTCTGAACATTAGCAAAAGCTCACCTCTGACAGCGGATGAGGCAGTGTGGGGGTACCTGCTGCTCCTCTGTGGCCTTCAGCAGAACTCTGAGCCAGCAGGAGCTATTGAAACACCCGCAGAATTTGTCCACCAGGCTGAAGTCAAGTGGTCACACAAGCTGCTGTAGTCTGCTGCTTTTGGGTGTTTTTTTCTTTCTTTTTTTTTTTTTTTTTTTTTTTTAATTTTTATTTTGCTGGTTGACTTTTTGCACAAAATTATATTATTTAGGTACTTACAGCAATGATGGCACTTAAGAAGCACATGAAGTATAGCCCCTGATCTGTGTTTAAGGTTGTGGAACTTCTCTTATGCAAAAAAAAAAAAAAAAAGCTCAACACCCAAACCAAAGTGTTCTGGAGATCTAAAGTCTAGACGTTTGCAAGGAAGCAATATGCAAAAAGAAAGCAAAAAGTGGCAGACAGGTGTGTTATGATCACAGTTGAGCTTGAGGGGATTTTATGTGCTTTTTGTGTGTAAAGTGAACTCTGAGGATCAGCTTCCATACCGTGCTGCTGTGGAGGAACTGACTTCTACTGTACAGTGTACAATACACAATGACCATAGCTGAAACTTAGAACTTTTCCACAAGTACAAACACAATGACAGTAGAATTTCTGTCCCTTGACTGTAAAGAATGCAGCAAGTTGTTGCAGTAAAAAGGTGGGGATCTTTATTCAAACCTCACTTTTATACAATCTAATAGTAATAGGACCAGGGGAAATGGTTTTAAACTAAAAAAGTGAAAATTTAGGTTAGATATTAGAAAAAATTTTTTACTCAGAGAGTGGGAAGACACCGGCTGCCCAGAGAAGCTGTCGATACCCCATCCTTGAAAGCACCCAAGGCCAGGTTGGATATGGACCTGAGCTGCCTGATGTGGACTTGAGCTGCATGATGTGGTGAGTGAGGGCTGGAACTAGATGATCCTTAAGATCCCTTCCAACATAGGCTGTTCTGTCATTCTATGTCATGGCTGTGGCATATGTTCTTTGAGGAAACAGCAAAGATGTTTTTTTCATAAGGAAGTGCAGTAGTTCCTTGTAGCATCTACCTGAATTTCTAGCTAAAAGAGGATGCTGTGATTTGGACAGTAGCTGGTGGCAGGAATGCTAGGTGGATAGGGAATGCCCTGAGCTTGTATTTTGCGTGCAGTATGTATGCTGGGCAAACCCCAATTTGTTTCATGTCCTGTGAAGTAACTGTCAGCACAGTCAAACAGACTGAAGCTGGGAGAGGGATGCTAAAGCCAGCTAATTTAAAATTATAAAGACCCACTTTCCAAGATCCCTTTTTAATCAGTTAATTAGTTCTTCCAAAGAAATGCTGGTTTTGTGTTTGAATTTGCATACTTCAAAGTCCTTTTTTTCTACCACTTGTGAAAAAAAGCATTTGCTTTAATTTGCATTTGGTTTCCACTTCTTCAAATATGAAAATCTTAGAAATGTAGAATTGATTCCTAAGTTTGGTGGAAAACCCAATAATACAGCTCATATGTCTAAGGATCCCATCTTTTTGTACAGAAATGCTGTGATGTCTTCACCAGGAGGTAGTTTCTGTGAAGGGAGCTGAGAAATTCTATCTGTAGAGGGTGCCCTGAAGTAGAAGGAAGGCTGAATTTCTGGGCCAGTGCAGTCCTTGAGAAGTGTTCGGGGAAGGTTTGGCCTTGATGTGAGAGGTTGGTAGAGCACAGGAGCTCTGTGTGCAGCAGAAATTGAGCTGTAAAGGAAAAATGCGCTGTCGCGTCTCTTGTTGCGGGAAGAGGCATGGAAAGCTTTTCCTCATTAAATCTAATATGATAAACGTGCGTAATCAATCGTGCGTTTTATGACTTGGCATTCTCTCAAGAATTGATTTTTCTTCTGCTTAATAGGAATGCACAAACGTGTGTTGTCCCTTGAACGAGGGATTTAAAATAGTCTGAAAAATCACTGAGATTCTGTTGTTTCTAAGCATTCTTTTACCTGTCTCCTGTATAATTTTTAGACAAAACAAAACAAAAAAAACTCTGATGTCTTGGCTTTAAGGGAAATAAGATTGTTGGAGCTCTTACTTCTTATAGGCAGAGATGCCTCTGTTTGTACAAGAATGAAACGAAAAGAGCACAAGTGTGTTTTCCCTAATGCAGCTTGGCTTTTGTTCTGTCTCTTTAGGAGACAGCTGTAGATCTGACTGTCAGGATATGTCTGTCCGTTCCTCCTTTTTCCTTCATTTGTCCTCATCTGCCATGTCATGTTAAGTTATCTCGGAGAATTTCTTTCTGGGGTCTTTTTTGCAAGGTGGCTAAGGGCAATGTTGGTTCTTTCTTGTTTGTTGTTTCATGGAAACATATAAATCAGTATGGACTTGTGATTTGACTTCATGTGGCAAGTTGGGAAATTCTCTATGAAGTCAGAATTTTCCCTCCAGGCTTCCCTTCCAGCTATAGATAGCAACAATGGATATACAGATGGCATCAACAAGCACTCATCACAGATAACAGGAGGTAGTTACGTACTTACTGTCTCATGATACTGATGTGTCAATTTTAGGAGACCTTTCCACCTAGGTATTTTGTTACAGGTCATCCTGTTGGATCATGCGTGGTAGCCAGATTCCATAGATAGGGATATGTGCCTGGCTATTCACATCCTTGGCTTTCACCTAACCAGTATTTCTGGGACTAAATAATTCTATAGGAATGGATACATTGCACAGAAGGAAGACCCATTTTTCCTGTTGATGAGCTTGTTGCACACTTTTACATGTTGCATATTTCACTAAAAATGCCAGCTTCATTTGTCAAAGGCCTATTTTCACAGTTTCAGTGAGTGCTGAAATGGGCTATTAAGTGTGGGCTGTTAGAGGGGGCTTCTCTGTGTTAGATGGAAAGACTAATGTACTAACATATCTCATATGTACAATAATATGAAATATATCTATCTGACTCAAAATGCTAGTAAGAAAACAAAGCTTATGTTGCATTAAAAAGCAATGAGCAAAATTTCATTAACCACCTCAAGATTGTATGGAATTGCAGGAATTTAAACAAACTAGGAAGGAAGAAGGTAAAGGCAAGTGCTGTAAAATCCACAGCGACTGCTGGTGTTTCTTTTAAACTAACATAACAAGAGATGTGCAGAATTTGGTGTAACTTTTGGATTGCAGTAGTAATAAAGTTGTGCATCTATTCAGTGTACATATGTGAGCAGTACCTGCATAGTAAACGTGTCCGTGAAACTGAAGACTGAGTTTGTAAACTGCTGAGTCTATGGACCTGTTCTTCCTTCCACACCTGCACATTGCACCAGTGTAGAACTGCAGTGCTGACTCAACCATTGAGAAGCACCGAACAGGATTTGGTCCTTCCTTGAGGTTAGATCATGTTATGTCATTACACTTCTACTATGCTACTGCTTTTGTCTGTTTGGTAATGTTACCTGGTCACAAAACTAGAATTGCTGTGAATGATGGCTTTGTCTTTGAAATTCATCTTAAAATTTAGATTACTTTGATTTTGGCATTGTGTTGAATTTGATATTGAAGCCTCAAAAATGACCTGGTAAGGTGGTTCTTCTGTGCTCAGTGGTGTGTGCAAGCTACCCTGTGGTAGTGTGTGAGGATGGAGAAGATCCTTTTGCTTTTGGTTGTGTATTTGCTTCTCATTCCATATTCTTTTGGGACCAGTTTCTTCGGTAGGTTGGGATCTTTGATTCTGCTACATGAGTGATATCAAAGAATCCATATTTGTGTAACTGCACTAAAAGAGTTAATGCCTCGTGACATGGACTCATTACATGATAACACATACAAGTATGTCCTCATACTTTAAAAACATTTTGAAAGATGATTCCTATTTCATACTTCTCTTCCAACAGCATCTTCCCAACAAAAAGCTTTTGCCTTGTCACTGAATTTTGTTTCTGGCATCCGGAGCCAGGCCTTTGGGCCACCGCTATGCAGCATCTCATCTGTCAGCAGGCCTCTGGGGACTGCATGTCTTGGTCATGATCGTATACAATCCAATAACATTTTGAGCTGTAAAATTCTACAGAAACTTTGAAGAGAATGATTTTATCAAGAAACCAGCTCTTCTTGTCCTGAGAGTGAAAGCTGGTTTATTTTCTCTCTTCCTTCTCTTTGTGTTCTTAAATGTCCAGCTGAGATGCCCAGACTCATGCCTTTTCTATACTTAACAGCTGCTTTTAAAAAGCTTTTTGAAGTGCTGAATGGAAAAAAATCTAGCACTGCATGACCCACATTGCATCCCTGGATTACTGCTTGCCCACCTACTGTGAAATATTCTGATGGTTGTAGCTTTGGAGGTAGAGGATCTGTTCTGTTTTTTTGAGAATTGTATTCCTGTTCCCATATGTACAATGAGTTGTGCTCTCAAGAGAATAAGAAAAGGTGGTCGTGAGAAAGGTTTCAAGTCCTTTGTACTTGAAGTGCTATTGAAATGGCATTGAAGTTCAACCTCCTGGTTGGCCTTGTGTCAATGTTCATCTGTCCTTGGGCAAGCTGGGTAAGGAGGTTGTCAGCACTCATATATATCACCCAAATTGTATGAGACACCTGCCCACCTAAGCATATTGCAGCTGGATGTGCTGATTGCTGCAGTGCTGCTAAGAAATCGTTTGTTCACAGGACCTGCAGCAAGGATCCACTCAGATGCTGGTTTTGTTTCCTGTTCAGGAGGTGTGGCCCAGACCTCCTCCTTGGCTGCAGCGAGATGGACCTCAATCCTGCCTCGCATGAACAGGCGAGCGCAGCATGAATAGAAGTCAGTGAAGTATGCCTCTAGTGCAAAAAGTCCTTGCAGCACTTTGAGAGACTAAACCAATTCTCCATCTCGCCCTCCCAAACCAAATTTTTGCCATAGTATGGTTGCTAAGGAAGAGATGAGGAAACTGCCTGCATTTTAATAGCAGCTGTTGTTGCTGCACCGGAGAAAAGAGGTAGTGAAATGTGAGATAATCTCACGTAGTAAAGAAATAAACTTCTGCTTAACGGTCCCTTTGCTCAGGCTCACTCCAAGCTGTTCTTGTAAATGCATCCAAATGAATCTAATCACAGGGATGCTGCTTGCAGCACCAGTGGCTGCTTGCAGACTGAGCATCAGCTGTGCACTCTGCTGCTTCTCCTTCACCTCGCAGAGGGACACAGATTTTTGGCAGCCCCTTGCCTGGGTAGCAAACTGCCATATAATCCCTGCAGTTTGGGTGTCATTTACAGTCTGCTTCACTTAAATGCTTCTCTGCTAACTGCACAGTCTGCTTAAATGCAAAGCTAGCGTGTGTTTCCCATCAGCAGTTAGTGGATTAAAACGCTGTTAGCCTGAGAAAATTGCCCTTAAAATGGGCCCCAAAGTTGGCTTTTCTTTGTTGGCACCCAGCTTTCTAGCAAATTCCACATCGTGGGCTGCTGTAGTCAACTGCACAAAAGGCAGCTCAGAAAAAATTATCAACCTGAGCAATTTGAGAATTATTTTCAAAATTCATTTTGACCGCTGTGTACTCACTCATTGGTCACAGACTCATAGAGCTGTCATCTTTTGTAGCTTCTTGTTGACACCATAGAATAGCACCCTTTGCTGCCTCAGTCCAGAAGGGTTTTGCTGTTGAAGGTGGCCACGTGCTCTTCTTGCTGGTGTCTGACCTGGGATGTAATCTGGCTTCCCCTTGAAGCATGGAAGGGCTGATGCAAGTCAGCCTTTCTGTTGTAAGCAGGAGCAGCCAAAATAGCGCTGAGACCATTTGTGGTGTCGGGGGAAAGCTTTCTCCATACATCTCCTAGTGATTGAAATTGTCGTAAACCAAAGATACGACGTCCACTGAAACCAGGGGTTGATGTACTGCATATTCCACAGCTGCTGGTCAGATGTGACTATTTAATGTAGCAGAAGCTAGGAAAAAATTCTTGATGTAATTAGAATGGCTGCTGGTGGCTGAGGGATGGCTGGAATGGGGCTTTGCCTCTCAAAGCTGTGGTAACATGCTATCATATTGAAGTTAGTGTTACACAAATAGCTGCAATGGTTTTCCTCACTAGCTATCCCATGCTGTCAAACCCTTCTTGTACTTCTGTATATCGTAGTTGAGCTGGTTGCATTCCAGCTGTTTGGTGTTACAGCTTGTGTTCCTGCTGTCCTGGGAGTGGGGAGCGTGCTGCAACTCTGGGCTCTCACGTGGGTGTGCAGAGGTGCTGAGCACTTACACGTAAAGCACCGTGGCCCGTAATGAGCCTTAAAGTGCATGGTTTGCTTTTCACTGCTTTGACTTAATGCCTTGCACTTTCCTCAGTTATGGTAATGAGGTTGGGCTAATTTCACTTGCTCTTTGCTGGTTTCTCTTTCCAATTCCAATCGCGTGACTTATCGATTGGGTTGCAAGGAGGAATTTTTACATAGGGCAAACTGCAATCACCAACTTTGAAAATCGATCAGTGGTCTCCACCAGCAACCAGGCAACCAGCCAGCACATGGCTCTGGTCTCTGCTCACTCCATTTCTGCACGGGGCTGCATACTCTGCCTGCCCTCTCTTTGCTTAGGCCACCTTCAGGGTCTGTGGGGTTTCCTTAGGAGAAAAGGTTGGCAGAAATGGGGATACTGCCTGTTGGGCCTCACAGCAGGCTCAGAGCCGCACACCTCTCATTGCTGGTTACAAGCAACAGGAAATACAGAATATTTTTTTGATTTGTTGTTGTAAATCTGTCACGGTATGTGACATAGGCTCGAAGTATTTTTTTTCTCCTAAGGAGTTGAGATGCAGAGACTGTGGCCTAGTTTCAGCAGCCCTGTGCACGCTGTTACGCATGCAGTGTGCTTTAGAAGTTGAGGAGCTTTCAGGTAGGTACACCTAGGGGCAGACACGCTGTTGCAGATATAGATGGCAAGCTGCAAAAAACAACTTTACTCATCATAAATATTTGTTCTTATCACTGCTTGCTGCTGAGGCACCCTGTTACTATGGTCAGTGTGGGTGCAGTGTGGGTGCAGTCTCTGTTGCCACCGGCCATTAGCAGACAGTGCCCATGAGTTCAGTGTTCTGCAGTTCTATGCTAAGATGAACAGAAAGTGGTCACAGCTTGCTCTGTTTCTTTAAAAGCTTTACTAAGTAGGTAGTGTTGCAGTGTTGTCTGTTGCTACACACTCACAGATGTGCTGCTTTTCCCTGCTTCTAAATGGCTGCCAACAACTCACTGTACCATCTTCCAGATGCTCTGGAAGCATAGTCATAGAATCATTTGAGTTGCAAGGGACCCCTAAAGGTCATCTAGTCCCAACTTCCCCTGCAGTGAACAGGGGTGTGTCTTAGTCATTCTCAAAGGAGTCCATTAGAGACCTAGAAGCCTTGTCCAAATTTAAGTGTATTTCAAGACTTATGAAATAGATCAGACATTCTCATTTTCTGGTGGGAGGATCAGACAAGGATGCAAAGCTTAGAAAATGTTACACAGACATGAGTTTTATGAGAGACGTGAGTTATTTTCCAGCCAGCAGATATATGCTCTTTCCTGACTTGGAAATTAATATAAAGTTTTAACTGCGGGTTTAAAGGAAACAGGAGATGGTTGGTTTGTGATTGAAAGACTTGCACTCAGTCTGTCTTTGAGTAACTTTGTATTTCTGTGGTCATTCTAGACCCTTGGCTGAGCTCCACATGGAACAGCCTTGGATTGGTTCTTGGGACATCTGTTAATCTATATATAGGGTTCACACACTTGCACACGTAAACAGGTGATCTCCTAAATATACAAAATGGTGTTTGGAACTCTGAGTACTTATTTAAACCAAATGAATTCAGAAGTGAGCTGAATTAATCCTTTTTTTTTGCCCTCCTCCCAGAATAAACTGTATTGGGAAAAAAAGTGCTGATTGTAAGTTCTGCTTAATATGCATATACATTTACTAATCCCAGGCATTGCCTAATAGCTATTAAAAATATCCAGAAAATGACCTTTTTCCTACTCTTTGGTTTGGTCCTCTTGACAATTGCTACTTCTTGCTGTGCGGGGATGTGATGTTTAAAAATAATAGGTGCATAAAATGAGTAGAGAAAAAGGGTAGCAGATGGTAACTGATATAGAACTAAGTTATATTTGGAAAATTCATAAGGGAAGCTGAATTCGGGAAGGGATTTTTGAGCTGTTAGTGAAGTTTGTGTTCTGTCTGACTGACAATGATTTCTAATAAGTCTGGTAGTAGTAGGGAGGTTTCAGAGGAGTGAAAGAGAAGTAGAACCTTGCACTGCTAGTGAAAAAGTGAGAATGAGTAACCAGAGGGTGATCTAATATCAGTTCCAGGGGGAAAAAGCTATGGAAAATTTGATAATCTAAATAAGAGCAGCGGTATAATCCTATTATGCAGCTTTTCCATTTTAGGAGAGCAGGTCTGCTCAAGCACAATTTTGTTGTTTTGATACTGGAAATTTGGTTTCCAGGGCTGTTGCCTGGGTGTAACAGACTTGTGTAAGTTCTCTAACGTAGTGCAATATGTTTTAGTTTCTAAAAGTGTCTTTGAATATAATGATGTCGTGCTTAAGTGGTTTAAGAGCTGCCTGTAATCAAAGGAGGTAGAGTTTCTAGTTGGGATCAGCTCATCATGGCCTGGAAACAAGCGCTGCTAAAGGTGTGGAAGGAACAAAGATTAGTGAAGTCGTAAATGATCTTAATGATGGTTTAAAAAAAAAAAAAAAAAAGATAATATAGGCAAATGGGGACAGTTGGGTGAAATGTGCATAGCTACAGGTGTGTACACCAAGGAGCAGAAAATTCTGTCTGCATCTGAGTGGGAGAACTCATCTCTGAATGTCCTAGTGCTGGGGAAAAGGTGAGTCAGCTGGGGAGGTAAGTGGAGGAGATAGCTGGCACAGTGAGGAAGGCAGGGGGTCCCACCAAATAAATAGCCAAGTGGCAAAACCAGCTGACAGATACACTGCTAGATGTGTAAGTGGGAAGAAATGAGTAATGCTGAGCTTATCTGAACTTAAAGCTAGGGTGGTGGATGCTATAAGTCAGTGCTTAGCTGGTGTACATTTGGTAAGATGTGCTAGTTTAGGGTATAGAAATGAGCCCCCCAAATGGCTTAGGAGTGGAAAAAATGTCGCATAGTGAGAGTTACCTGGCAGGGCTGAGATTGCTCGCAGGAGGATGAGGTCTCGCCTCCTCTTTGTATTAGTGCTAGCAACAACCCAGCCGTGCAGGAGCACTCCTGAACCCCCTGAGAAATGCTTTGGCTTAAGTAAGAGAAGAGAGGTAGCTGGGTTGAACACTGTACGTGGAAGTGCTTTCAGATGTAGGAATTATATTCACATTGTTGTAAACAAAAAAAAAAAGAAAAACAAAAAAGAATGTCGAGAGCCATTGGAAGCTGGAGCTAGGCAAGTTCGGCCTAGCTGAGGTGAGGATGATTAGCTGCTGTGCAAGCAACCACAGAAGTGATGGGGTTTTCATCTTTCGCCAACTTCACATGAAGACCAGATGCCCTATTGGAAGGTGTAGCTCAGATTAATGCAAAGGGCAGACAGAAGGTTTAAGGAGACAGGTAAAATGGGCTGATGTATGCAAGTAGGTGAAGTGCCATCTTCTGCTTAAGCTTTTTGATCTCTGCTTTAGGGTGTGTACAGTATAAATTTGGGTGTAGTGTAGGAAATGAATGTACTGGACCAAAAGAATACTTAAGAAAGGAAGTGTAAGGGTTGTAATAAGATTGTAGAACAGTTTTGTTCTCTGGTGGTTCTGCTGCATCTGTGTGGACTTCTCTTAAGTGGACTATACAACGTGAACTTGACAGAGAAATTGAAGTTTAAACAAGGAAGATGCCATGCTATTCATACTGTTTTATCTTGAGTGTGCTTAAGAGCTTGGGCTTGACTGCAGATGAGATTCAGTGTCTGTTCTCTCAGGTTGTCCTAAATCGGTGCGTGTGTGCGTGTATGTTTCTTTGCTTTTGCAAGATACCTTTTGTATGGAAGTTGCCCTTGAACATTTGTAAGGACAACTTCTACAATTTTGCTTTGATTATATAGTTTGAATGGAAACTGCTGTTAAAATCTAGCTGCTGAAATTATGAGTGAACTGGTCATTTGCATTTGAAAAAAAAAAATAGATAATTGCATCGTACACAGGTAATGCATATATTCTGTTGCACTCCAGTAAGTAGAGGACATTCTAGTGATGAGGGATTCCTTCTGCTGTGGGATAAGGACTCTTGTAGAGATAGCCATGATATTTCATTTTCATGAGATGTTTGTGAAGGTGAAAGAATTTCTCAGTTGAGGAAGGAAATTGGTCCTGTAATTTAGAGAACCTAATGACCCATAATTTTCTCAGATCAATTTAATCTGCACAAAGTAATTTGGGTTTTTAGGAGTCATTAGCAGTTGGAGTGTCACTCTGGTTTTATTGGAGTACTGTCAGACAGCGTTCTTCTGTTTGTTTTTTAATATTAATGGTTTGTAAGACCTTGATGCTCTAGAAAGAATTGAGAAACAGCCCTGGCTGTGCACATTTTTATCACCCTGCCAAGACCCTTTGCAACTTCCTCCCCTCGTTACCCACAGCAGAACACGGAAACCTCGATGCTTGCAGCCACTTCTGCAATTGCAGCGGTGCAGGGCAGTGCGGCGGGAGGGGATCTGCTTGTTCTGCTGCTCGCTGAACATCCAAAGAAGAAAATGATGCATTTGAAAATGTGTGCTCAATTGCTTCTCACACTGATGGTTTTCCTTCTCTTCCCTGTCTCTGCTGTTGTGCAGTGCTGCAGTTGAAGCTCCAGCAGCGACGCACACGGGAGGAGCTGGTGAGCCAAGGGATCATGCCGCGTAAGTATCACTTCAGCTCTTTCTCTTGATGTTTTTGTGCTTGTTTTTGAGCTGAGACTGGTTTCGTGTACGATCTGAAAGATCTAATTGTCCATTTCTGAGTGAACAACATCATATACAGGAGCCCCACCCAGTTCCACCGAACTTTGTCCTTGGTTGGTACTCTAGGTATGGGGCCTCCTTTGATACCAAGGAGCAGAGTAAATGGCTTCAAGCGTAACCATACCCCAAAAGAACATTTGTGTTTGATTGTAGCGGAGACAAGTCTCCTGGAGACCATGCTGTTAGAAGTGTCATATATTCTTGATGCATGCTGGTAATCGCTCTTCTAACAGGCTTCCTGCCTTTGCAGTTTCTGTTCTTGTTTGTCAGCTCCTCAGACCTCTGCGGCAGCTTTAGCTTTGTGTGTTCATATCCCATAAACTTGGTCCAAACTGGCAGTGTGTGCAAGATGTTAATGCGGGAGGAGGCATGTTTTATGTTTGTAGCTAGAAAACAAGGCCAGCAAGGGACCTATGGGCATCAGCTGCAAGGGAAGGCAAAATCTGCAGAGCCAGAGAACTTCAGTATACTTGCCTGGTTGGATGCATTCGATGTCCCTTGAGTGAAATAAATTCACTGTCAGGTGGAGAAACAAACACTTTTGTTTTGCTCCCTGCCCTGTCCCACGTGCATTGGTGCCTCTGAACTAAATGGTATGTAGGTAACAACCTGAAGCAAGACCAAAGAACAAGAGTTCTGCTCAGTTTCACTTCACAGCTTTAGTAAAAGGCAGTGGCTCAGGTAAATGTTTTCTTCTTTCAGAAGTTTACCCCCTTCCCCATTTCACACACCATGAGGACAATATACTAAAGAATTTCTTCTTACTTCTATTTCTGGGGAGCATGCTGTAATACGACACAGCGGCGTGACTCAGACTTTGGTAAAGCCATAAGGTTAGGCTGTCAGCTCTCTCTCTGAATGAAGACAACCTGTCAGCACCACTCTGTCAGCTGAAGCAGCTCACTGGGAGGTAGTGACATGCTCAACATGTTTCTCAGCTCCCTGTTTAAAATTCTGTTACCAAATTAAATAGGAAAGATTGTCCTGTCTGGATACAGTTCATCACGCCTATCTTCTTATTTTTACCTGGATAGTTCATACATGTGCTTCTACAGAATGCACTTGGTTTTGGAAGAAAAACTCATGTCCTGGTGGCTGTGTGATTTGTGAATGCTTCCCAGAAGAAAATACTCCTAAATGTTCTTGACTTCTTTGTGGTCTTCTGCTTTAGGTAGATTGTAGGCAAATACATATTTTGTTCAGTACTGGCTTTCTTCAAGGTGTTGCTGACCAAACTTGTGATTCCTGAGAGGGGTCTGTTTTACAGGCCCTTTGAGAATGAGGCTCTTTCAAGTAGTTCAAGCAAGGCACCCAGAGTAATTAGTCAGTCTTAAATTTGCTTAAAATACAGCCTAAATAACAAGTCTTTGCAGACTTGTACCCTTCATTGCTTCATTCATGTCTTGTACGTGTGAATTTTATGACAGACCAAAGAAGAATGCCCAGTGAAGTATTATTGTGAAAATATTGGCACCACATAAAAAGGCTCTTTCTGCAGTTAAGAGCAGATCTGTTCTAAATATGATTTGAAAGTGTTTCTCTCCAAGCCATGCTGTCATTTACCCATACCTGCCAACTGGGAATAACCACATGTAGGGAAATGTTTAAAACATTCTTCATCTAGCCATTTTAATGAGAAGATCGATGTGAGATAAATTGAGATCCTTAAAGCAAAGTCCAGTTTTTAACCTGGAAAGTACAGGAGATGACTAAGGACCATGTTCCTGCTGAGGGCATCTCAGATTTACAACAGCTTTGCTCCTACTTTCAGCAGTTCAGAACACTCTTTACTTACCACTGGCAATGTGCAGGTATCCAGAGTTCTATCATATCCTTACCCTGCACACTCTGTCTGTGAAAGCATTTAGAAACTTAACTGTGTTCCCATCATCTGCTACAAAGCATGGCTGTACTAAACCCTGACCCTCTCTCGAGTTCATTACTCAGGAAACCAGCCCTGTGCAGCCCTCTCTCATGGTTTAACAAAATTAAAACATGGAATCAAGAGGTTGGTGTGGTGCTGAATGAAATGAGCCGGCACGGAACGCTCCCTCCACAGGAAATGCTGGTTGGCTTCTAGCTTCTTGTTTCCATTTGAAGAGCCTTTACACTCTCAAAAGAGTTGTGGCAGTTGTGATTGTATCTCCATTAGCCTTACAGCTTTGGTTGGAAAGGGGCTTTTGAAGTCAAATTCCTGATTGAACCTTCCTGCTTTACCTCACTTTGCACCACAGAAAGGTCCCAGAGTTTGAGAGTTGTGTTACATTGGGATGAATCTGAATTGAAGATATTCTGCCTGTGCCTAGTATTCATTCAGTCCATTGGAACAGACTAGAGCTTGTCTGGCACAACACCTACTGTTTCACTATCACAGACAGATAGAGATGTCAGTTGATCAACATCAACTGTTTTTCTTGGCAAAGTTGTAGGTTTTTTTATGCTATCCTAGGTGTTCATTAAGATTTAGCATTTAATTCAATTCAATTCCTGGATCCTGCCACCAAGCAGACCTGCAAAAATCTATGGAACAAATACGGTACCTGATACTTCTGGTTCTCCTAAATGAAGTACAAATCTTATGTGGTATTTGAATTCAGCTAGTGAATTGTAAGCAAGGATTTGTATTTTCAGGCTTCCTTCCACACAGGGCTGTTGGCCACTAAGTGGAGAACACATTTTGTGATGCTCATAGTAAAGAGCCATGGAGAGTCACACCGCTCCTGCTTTGCTTGTTCAGAACAAAGCTGGGAGTTGCTTACTTTCCCCCATGTGGAATTCTGTTTATATAATAGAAAGGCAAATGTATCAACATTTTTTTTTACCAAGTACACTTAATCTCGCTTGAGTAGCCTTTCCAGCCCACCAACCACACAGCAGGGCTATGCTTCACTAAAGAATTAGTGTAATGTAGTTAGAACTAAAACATTTATAAGCAGTGACAGAGGATTCAAAATAATCGAGTTTAATGCTTCATTAATTCCTGTTACTCTTCTGTTATCACTTTACATAACCTTTTACTAGCAGTGGGACTCATTAGTTGAAGATTAAAATTGAATATTGCCCAGAGGAAAGAATTGATAACTAAGTCTTCATCTGCATCTGACGTAGCTGTGATCTGAGCTAGGACTGTACCTTGAAACAAGGAAAGTTTTTACACTTATTCAGGTTTTGGCCTGTTTTCTGATGATGACAACAGACAAGCTCTTTTGACTATTTGCTTTTTTTTTTTTTTTGGTAAATAAACAGAAGTGATTTTCATCTTATTCTCTTAAAATGCAAACTAAACAAAAACCGCTGGTTGTGCTCAGCTCTGCACTCTGCTATGTTGCAGAACAGTCAGATGCTGTCCATTTTTACAGTGTTGAATTTAAAGTTTACAGCTATCGTGAGTATTTTTTGTGAAAATCAAATCTTCAGTTTTTTGCTCTCACAAAGAATGTTTAACACAGCACCTAAGATACATCTGAGTAGGAAGACATGTGGGAAGTATCTTCAACTAAAACAGCGAAACAATTGAAGAGGAAAGGCATTTGGCCAGTGTAGCAATACGCTGCTTTGCAAAACATGTTGTGCTTTTTCTGTTTGTTTTCTCTTTCTGTTTTAAAGCTTTGCATACCCCTTGCTTGATCGATTGGGATTGTGATCTTTGGTTTCTGCCTGCAGACATGAAATAGAGCCAAGCGGGGAATGTCATCATGCAGCACAGTCCTGCCCCCAGAGCTGCTCTTTTGACCGTTAGATTCACCTAAACAGATGAAGCAGAAGTAGAAAAGTATTTCTGGGAATGTGCTGTGTGTTGCTCCATAACACTGCTTTGTGACTATCTGCAAGGTGCCTCAGGCACTTAGAAAAGGGCATTGTGTGAGCTGGAGGTTAGGAGGAGAACTTTGAGGAGCTTCCCTTCTGCCTCAGCGTACTTGGTGCTCACCAGTTTTTGTGCCTGCATCCAAGTGCTCTAGTAGTATATTTGGGTTCTGGGATGCCATGTATGAGGAGTATATGACTGGATGCAGAAGGCAGGTTAAAAGAAGAAAACAATACTGTCCTTTCCAGCATACAGTACTCAGCTCAAGTCCTCGTCAGCTTACTAATTCCTGCTGGCAATTTTGAATTTTCATCCCATGAACCCTCTTCTATATCTATTGGATGCAGTACTGGTTTGTAATGTTTTGTCTTCTCTTGCCATGCCAACTGTTCAGTGCAAATCACTTCTTAATTGAAAGCAGAGCCTCCCTGATGCTGCGTGGTTAGAAGACAGCAGTTGGAATAGAATCCAGGAAGGATGGAGTCAGTATTGTCTTTCTGACTGTCTGTTTTTACAGGCCTCAGTCCTGAAGTGTTTCTGTGCTATAGGTGTGCAACACTCAGGTGCAGCTTTCTACTTGGACTTGTCTGTCAGTTACTGAGTGTATGCCTGTGCGTGAGGTGTGGGCATCCTGTGCTGCTGGGTTTCAGACTCTCCTGAGGTGGAGATGCTTCAAATCTGGGCCTCACCACCCTCTGAATAAAGTTTTTCTCTCTCCCTAACATCTAACCTAAAACTCCCCTCTTTTAGTTTAAAACCATTCCCCCTTGTTGTATTACAACCTATGTAAAAAGTCATTCCCCTCCTGCTTAGACTCCCCTCAAATACTGGAAGGCCACAGTGAGGTCTCTCCAGAGGGGAGCTGAGGGAAACAAATCCTTTGTGGATATTGTCAAATCCTGATTCCTGTTATAGACAGTGGCTATGGTAGAGCATACTAGAATATTGTCAAAACAAAAGACTTCCCCTGCCAGCTTTTAAAATGTTTTACAAGTTTTACTTGTTGAAGAGGAGCATCTATTGGTGTAAATCAAGGAAAGCAAAGGTAGCAAGCTGTTAGAACATGTGCCGTTATCTAAATGTGCTGTGTTTTTCACAACAGGAAATGTTCTGCTGTTACATGGATGACTTCAGGTGCAATTCTTAATGCCTCTGCATTATTTCATCTCCATAATGGCTGTGATCGACAATGAGCTGCCGTGCCTGGGCAGGGTTTTACTGATTCGAAAGCGTTGCCCTGTGGCCCTGCAGTGGTCATTTCAGGATTGTTGTGTGTTCTATTTGAATTGCAGATAAACCGATTGCTTTAATCCCCTGAATGTGCCCTTCCTGCTTTGTGTTGTCTGTGCTGTGTATTAGCTCCAACATTCTCCTGCTGCTTTACGCATCAGGACTTAGAAGTGATGTTCCTTGTATTTTTTGGAAGTCTATTTAGAGTAACAACACGAAGTTATACTTGCCTACCACCCCGTATCAGCTGTTCTGCCCACCAATGCTGCTTCTGTCTCTTGTCTTTTTCCATAAAACATGCTGAAGTTGTACTTTCACGTAGGATAAGAAGTTCAAAGCAAACATATGGACTGTATCATCACTACCAGATTTTAAAAAACTTAAAAGTAAAATGTCCAAACCCCATCAAGCCTCGAAGATATAAAAATGAAAACTTTTTAAAGTACTTCTCTTCATCTCTGAAGCCTTGCATTTCCTGGTTCGCTGTGTATAGAATGCAATCTCAAGTGCAGAGGCCAGCGAGTCTTTTGCAGTGCTAGATGCTGTGCTCTGAGAGCAGGACTGGAACACCAAGAAGGTATCATAAACCAAACACTGCTGTGAGGACACATCCAGCTGGACTTCTGTTTGTGCCATGTCACACTGAAATCTGTAACTGGTTTCATTTTCACTTGATCATCATCCCGCTGCGTGTCTCCCAGGAATGCTTTGCTGCTTCACTGACTTGGATCTCTTGAAGCCCAGTTTCAAAGCCTTGAGGCTTTGTGGAAAGAAGGGAGCCTGTATGGTTAAGCAGAGAACCTCCCTGCAGGAGGCCTAATAACTGCACCTGCTCTGTTTGTTTTTTGATAGCTGCATGTGTTTGTTTTCCCTGTGTTTGTATCATCTGATTCATAAGACTTAGGAAAGTTCATTGTGTGAGCAATGGAAATATGCTGTCTGACCTTCTGAAGCTCCAGAAAAGTCTGTTCTGAAGGTTTTGACAGGCTGCATTTTTCCTAGCTCCCTGCAACAATCAAGTATTAAACTCTACTGGTTGTTTGCTAAGATGCTTGATAATTCAGGGAAGTAAAACTTGGTATGTCATGCAATTCTTTCTCCTTCATTTTCCCACTGTCTTTTTGGGTTAGTTCATTCTTGTTAGCTGGGAATGATCTCCCCTTTTTCTTCTCATTGCCCCACATCTCAGCCAGCCTTGGCACTCCGTAATGATATCAGAAGAGTTTGCAAAGGGACAGTTACCCAGCCAAGAAGCAGGCATAAGGCCAGGTCTAGGAATGGATGAATCAAAGGGTTTCCATTTCCTCTTCACTTTGGACACAGAATAATAACTGTATTGAAGCTTTCCATTCTTCTTTTTATTTTCCAATTAATATTTCAGTAATGCCTTTTGAATACATAGAGTTAATGGGGATGCGCAGGGTGATCTGTACATTATCAGTGTTTGCTGTACATCTTCTTTGACATGAAGCTGTAGCAAATCACCCAGAGATCTGATAACTGTTACCTTGGGTGACAGTTTCCACTTTGCTCCTGGAGAGGGTAAGGCCTCTGAGAAATGACGCATCTCTGTTAAGAGTTTAAATTAACTCATATGTTGACAAACTTGACAATTTGTCGGGCTTTCTCTGAGTTCTTTCACATTGGCTTTGACAAGCAGGCTCTTTTTTTGCTGTTACAGCTAACATAAGTCTTATCCTTCTGCTGTATCCTAAAGGAAAACTTCCAAGCAAACCAAGTGCATCACAAGTGTTGGTGCAGGAGACGGTGCGACACTACAAGGCAGGACTTCTTCAGCTCAACTTCACGGCGTGTGGCCTTTCATCCCCTGCCATGTCTCTAGCAGCTGAAATACCTCAGCGACAGGGAAGTCCCCCCAAAGCCATAGCCCTGTGACTGTGATGCCAGGCTTTGGCAGTGTTGGCAACAGTAATGATGTGGGAAGGAACCTTTATCCAGCCCCTGTTCTCTCTGGGACTAGAAACACTCACAGCTGGTAATGACAGTGATACTGTTATCAAAGGGTGTTAGTAAAGAGCAAAGCTGCTTTTGTGTGCATGCCAGAGACGTGTTTCTTACCTTCCTAAAAATGTTTGGATTGCTTTTTGGCTTTTTTTATTTGTGTTTTTTTTTTTTTTTTTTTTTTTAATCAATCTAAACTTTGCTTTTTCTGAGTTTGTAGTATTTTGGGTTTTGAAGAATCACAGTTTACCATTTGTGTTCTTACCCTTACATTGATACTCAGCTCTTGGTCTTAATCCAGGGGCTCTTATCCATGTCAGGGCTATGAAATCAGCAAGGATTCTGAATTATCATGAGGTCTGTGTCCCAAATGTGGAATTCGTGGGCGCTACATGAAGACAAAAGGGTGCTGACGGAGCACTCTTTCCACCACCTGTGTATTCCTCCTCCCCTTCCATATTCTTTCAGCATGCTGCTCTGTGATAATGCCCTGCAGCAAAATGACAGCTCCTTCTGTGCATGTCACCCCATTTTTGAATACTTTTGTCTTCCATGCCTTGAAGAAATGTTTTTTGGAAGTGAGGTGAAGAAAATGCCAACTGCCCTGATCCGTGGTTCAAGATTCGTGGCATACCAAACACCAAAAGCTACAGGGTGGGAACCCCACCCTGAACTGACAGAGGAAGTTGTGAAGCACACTCGCAGCTCTTTATCTCATCTTTTTACGAAAGCATATAGTAAACAAGAGATGGAAACTAGAATTTGGTTCAGAGCAGAGATGAATAGAAGCTGCAGCAGTAGGCCTTGCCTTTGTGAATTAGTCAGAGGCTGGTTTTGGATGTGACATGAGATTCTCTTAGTCATAGCAAACAAAAATTAATTTCCCTTTAAGAGCCAATCTTCATTCACTCTTTTGAATTTACCAGTAGCCTCCCTACAAATGTTGCATATCTGGCCAGCTGGTTTGCACTTCAGGTATCACCTTGCTGTCTCCGAAGAGATTGGTCCGAGTATAGAGACCAAGGAAAGCCCACTGGCTGTCAGGTCTGATTGCTGACTCTGTTTTTGAGATCTTAACCTATCCCAGATGGTTTTCCAGTGTCTCCTCCTCCTTCGACACTTGAGCTGTGAGGATCTGGGAAAAAATTGTCTTTCTTTCTATCCATTATTTGGCTTCTACAGATCTTGGTGTCTTTTGTCAACTGCAGAAGCTAATGCAGTGTACGGCCACTCTGACCTCTTTTTCTTAGCAGCTGGTTCAGACCTTCCTCTGCTATGTTTCGTTCTTAGAGTGGTTCTGATTTTGGTTCTGATTCCACTTATTTCTCACACTGGGTAACAGGAACTCAGATATCTCCATATGACTGTCTTGGAAAGCTTTGCAAGGCTTAAGTTGCTGTTTTTGTGCTTCTGGGTAAACACTGAACAGAAAAGGTTGGAACCATTTTGCCTGGCTTTTTGTCTCTGCTGTTATGTTGGAGATTTGGATTTGATTTGGGTTTCACAAAGAATCACAGAATTGCAGGAGTTGGAAGGGACCTCAAGAGATCATCAAGTCTGACTTCCTGCTAAGGCAGGTACCCTACAGTAAGTCACACAGGTAGGCATCCAGTCAGGTCTTAAATATCTCCATAGAAGAAGACTGCACAACTTCTCTGGGCAACCTGTTCCAGTGCTCCACCATCCTTACTATAAAGAAATTCTTCCGTGTGTTTGTAAGGAACTTCCTGTGTTCAAGTTTTAGGCCATTACTCCTTGTCCTATCACTGCACACCACCAAAAAGAGTCTGGCCTCATCCATTTGCCTCCCACGTCCCTTTAGATATTTATAAACACTTATTGGATCCCCACTCAGTCTTCTTTTCCCCAGGCTGAACAGACCCAGGTCACTCAGCCTTTCCAGAAGATGCTTCAGGTCCTTTATCATCCTTGTGGTCCTCTGCAAGACTCCATGTAGGAGATCCCTGTCTTTTTTGAAGTGGGGAGTCCAGAACTGGACACAGTATTCTAAATGTGGCCCCACTGGGACCACCTCTCTTGACCTGCTAGCTATGCTGTTTGTAATGCACCCCAGGATACCACTGGCTTTCTTGACCACAAGGGCACACTCCTGGCTCATGGACAACCAGGACATCCAGCTCCTTCTCTGCACAGGTCTCCAGCAAGTCAGCCCCTGATCTGTACTGATGAATGTGGTTATTTCTCCTCGGATGCAAAACCCTACATTTGCATTTTGAGTTATCTTGTTTATAAGCAGCTCCACCATGACACTTGCAGCAGTATCTCCCTTTACTGACATTTCAATATCTGCAAATGCAACTTGGGTGGAGGGAACGCTGAAGTTATGCATTGCTGTTCTGAACTGTGTCATAGGAATTAATACATTGCTTTTAAGCAAAGATGAGCAATTTCCATCTGTGCTTTGTACAGAAGGGCATTTATCATCAGAGGCAGTCCTGCATAGCTGCTGCTTAGCTTTGAGATCAGATGGAAGGCCAGCAGTTCAACACAGATCAACAGAGGGGCAGTCTGACCAAATGGTGTCTGATGTGGAAGTGCACATAAAGCAAAGGTGTGTCACTGAATTCCTCTGTGCATAAAAAGTTGTCCCCATTGACATTCATTGATGCTTGCTGAATGTTTATAGAGACCAAACAGTGCAAGTGAGCATACTGAGGTGGTGGGTGCTGTGTTTCACCAGTGACAACAGTGGGTCCCCTCTGCTGGTATAAGTTTAGATGAGTGTGGCACGCAGGCTCTTGTTCATCACCAGTAAAAATGCATAGCTAATGGTGGTGACTGTGTTGAAAAATAGTGTTTTGTAGCTAAGAATTTACTCTATCAAACAGTTTTACTGTGCTCATTGTATCTGTTGTAGTTTCTATGAAAGTAAGTACAAGGCATTACTTTCACAGCGGCTCCCACTGCAGAATGGGTTTCTAAACCCAGCCTCTCAGTCCTGACTTTGGCTGGCTGGGCAGCTTCTGCTCTGTTTTGCTGACACAATTATTTGTGGAGCTGGGCTGTAAACGAGCATACCAGTCCAGGTTAAAATAACTCTTTCAAAACAACTGTGATCTGAATCCACAAAATGTTGTCAGCATAGTTGAGGGCTGGCGTGCTTTGTCCCAGACCCAGGTGCAAGAATGAATGAGGGCAGAACATGGAAACTCACTTTATTGAGGATGAAAACATGAATATATCGTGTATAAAGAAAAGCAGAAAGGCAGGCAAAAGGAGTACCTCATGGGAAAGGTGCATGGGGGAAATCACTTAATCATTCTTGGATATATCAGCAGTAGAAAAGTACTGAGGAGGTGGAAATCTGTCAGTAGCTAATAACTGCGATTGTAGTTCAGCAAGATTTCTGCCTCTAGCAGCACTCTGTTCTCATCAGGAGCTCACCCCAAGTTAGCAAAGATAGCAAGGTTGGCCACGCAGTCAGCCAGATCAAGGATTCAAACCACTCTAAGTAGCAGCTGTCTGGGACTAAGCACATGCCACAGGGAGGAAGCAGCTAATTTTTGGTGACTGTTGCCTAGTATTGCTCTTGGCATGGTATGGATGCCACTGGAATATCAGTGGAGAGGCAGAAATGAATGGGACGTGTTGAGGGGAAGAAGTCGCTGCTAAGGCTGTACCCGGCACTGGAACAAATATTCCTCCTCGGGAATTCACAATGTTTAACACCTTTTTTCACATCTTGGATTGAGTAAGGTGCTTGGTATAGGTTCACCTGATGTTTTCATGCTGGGACAATTCCAAGCTGTGGACAGAGTTGGTAAAAAAATAGCATTGGAGTAAAGTCTTGGTGTCACATGGGGAGGGTGAGCACAGAGGGGTTTTTGGGTGAGGTGGGGAGAAAGAAGGTCCATGGCTGATTGGTGACATCAGCTGAATAGTGACATTATTCACCATCGCCAGTAACTCTGTTTAAACAAGGAGCTAGTGTGTGTATTATTTAAGAATGCCTAGTTGGAAAATATACTCAGTTTTGGACACTGTGCTCCAAGAAATATGCTGATCAATTGGAAGAAGTCCAGAAGAGAGTAAATGAGCAAAGGTCTGGGAAATGTTCTCTGTAAAGGAAGGTTGAAGTAACTGGCTTTGCTCATTTTGTAGAACAGAAGATTCTAGGACAACCACAGTTTTCAAATATATTGGGATAAATGCAAAGAGGAAGAAAATATAAGTTGTTCTCTGTAATTATGGAAGCTAAGGCAAGGAATAATGAGGATGTATTGTAAGGAGGGAAATACAGGTTAAACATTCAGAAATATTTTCAAATAGTATGAACATCTAAGCCTGCGGATAGTTCCTCTGCAGTAATACTGCATTTTGTCATCAGTGGTCTTCAAGAACGATAAGACAACTTACCGTAAGGAGTAATTGAGTGTGTTGAGTATAGTTGAATACAGTTCAGCTATAGTTGAGTATACGTCAGATCTGTGCAGTCGGAAAGGATGAGGTGCTTTGAGTGTCTTCATCCTTACTTAGTGGGGTTGCATTTACTGCATTATGTACCAAGCACTGTGCATGCATGCCCTGCACCAGTGGTAGAAGTCCTGCCCCATGCCTTCCTACCTCAGTGCATTGTACCAGGGCTGTTAGCAGTGCTTCTGGCTCCACCCTTTTGGCTGCTCATCTGCGGCCAAGATCAAAATGAGACAGAATACCAGATATTGTTAGGAACAGTAGAGCTTTGTCAGTGTGGATAATCTTGAGTGAGATGGATAAAGGAGCACTCAGGCGAGCAAGCCAATGGGGTATGGGGGCAGGAATGGGTTGAGGAATCGGCGCCAGGTGGTTGTGAAGGACAGTGCTGGGAACTGGTAGAGATGTGTGTCTGCTCAGCCTGTGCCTGAGCCAGCCCTGTGCCTCCCAGCTCCAGTCTTCTGCACAAGGATTTGTTGCTTTTTTTCCCCACTCACTCTAATAAAGTTAGGGGAGGTACTGCCCAGCTCTTCCCTCCTTAGTAATTTCAAACCCAGCAAAATGTGCAAGGCTTAGTTAATTTTGGATGGAGTAGGATTTTACAAAGACGCTCTTCTGTCATCTAGCCCCATCCTGGATTGCTGAGGGAAGCAGTGAAGGATTTGTGCCCTCTTGACATTTCCAGAGGTCAGCTATGAAGTCCTCTGTCATATTGCCAGTGCAGAGCTGCAGCACAGCGCTTGTTTCCAAAGGAGAGACTGACATTGTTCTGTGTGTGGTTCTTCCCCTTGCACTTCTGCTTTGCCTTCTATTCAACTTCTTTACTTACTGTGTGATTTGAGAGAGAGGTTTTCATTTTGCTTTCATCACAGGGATGCTTTTTTCCTTCCTTTATTCGTCTTTATTGAAGGCTCCTCTTACGCTACCTGTGACATTGGTTGCACTCCTGCAGTTGACTTTTGCAACCATAAGCTGTGGCCAGGGAAATGTCATGTAAAGTTCACGTCCTGCCTCATACTGACGGCAGAGGTAAGAAAGGGAGGGAGAAGCACTCCTGTCATGCCAGCACGTTCTAGTGGCAAAGGGCCTTTGGAAACCCAAGAAGAAGTTTGCTGCTTGCGTCTCCGGTGTAGATTTTTATCCTGATTTATGTGCAGTCAGCGCGATCCTGTTGGCCAGCTTGCAAAACTTTCCCTGGTGGTTTCTCCCTGTTTGTATGGAACTTGATTGTATGGAACTTACCTTTAATCTCAGCAGGAACTGTTTGCCCCCCATCATTTGTATACTCACCCATTGCTGTTAGTTCTAACTCATTTAAGCCTACTTATTCTACAAATGATTCTTTGTAGTCTGAACCTCCTCTGGTACTGGAATTCCTCACATATTGATTGCATTCTGCTTTTACCCCATGATGTAAATCACAAAATTACAGAATCACAGAATCACAGAATGGCCAGGGTTGGAAGGGATCTCAAGGATCGTGAATCTCCAACCCCCTGCCACATGTACTAGACCAGGCTGCCCAGGGCCCCATCCAACCTGGCCTTGAACACCTCCAGGGACGGGGCATCCACAGCCTCTCTGGGCAGCCTGTTCCAGCACCTCACCATTCTCTCTGTAAAGAACTTCCCCCTGACATCCAGCCTAAATCTTCCCTCCCTCACTTATATTTCCCCTTGTCCTGCTGTTATCTGTCCTTTCAAAGAGTTGATTCTCCTCCTGTTTGTGAAAGGCTCCCTTTAGGTACTGAAAGGCTGCCATGAGGTCACCCTGCAGCCTTCTTTTCTCCAGGCTGAACAAGCCCAGCTCCATCAGCCTGTCTTTGTAGGGAAGGTGCTCCAGCCCCCTGATCATCTTTGTGGCTCTCCTCTCCAACAGCTCTGTGTCTTTCTTGTACTGAGGGCTCCAGACCTGGGCACAATACTCCAGATGGAGCCTCACAAGAGCAGAGTAGAGGGGGACAATGTCTGCCTTAACATTTTGCCTTTCTTGGTGCTCCATTTTATTCTGTGGGAAAAAGTTTTGAAGTGCATTGGATGTAGTTTCTTGTATTGCATTTATGCACAGGTTTTATTTTTGACCAGCATTCCAATATTTCATTATGAAGTTGCATTTTAGAAGTACTTTAATCATTATTCTTCAGTGAAGAAGAGCATGAGCAGACTGTATTTCGTGGGACCTAGATGCAGCACTTTGGAGTTACTGACTGCACCAGTTTATAGACTTCTGTCTTCAAAAGAGCTTCAGAGTGGCTTTAAAGCTGAAAGCTCTTTGAACATTGGTGCTCAGCTTGATGGAAATTTAGAAACTCCATCAGGCCGCAGTGGGGCTGTTATGGAAAACAAGCAATTTGTGGATTTAGGAAAACCACGAGGAGTGAGCGGCAGTGACTCCACGGAGCTAGAAGTCATGTCTCCTCTTTCTCCAGTTCTCCCATGGGACATGAGCTCTGTGTGCTGTGTAGGAGCCAGGCGGAGCGAGAGATTCTTCTAGGGTTAGTATGGTCCTGGACAGCAGAGGATTAGTTCCTTAAAACCTGATCTATTTTGGCTCTGCTTTTTTTACTAGTCTGGTGGGGGGGCGAGGAGGTCCATTAAATGGAGTGCTGCTGTTAATTCCTCAAGTTGTGGTTATCTGTCAGCAGGCAGATGCACTTTCCTGTCCAAGTGTTCTTGTTGTTATAGTAGTTTCTGTTACGTGGAGCAATGTATATGTCCTATTGTAGACCTACAGAATCTGTAACCAGCCCATGCATGCACACAAAACACAGGTGCAAATGGAGGAAAGATCGGCAGCTTCCTTTGACATTAAGAGGTGGTAAAGAGGATTTACAGTTCATTAGGATCCTCCCCCATGAGGATCCTTCCAACCATCTCATGCATCCCCTTGCTGTTTTGGTGCCATTCACTTACCTAAGGGTCCTGGATATTTTGTGCCATATCGAAGCTCGTAGGAAGAGTTTGTTGGAGGAGTTTGTTGGTGAATAGTGGATAGTTCCACTTGGAGTGCCCACAGAAGTCCAGGTCAGCTCCTGTGCTGTCAGAATATGACAGTTCATACAGCTTTATGCCAGCTGGGATCTTGTCCTGTGTGCTGGAAGATGCTCGAGGCAGTTGCTGTGGGCTATTTGTTAATTTGTTTGGCCTGGAAGGACGTGTGGTAAGAGAACTTCATCACTTGTACTCATTCTCTAAATGTGTTTTTTTGTTCTTTTTCTACAGCTCTGAAAAGTCCAGCTGCATTTCACGAACAAAGAAGGAGTTTGGAACGGGCCAGGGTAAGATGCAATATGCTCCCAAAGATTTTAGGGAAATCAGGAGCAGTCTGTCTTGCAGTTTGGGCATCCCACACGATGCAGAAGGGAATCCTTTGCATTCTGAATGTGCAGTTATAGATGTTTTGGGTGGGATGTTTTTATTTGTGGTGCTGGTTACTCCCCAGTGAACAGTTGTAACTAAAAGCCACTGAAGACAGTACCTAGATTTTCCTTGGAGATCACTGATATTTTTCTTCCTGCCATTCACTTACTGTATGTTATTATTTTTATAGTGTCTGTTTTGCCCTTCAATAATGTGGATGTCATTGAAATAGCTGATTCCACCTCTGAGGAAAGTGTGTGATTTTTTTCTTGTGTGCACATGCACTTGTTTCTCTTGGACATTAGAAACAGAAAACTTAGTTAATAGAGAGGATGCCAGCACTGAGATCGTGCAGACTTCTGGCTTTACAGAAAGAGGAAGACAAGCCTGAGCTAGGCGTCACCATCCACACTTCACCTTTGCTCACTGGGGGTTTCTTGGTGATTTCTGTTCCTCGGAAGGCCTCTGAGGAGAGGGGTTTGTTGGTCTTTTTTTTTTTTTTTTTTTCTTTCTGATTAGTCTACAGGGAAATAAAACCTGTTACGACTGTGAGCCAAGTTCTGTTTTAAAACTAAAAGCAAGATAAGGCTAAAGAAGTAACCTGGCTGTGATAAAAACCTGCAAGGCATGTTAGCGCTTTGAGTTTGGTGGAAGGATTGGAACAATGGATTCTGCATTAAGACCAGTGTCCCAAAGGCTTGTGCTTTTTCCTCCATTTTTTAATAAACCATTCTTACTAAGTTATCATTCTGGTGTGGGCACCTAAGCAAGTACAATGGAGTTCTCTGATTGATTGACTTTGATGTTTATTTCCTCTCAAGATCATCAAGTTCCGATGGCCAGCACTTAGCAGTCTGTTACCCACTGCACCCTGGTTCCCTTCCTGGGACATGCACAGGGTAACAGGGCCATCTCCATACATCACTCCATCCATAGCACATTCTTCAAAGATGTTGCTAAAAGCAGCTCTGGAAAGTGGATCTTGGTAGCATTTAGAATTTGCCTGCCAAGGAAGAGCATAGGGTCTGTAGCTTAATGAATAGCATGTCTTTAAATAAGAATATGCCCGAACCACAAGTCATGCCAAATGCCAACAGCGTATGAAAGTATTTGCTGTGAACAATGGAACGATATATTCATGCTGCAGTGTGAAAGGAAACATCTTGAATTTCACTCTGGCATAAGCTAGTGGTGTTATGTAAAAGGCAAAAAGAAGGCTTCAGGTCTTGAGAAAATCCTTTCCAGTTTCAGTTCCATAGGGCAGCAGTGCTCTTTTTTACTGAGGGAATGTCCAGTAGAAGGTCATCTTCAGAATAAACTCACTCTGTGGTGCTTTGGGATTCTGATACGCCCCTTCCTTCTTCAGAGTTTATTGAGATTTCAGTAGCAATTAAAGATGGTTACTTCTCTTGCTTATCCAAGCTTATCTCCTGTGTCTGATCAACTAAAATTGGTTTTGCTTGTCTGTTTTTGCTGCAGACAGAGGACTATCTGAAACGGAAAATCCGGTCCCGGCCAGAGAGATCAGAGCTGGTTAGGATGCACATTCTGGAAGGTATAGCACACATGGAAGAGGAAGACACCAACAATAAGATTTGTCATAACTACTTATTGGCAGCTTTCTCTTGTGCCTCCAACCCCCAAATCTTTCCGTTAGTTGGGAGTGGGCAGAATATCATGCTACAGGCCTGTGGCGTGATTTCTTGGGAGTGATTCAACAATCTCTGAAGAATCTCTTATGTAAACTCAGATTGTACAGTTTTGCGCAGCTGAGCCACAGTGAAGTAGAATGGGCATTGCTCTTCTGCTAGGGGATGGCACTATAAAATACTGAAGTGGGAAGAAGGCAGATTTGATCTAATCAATGTGCACCTCAGTTTCAGAGAGGGAGTACAGTCCTGCTGCTGAGTACCACATCTTTGGACACAACTGAAAGGGAAAAGATGAATGAGAATCAGGTGACATTAGTTTGAGAACAGTGAGTTTATCCTAATCTGGAGTCACAGAAGCTGTTATGGTATCTTCATAACTTCAATTTACATATTATCTATAATATCTCTATATTATGTAGTTATCTAGTGTAATCTGCCATTATTTTCCTATGCAGCTATCTACCATTATCAACAATTACCTTTGTAAAGAGAAGTTAGGTACTGCTGAAGTACGTAGGTTGGTCATTGTTGAACTGATGCCATTGTATTTGCTTTTCCCTGAACAGAGACCTCAGCTGAACCCTCCTTGCAGGCTAAGCAGCTGAAGCTAAAGAGAGCCAGGCTAGCAGATGACCTCAATGAGAAGATAGCACAGAGGCCAGGTCCCATGGAGCTGGTGGAGAAGAACATCTTGCCTGTGGAATCCAGCCTGAAGGAAGCTATTATAGGTGAGGCCAGAGGAGGGTCTGTGTGGAGGGCATTGCCCGAGGTGTCTGTGATTTCCTATCGTTTTCCTGCCTGCTTAAGGGAGCGCTATCCCATCATTGTTCTTATTTTCCCATCTCAGAGCCTTTCAGCCCCCAGGATTTTGCAAAACAGAACGCCCTCTGGAACAGATAGTAGTAGAGAGATGTTAAATTGTGTTGTGGACATTAAATTAAGAGTGTAGACATCCCAGAATAATGGAAGAGTGTTTACATACCCTGAGGGCTTGAAAGACTGCTGTAGATTGCATTCCCTAGATTCTCTCATTAAAAGTTTCCCCTGATATTGACACATCAGCAACCTTGGTCAGGGAGATCCCACTGAGTGACTCACATCAGGAAAGGAGACAGAATACAAACAGGTGTGATGAAACAAAAGCTGTCTGTGAACTTACAAACTTCAGAGAATCCAACCCCTTTAAAAATAAACCAGAACAGATGTAAATCATGCCAGTGCCATTCCAAGGGCTGTAAGGAATGCTGAGGAATAGCCTTCCCACCGCCTCAGCAGTGCTCTTTCCCATCTTCCCTGACTGGGCGTTCTGTGCACGACTGTGGTTACTCTTTCCCTCAAACACACACAGCTATTTTAAAGACAGATGGAACACAACTGTGAGCAAGGCTGCATACTTGTCATGAAAAAAAGGAAAAGGGCAGTGCTGGGGGAGGCCTGGCTTAACTATTGCACAGGAAATGGCAGAAGAATAGAAAGAGTGAGCTTGTGAGCTGGCATATTAGAGAAGTGGCTTCCTTCTGACTCTGAGCAGAACACATCTCCATGGATTTCAGTTATGTTAGGTGCAAATGATAGTATTTTCTGCTTACCAGGATTAATTTGAGATAAGTTGCTGTATGTGGGATGTGTAGACAGACAGAAATGTTAATAGCAGTCAGGGCCACTAAATCCACAGACCCTGTTGCTTATAAAAGTAGAGGACAACTCAGGATTCTGTCTTGAAGAGTGATTCTATCTTCCACCACCTAGGGTGAACACCAAAGAAAGCATGACTCAGCCCTACACTGACCTTTTTCTTTGGTGCCGCATGGTCAGCAAATAGGCCGTGCTTCAGCCCTGGGTTTGGCTTCAGTAGCTCGTGTTGTGCTTCTTGATCTCATCTTGTGGAGAAGCAAGAGAAGTGGTTCACCCCAGTCCATATCTGTGCATTCTGCTGATAGCAGAGATGAATATAAACACTTCAAATGGATCCAACTTGGGTTTCATTTTCTCTCTTTTGTATGACACTTTAACTCAGACACAGTTCTCATGCCTTCATTTTCTTTGTGAAGCATCTAGTGGCAAGTGAAACAATTTCTAATTCCACTTGGAAACCCATGGGCAATGTTTGTATTTTCAGTTGGACAGGTGAACTACCCAAAGGTTGCAGACAATTCCTCCTTCGACGAGGACAGCAGTGATGCCCTCTCCCCAGAACAGCCAGCCAGCCATGAGTCCCAGGGGTCTGTCCCATCGCCAATGGACTCACGGATTTGTGACCCTCTCCCTACCACCACTGGCACATCGCTAGCTCAGGTGAGAACGTGGTGGCCTCCTTCAGTGCCCTGGAGCTACTGCTGATTCATGGCAAGGGATCCTAAAATGCAAGGCTAAGAGACTCCGAAAAGGTCACAGCATAATCAGTGAGATTTCACAAGGGGTCTTAGTTGCGTGTGGCACCGGTGATGTCCTCTGGTCATTCAGAAGTGCCCATAGTGGTGTCATGTGGGGAATGGGACGGTCCTGGCTGGTGAGGCAGGCTGGGCAGGCGTGCAGCTGATTCAGGCAAGCAAAGCTGGACATGCAAGTCTAGGATTTTGATTCCTTCTCTGCCCTTGGAAGTTGTGGTGCTTCTTGGGGACAAATGGAGTGGGTTAAAGGAATCTAATTAATCACTTGAATACTCTGCTGCTCCCCCTTAAGTGGGCACTTCCCACCACTCTGTTAAAATGCTTCCCTCCTTGTTCGTGTTCTCATTATGCCTTTCTCTGTCCCTGCAGGGTACATCCCAATTGCAGATTAGTGCAGACTCCAATGAAACACTTTTCCTACCTGAACAGCCGCCCCCGCCTCTGCCACCTCCACCTCTTCTGCCCCCCAGTCTTACCAATGGAGCAGGTCTTCCTGCTGCCAAGCCCCCACCGACGCTCATTAAGGTACTTTGGATGGTTTCTTCATTGGTGTATTCAGAAAAAAGATGAGATGATTATTCTGAAGAAGACTTGGAGTTGAAAGTGCTATGTTAACAGAGGCTAAGAAGGCTTATATACCAGTGTCTTCCTCTGACCCTATTTGAGCAATATATTTAATAGGTTCTTCTATTCCGTGAGCTGTTCACCTTCTGTGAAATGGGTCCTAAATGCAGAACGTTTTGAATCAGTTGGTGTTATTTATAAGTAGAGTTAGTGAGCCTGATGGATGAGTGGTCTGGTGTGCTGGGAAAGATGAATGGCTGCTTTGCTGTGAGCGGTGTTACAGTGCTCCTGTGGGTGCTGTGGCTGTAGTATTGCTTGAGTTAGGGAGGCGTGGAAAGACCCTGAGGTCAGATGTGGAGAATTTTGAAACAAAAATCCCAGTGTGCTTTCTGGTTTATGTGGGGCCTTGTGTTATTTCAGGGTTTCCATTCTTATTTGCTTCCTTCTTTTCTTCTAAATAGCAAAGCCAGCCCAAGTCTGCTAGTGAGAAGTCTCAGCGCAGTAAGAAAGCCAAGGAGCTGAAGCCGAAAGTCAAGAAGCTTAAATATCATCAGTATATTCCTCCGGACCAAAAGCAGGACAAAGGAGCTCCTCCCATGGATTCATCCTATGCCAAAATACTGCAGCAGCAGCAACTCTTTCTCCAGCTTCAGATCCTCAACCAGCAACAGCAGCAGCACTACAACTATCAGACCATCCTGCCAGCTCCACCAAAGTATGGGTCCTAGGTGTAGCTCTCTCTTAGGAAGGCCTTTCCCAGTGCTATTACCAAACACATTGTGTTCTACGTGTGTGGTGCGGTGAACGGGTGTGTGATGCACTCAGTCTTGTTGAGTTATAGTGGGCCTCAGAGAGGGCCAGTGTTGGAGATGGGTATAGCCTAGGGATGAATATAGCCAAAGGCGTGCTTTAATGCCTAGGGTGTTTCTGGACCTCTATGATTGTTGGCATACATAGGTACACAGATCCTCTTGGCAGGCTGCTCCTGTACTGAGAGCCTCCAGTGCCTTTCTGCCTCGATTTCGATGGCTGTGGTTTCTCTCTTCCTGCAGGCCTCCAGGAGAGCAGCAGACTGGTGCCAGTGCCCCAGCCATACGCAGTCTCTCTGCTGCAGTCAATAGCACATCTTCGGTATCCTCTGGTTCCGGTGGGCTGATGCGACAAAACAGTAATGCTGTAGTGGGCAAGCCAGGCCCTCTCCCTGCCAACCTGGATGAGATGAAGGTAAAAGTTGGTGCTGCTCTCAGTCCTGTGGAATCGTACAGCTGTTTTGTTTTGCCATTGTCAGTGATGAGAGTCAGCGCTGAGTCACCTTTGCGCCCTGGAGCAGAGCTGACATGGACTGGTGGTAGCTAAGGCTAACAGCTGGCAGTGCTGCCCTGCAGCCTGGACCTGAGATGCAAGTCTGCTGGCCTGCAGGGGGTCAGCTTGCTCCTTTGCCCCAGGGCTCTAGCAGCTGATAATAGTTGTGGTTATTGTGCTTGCTGTCTTAATGTTGCCCTCTTTCAACCCCCATCAGGTGGCAGAGCTGAAGCAAGAGCTGAAGCTGAGGGCCTTGCCTGTCTCGGGCACAAAGACGGAACTGATTGAGCGGCTCAGAGCTTACCAAGAGCAGAACGGCGCAGCCGGCCAAACAACCTCCACTCCCAAGCCCAGCACTGCAGCCATTCTCCCCAAAGCTGCTGAGGTAGTGGTTGCTTTCCCAGCTGCCAGGCTGAGCACGGGGCCAGCCCTGGTCACCACTGGCATCGCACCAGCAGAAGTAGTTGTGGCCACAGTCACTGGTGGTGGTGTGATGAAGTTTGGCAGCACCGGCTCGACTCCGCCTGTTTCTCCCACTCCTTCGGAACGCTCACAAATGAGCACAGGGGATGAGAATTCAGCCACTGGGGACACCTTTGGGGAGATGGTGACTTCGCCTCTGACCCAACTCACCCTGCAAGCGTCTCCAGTGCAGTTCCTGGTGAAGGAAGAGAGCTCCAAGTCTGCCTCCTGCAGCGTCAGCGCGGCACCCAGGTCGGAGCGGTGCAGCACCGGGAACAGCAGGGATGCAGAAGTTAGGGACAAAGATCAGATGCTGCAGGAAAAGGACAAACAGATCGAGGAGCTCACCCGCATGCTGAAGCAGAAGCAGCAGTTGGTTGAGATGCTCAGACTACAGCTGGAGCAGGAGAAACGCGCTCAGCAGTCACTACCAGCCCCGGCGGCTGCGGGAGAAGGAACAGCTCTCCCCTCCAACCCAGTAGCATTTGGTATCCAGGTCAAGAGTGAAAACGGTTTTCCGAGCTGCCAGTATGCAAAGCAATCCAGTGGCCAAACCGACCAATTCAACCCCACACCAACCTCTAGCCAAATGGACACTTCGAACCCAAGCCCAGTGCCAAAGAAAGCCGTGATGGTGAAGCAGGAGGTGCCAGCCACGGAAGCAGAGCCGCCGTGCCAGTCCCACAGCCCGCGGCTGTTCCTTGGCCAGCAAGGGAGCGCCCTGATCAAGGGCACTCCTCCTCCAACCCTCATCACCGACTCCACAGGGACCCACATCGTCCTCACCGTGACCAAGCAGAGCGCCGAGAGGCAGGGCCTCTCACCCCAGGGGAAGACAGTGAGCAGCTGCCCGACCCCACAGGTAGGCTCAGATCCCAACCCCATAGCCGCTGTCGGACTCCCCTCTTCCTCTTCACGCTAGGGTCTAGGTTACCATAGGATCACTTCCTGTGTTGGAAATTCAACTCAGTGAATGCCAAAATAAATGTCCGAGACACTTGTGATGGTGGCTAGTAGTTCATGGCTACGTACATCAGAACAGTGCAAGTAAATCTTCACCATAAAGACTGTGATTTGGCAGTGCTGAGCTGTGTACAGCAGTGCATGTCTGTGCATCACAGGCTGTCCAGCGCTCTCACAAACACACGGTTCTGCCTCCCATGAGGCAAGATCTCAGGCTTGGAGGACAAGGGTTTGCAGGCACATTTTGCTACTTCTCAAAAAAAACAACTGTGCCTGTGGCATTAGAAAAAGCAGGGTGTATTTCACCCCTTGTTCCTTATTGGAGAGATTGTACTCAGAATGATAGATACATCACTTTGTCTGCTGAGAGCTGAAGTCAGACCCTCAGAGCAGACTTTTTCATCTTGACTGCTCTGTTTTAATGCATGTCAATATTTCAGGGTTAGCAGTGTCTTTCATCAGCGATGATCCACTATTCCCCTGTTGGCATGAATCCAGCATTTAGCAGAAATGTTCTAAGAGCTTTTTCCAGGAAGGCATAAATATGTTTTATGGCATAAGTCAAACTCCAGCATCTTCCACGGAATCAGGGAACGTTTCCATTCTCTGCTGCCACATTTCTTGCGCCTGCTGCAGAGCAGTGGCAGTGTCTGCTATCAGTGACAGGCCCTGAGCAGGCTGCATTTGCTGTGCAGCAGGCGAGATGCAAATCAGCTAAATGCCAGGGCTCAGCATCACTCCTCACACTGCAGCTCCAGCTGCTGCTCCAGAAATGCATGGATTAGCGGTAGGTGCTGTGGCAGTGCTGCCACTCCGAGGAAGCCACGGAGAGCCAAGGGGCTTAGCCTGGCATTGCCTCCTCATTGAGGATGCCAAATTCTGCTGCACTTTGATTTCTCTGCTTGGTGAGACAGAATGATTGCAGTTCACAAAGATTAAAGAGTGAGGACAAAACAGACTTCGTAAATCCTTTAAGAATCACAATTATCTCCACGTTGTGTCAGGGGAACAGTTTCTCACTTCTTCTTTCCAGAGAGTACAATCATCGCCCACTAAAACTTCCAGCCAACTGCAGTGTCAGCCACCTGCAAGCACTCCTCAGCCTCCCACACCACAGCAGCAGCAGCAGCAGCCCAGAGGCCTGAACCAACCTGTCAGAAAGGTAGCGTGCCGCCTGCTTGCTTTTTCCCTTTGTTTTCCTTTGCCTGCTGCAAGGTTCGTAGCACTGGTTGGGAGGGAACACATTCACCCACTCCTGGTCAGAGCCTGTCATCACAGTCAGTGAGGGCTCACAGCAGCTTCTGCCATAGCTGGGTGAAATATCAGCCAGTGTTTCTGCAAGGGTTTCTACCAATTAAAAACGATGAAAGGTCAGAGTGGGCGGCCTGGGCTTGTAATGGTGCTCACAATTCCTGAAGGATTGCTGCTGAAATGAAGAGGGGGTTGCTCTGCAGAGACCATACCTGTTCATTGTGTCTTTGTGATGTGCAGTGCAGACTGGAGGAAGAGAGCACCTCTGGCATCATCCCTTCTCCAAGTGACAGCTGTAAAGACATCCTGCTGTGCACCTCCTCCCTTGCTAGCCCACATCAGGGATGACTTAGCTTGCTCTCTACCATGTAACTAAGAGACAGAAATATTTCTACAAAGAATTTTTAGACTTTGGAGGATCATTTCTGAGTCAGGTCCTGGAAAGGATAAAAAGGTAGGATTAATTTCTAGCACAGTCAGAGCGGGACACCCATTTTGCAAAGGCTTGGTGCCTTAGTTCACGTTGAGACCTTTGAGGAAATGCAGAAGGTAAATGAAGAAACTGATTTCCCTTAGAATCCCTTGGCTTGCATGCTGTGGAGGCATCTGGAGCAACTCCCCAAATCCTTTTGCCTCCCTGCATGTTGTTACACAGCACATTGTCTTTCTCAGCTCCTACAAACCTGCAGCCTTTCTGCCTCGATGGCTTCCACAGAGGGTCCCTGAAAACCTGTGCCCCTCTCAGGCAGACAGAGAACCCCAGAGCAGCTCAGTGGGCAGGCGCCTGGGGCTGTGTCTGTACGCAGAAGCCGCAGAGCAGACAGAGAGATTTCCAGGGAAAACAGGATGAGGTAGAGCATCAACATGTAAAAGGCTCAAACTGCCTGGGGATCACTGCTCTGGCAGAGCAAGTGTCAATGTGGTTCACTTGTAACCACTGCAGAGGCAAAGACCCTGTCCACATGGTAACATTTCTTTTGGGCAGCAGTGTGCTGATTCATCTGGTGAAGCTGAGTCACCAGCTCCGCTTCCTGCAACAACACTTGGGGTTTCCTTTGGAGACCTCTGGTACTGCTGAGTGCTCTGGTGATCTTCACACCCTCAGGCTGTGGAATTTGCCACTAATGAAACCTGCTTGTGTCCCCAAAGCAAGCGCTGGAGGGGAAGAGGGGAGGATGAAGGAGAGGGCCTGGCTTGGAGGCTGAACAAAGTGAGGGAAGTGCCCTCTTCCAAAGTCCCAGGAGTTCCCCACTTGGACCAATGAGGCTTTCCCCATCATGGAGCAGCCTGATGGTGGTTTGTGGTGTGGTTGTCTTAGCATAAAAAATATCAGTGAGAGATTTCCAGCTGAGTTGAGGGGAAGTCTGTCTCTGTGTCATCGGTGCATAGTGCATGGAGTGCACAGAAGCCAGGCTGCTGAGAGGAGTGATGCCCAGGCAAGAGAAGGAGTGACATTCGCTAAAGAAACCATGAGCTTTTTCCTGATCATTCCTTATGTCTTTGCTCTGCACAGCCCTCATCCCAGCCCAGCTCTCCTGCTGCCCCCTCCCCTTCCCAGATGGACCTGGAGCAACAGCAGCAGCAGCAGCAGAAGCAGCAGAAGCAGCAGAAGCAGCAGCATACATCGCTTTTTGGACCTCCTCCACCACCTCTCCCTGTCCCCTCAGTCCCACTGAAACAGCCACCGGGCTATGAAGAGGCCATGAAGCAGCAGCCAAAGACCCAGGTGAGAACAGGAGGAAAGGTGCTGCTGTAATTCCACTTAGATTCCTGACCTGGGCCACTGAAGGAGAACAGAGACAAAACAACCCCTTCTGAACCTTTCTATCCAAATTCCTTCTTGAAATTCATTCTGGAGGGCCTGGGGAAGATCCCATGCCCAGGAAAAGATCCCAAACTGCTCAGTGCCCAGTGGGTGTTAGAGCAGTTGCTGACTGCACCTTTGCCTCCAGTAGCAGCCTGGGATCATGGAGGAGTCTGGTGCCATGGGTCTGTGTGCTGTCCATGCAGTGTGACAGCCCTGTTACTGGGATGAGGGAGGAGAGCCAGCAGCCAAGTGTCTTGCTGGAGGGAAGCTCCCCTGTAATAGGAAGCTAATCCTGTGCTTGCTCTCCCCAGGAGAATGGCTGTTCCAGCCAGCAGATGGATGACTTGTTTGACATTCTCATAGAAAGTGGAGGTAAGGAGACAAACCTGCATTTCCCATCCAGTGGGTTTGACCCAGGGATTATAGAGCACTGAGAGGAGCATGTGTCATGACCAAGGTCTTTACTTCTGTGTCCCTAGCAGTCATTAAAGCACTAAGGGAGATGTCAGATGGGCATTAATAGGATTGAAAAGCTGCTTGGTTGCTGTGCTGCATCAGCTCTGGGCACGTCTCTGCTCTGAGCCAATGCTTGGGTTCCCTGTGGGCACACCACAAACTCCCTTCAGGCAGCAGAACGCAGGCATGGGCAGATTCCTTATCCCTGTCTGTGCTCAGTGATGGTTCGATCCTGGGGGGGTCCAGGTTGCCATGCTGGGTGGGAGGAATCGCTGCGGTGTTTGGCCATGCGTCTCCTCACCTGGATGGCGTGTTTGTTCCCTTGCAGAGATTTCTGCTGACTTCAAGGATCAGTCATCCCCAGCTGGAAAAGAACCACCTGCAGCCCCGGCCTGCTCCTCACCGCCCAGCAGCCACCATTCCTCAGAGCTGGCGGTGCCGGTGTCGCTGGGGCAGACGGTGCCCGTGGGGCGGCTGGAGGACTTCCTGGAGAGCAGCACCGGCCTCCCGCTGCTGACGGCAGGCCACGATGGGCCTGAGCCCCTGTCCTTGATCGATGACCTCCACAGTGAGATGCTGAGCAGCTCGGCCATCCTGGACCACCCGCCTTCACCCATGGACACCTCGGAATTGCACTTTGCTCACGAGCCGGCCGGGGGCATAGCCTTGGATCTGGCTGAGGCTAATTTGGACAGCATGGACTGGCTGGAGTTGCCGGGGGGATCTGTCATGAGCCTGGCCCCCCTCAGCACCACGGCTCCCAGCCTCTTTTCCACAGACTTCCTTGATGGACATGATCTGCAGCTGCACTGGGATTCGTGCTTGTAACTCTGTGAGCAGAGACTGAAGGGAATGGGTGCGGGAGGGCACGGGCATGCAGGGGGAAGAGGCCAGTCAACCAAAAGAAACCCCAGAAACAAAAGAAAGAGAAAAAAAAAAAAAAGGAGCTCCTAGTATCTATACTCCTCCCCCACAGTGTTCCTCCCCTATGAAGCCAGCAGTGGCAGCAAGGGCAGACCCGCTGCTTAAACCACTGCCAGCAGAGCAGTGGGGCCAGGAGAATGGCTGCAGCTCTGGGGCGAGAGCAGAGCTAGCAGCCCCGCTCCCTCCTGCAGGATGTGGGCATAGAGCTGCAGGTGATGAATGCTTCTTGCAGCAGGACAGGGTGTGAGCGGACCTGAGCCCTTCTGAAAGCAGCATCCCACTCCTTGCTGGCAGATCTGGAGCATTACACAGCCCCAGCTGCCCCGGTTAATGGTTGCGGAAGGGGATTATTCTACCTCTGGAGCAGGGCACAGAGGAGGGAGCTGCCAGGAGAGCTGCCTGCTGCCCCTGTGCCATCCGTCAGGGGTCACCTCTGCCACAGGGCTGTAAGGAATAGGCAGAACAGGCACCTTTTCCAAATGTAGCCAAAGGAAACCGGAGTTTCCCACCAACCTGGTACTCTCTGAGCTGGTTTCTAAAGTCCTGCTGAGCTTGGCAAAGGCTGCCACTTGCTTCACTTGCTTTGGGCTGCAAAAACAGACTTTTAAGGTGCTAAAATCCAGGTTAGATCTGTCCTTCACTGACCCAGGTCTCCAGCTGTGCCTGGAGTCAGCCTGCAGGCACTCTGCTCACTGCCCCCAAGCTGAGCAGGGCATCAGCCCACTGTCCTGGGGAGTGCAGAGGGGCACAGCTGCCATCGAGTAAACATATCATTAAGGGCCACGTGCAATCTTTCTCCTGCCTTCAGCTGTGCTACTGCCTCCCTGCAGCAGGTGACCCAGGTGTAAAGAAGAGCTCCTCCCACCTCCAAAACTGCCCTCCAGCCCCAAGGAGAGAAGGATGTCAGCCCCAGCAGCAAGGAAAGGGAAGAGGCACTGCTGAGAGGGTTTGTGCTGGCTCAGGAGCGCTACTGTGGGGGGCCCTTTCTGAGGAGAACTGATGGGCTTCTGTCTCTGCTCTGCTCTGCTGTGCCCACACCTCAGTGTTAAGAGGCAAACACAGCAATCAGCTGTGGCCTGGAACCTCCATTCCTGTGCACTTGCAGCCCCACAGTACTCGCTGTCAGGAACTGACCTGGCAGCTGGTTGAGCTCACACTTGCAGTGCAGCTGGGAGAAAGTCCTGCCTTCCTGAGCCCGATCTGCTTGTCAGCTACATGGGGAGCCACTTCCTTAATCATTTGTGGGGGATGCCTGCTGGCAGCTGCCTTTCTGCCCCCACTCCTTCTGTTGCCCAAGCCCCAGTCCCATCATAAAAACCAGTAACTGGGACTGGTGGACCATCCATCCCTGCCCCTTCCTTCCACTCTTGCCTTCCTCACTTCTCATTTCTCAGGCCCAGCATGATTATGGTGGTTGTGCGTTGTGTGTACTGGGAAGCAGGAACCTGGCACAGAGGAGCAGAGGCAGGAGCACATTAGAAATCATGCTGCAGAGCTCTCGCAGCACAGGCCCTGACTCTTTGCTTTGAGATATGAACAAGGACAGTGTCAGAGCCCACCCAGGACAGCTGACTGGCCATGGGACCACATGGCACAGGAGGCAGACAGCATAGGAGAAAAGTGTGGCAGGGGAGCAGGAGGAAGATCTTTCCTCCATGAAGTATTTCACATGTTAAGGAGGAAAAATGAGGCTGCCTTTTCCTCAAACTCAAGCAAAATCAGCTGCTTTTAGCCTGCAGAGAGCAGCCCCCCCCCCCCCCCAAAAAAGAAACACCTGCGTGATTTCTTCTTTTGTACAAATAATTACAAAGTGGCAACCAGCAAATAAAGAATAAAAGTATCCAAGTGCAATTCTCTCCTACGGAAGGTGGGAGCACTCCACCTGCACCCCAGGCCTGACTCAGCCATGGTTCTTTGTGCTGGGCCGGGGCCCCCAGCCCTTGCTGGCAGAGGTGCCAGCGCCCCTTACTGGTTTCACCCTTCCCCTGGGTGGGTGGCAAAAGGCTCAGTTTCTATGCACCGCTGTTGGCCTTTGCTCACCCACCTCCCCTTACGAAAGCTGTAGGAATACATTACTTTGGCCCAATGTACTTGAAACCAGCTGAGGAACGCAGCGAGGCTGCTGGGGCCCCCTGCACAAAGGGCTTCTGCCAGCACAGCAGTGATAACCTGGTGGCTAAGGGCAGTGGGAACGGGGCGTCTCATCCTAGCAAATAATAATAGAGGTCTTTTCCCCAAGATGTGCCCAGAGCAGGCTAGCCCAGTTCTCTGCTTTCTTACTATTATTTGTTTGAATAATAGTTCAATAGTTCTTTGTTGGAAGAGGTATTCCCCTGGACGTACATTTCTGCACCCACTGGGAAAAACAAGAAGTCTGATGTTCTGCCTCTACCTTGAATGTAATCCTGAATCTTTCTGCTGTAACCACTACTTGTTTGTAACGTGTATTTGACTAGCACGAACTCTCCCTTCCACTATGCAGCAAACGGCGAGGGGTGATCGGCACCATCTGAGACGGACGGTGTTGGGGTGTCGGATCCAGAGCGAGTATTCAACTGGAAAAGGATAAGAGTGACAAGTTAATGGGGGAGAGAATGGATCTTTAAATTGAATTATTTTTTCAGTTACAAATATTTGAAAGAAAAAAAACAAAACATTTTATTAAAAAAATTCCAAACGGCCACGTGCTCCGAAACTTCTCTGTGGTGCTGGTGGGAGGGCCTGGCGCTGCTGCCTGTTCCAGCTGAGGGGTGGGTGAGCTCTCCGGGTCCTTCCAAAACCTGAGCAACCACCAAAGGCCTCAGGGCAGGAGGAGCACAAGTAGCTCCTTTCAGCCTCCTAACAGCACCGTGGGCTGCCCTGGACCCTGCTGCAAGAGATGAGGCTGCAGAGCTTGAGGAATAGTAGGGCTGCCCCCCCCCCCCTCCAGCTCAGCTGCTCAGGGCCCCATCCAACTTAGCCTCGAGTGCCTCCAGGGATGGGGCACCCACAGCTTTGTGGGCAATCTGCTCAACAAGGAATTTAGTTAGCCCCGGTCCCATGGAAAAACAAAGCCGAAGTCCAGTGCTCTCCCAAGATGCAGTTTATTTACAAACCCACAGAATAAAGTAAGAATCTAGTGTCATCTCATGAGTAGTTTGTGCTCACTGACAAGCGCTTTCACTAGAAAGTCACAGACTCCATATCCAGAGCCACCACCACAAAGCAGCAATTCTCCACTCCCGACTGGCATCCCTGCCCCCGCTGCAGGGCGAGGAGGACCAGTCGGTCTCCCTGAGCCGGCTCCAACCTGAACCCCATCCTGAGCTACGACAGTGCCAAAATATACACACGTTCTCGGAGTTAATTTACAGCTTTTTGGTTAACAGTAAAAATCACGTAGAGACTAAAATGATAGCATGAAACACTCTTTCTACAGGAGTGTTGGTTTTTGTCTGCTCCCAGAGGAGACAAAGCCTGTCCCCTAGGGCTGTTAGAGTGGTGCTCTCCAGCACCTCATGTCAACATCCCACACACCAGTGCCAGAGAAGTGGGATGAGGCTGATATCAGTTCCCCCTTCTCTGCCCTGACTCCACGTCGGGCGACCCCATCCAAGTGCTTCAGGTTCTGCCCTCCCCCTTCCTTTGGACGTGAGCCCTCGGATGGCACGAGGTGGGGTGCCTGCCATCCCTGCTCCACACAGCATTAAGTCCCTCACCAGCTCTATTCCACCTGCATCTGCAGTGCCACCCTCCACGGATCAAAGCCATCCCACAAGGATTGCCTCTGCCCCACAGCTACGGTAGCACTGGAAACACTGGCACACAGTGGCTGGGCCTGCAGCCCCTCTCCCCAGGGAAATGGGGGTGGCAGAAGTGGGGAAGGCTGGGAGGGGGCACTCATTTTTCTGGTCAGAACACAGATGTCCCTGTGCAGCATCAGCCTCGACCATCACCTCCCTCGGGTCTGGCAGCAGTGCCACAAGGCCACGCTGCATCGGTCCCGGGTAGCCTCGCAGCCCCCCGAGGGGGATTTTGTCACAGATACAAGTGTGGGGTAGGGAAGGAAGGGGATGTGAGATGATGGGGCTTGGGGAGAGGAGTGCAGGCCACTGAGAAGGTTCCCGGGGCAGGGGGAGGGTGGAGGTCACCCATCTATGTCCCAGCTGAAGAGGTGGTGTTTCACAAGCATGTCCTGCACGCCTTCCTTCAGTGGCTTCTTCTCCTTCTCCTGCAAGGAGGCACAGAGACCTGGGTCAGTGCACTGCATCCAGACAAGCAGGGACGCATCCAGACAAGCAGGGCCCAGGCAGCCAAGGCACCCAGCAGAGCTGCCTGCACTTCCCACCACCCCAGCTGAAGCAGGGAGAGGCCCTGCGGTTTGGAGAGCAGGGAGGAAGGGAGGGGCTGCCACTTCCCTCTGCCCCAGCTGTGTGGGCAGTGCCCTGCCACCTATTCTGGGCATCGCTAAAGAAAACAGCTCCATCCACAGCTGGTTCCAGGATGAGCTGGAGCACCAGATAGTGAGGAGAGGTGCTAAGCGAAGCCCCCTGCCCAGAAGAGGAGCAATGCTGCCTACTCACCTCCCTCTTTATTGGCAGCTCCCAGTCCTGAGACAGGCTGAAGGCAAATTTGCAGAGCACTCTGAAATGGAAAAGAGTGGTAGTAATGCACACATCCAGAGCTGCTGCCCCAGCTACACAACTGCTCCTCAGCTTGCCCTGGAAAATTGCTCAGTTTCATAGGGGTGGAGAGCCTTTTTTTTGGCACCAAAAAAGCAGCACCAGCCATCTGTGGCCAGTTTCCTCCTGTACTTAGGGCTTTGCATCTTGCCAGGCCCGGGCTGGGAAGAGCAGCTTAGAAATGTGACTCAAGTGCAACCCCTATAGAGCCTGACAATACAATGCAGGGAAGTGCAGGCAGCCCCATGGCTCTGCTAAGCTGCAGACACATGTAGGTTTCTCTCCAGAAAGCTGACTGCTATCAGCAGCATCTCCAAGATTTTACACTCACTGTTCACTCCCTAAAGTAAGAGGGGCATCCTGACCCCTATGGACATGTGCTGCATGGGGATGTTTCTAGCTGGTTCCCTGAAGACAGATGCAGAGTTCAGCTGCCAAACTTGTCAGTGTCCTCCAGGCTCAGGAGAATATCTGACAAGAATATTCTCCAACACCTGCAGCTGCAGAGTGTCCAAGATCCTCCAGAGAATGAAGGCAGGAAGGAGAATGGTACAAAGCTCAGCTCCCGCTCCTAATGAGCCCCAACTCAGCCAAGAACCAGTCCCACCGCGCCGTGCTGTGAGCAAGCAGCCTCAGGCTCACTGCAGCACAGAGGTGAAGGGAACTCCTACCCACAGTAGCACCAGGAGCAGGGCACCTTTAGGTGTGGGCTGCACACGGGTCTGCTCCCTACTATAGATGCTCCTGCTGGGAACCATTGTGACTGGCAGAGGGGGCTGAAGGGCAGAGATGGACAAGGTAGTACCTTCAGTGGAGCAGCTGTGGGGCTGATCTGCTTTTGGCTGGCCCAGAGGAGGCTGCTGTCAGGAAGATCCTGCATGTTCATCATGACAGCTCCCCAGAAGCCAGGTTCTGACCTTAATCAAGCAGGCACTGTGCATCCATTAAACTGTCTAGACGGTCACTGCTGCCTCAGCACACAGAGAGAGATCTCTGCAGGGGGGGATGTCTGGACAGCCAAAGCTACTGCTATCCGGTGAGGGCTCAAACCCAGCTGTGGTGAGGGCCACCTCCACACAGGGCAGGAGGAAATCCATGCAAGACCCATAGGAACAGACTTACCTCAGCTCACATTTGATCTGGACCCACCCAGGACTGCGCAGGAACGACCAGGGATGAAACCACTTCTCCACGGTCTGCAGGCTTGAACACAGCACCTCCAGCCACAAATGTAGCACTTGTTCGCTGCAGTGATGAGGCAGAGGTTTGTTACTGGGCTGAAACTAGGGAAAGAAGCTTTGTCCCTTTGGGACAGCCTAATTTCAGCCCCAGCAGGAGGAGGATGCCCCAGGTAAATCTATGTGGGCCACCATGACAAGCAAGAAAGGAGCAGATACCACTCAGTGGCTGAAGTGAGAGGGGAAGTCCGCATGGCCTAAGGTAGATGGAAGCAACTGCTGCCCACAGGCCTGTTTTGCTCCCTCCCGAGCACCGAGTACCCACAGTGTGAAGGTGACAGGTCTGGGTTACTCACTTGAGCCCAACGCAGATGAGGGAACGAAGTTTCACATCCATCTGTACGTGTGCAGCGTCGTGCGTCATGTTCACAGCCTGAACTGCCTGGAAGGCAGGAAGATGTGGTTACCACCTGGTCACAGCTTCACCTTAAGCTGGGCTGAGCAGCCATGTCAGCAGCACAGCCAAGTGCTGCCCTCCCAAGAGCTCCCCACCTTCACCCAGCACCACCTGCTAGCATTAGAGGGGCTGAGACTGCCTGACAGTTCCATTTTCTGCCTTTCTCCAAGCACCTGGTGTCTTCACACCACCAAGGAAATCAAGCATCTCCGTGGAGAAGGGCATCACCCTCCAAGCAGCTCCCATGGTAAACATCCCTGTGTTACCAGCTGGGCTCTGCCTGGGTTGGGGCAGCACTCACCCGATAAAGCAGCTCCTCTGGAGTGAGGACTTTGCCATCTTCATCCAGCCTGAAAAGATTACAGAAAAAAAGCTAGAACCACCCCTGGGCACATGCAGGCCCCTCCAAATCCCAATAGTGACAGCTCCCTTGCTTGTGCTGAGCCCACAGGTGATCACACAGCTGTGAGAGCAAAGTATGACCCCAGATGCAAATGCAGGAACCCAAGAAAGAGGGCAAAAGTCAGCCCCAAGTCAGCAAAGGCATGGCAGCCTGCTGACACCACACACATGAAGGCTGGGGCAGACCATGACCTTTCCTATGGTGGTAAGCAGCAGCAGTTTGGCAGACAGACAGGAGCAGGGCACAGACACTGATGCTTGCTATGAAAGAAGTGGCCTTACCTGTAAGTCTTGCAGAGCACGAGGCGAGAATACACAGAGTCAAAGTCCCGTTCCACTTCCCTGCTTGCAGCCTAGAAGGGCATAGGGACAGTCAGTACACATTGCCGTGCTGCCCCTTCACCCCATCCCTCCAACAGCACTGTTCCATGAAAGGAACTGAGACATCTCACCTCTTCAATGAAAAGCCAAGGATGGCAGGCACCCCCCAGCAGCGATGGCTTCTTCAATCCGTGTTCAAATATGGACTTCAAGGCAGGACAGAGCGTCCCTCGCACCAAGTCTGTCACCCCTTCTGTGACCGAGTCATCTCCAGCAATGGAGTACTGATGAACACAGAGAATCAGCTCTCAGCAGACTGCTCATGGAGCAGCTCACAGCTGATTCCAGTCCTCCACTCCCAGGTACGCCCTATTTTCCTCAGCCTCCTATGTTCCTGCTGGCTCTTGCAGAAGGTGCCAGTGCTGGTCCCCTGGGATGTGCTGGGACACCAGCACCTTTGTGCTTAGATGTTGGACATGATACTAGTGACACCAGCACCATCCTGGCAGCATTCAGCACAGAGGAACTGTTGCAGTTTGATGTGATGCTGTCCAAGCTAAGGTAAGGTTGGGACAAGCAGTGAGGGCTCCTGGGACTCTGTCAGCTGCTAAAGGCCAGGATAAATAGGGGTACGTGAGAATTCCCAGGTCAGCTGGTGTATCACTCAAAGGTATCACACTGACACACTGCTATCCCGAAGGACTAACAGTAACATGTCAGGATTAAAATAAATGGAATCCTCATCTGGGAGAAGAGCTGTTCAGCAGCACCGTTGATAAACAGAGAGATACGTGACATGCATTTATGGAACCAGCCCAGAGAAGGGGAGTGAAGGAAGCAAGTGAGATGTCAATGATGACATCTAACTAAGGGCTTCACTTGGAGTCTCAGGTCGGCCTTTGAGCCACTCCTCACTCTCCAAATGGTGAAGAGGAAAAGCAGGACAGATTTTTCTCCACTTCTGCAAATTGCACAGGCCAACAGCTGATGATATTTATCTCCTATCAGTAACCTTGGGGCCACAGTGAGGCATCTGCTCTAAACAGCTGGCATCTCACTGCTGCTGGTCACAAGAGGAACCAAGACAGTGCTCTTTTGGGTGCAGCTACTTGGACCATACCCTGTGGTGACCACAGAACACCAGGACTTGCAGGAATAACCTCAGAGGAGGAAGAGAATACAGGCAGTAGGAAGCAGGCAGAAACACTGACCAACTGACCACAGGATCCTGCTGTGTGCTTGCCTTTTGCTTTCTCTGCTTTCTCAAAGCTGGTCTCTGAGGGCCCTGCTAGCCCACACTGCACTCAACTCCCCCCACAGCCTGTGCTGTCTGCGTGGCCAGCCTCAGGAAACTGAGCAAACAGGCCTAGGAAAATAAGCTGATAACATCACCAAGTTGCTCAGTAGCCAGAGAGAGCAAACACACTCAAAGAGGGAATACATGGCTCTTTTCAATTATGACATCACCTTTTTTAATATATATATATATATTTTTAATTACCTCTTTGCTCCTCTCATCCAGGATCTCCACAAATTTTGCAGGAAACCAACCTACGAAGACAAAGACATAAGCCTACCACAGACACTGAGAATTCTGTCTAAGGGAGATGAGAGCCCAGTGAAGGCTGGGAATAAATCAGAGTTCATGAAGTCCAAGCCCAAAAAGGAAGCGAGCAGCCAGAAAATCACCAGAATTAAGGCAACTGCAAGAAGAAACCTATTGCTGGATGCTGCCCACAAACAGCAGAGATGATGTGCACCCAACCACACTGTGACAGGAGGATGCAGCCTAACCTTGCTGTTTGCAAGAAGCAAGCATGTAGCTGCAACCACCACCCTCATACCCTGCTGGAATATTCCCCTGGTCCCTGGCAGCTCCTCTGAGTGAATGGCAGTGCTTTTTATTAAAATATGCCAGCACAGTTGCTGTGGATGAATGCATGCTTTGCATCCCGCCCTGTTACTCCCAGTAACAACAGCTTTGTCCTGCTCTCTCACCTCGCAGTCCATTCAGCTCTCCAACCCAACAGTGCTCGTCCTTTTGGGAAATGATCTGAAAAAACAGGGAGTGGAAAACAGCAGTTGGAAAGAGTGTCAGTGACTTGAAGCAGACAGAAATGAAAGTGGGAAACAGAAATCCATCCCCACAGGAGCATGTGCAGTGCCAGGAAGGTTACAGCTGCCTGACTGTGGGTGCATAATGATTAACTGCTTTCTTTTCAGCTCTTTTGTCAATGCTCCCTTCTCACATGCTTCTGGGCCTTCAACAGCAAAAAGCTACTGGAAACACAATTCCATGCCTGTTTTTCTAAGTTCCAGATGGGATGCCCACAACTAAAAGACAAAATGGATGCTTTTAGTCTTACCACAACCTGGTACGTGGTGTTGAATTGGAGCACAGATTGGACTAAATCTAGCTTTGGCTCAGCTGTGTGGCAGCCAGGAAAGGGACTCTGCAGTTGCATTGGGACAAGACAACACACGACAACATTCAGAGGAACACACTGCCTCATCCCCAGGCAGCTGCTTCGCTTCGGACTCCTAACTGGGCTCTGAGCTCATCTCCTCCCTTGTTTCCCCACAGAAGAGGCAGTGTAGAATCCCAAACAAGTTGGACTGCACGATCGTGGCCCGGTGCCTCTCCCCTAGGCTGGCATACCGTAATGATGTCGTTCTTGCGGAAGCCCAGCTCGTCGTCATCGTGACGCTCGAAGTCCAGCAGTGCCTTGGCACGGCGCCGCCGGTTGCGGGAACAGGCCACGTAGTTCTCATGGTCCCGCTGGTGGCTCTCCATACTGTAGTCTGGAGTCAGATCCTGGCAAGCACACGGACACAGAGCAGAGGAATGAAAAACAACTGATGATGAGAGCTGGAATAGATGACCTTTAAAGGTCCGTTCCAACTCAAACGTGCCCACGAATCTACACTCAGCTCATCTACCAAAGCATTTGGCCCTTGTTCCCAAACTCTCCTCCTCACAGGAAGGCAACTTCCCAGCACAGCCTTCCTGCACTGGAGAAGGGCTGAGCAACCCTCACCCTCCATCTGTTACACCTGATGCATTCTCCCTCAAGCCCACCCGCTCCAGGAGCACCCAGCAGCTCCCACTCACAATGCTGCAGTTCTTGGGATCCACGCATTGGAAGTGCCGTGCCACCTGGAGAATGGCCTCACGAAGGTCGGCCACCAGCTCTGTCTGCTTGATGTTCTTGGCTTTCAGTGCCTCCAAGTCCTCATCTCCTGGTGGAGCCCACACAGCCAGAGGGAAAATGCAGAAGGGAAAACAAGTACGAGATATTTTTTATCAATATTAGAAATCATTAGTTCTACAGAAATCAAACAAGCCTGACTTAGAATTGCCTACATTAAGGTAGGTGCTTACTGCCAATCTGTTCAGTAGTGTACATAAGAAGTAGCAACAAGACTGTTTCAAGTTTTATTTCCAAGCACATATGGAGCTGAAGGATGTCAACTCTGATCTTTCTGAGCAACTCACCATGCCACAGTGCTGCTCTACTGTTTCAGAGCAGTGCCTGCATAGTATACAGAAGCAGCTGAATGGTTGGACTCAAACCTAAAAAACTTCCAAAAATTGTCATGAACTGAAATTCTCTTTACACTGAAACGGCTTTCAACTACTTCTAATTTTTGCCTACAGGATGAGAGCATCTTCTTCACTGAAACTTGAGAAAAAAGTGAAAAACCAAGACAGCTCTTCTGTCAGTCTAAAAGTGAGAGCCACAAGAGACAAGCCTCCATCTGAGATCTTAGCCCCTCTAACAGACACATTTCAAAGATTTTGGTATATAGAAGGGTCACAAGTACAAGACAAAAGTTACCAAAGCATCTTCCAACTTTCACTAATCCCACAGGAGCAGTGACAGCTAGTATCTACTTATTTATAGATACCTACTGGTATTGGTTCTTTAGACAGTTAACATATCCAGTCTTTATTGGGCACCTGAAGTTTGGGCATAATGAACCACTTGCTCTTTTTTTCCTAAAAGAAAGGATCCAGCTTTTGTTTTTAATTCAAAGTGCAATTTCACTATCTACTTTTGCTTTCTGTAATATACTGAAGAATTGGTAGTTTGATTAACAAAATTGGCATTTAAAACAATGTGTTCTTCCATGAACTCCAGTTTTTATATAAATGGCATTTTTATACATCCCTAGTAAACTAGTGGCTAGCAAACTACTACACTGCTTGCCTTCTAACAGCATTGCAGAAAACAGGATGAAAAGAATGAGCAATATAGCTGTGTATGCATGAAGAGTAGCTCCTGCTTTATGAAGAGTGATGAACTGTATCTTTTAATCTCAAGTGATACTAATTAAAAAGACCAAAACTTTAGGAACATAACTGGAAGCACAGGATTAGATTTTAAATTATTTTTGATTCTTTTCTACTGATTATATATATTATGAGAATCAGATTTAGATACAGAGAGCATAAAAAAAACCTGAACTTTGTTTCCGGACCAGAAATAAGACACACCAAGTCCCAGTCCAAGCAATGAAAATTAACCAAAACCTCCCTGTAAGTGGCCACAGAGTGTGCAAGAAGCCTCGTGACAGATTCAAAGAGGTGGACTGGAAACAGATCGCTCAGAGGGCGGAAGATTAACGTTGCTAAAACAGAAGGTGACTAAAGAAGAAACTGCTCAACCACATCCACGCTAGCTCAGTGGGCTGCCCTCATTTTCAGATAATGCAATTTCATCATTTAGTCCCTTCTGGCCAAAATACCGTGCTTCTCCTTCCATGTCCAGAGGAATCCCACCCAAACACGAGCAGGAGAGACAGGAAGAAAGTTTTATACCTTTCCCCCCTTCAAATATATGTAACACAAAAGGAAGTGGCTGGGGTTACCAGCAGATACACCTCGCTGCACCTGACATGCCTGCACATATGTTTCAAAAGCAGGAAACGAATATGAAATCAGCTGCATGACAGGGCTCTATTTTGAGCCTGCAAAGCCTCATGAGCTGCATAGTTGTGCAGAGGAGGGTTAACTCTCATGCATCGCCTTGTTGCAATGCCCATCCAAAAGGAAAAGGGGAGGGAAAACGGCTGTTTATGGAGGTGGATAGTGATAGGGCAAAGGGGAACGGTTTTAAACTGAGACAGGGGAGGTTCAGGTTAGATATTAGGAGGAAGTTTTTCACTCAGAGGTGGTGATGCACTGGAACAGGTTGCCCAAGGAAGTTGTGGATGCCCCATCCCTGGAGGCATTCGAGGCCAGGCTGGATGTGGCTCTGGGCTGCTCAAAAGCTGCTCAAACTTAAGCCAAGGGGAAACTGAGACACAAGGAAGATGTGCTTGGCAGCTAAGCTCCCTACAGATATAGTCTATACTGCCTGCATGATAGCATTACACATAAGAGCTATGAGAGCATAGCTTGAACAAGCAACCTGCCTGCATTTCTTCACTTCTTAACAGCTTCACTGGCCTTGCACTACCATGTACAGCGTTATGTATAAACATGCATCTAAGCAAGCCTCTGATGGCCCATGAGCTGCTCAGACATCATCAGAAAAGCTCTTCTCTGAAAAGACCAGCAGAACACAGTTTTAGATTTTTTCAGGCTACTACAACAACAGGAGATTTTTTTAAAATCCTGTAAATTTGGTACATTTTCTTTCCCCAGAAAAACAATTTCTGTGGTGAGATGTGGCAATTTCAAGACAGCTAACCAGTTGCAAGGAAGGTGACGACAGAGAGATTTTCAACAGGAAGGGCTATTATGAAGCCACAGAATTACATTATTTTAAATCTATGCTGGCTGTGCGTTTTCTGGACATTGGCTGGGTTAGCTCATAAGCAATGAGAAGAATCAAAAATGTCCACACTGTGAAGCTCTCAGAGTAGGCATGGAAAAATCAGTGCATGGAGCATCAGTGATACCTGCAGTTATAAATTTTGACTTATGAATCTTGATGAGTTATACATCAAGCCATCCTGCCTGGTCTGGGATCTTCAGGGGAGTACAGCACACAGCCCATGGACTGCATACAGTTTAGTAGAAAGTATGTTCAAATGTCTAGCCAGTGCAAAGAGCTCATCCACGGTAAGTCACCAGTTAAGGACCAACTAACTAATCCAAAATGCACCTCCTAAGATCAGGTCAAAGCAAGCAAACAGAAAGCTACACTTCTTCCAGCTCATCCTTCAGTTGTGGCTCCCTTCTCTTCTTTTCCTTTGTCCTGCATCTCCCACCCCTCATGGCTGCTTGATCCATCAACACCGCATGAAAAGCACAGGACTGTCCTTACCAAAAAGCAGAGAGGTGATGCCAGATTTCCTGCGCTGAGTCCTGCGCCGCACGATCTGAGAAGGAGAGAACAAAGTGCACAAACTTTTGTAAGTTTAGTAAATGAAATAATCCTCCACACTGGTTGGGTTTGAGCAAGGGATTCTGATAGGGTTTTTTTTTTTTCAATCAGAGGGTGGTAACACACTGGAACAGGCTGCCCAAGGAGGCTGTGGATGCCCCATCCCTGGAGGCATTCAAGGCCAGGCTGGATGTGGCTCTGGGCAGCCTGGTCTGCTGGATGGTGACCCTGCACATGGCAGGGGGTTGAAACTAGATGATCACTGTGGTCCTTTTCAACCCAGGCCCTTCTATGATTCTGTGATAGCTAACATTGCAAGGGGCAGGCAAGTGACTTTGCAATTTTATACAAGAGTTGTTCTTGTTCCAGTGCAATGAATCAGCTCTATTGCTTGCTCTGCTCCATGTGCAGTGGGTTATTTATAGCTCAATTATGACAAAAGCATACATGAAGTTCAATAATCAACTCTGATTCAATTGAATAATTTCAGTTTTAATTTTACCTGTTGCCAGAAGCACTTCCACACATAACTGTATTTAAATTTCTAAGTGGCTGCTTATTACATTTTGGGATTGCAGGAGTGCCCGGTGATAAGCACTAAGACGAGCGTCAAGAAGATATGTTTTATGCAGGCTTGACGAACAGGAGGTACTACATCTGCAACTGCAGACTGTGATCTATGACTAAACACAGATGCATTTCTTATTCAGCTTCTCAAAGGCCACTGCACTCTACTTTCCGGAATTATTTCAGCACGTCAGTTTCTTACTAATGGATTAATCCCAGGTCCCACTCTGCTGTACGCTTACGTTAGTGCCAAGCAAATTCTGCCAAAAGTGAGTGCTGCTTCTTTTATGATTTCTCATTAATGAAATGTAATGCTTTCCATCATTACTCTCATTAATGATAATCACAATTGACATCAACATTCCTTTCATCTGTGGATTTATCAATCAGGACAGAGTCAGCAGCATTTCATTAGCACAGGCCTTCCCTTCTCTTGCCAACACCTTTTCTCTGGGTGACAGAGCCGACGTCCTCTCAGACAGGAGGACCTCTTGCCCGCAAACAGCAGTTGGTTGAAATACAGAGTGGTAAAAACAGAGCAGTGGAGGCAGACAGAATTCAGAGCGCTCACTTTGGATAAATTGTTGACAGTGGTGCTGGAGTTGAGCAGCTGCCCCTGGTCAGCAATGAGGTAGGCCAAGTGTTTGCGACGCTGGGTCTCCACCGCCACATCTGTCAGTGAGCCAGCCACGCGCATGGCTTCCCGCAGCAGCACATCTGCATCTTCTATCTGACTTGGGATGTCCGAGAGCGTGTTGAAGATTGAGGCAGAGTTCTCAGACTGGATTAGCTCATCCTCCTGCAAAGATGCAGTTGTTTTTCCACACAGAACAGTGAGCGTGACAGTTATGCTCCTGAAGCTGCTAGATTCGACTCTACTTTCAGTGTACTGCCCAGGCCAGAAACAATGCAGGTAAAGCTATGAAATTACATTAAAAACTTTGGTAGAAAAAAAATGCAGGCTAGCTCTGGGAATAGAACAGCAATTTTTTACTACTGCACTGAGATCTGCTCCCAAAACTCCACCTGGCATGTTTTTGAGTCATAGAGACAGTGCAAAACCAAGAGACATTTTGATTTAAATAGGATGCATTCTCAGGTTGGGATCTAGAGTGAGCAGAGGGAGCAGCTGATGGGGCTTAATTATGAGGGATCAAATGAAGTAAGCAGGGAAAACAGCAATCCCTGAATCTGCAAAGCACCTTGGAAGTTTTCACGGCTTCCACTTCTGAGGAAAGCAAGGAGTCATCTTCCCTTGCACACTCCCAGACCACATACAGCAAGCCTTGTTGCATCTCAATCTTGCAGTCAAATACTGAAGTGCTATAAAGAAGGAAGTGGTGGTAGTGCTACCTTCATACTGAGCATGCCCAAAGTGAGCTGGAACAGCACCAGAGAACCCTCATAGAAGAAGAGGTCCCAAATGCGCAGCAGCAGCTTGATGTGGACAACACTAGCGAAGGAGGTGAGGAACCAGTGCAGGGTGATCAGGGACAGCTCTGTGAATAGAGACATACAAAGGAATCACGATGGGATGTCAGCTAACCAGCAGAAACAGACTGTCCTAAGTGCTGCCCTCCCAGCTTACAGATGACCTTGCACTGCCCTGGCCTCCAGGGCCAGGTTTGCTCCTAGCTCTGCTGCTCTCCCTTTGTGAAACAAGGGCAGTTATCTCTGCCTGCACACCACCCAGAGGAGCCATGGGCACACTTTTACCAATGTCATGCTCCTGGAGCAGCTTGTCCAGACGGGGTAGGTACTGTACAATGAGCTGTCGCAGGACGCGCTGGTCTGTCTGCACCCCCATCAGGGTGGTACTGAAGTAGGAGGCGGGAACCAGTTCCTCAATGATAGCACACATCATCCAGAAGGCATCTTCCTCCTCCAAGAAGAGCAGCAGAGAAGCAGCCACCTAGGATTTTGAAGGAAGATTATATGCCAAGCCTGTCCTAACAGTAGCACTCCTTCCCCATCTCCTCACATGGTCCAGTGTCTATAAGACCAATGTCTTCGTTCCTCTGCAGCAGCTCTACTGCAGTCTCTCCCAGGGAAGAGATTTCTGTGCAGTGTAACACCAGTTCCTCCCCCACAGAGGAACCAAATTATTGCACACCTTTGGACACGCGGTGTTACTCTGTTCCACCCTCCTCAAGCAATATGTTCTGTGTGAAAAGGATTTCCCCTCAGCTAGTCTGGAGGTCACAGCATCTGGCAGCATTACCTCAAATCACTTACCCCAAAGTAGCTACAGAACAATCCCTATCACAAAAGCACTATTAAAGCAGGTTACCATGCCAGTGCCTTGGCAATAGCCAATCTCCGGGTAGAGCCAGGCAAGTCCCCGTAGTATCCTGCGTAGCCGTGGCACCCCAATACTGTTCATGTTGGAGAAGCAGGCATTGCTGGGCATTGTGCGGAGCAGGTCTTTCTCAATCTGTCAGACAGCCAGAAGCAAGGAAAGGGTTAGTTAGCAGCATTTGAATAATTGCCTTTTGCTCTCAGTGAGCTCTGCTTCCCTACACCCAAGTCTTTAGGCATCAAAGAAGATGGCACTGTTCAAGCAGCTGGGGTTAATTTAATATCCTTTGTTAATATGTGAAAAACAAGTCAGATGACAACTTGGTGACTCCCTAGAAAAACTTGCCTCCACTCAGCCCCTAGTTTCTCCACTTGCAGTAAGCATGCTGGGAATTTCATCTGCTTGGATTTCAAGCAAGGATTCTCACCATGCTTATTCATTGTTGGTGAGAAACCAACAATGTGGCCACACCTGCGGTGGGGGACTTGGAGGTGAACAGCCCACAGCTACCCCTGGGCAGAGTTGTCCTTCCCTCCGTTGCTATCTCAGTGGAAGCACATCTATTACTCTTTCACCCTCTGCCTCATTTAGTGTCAGGAACTTGCCCAGATGAAACTGCCGTGTGGTAATCTAGCCTGCAGGTAGCAGAGGTTAAACCTCTTCCCTAGGAAGTGGGGGATCTGCACAGCTTCTACTCCAACAAACAAAGCAGATAAATGCCCAGTAAGATTAACCTTTGGTGGGATTCAATTACACATCCTTTCAGCTGTCCCTGATGCAGGTGTCAGGCAGACACCCCTTCCTTTTCATGCAGCAAATCTTGCTGTTCTCCCCACTCCCTTACGCCCAGTCAGCACTAGGCAGCATCTCTCACCTGCTTGGCAGCAATGGTTTCATCATTCGAGCAGTTTTTCACAATATCACGATATGACATCTCTGAATTTCTCTTCTTCTGCAAGGCCCCAGACAGACGCATCCACAGCTGTGGGGACAGAGTGAACAGCAATAGGAGTCACTAAACCAGCCCCAGAAAGCCACGGCCTGGCACCTTCTCAACCACGACAGGGTGGCCTCAATTCTCTGTCTCTTCCCACAGGCAGGAAGGTCAGCCCGCTGTCTCTCACCTGCGGCCTCATGCTGTGTGGGATGCCAGCCAGCACCAGGGAGCGCAGTTTGTCTGAATGTGGGAGGCTGACCTCAATTTTGTCCCAGGTGAGGTCACCCACGTCGTGGTTGTGTGTGAATTCCAGATGAGCCTGCCACTTGAGCCTCTGCTGTGGCTCCTCTATCAGCGGGAGCCCCAGAAGTTTGCTGGAGTTTGGCTCAGCACCATCTGCCTCAGCAAAGGGAAGGGAATGAAATGGAGACAAGTGAGAGAGGGAACAAACATAGGGCGGGGTGGAGAGTAGGACAGCCATCTGATAAAAGCACGTAAAAACTTTCAGGTCTTCCAGCCAGAGCATGGGAAGGCAAAGCTTGGTTTCTAACTGTCTTCTCTATGCAGCAAACGTTGTGATCGTAAGCAAAAGGCACTGGAGCCTTAAGAACCAAGAAGCTGTCAGCAGGCCCAGGCTCTGCTTACACATGATTTACAGCAGAGTGCGGCTGGAATTCAACAAGACCCTGGCAGCAGCTATCCTGCTGGGTTTTGTGAGGATCTGTAAATCAAGCTGACAAAAGCATAGCAGGCCTCAGAGGTGACAAGCAGAAAGCTGTATGTTCATGCAAGTAATGAGGCACAAAATGTTAACTCTGGGGCTACCTATTCATTAAAAAAAAAATCTTTAATAAGAACACTGCCCAATTCCCAATGAGAGAGTACCTTAACCTGAGGCTAGCTTTCTAAAATAGATACATTAGCACAATATAGGTTTGACATAAGGCACTCCATTCTTCACCACATAGCAGATTTTCAACAACACCATCCAAATCTTTCTGCTGACTTTATAATGCACAAGTCTATCAAATGGTTTGGCTGAATGAAATCAGTCTCTTTGTCCTGTCCTCATCTCTAGGTTACTGCTTCAAGAAAGTCCTCTAGGACTGTAGAGTCTTAGGGCACCACAGGCAAAAAAGTTCTGCCCCCCCCACTGTACGGCCTGAGATCCGGAAATCTCCTCTCAGAGCACATAAAGCAATTCCCCCATCCAGCAGTCCTTTCTCTTCATCTTTCCAAAGGCAGCAAGCTGTGCTGTTCAATGCCCAACTGCCATAGCTCTCTTCTGTTTGGCCTCCTGCCTCTGAATCTTGCAGAAAAACTAGGATGTGGGTTCTGCCCCTTCAGATTGCTCTACACTTTGCCAAGATGCTGGGATGTGTAGAACACAAACTGCTGCCACTCGCCTGAGAGCTTTCCATAGGCAGCATGTGGCACTGTGCCTGCCATTGGTGCTCAGTGCTCCTGACCACAGCAGAAGCCTGCTGTGAGCCAGCAGAGCTGCCTCTCCCAGTGCACCACTAATGGAAATGGCAGCTTCCTCTTCACTTCCATCTCTTCCTCACCTATGCCACAGACATAAGGCGATGGAAAGGACTCTGCTGCGTATTTATTCCACAAGGCCAGCTCAACTGATGCATGGCCCTTAGTAACAATGGTAGTATATGGAAAGAAGTTGACATCTGAATAGATGAAACCTAGCACACAGTGGTTGCAAAATCATTCTGCCCAAGGCCCCATGCAGCACAAACTGAAAGGGAGAGAGATGGGACTGGTTTTACCTTCCTTATCAATTCGGAAACCAAATTCATCATAGCGGAACTCTGGCTGCTCAATGGATTCTTCTTTCTGGGAGATATAAGGAAGAAGAGACATTCTTACCACTCCAGCACTGAGCAACTGAACAGAGACAAGTGAATATCGCCCAATCTTACACTGCCTGCACTGTGCCCTCTGAGCAACTGCAACCCTTCACCTTTATTTTTGATGCCTTCCTCCACAATTCCCAGCTGGGGAGGTGTTGCATGCTGCCCCCATTTTGACTTCTATATGGAAGATGTGAAGCTCTGCTTTCCCAGCTGCACAATCTCTTGGTACAACTACTTGAGTTGCAGCACCGTATCACAACGAAGACTTCCCCATCTGAAAGGGCAGACAGTCCTCCTCATGGACTGAGGAATCCACACATCATCTACACTGGGCCCTACTGGCTGCAACTCTAAGACACAGTAGTCCTCTGTAACCTAGAGTGCACACACTGCAAATTCAGTTCCCTGCAGTGCCCCACATCCTGCCTATTGCTTTCAAGTTTACTCTGAAAGACAGCAGAAAAAAACTGGGATTTGGATCTGTGAGACAAGCCCAAATTAGAGGCCAAAGGAAATTCAGTTTAATTCTCAGCTTCTTCTACCTGCGTTCATAGTTGGCACTAGTGGTTATGATCATTAGGCTTTTGTAAGGAGTGAATACCTACAGATGCCTCTGATTCCTGCTGGCCCACCTGCCCTTCCTGTGGGGTCTTGCAAGCATTGCACCCAGGCAGCCCCAAAGAAACACACTTCTAGCATAGCTCCAAAATAAGCTTCAGCCTCCTTCTCTGGGCTCACTTGCCTTCAGCAAACACTGAGGGTTAGGTTACAAAATTCCATATCTGCTTCCTTCCTTCCTGTTCTGCCCACCTGGAGGCAAGCCTTGGGGCTAGCATTTCCTGCCATGCGCAAGCTGTCCAGGGTAGCTTGATGGTGACAGAGACTCCCTTGGAGTGTCAACATTTTTTACAGGGGAGCAATAGTTACAAAATAGCAGAGCAATAATTCACAGAAATTTCTGTATGCTCTGCAAGATCCTCTTGCAAGAGCCAGGACGCAGCCACAAAACAAATGAAGTTTAAATAGCAAACGAGTGCCCCCAAGTGAACCACTGGAGGAAGAGTGCATCCCCGCCTCTTCCTTACAGCATTCAGAGACGACCTGAAATCACCAGGGTCTCTTTATTTCTGTGCAGATCCAGAGAACATCCCCATCCTGCCCAACACTGTACCTGTGTGTATTTCGCCAGGATCTCCTGCGGCCAAATGCTGGGTGTGAGTGCTGAGAAGGGACCCCCAGCAGAGGGAGTGTGATGGCCTAAACACAAAGAGAGCAACATACAGCAGTGAGAACCCGGGACACTCAGTACAGACTGCTCCAGCAAGGTAAGGATTTATGCAGAAGTCTCTACTCCAGATATTGGCATCTAGTCATTACTTCTAGACACTGTGACAGCTTCCACATCACCAAGGAGGTAAATAATTTTAGAAGGTTTGAACCCTTATTACCAAGCAAAAGAAGCAGAATGGCCAAACTGAGTTCTAACAAACGGACTTCTGGGGAACAGAAATCATTCTGTGGCATCATGCGATCGTTCCTCTTGGAAAAGCTGTGCCAAGTGAAGGCAACCATTAAACAGATTTATGAAGTAAATGCCTCCTATAGAGACACTGACATTGACTCAGCAGCACTCCAGACTGCCCTGAAACTGTGTCAGCCAGGCAACAAAACAGGACACCAGAGCCCTCAGTAATATGTTCAGCTGCTCCCTTTGCTGCTGAAGGGCTGGGATGTTGCTGCCCTCCCTCTAAGGCTGCCAAGATCATGCACAGACAGCTGCAGCAACATAGGTATGCCTATCACCTTGCTGTTCTGTGTGCAAGGCAAGCACCCTCCCAGAGGTACTGTGCCCCTTGCAACGAAAGCAGACATTGAGTTCTGCAATTGAAGCAGACAAGCACATCCCAGGTCTTCCATTGTACACATCACCACCACCAAGGTTTACCTGGCTTTGAAGTAGTCTCCCTTAGGGTTTTCCCTGAAATAAGCAGCTAGCTCAGGAGGGAAGGTGCAAAGACATGGGGTGGGACAGTTCCACTGCAAGAGGGATGTGCTGGAGGAGACCTACTATTAGCCAAACTTGTAACTCGGTAGCCCACAGCCAAACTCCAGTAATTCTTCTGTCCTAGAACTACCAATTTATTGAATAAATCTCTCAGGTCATAAGCAAGCCACCTACTTTGGGGCAAGTCCTGGGAGAACAGAACTGAGCAGGTCTTATGAGAATGGGGAGGCAGACTTCATTTCATCCTCCTCCTTTCTCTGTAATTCAATGGCTGAAGCAGCATCTGAAGGCTTCAGCAAAGGGTAGAAGAAGGAACTGCACTCCTCCGAGCAAAAAGGCTGCTAGATCATAAAGAGCTGGGCACTCTCCCTCCCTCCATTTCAGGCAGAGCTGTATGTTAACATAGAGAACGGCTGTTGGAATCAGTAACTTTCTTTTACCATGCTGCAGATGAAGAAAGAGAAAGCCATCAAAGAAGGCATCACAACCATTTTTGCCTGCTCACCTGACATTGTTCTAGGTACGGCTGAGTGGCAGAGGCTGTCAGCAGGTCCAGAAATGCTGTTCTCAAGGGTGAGAGGTCACTGCCCTGTTACAAACAGAAAAAAAGAACATCAATTAGTATCTGAGAGCACAGTGAGGGATAGACACACTCCCCAGGCACAAACTCCACACAGCAAACTCCAGAGACTTCCCAAGAGGGAATTCCCTCTTGATTTCACACCCACCAGCTACAAAGAGCATGGTATCACCTACCAAATTCTCTGTGACTGCAGCAGCATTGCTGACTCAAAGAATGCCAAAAATCAAGTCAAATTCCATTATCTTTTCCATCACAGGTTCTGAATCCTATTCAATTATGAACACTAAAAAAGCAGATGGCACATCACCATTCTCTGAATTTACTGCCCACAGTGAAGGGACCAGGGTGTTGAAGTGAGTTTGAGATGCAAGAAGCCTGAAAAAGATCTTGGGAGCATCAAAGCAAAACACAGGAGCACACTTACTTCAAAAAGAACCTAGGAGAAGCTAATGCTTGCATGCTTTGAATGGATTTTCCAGCTTCCTTTTTCAGTAAAGCCACTTCTAGCTGCAGACCACTGCAAGAAGGAGTGCGAGGGATTCACCCAGCAGGCCCTGTCTGAGTTGTTTACAGTGCTCAGCAGTACAAGGTTATATATCTCCAGCAAGCATTTGCAGCCTACAAGTGCAAACAGGAGGGGGAATGGGTGTTTATGAGGGTGGATAGTGATAGGACAAGGGGGAATGGTTTTAAACTGAGACAGGGGAGGCATCCCTGGAGGCATTCAAGGCCAGGCTGGATGTGGCTCTGGGCAGCCTGGTCTGCCTGGTTGGCAACCCTGCACATAGCAGGGGGTTGAAACTAGATGATTGCTGTGGTCATTTTCAACCCAGGCCATTCTATGATTCTATGAAGTGACTTGCTACGGCGCTCCAAGACAAGCAGCTATAAAAGCACCTGCATTTGAGAACACAAATAAGGCTTCTTCCCCCCAGATTTAAGCAGTTTTCTGCATGAGAAAAGCTGCTATGGCTGCACAGATGCCAATCTTCCAACACCAACTCTTAGAGCAAAAAAGAAGCAAACAAACAAAAGAAACAACAAATCAAAGCAACCACAAGTCCAGCTTTTGTTTCTGAGAAGCTGCCACGACCACGCATGGCCAGCTGCTTACCTGTGTGTTCTGCCCTGCCCCTAACTCCTGCCTGTTGCTCCAGCTCTCTTAGTGCAGGGTTTTCTCTCAGTAGGTAAACCCATCCCAAGGATAGAAAAAGAGCAACAACACTCTCACTTCACGTGGCAGCATTCAGGGTGTGTGCAGCAAGCAGGTAACTGCTGATGGCACTCCTGCCAATGCATTTGGAGGCTTTTTTCTGGCTCCCCGCTGCCCTTCCACCACTCTGGCACGCTCAGTGCCTCCTCAAGCCCCCAGGTCACCATTAACCTTCATGCATGCACAGTCAGTGCTGAACCAACCTGTCACTGAGGAGCCGGTGTTAGGCACATAGACAAGAGAACACCCGTAGCCAGTGAACGAAGCACGGTGCCCAAGAAGCTGGGAAGGAGTGCTGAGATCCCTCCTCATCCCACAACAGGTGCAGCAGAGGGGAACACCTCCCCCTGCCCACGTCATCGCTCTCCTGCCGGCCCCGGATATGAGAGCAGGCTTTTCCTGCCCCTGGGCCCCATGGAAACCTTCCCGAAAGCACCCAGCTGGGACCTGGTGCCGACATTGCTGGCCAGGACAGAGGGATGTGACCCTACAGCAGCTCTCAGCTCTTCTAGCCAGCAGACAGTAAGCAACCAAAGGAGATCCCATGAACCCAGTGAAAGCACATGCATGTAAACAAACCACAGCACAGCTCCCAGTTCACTGGGGGACAGCCAGAAGGACAGCTTGTGTACCTAAAAAAGGTGCTGCAGTGGAAGCTGCGGCTGTTTGAAGCGCTCCAGCTGCAAAACCCCTGCCAGAGTCACAAACGCACCACAAAGAAATACATCTGTTTACTTTCTTTTCCCTGCAAGTGTCCTTTAGAAATGGATGTTTGCAAAGGAGACCTGCAAATTTACCTCCACTTGACAGTACCAAGCCTCCTCTGGACAAACTTGCCCTTCCACACAGCTGCAATTCAAAAGATTTCAAATACCTGCCTTCCTGCAAACAGATAACAATCTCCTGCTGCCCATGCTTTACTCGCTTGGCTTCTTTTGCCATGTGATCTCCACTTAACCCTGTTGTGGTAGTGCCTGGATGTCTAGGCCATGAATCACAGAACCATTAAAGCTAGAAAAGACCTCTGAGATCACCCAGTCCAACCGCCAGCTCATCCCCACCATGCCCACTAAGCATTTGCCACATCCACATGGCTTGCAAACACCTCGAGGGAACGGTGACTCCACCACCTCCCTGGTCAGTCTGTGCCACTGCAGCACGTCTCTTACTGAGAAGAAATTGTTCCTAGTGGAGCAATGCTGTCTGGAGCTTTACAGTAGGATCTTTATTTTGGCCCCAAAACTCCTTCCCAGGCATATTCCTCCCCTGCCAATTTTAACCACCATGCTTAATTTCAACACAGACTGTCAGTTGGCTTCCACTGCTCACTGCTATGGTCTTCTTTTATTTAAAGAGTTGTAGGAGTAGTAAGGGCAATAGCAAAGCCACAATACTCACCAGGAAGCCACATACTTGGTGTAATTCTGGAAGTCCCTTCCAATTCAGCTTTTAAAACCCCAAGTAGATTGCAACCAATTAAACATATAGAACGTCCTTCTCTTAGAAATGAAGACAAAAAGCTTGCACTGAATCAGGCAGCTCATTTCTGTGCCCTCACACTTGGGAAGCTTTGTTTTCAGAGCTCAAACCATGACTCACCTAATGCATGGCACAAGGAGAACCCTCAGCAGGAACCCGGTAATTCCCTCTGCCTTCCCTTCCCCCAGCAGTTTCCCCTTCAGCCAGGTGAAGGCGTGTCCTGGAGCCACAAATGCCATTAGTTCCACGAGTCAATATTTGCTCTGCATGCATACAGTCAGAAGAAAACTCCAGCATCACAGATAAGCAGGTGAGTGAGCACAGCACAGCCATACCTCTGAGCATGGGATAAGACACAGTAGCTTCTGGACCTGGTACCCTGACCCCTGCCTTTGGAAGCATGCAAAATTCCACATAGCGCTGCACAGGCTCCTGGTTAAGCATTCAATGTGATACCAGTAAACCTAGATGACCACAGGAAATACCTTGAAATAGGTTTGTAGACCTGAGATGTTTACAAACAATTGGCCTCACGCTGCTCTAGGTGCAGGAGGGAGGTGCTGAGGAAGCCTTCCTGCTCACTTCCAACCTCAGTTGGTGACTGGGAATGAAAAGCTGAGGAACTTCAGCTGCCTTCATCCCACTTCCCTGTAAGAATCCTCCATCAGAGGACAAGACAGCCTAGAAAGAGTGGAAGGAGCCTGGCAAGCAGTGGCAAGGGTTGACACCCTCTCAGAGCCCAGGAATGATGCAAGCTGCTGATGGTGCTGTCATGGACGGCAGCAGTGTGCCTCGGGGTTCAGTGGCCCCAGTCCCAGCAAAAGATGAACTGGGAGGAACTCTGTGTCGTGTCTCCTGCCAAAAAGCATCCTGCAGACTCCTGGCCAGGCTGGAAAAGCAAGCAGGCACAGAAATGCTGTAAGAGGCACTCCCATGCCTCTGCTTTGCTCTCTGTACTGCTGCAAGGATGGCAGCACTCAACTGGAGCCAAAGGGACAAAGCCCGGCTAGCTGACACAGAGGGACAGAGCACTTCCAGCTGTGTATCCATTTTGAAAATAAGGATGTGAAAAAGCAGAATGCTGTTTCCTACTGGTTCTGCACTGGGCAGGCAGAACCCAGCCTGATTTCCTGCTCACAGTTTGACATGTCAAGCTTGTCTCGACAGAAACTCCCACACAACACCCACTTATGCAGAATGCAGACTTCCTGCCTACGGACAGACGTTTTCCTCACAGAACAAACCTCTTTTTATTTTGCTAGCTGGCTCCAAAGCAGACAGCACATCCTTTATGCAGGGCACAGCTTGAAAAGGCTTTAGGGTCTGCCTGTAGCACTTATTTCTCAAATCTGGAGATAAGAAAGGCTTCCCCCGTGTGGCTCAGGGAAAAAAAAAACATCAGAGCAAAACAGAACTCATTTAAGGCTCTGCTGATTTCTTGTTGCTAATACAAGCACCATGCTTTTAATCCTGGAAAGCGAAAGCTGTCTGGCCTTACACAGCAAAAGCTGAGTGCCTGCTAACACAAACAGCAGCAGAGCACCTTGTTTGCCAGATCCTTGGGATCATGAGAGGAGGAGATCTCTCTTTTCCAATATTCCTAAGTGATGATGGGATATGTGATGTAAATGTAGAGTGCTGCTCCCGCTTCACAGGAGAGGGACAGACTAGGCACTGAGAGAAGGAGCAGTGGGATTTGTTTTCTCAAATCTACGTTGGATGAGGAAGAAAAGGCCGGGATACAAACCAGCAAGGTGTCTGCTCTCACCTCCCTTACTGTACAGCAGAACTCTCCTTGTTACAAACCAAAGAAAGGTAGAAGGACATTACTGACAGTTACTTACAGACGCTATTAGCATGTTTTCTACGTGAGACTTTGACCCTGATCCAGAGCTGGCCCTGAAAGCTCACCGCACAAAGAAGCTTTTCGGGCTGCTCTCATCCTGCTGCTGCCAGTGACAAAGAAGCAGCCCGAAGAATGGCTCTTCCATGGTACAGATGGATTTGCAGAGCTTTAGTTATCAATCCCTTGTGAGACACAAGGAAGGCTCAGTTCAGGTTGCTCCCATAGAGCTATGTTGTTCATGCACAACTCATGTTAGCAAAAGAGCCTCAGTCTCACCCAGCAGGACTCTCTCTTCATCATCGTAAGCAGCTCTCACTTCATTTGGCTCCAAAAAAATGGCATTTAAAGGACAATATCTCCCACAGCACATCAGATTACCTTCTTTGGGGCTCTGCCTTCACACAACTCAACTTTCTGAAACAGACAAATAACACCCACAGCACCACCCAGGACTGTTCGCAAAGCTCCTAACACAAATCTGGTTTTTGCTCCTGCAAAAATTTATTCGAGCAGACAAGTCAAATTAAAAACAAAAACAAACAACACGATGATCATTAGTGTATGTAACAAAACAAGACAGAATTAACCATATTTCCTGTTGCTTGGGATCAGGAAGAATTCTTCTCCAGAACAAAAGGGCTGTTAGGGTTATGGACATTTTCTCTCATTTCTGAATCATCAGGTATTACCCAGCCAGCAAACATTGCACTGACTGGGCAGTGACAACTGCTCTCATCATACTAATGACAATGTGCCAGCTTTCTTTTCTCCCATTTCATAAAACAAATGGATTTTTTACTACCTGCAGCCCGCAGCAGCACAGTTGACAAGCAAGATGAGAAAGGAACACCCCTCCTGGCCCTCCCAAATATTCACCTTGAGTGAGCTCTGCGTGACTCCAGTTTTGACTGTCTGATGAAAGGTGGCAAAAAAAGAAGTTTAAACAAGTCTGTGTGCTGCTGAGGGTACAAAGCTGAAATGCTGGGTTAATAGCACGGAATAAAGCCAAATCTAAAACGACATAGCAAAGACCCAAGTGTTGGGGAATTGTTTCAGTCCTGAGCAGCAGTGCAGCGCTCCGCTCAGCTCACCAGCTGATGCTCACTGTCATAGAATCACAGAATGGTTTTGGTTGGAAGGGACCTTTAAGATCATCCAGTTCCAACCCCCTCTCTATAGGCAGGGCTATAACCTGCTCCCTCTAGAGCAGGTTGCTCAAAGTCTCATCAAGGCCAAAGCCTGGCCTTGAATGCTTCAGCCCCTCACCAGTGTGGCCCCTCCTCTGTGCTGCTGCTGCTCACATCTCTCCCCTATTGAACATCTCCCTGAGCTTACCAAGACACACTGTCAAAGCATCTTAAACAGGAACAGAAAAAGGCAGCACCTGGTGATTTAGTCTCTGAAACACAGAATTAACATAAGTTGATATTAACAGGACACGACCAGACCACACCCTGACATCTATAATTACACACCATGCCTCTTCTCATGCCCTGCTCCCCTTTTTACTTCATGCATCCTCCAGGAATGTGCCCTTCACTTCAGCAGAGGGATAACTCCAGAGATGCTGTGCACATCCAGACAGGCATAATGAAGCCAATCTTCGTTCCAGTAGCTCTTCTTTCCAGCACACCCCCTCCCACTGGAGCAGCTGAAAAACCATTCCTGAATTCAGATTATCCACTGAGCAACCCTGTTCCCTTCTGCACAGCAGCATCTCACTGCTGCAGTCCCTTCTTGGGGGATTTTAAGACCAGGTTTCCCATTAGTGAACAGCGGGACGCTCTTAATTCCTGCAACACTTTGTTTCTTCCTCTCATACGCCAGGGCTGAAGGACCCTCACGGCACTTTTACCACGTTATTACCACCGCTTGCCCCAAAGCATCACAGCAAGATCGTTTCAGCCCGTGACTGAAACCTACTCGATCAGCAGGAAAGCACCTGCGCACAGGCAAAGATCCCTCAAAGAATCAGGAAGGCAGGGAGGTGGACACGAAGAAACTTTTCCTTCTTCCTACCTCACCAGCTCCGTTCCAGGCACTCCCGGAGCCCACAGCCGCCTCCTGCCGAGGGGCTCCCAGCCCGCAGGACGAAGGCAGCACCGCAGACACGAGGAGCGCCCGCTGCCCGCCGGCTCCCCCGGCGCCTCACGCATCCGAGGTTCTGCCACGTTTCCTTCTCCGTGCCACGCGTGCCTCTGCCCCCGGCTGATAGGAGACGGGCAGGCCGCCACCCAGCCAGACAGCGGAGGATGCGGAGGGCAGCGAGGACGGCGGCCGAGGCACACGGAGCGGCTGTGTCACAGCACGGGGGCGCCGGCTGAGTGGGAGCAAAGGAGAGCGGCCGTTACGGAACCGCGCGACCGCCGTGCAGGGGCGAGGCGCGGCTGACAGCCCCGCGGCTGAGGGGCGGCCCGCTGAGCGGCCCCGGCTCGGCGGCACGGCCCGAACCCCGCCCCCGCCCGGCACTCACCTGCTCCCGACGGCGCCCCTCTCGCCCGCTGCGCCGCCCGCCCGCCCTCACGCGGCGGGTCGGGACCCCGAGCAGCGCCGGCAGCCCCACACGCCGCTCCGGAGGGCGCCGCTACGCGCATGCGCGGCATCCGGGTGGCGGCGCGGGGCGCGCTGGGAGCTGTAGGCGGTGCGGGGAGCGCCCGAGGGTGGGGTGCGAAGCGGCCAGAAATGGTTTGGAACGGTTGGTTATGGCCAGCTCATAACCCAGGGCTCCATCCGACACGGGTTTGAGCGCCTCCAGGGATGGGGCACCCACGGATCTCTGTGCCTCGCCACCCTCACGGCAAAGTATTTCTCCTTAACATCTAACCTAAATCTCCCCTCTTTTAGTTTAGTGTCATTTGCCCCTGCCCTATCGCTATCAGGCAACATGAAATGTTGGTCCCCCAACTGCTTGTATGCTTCCTCCAAGTACTGGAAGGCCACAATGAGGTCTCCCTGCAGCCTTCTCTTCTCCAAGCCCAGCTCTCTCAGCCTGTCCTCACAAGAGAGATGCTCCAGCCCTCTGAGCATCCTCGTGGCCCCCCCTGGACTGACTCCAACAGCTCCACGTCATTGTGGTGCTGAGCCCCAGGCCTGGATGCAGCACTCCAGATGGGGCCCCATGAGGGCAGACCATCCCCTCCATGTCCCTGCTGCCACCTCTCTTTTCCCACAGCCCGGGATACAGTGTTCAATTGAAGTCGCCCCCTTTCTAAACAGATGGCTAATTAAATGTTAATAGCACAAACAGGCAAAATATTTTAGGCACCATAAAACTTCACCAGCGTTTACGCCTTACTCTAGAGGCAGCTGGATGAGAGGCGGTCGTGGCCTGAAGCTTCCCACTTCTCCAGATACTTAATATAGACAAGTCTCTTTACAACACATTACTGCATTCTGAAATCCTCTTCAAGCAATCACGGCCTCAAGGAGGAGAGCAGGTAGCTTTTTTCAGTTTATTCTGTTTTCTGTAATTTTCTTCAGCCATAACATTCCAAGAATCTAGTAATGTTTAACACAGTATCACTGAGAACCAGGAAAAATAACAAAGGTAAGGAGCTTTTGGGGAAGGAGAGGTAAGGAACTCATTCCAGTTTAAGTCAGACGGAGACAAGTTTGGTCCAGTACTGAATACCCAGTAAAACACAGGTGCTATAAGCAGAATATTGAAGGTCAGAAATAAGACCAGAGACCTCTTGAATTCCTCTGGCATTCAGTGAATTCCTGCATCGTTTTTCTTATCAGACAAAACTTGCGGTAGAGAATGACTCGCGTTTGCCAGAGCCTACGTACAGTTCACAAGCAAGCACCTACAGCCAAGGACCTGGAAAAGTAAATCACAATGGCTGGTAAACAAGCTTGTGAGAAGGTACAGTATTAGGACAGTTAGACATCACTAACTGAAAGATAACCACAGTTAGATGCAGCCCAGAAATTCCATGGTTTCTCCCTTTCAAATCATTTTTGCCTGTTTGTTCCCCAAATTACAGTACTCTGACAGCAAGGACAGCCTCTAGAATTCTTTGAACTACCTGTGGAGAAAGTTTAAGAGAAGATGAATTAAGAAGGGAGCGGGCTCAGCTCCCCTTAACCTTGGCTCATCAGTAAGTCACACATGAATGACAGGCAGCACCAGATCCTGCTCTTTAAACAGCTGGCAGTGCTCTATAAGGGCTCATCAAAAGACACAGTGATAAAGCAATCTTGTCACCATTGAGTGTTTCTCAGTAACTACACACAATGGATGGAGGCTTGATTAAACAGCGAGCAAAGATCTGAAAAGCCCATCTGGAATCAAAGTGTAAGCTCTGAGGGTTAAACACTGTAGACCATCAAAATAAAGTGACAGCACAAGCAGACTTAGTTCAATAAGGCTTTTATTATTTTCCTGTAACTAGAGGACTTTGCTGAATGTGCCTAAAGCGTCAGCTCAATTTTCCCACCCATCTTGCTTTGGTATGGAATCAGTGCTGGTCGAACCTCCTCCTTTAGGAACTTTGCCACCTGTTTAAGGAAAGGGAAGAAGAAAGTTAGTAGAAAAAAGATGTACCCTTCTCTTCCCTATTCAGACCTGCTTGCCTCACTGGGGTCTGTTTCACAGAGGCACTGAGTGTCAGCTACATCCAGAATCATGTGTGAAGCCCATAGGGCAGAAAGACAAGGCAGTCAAATGAAACAAGGTAAGTGTGTGTCTGCCACAGTAGTAGGAACGGAGGTATGAAATATGAGTACACAGGATGCAGGATTAAAAAACGTAATTGCATAACAACACCTAAAACCTGTAGCCTCTTTACCTGCTGAGGAGCACGTCCAGTGAAGGAGGAAGGATCCAAAAGGCTGTCAAGGTGTTTATGGATGGGGCTGAAATAAGGATCAGCACGGACACGGGCAATGAAGTCATTATCACCCCCTTCCTGTTTCACAACAGCAGCTGCTTGCTGGGAGAGAACACGGATCTTCTCATGGCAATCCTACAGGAGCAGGGGGAAGAGGAGGGAAAAGGAAAACATTCAGTCCCTTGTTACTCACTCTCACATATATCCTGCTTGTGCAGGAGGGGAAACATCAAAGCATCCTGCATTGGATGGCACACAAATGAGACAGCTTAGACTGTAGCATCTTGTATCACTATAGGAAAACAAGATTTTCCTGATCCTTCTACATCTCTGCACTTTGAGGCTAAAGAAGTCTGAATGATATGCATGTTCCCTGTTCAATCACCCCACAAGCTTACGGCAGTAAAACCCTTCACACTTTCTCAGACTCTCCACATACTCTTAGGATTCACTATGCAATTTGTTTTTCCAGTTGTTCCATTCCCTACTTGCACAGTTTTTTTCTGAAGACAGACTCTAATTGCTGTTCCCAAGATACTCTATGAACTACAATGGAGGAATTCCTTATTCACAAATAGTCATCCCTGGAACATCTTGAGAGAATAATAATCTACAAACTTGGGGAAAAAAAAAGAAGAGAAGAGAGGAGAGGAGAGGAGAGGAGAGGAGAGGAGAGGAGAGGAGGGGAGGGGAGGGGAGGGGAGCTGTCCAACTTAATCAGCAGTGAACTATGTAAACCATGGCTTACAAAAGGACAAACAGATTGAAGGGAAAAAAGCACACAAATCCGAGGGTCTTAAGACATTCTTTGCTAGAGAATCTTCGTATTAAGACTGACAAGGATTAAGACTGACAAGAGTCCTAATTGTTCTAAAAGACTTCCCCCCACCTTTGACTTGCTGTGAAATCCATCTGTAAAAACAAGGAAGCCCAAATGCCATTGAGGACCACCCACAAGACCAGATGCTGTCATGCTGGCACTAAAATATTTATGTGATTGCATTTATAGTCAAGCAGGAGTCTTCTCAAATGCATTATCCTTGAGCAATCTTGGTTTAGAAGGAAAATGATCTCCTATTCCTTGTTTCCTCTATTCAAAGGCCATCGTGCTCCAGCACTGACATGCTTCAGGCAAACAGAGCTGTTTAGGATGTTTGGGGGAGGGAGCTGTTCAGTGGTGAGGAAAGCAAGTGAGTTTTTACGATATGATGTAGGAAAGCCTCAGATTTGTCCTCAGAAAATTTTGTTGTTACAGTTTTCGGCACATAAAAACAGAACATACTGTGAAAAAGAACAGCTTTTCTTAGTGTATTCAACTCTAAAGATTTGTAATTAAAGAGCACCGGAAAGAAGGTAAGCCAATAACAAACACAAATGAAATTAGCTTCTCAATCTAATTAAATAGACTGTTTAGGTAAATACAGGATGCTTTAGAAAGAGAACCAGCTGAAAAGATAAGAAAACTTTTACACAGAACATAAATCTTAGTATGTTTAATTAGGAAGCTTACTGACGGACACAGTGACAAACATCACAGGCACAAAGACAGGAAAAAGGATGTTTCCTAACTGGGTGAGCTGCCAGAATTGCTCCAGAGAGCCACAACCACAGATCCTACTCAAAGCTTCTAGGAAACCCTTCTGTTATTCCTATATTGCAAGTTTCACTTCACCTTTTATGGGAAACAATTATTGAAGGAAATGTTATAGTCTCAAGGTGAGAGAAAATAAGCTAGTTTTGTAGGATGTGAAGTTTATTACCCGTTTCAAACTGAACTTTGAAATTAAATGATAAGGAACTATAATCTGTGTCCGAACCTATTTGCTAAGAAAAACATTTCTTATTTCTGATTTCAGTTTGCTTGGACACAGAAAACTGAATGAAGGACCATAAACAATAAAAGCAATAAAAGGCAATATACTGCACTAAGGAAGTGTGATACAAGAACAAATGGTTTGGGCTTACTTGCAGTGATTCATTCCTTTAATTTATAAAGGTACCCCACTGCCAACAGGCTCCATTTGAAGAAGTCTGGCCTGCATTCCAAGTTCCCTCAAATAATTATGGAAGAAAAGTGCCTGCTAGTATCTCATGTAATAAAAATAAATAGGTCTCTCTGCCCTCCAGCACAGACAGCCAGATTAGCTCAAACACACAGCATTCCTAACAGTAAATAAGGATCTCTACAACTGCTCTCTCCTCAGAGAGCAGAATCTGGCTTTGCAGCACAGGTGTAATATTAATAACTCTGCGGGAGTAAGGGGAGAACAAAGAAAGGGGAGATGTTCAGGAAGACAAAAAAAGAGCAGCTTCTGTTTGTTAAGAGTGAGACATCAGGCAGTGAACAAAGGTATTTTGGAATTCATCTGTACCTGACGATTGCCCCCTGCTTTCACCATTGCCATGATGATATTCTCTGTGGCCATGAATGGCAGCTCCTGCCGGATCCTCCTGTCAATCACCTTCAAACAAAGACAGCAGAGTTACAGGAATTCTGTAGGCAGCTGGGACTCCTGGTGAGCTTTTTCCTCTGCCTTTAAATCCCTAGGAAAGATAATTTCTCTTTTTGATTTTAGCTCTGGAAATCCAAGCACAAAGCTACTAGCTTGAAACTATACTTGGGAATGTTAGAGTGGAAAGGGTGTACAACGAGGTTGTTGTTATGCTGTTGTTTTTTTAAAACCTGTGGATAATTTACAGGGCTGATAATTTACAGTATGAGACCTGCGTTCACAGTCGCTTTTGATGGTAAATTCTGCAGGTTCATGGTGCAGTTCAGATAGAAGTGCCCCTTTTAAGAAGTTTGGCTTTGACAAATACCATTGTGTATCCATGCTGCAAGCAGTGAAAACACAAAGCAAAAATTCAGAGACTGTTTGAACAAATAGATAGGAATATAATCTTTGGGAAGATTTAGTATTTCTCTCTGCCCCCCCACCCCCACCCTCTGCCTTTTTGGCACAGCTGCAGTATCATCAAGGATGCAACTCTGCATATGCTATCTAATTACTTACCTTTGGATATACTACGAGTCCCTCGGAGATGTTCTGCAGTGTACTCAGGATGATATCAGCTGTGAGAAAAGCCTCAGCCAGGCACACACGCCTATGAACACAGGTACCCAAGGGCCCCGGTTAGCAATAAAGGTCACGTTCAAGTCTACCACAAGTTCAGCTCTCCAGTTTCTGCAAGTGTCTCCAGAGAGCATTACAGAGACCCTAGTGCTTGAATTGTTCTCTTTACGGGTGCTTCTTGCTGCTTAAAGGTCACAAACAGGAAAGCTAAATAAGAGCTACCCATCTTGAGAGCTACTGCTGTGAGAAGGGAGCTGCTGGGTCACTAGAGATAGGGAAAGAGAAGATGAGAAAGCATAGAGGCACACACAGAAAGCTCTGAGATAATTCAATGGTAACACAGCTAGAAAAGAGGGCAGCAATTTACAGAGCCAGCAACTACCTATCTTTCCCCAGGTGCTCTGCACTGCCTCGTCTACTGATCCTGCTCTCCAGCAGGAAGACTTGCTGCATGCTCATTCTGCGCCTGGCTTCGCTCAGCAGGGAACTTTCAAAGCGGTCCATGTGTGTGGTGGGGTTTTCTCTAAGAGATCAGCTCCTGATCACTCAGGAGGCTCCTGACAAAAAAGGAGGAAAAAAGGAGAGGGAGGAAAGGAAAGCAATAAGGGCACTAAGCTATATCAGGCAAAGGGCTCTGGGTCACAGCACAGCCAGTACAGCATCACCCTTCTGTGACAGCAGCACCTGATCCATTCTCAACTGTGATCTTTTAAAAAAACACTTGCACTTCAGTCCTGTGCTATGTTTAAGGTTCCCAGTTCTATCATACCATTTTGAAAAGGTCGCTCTGTCTGCTATTTCACAGGTCATTCATTTGCCTTTTCTCTGTCCTGCCCTCCCTTCAGAACACGTTAGCTCTGACAACAGAAGTCCGAGGCACAGAGTTTTCTATATCAAGTATGGAATGAACAAATGACCCGTTATATTAAATGAAGTGAAAATAAATGGGAAACATTCCAATAATATTTCTAGACTTGGCAACTACTGGGAAATGAAACCACCATTATCAACCAGCATCCAACTTCTTAAACGTTGTATTTTACTCTGCCTATGCATCTCTTTCCTTAGCAAGACAGGTAATATTAGCAGCTGTGGAGTCAAGTCCTGTTAGAAAAATACATTCAAAGGAAGAAGACTACTTTGAAATATCAAAGGTAAATAAGAACTTTATGCAAATTTAATATTAACTGCTAGATGAATGAACTGAATGCAATTGCTACTATTTAATTAATTATAGATAACTTTGGTTCATCTCAAAATAGTCATAATGAAGAATCACAAAACAAAAACATCGCTCAGCAAACTTTACTAGAAGATGTGCACAGGTTTCTATAAGATTGCTTAATAATGGCTTGTGCTCACTGTTTAGGATCTAAATTACTTGTTTTAAAGAGGACTTCACAGAGAGATGAAAATAAGTTTCTTTAGATTAGTTGGAGGGTGAAGGGATTACAAAGAAACTGTTGCATCATTCAACATTATGAGTTGAAGAAGAGTAGGGTCAAAAGCTGTGTTCAAAACAGGAACAAAAACTCATTTGCAAAATGTGAGATGTCATGTGCTGTAACAGTACATCCTTAAAGCAGATCAATCAATCACCTGCAGCCCTCTTCTCTCTGTTGGATGGCTGTGCAAAAAGATCTTGACTTACAGAAAACTAACAATTTTCATCTGATCTTTGAGAGAAAACCAGTTTGTAGTCTCTAGATTTCATCAACTCCGCTTTTCATCGGGACGGCAACCCGTGGTTTTAGTGTAAAAACAGTCCGTTCCAAACATATCAAAGGAGCTTCTTGCTCAAGGTATTCTCAAATTGCTGCATTGCACGAAGTACACAAACCTGTTAGCACTGTCATCCAACGTTCGCTCAAACCACTGCACAGAAGCTGTTTGGAGGGGATCCAGGACCAGAGTCATCAGGTGCCGAGCCAGGCTGCAGCACCGCTCCGAGCGCATTGGATTCCTCTTGTAAGGCATAGCACTTGAACCTGTGGAAGGAGAAAGAGTGATGGGAATGGGGCAATAGAGATGGCGCACTCAGGAAGATGCAGGTCCTGCCCCAGATAAGAAAAGTCAAACAATGATTCCTAACATGCTAGAGCCTTAAAATATGATAGTTTTCTGAGGACAAAACGCAATAAAGAAAGTGACAACATCACACTTCTTCAGATTAGAAACATCTAAATGTGGTGGGGAAAAAAGTGAGAAGACATGTTGCCACTGTACAAAACAGCAGAAGCACCTCCACATGAAAGGAACAGATGGACGTCAGTTGTAGCGCAGTGCTTAGCAGCATCTCTCTAGGATCATGAGAGCACTGTCTTTGAGAGCCACGTAGTTCTACTGATGCCTTTTGCTCTAGTGAAACCAAGCATAAGATGTAGATCAGTAATACTAACAGACAGGGCTATGGCTTCAACTGCTGACTCAATCCTATGGAAACATTCAGGGTGCCTGAGCTTTCTTCTAGCCAACATCCAAAATTATGTTTCCTTCTCTCTTTTTTTTTAAAAACCAACATTAGAAACACGTAATTGGTGTTCTTCTGGAAAGGGTTTTACTGTTCTAAATTTGTCTGTGTGTAAATAGGCAACAAAACGTGCTGAGTCAAGCTGAAAACCTACAGTTCCTGTTAGCTTCATGAGGAATGGAGAACACTGAGTTCTCTTCAGACCCGGTTGTCTCGTGGGCAACAAGGAATACATGACTGCTTCTTCTCTTCCCAAAACCCAGAAAGTGAAGAATACAAACATTAAAATCAGATTAATTATTTAATATCCAGAGGTCTTTGGCTGTTTCCTCTTTTTCTTTTTTTTTAATAATTCAATACACTAAAAACTTTACACCCCAGTTACTTTAAAACAACTTCTTTCAGTGACATTTCTAAGTTTGCTTCAAAGGCTGCAGCAGCACAAACAAAAGGTCCATATGCTGTCCCAAGAAATGCCAACCATCCCTTACCAATCTGGTCTTTCTCAAAAGGCTCTTCTATCTCCTTCAGGTTGGCCAAGAGACGAATGTCAGTACAAATCTAGAAAAAAGCCCAAGAAATTAACAAACAGAATCAAACTGACACACACCTCCTGTCACTGTTTGTGCAGAATTGTTTGCGTTTGTGTCCAAGATGAGAACTTGGGAAACAATGAAAAACTGCCACTACAATCACGCTTCTTGACCTAAAAATCCCAAAGTCAAGAAAGCATCAGCAAAAAAGTCCCTCCACTGTATCAGAATACAACAGGGGACCCCAAAGCAGGTCCAATGTTTGCATGGAATGGTAAAGATTAGGAAGAAACACTGAAAAAGCATAACAGAAGTTATGTGATTAGCAAACATAGATAACGACTGCTCACTGAATCAGCCAGCTTGCAGAACTAAACCAGAATGCCACAGAGCATTTTAGCCCAACAGAAGGACCAGGGAGGGAACAGAGATAAATCAACAAAAAGAATCCACAAGGACAGCTAGAATAACACTAAAATCAGAGATGCAACTGATGGGGAGAAAAATGGAGAAATTTAAAAACCTCATATGCACTGGGAAAGACATTTACTCTACTTGGATCAATTTAGCACAGATTAGACTAATACCTGGTCTTAAGATCTTTGATATCTGATGCCTAAGCAAGGACCCAATGGTGATTTACGTGATGTCAAAGAGGAGCTGAACAACAAACATCAATCATTATTTCCCAAGGTAAGCATTCAGCACCACAAGCACCTTTTCTTGTCCTCTTTCCTGCTGTACACGCACAGGGTGCTCACCTTGTGAACAGATGCCCCCAGACTGGCCAGTACAGACAGGACTTCAATATCCACCTTGCGACTGTAGGTCTGCCCTGTGACCATGTATGATCTAAAAACAAGCACAGAAGTCGAATGCTTCAGACATTAAACTGGATGAGAAGACTGAGAGCAAGATGTGACAATGGCTCTTGAAGTGGATGACAATGCCATCGTTTTGCCCTGTTGACATGTTTGGGTTCAGGCTGTCAGCTCTTTGGGTAGCATGCACAAGGAGGGAGAGTGAAGCAGAGGAAAAGTGGACAGCTGTGCTTTAAAGAAGTGGCCTGGTTAGGAGATGGAGTTCCCCCCAGAGAGCCTCAAGTGGGAATGAAAGACCACGAGGGAAGGTAAAATCAACAGCAGCACAGATGTCAGTTTGGCAGTTGATAGATTCTGAGCCAACACGGACAACAAGAGTCAGATTTTGTTAACACCACATTTAGGTTACTAAGCATTCTTGGTACGTACCGCTTAAATCCTGCCTTTGCAGTCACTAATCTGTCCAGCTCTTCAACCTCAGAGGGACAAAAAACAAGAACAAAACAAAAAGAACCTCAGTATTCAATGACCCAAAAAGTATTTGATGCCAGAACCTCCACGTGCCCCTAAAGAGAAAAGCACTCCAGACAGGAGAATATTTCAAGGCTGAAAGTCTGCTCTCTGGCTGACTTACTTTACTATGGTCTCCCTCGAAGAGCTGCAAGAAGCTGGCCTGAGTGCCAGTGGTGCCTTTCACACCCCGAAAACGCAGGTCGTCCCGAGCTCGCTCCAGGTTCTGCAGGTCCATGCACAAGTCCTGGATCCACAAGCAGCAGCGTTTCCCCACAGTGGTGAGTTGTGCAGGTCTGAAAACAACCGAGAACAGAAATCACTCCTTGGTGATTTGCACAACAACTCCAAAAAGACCATCCTTAGCTGATGAGTCTACTGTTAAGATCCCTCTGACTCATCAGAGCAGGAGTTAAAGATTTGGTACCTATGTATCACTAGTCAATTACACTGGACAATAAGATGATTCTTTTCAGGAAAAAAAAAATTAACATTGATGGCTTTTTTCCAGAACTCTGTCAAATGGAAAAGCCTTAGTTGGTAACAAATAACACGAAGTGGAGGGTCCACTCCCAGGCTCCTTATTTCTGCTCCCCAGCCACAGCTACCAGGATCCAGCAGCCAGCTCGGCAGGAGCAGTTCTGCAGGCAAATGGCACCCTCTAGGGGCCCGGCCCGGCAGGAGAAGGCAGAGAGCTGGGAGGAAAGCACAGCGAGTGCAGCACCACTACCACATGCCCTAGTTGCTCTGATGTCAAGGACACAGAGGGCCTCCAGCGTTTTAAAGACTTCACAGATGAGCAAGGTGCTCCGATTAAGCTCGGGCACAGACAGCAGAGAAGATGTGGAAGCAGGGATGTGCGATCCAGGAATAAAGAACTCTGCAAGTACATAAGCAGCAAGAGAAGCCAGGGAAAATGTGGACCTGCTCCTAAACAAGTCAGAGGGCCCTGCTGACACAGGACTGAAAATGTCAAGGTACTTGTTGCCTTCTAATATCGTTTTCACCAGTAGGACTTGCCTTGCATATACTTCTTTGCAGTCTTCCTAAAATTCAGAGTGAAGCAAAGACCAGACACTACTTCTCTGAAAAGCTTTCAATAAAGAGGGACCAAGGACTGAAGCTGATTGATTGAACAACAGAACACATACAGCAAGATTATTAATCAAGAGACCTGATCTGATGCTCCCACTCTCCTTTGGGAGTAATTTTAAAGCAACAGACACTGATTCTGTCATGATCTGTGCTTAATTTCCATGGGTCTGTTGTTCCATGTCACCAGGATAGAAAATCCAAGCTTATAGTTTAAAGCCTCTAAAAGCAAACCACTTCATGAATTAGCAGATTAATTACTTTCCCCAACAACAGACAAGTCCAAATCTTGCTGTATTTTGACTCAGGAACTTGCCTACAAGCAGTAATGCCAATAGCACTGCACAAAAAATGAAATTTTCCAGGGACAGAAAATGCCATTGTCTAGTTGAAAGGGAAATTCTTCCTTTTTTTTTTAGTCATATAAAGATATATGAAAACAGAGATCTTGTAGTCATCATCACTTGAGAAGAAGGCTTTAGCACACTGAATAGCTGTGGTTTCCTTCCAATAACAAACCTTTCTAAGATGCAGTGGAACACAACTGATGGGAAAACAAGCATTAAGAATATCTGACAGGCTTATTGCAATTCATAAATCACACCTTCTGAAACAACCCACAATTTACACCTATGTTAACAAGTTCCTTATGGAGCTCTGTTAAAACAACTGCTGACAGTATTCAAAGAAAAGTCCAATTTCCTGATGTGAGGCCAACGATAGCAACACACTCCTTTTCTGAACCACCACCATCTTAATGTCCTGCAATGCCAAATGCCAGAGATCAGAGATGGTAAGAGAGAAGGGAGAAAGAAAAAATAGTAGCAGGTCAGTCTATCCAAAGCACAGCTGAACAAATGAAAGCAAAGGCTGATAGCTACTTACTGGTAGTGAGTGAAGCCCAAGGTAGGCAGGTCAGCGTGTGCCTCAGCAAAGTCGGCCAGCCGGCTGATCACCCTTGCGAGCTGGTGGATGCAGGGAGGATGGAAAAGAGGTGGAATGAAAAAGGGGTGGGGTGGGAGGAAAAAAAAAAGAACAAAAGCTGGCATGCTCAAGCATAACATTGTGAGAAAAGGGGGACGGAAACAAGCATACAGTCATTGGACATCTCTGTCTAACCAGACAGTATGGTGCCCTTCATATCGCCAGGGAACACACACAATTTCTACTTGCTAAGGAAATCAAGCACGGGATGATGAAAGCAGCTGGTCTTCAGCTGAAGCTAGTCCAGTGCTCACACCCAACCCAAGCTGGTTTACTCCTGAGTATTTCCTTCAGTCCTGGTCAGAAATAAAGCTGCCTGGGGTGTAATGGACACATCTACAGCCCAGGGAAAACTGGGTGCCAAGACATTCAGGCCAGCTACACTCCATCTACATTGAACTCAGAAAGTTGTATTATATAGCCTCTTTAATGCTGATGCACTCCTGGTGATATAGTTACATGGCTGCCTAAGCTTAACTTGAAAGCAATACAGTTTTCTGAGACTGATACCTGTGACACACACAGCCTGCTAGTACCTAACAAAAGGTGCTCACAATTCCTGTGATGAGCAGGGAAGCTTTAGGGAAAGACTTGAGAAAAAGGAAGATACTGTTCACTTGCTTGAGGATAACCTAAGCAGCCAGCTCTCCTCCTAGCTCCTCAGTGAGGCCTAAGAAAATCCAGGCTGAACACGTGCTATCCACAGAACATCAGCACCGCCCGCTTCTGAGATGCTGCACGATCACCTTCTCACCTTGGGTAGCAGCAAGTTAAACCCATCTCGGAGGACAATCAGATCCTGAAAGAAGCAAAGAAAGGAAATTTGGGCCATGTCTGACAACCAGCCATTCAGCCTGAAGGAGCAGACAAGGACCTCTCTCAGCAAGAACACAGAAGATCAAATACTTTGCCTGCTCCAGAAGTCTCTTCTTAGAACAAGGCATCAGCTTTTATTCCGGCACCTAAACACTGCAAGAACTTGTTTAATGACAAAAATGCTGGATCCATCACTGTTCCTACTATACTATCCATAGGGAGTCATACTGGCAGCAGAAGACCTATTTCCAGTAACTGAGCATAATGATTATTTGGAGATACGCACGATGCACATGACAGATTAAATCACTGAATCAAAGGAGAAAATGGTGGCACTTAGTGGGCTAAGGGTAGCAGAAGAGAGAGGTCTGATCACGCATCAGTCCCACCTTTCCTCTTTTCAGTCTCAAATACAGACAGGTGCCAAATGACCTGGGGAAAGGAGTATTAGCTAAAAGCCAAAGAGATTTTCAAAGGAGTAAGTACAAATAATCATGCAGCAGCTTTCTTGCAGAACAAAAGAGGATACCAAGTTGCAATGACTTAGATATCAGGGAGCAGCAATATGCAGAAGTTTTAGTTTGGGCTCAGGTTCAGACAGGTTTTTCCTGATGTCTGACAGTTCTGCAGAATGGGGGCACTTCCTTTTTTATTCAACACATTTATCCATTCTATTGAAAAGCTTTATCTACCCCGAATCAATGCTGGTGCCCCAGGCAACAACTGAAAGCCCATGGGCTGCCAAAAGTTGACTTATTTTGTAGGCCAGTGAACTCTTGTCCCGCTGGCGTAACTGACAGCTCATGTGTGTCTGCATACATTTTCATTGTGAATATCTTATCTCCTTGAATGTTTAACATGCAAACAGAGCTCAGGGAACAGTAAATTTGCAGGTAGATGTTGCTTCATATCAAAGGGGAGAAGCCACAGAGGAGCCCGTCTTCCTAGGGTACGTAGGAAAAAGGGTAATCACGTTCAACAGGAAGACTGATAAAGATGTCCAAAAAAGAATAATCAATTGACTATTATTTTATAAGCAAAATGCTAAAGAGCTATTTATAAAGAACTGCTAAGTGAGAAACTGCATCTTTGTTTTGCCCAAAATGAAAGTCTTATATTACCGTGTTATCCCCTACATAACAGGAAGTTGCTCCAAGGTGAATGATGGCTGCAGCTTTGGGACAGCAGTGGGCAAAGGTGTGAACGTGTGCCATCACATCATGGCGCAGCTTCTTCTCTTCTTCCGCTGCCATCTTGAAGTCAATGTTGTCCAGATTTGTTTCCATCTCCTTTATCTGCTCATCTGTGATGGGAAGCCCAAGTGACTGCGAAGGAGAAAGAACTTTAAGAGGAAACTCAAATTTGATACAGGCGCTGTTTAAATAATTTACTCCCATGTGACAGCTCATGGAAGCACGGCAATTGGGCACAGTCAAAAGTTGCAAGAGAAAATGCTTCATTCTAGAGTTCTCCAAACCTTTCCAGTAAGGCACAGTTCAAGATTAGATGTTCTTCCTGGGCTTCACATTTCCCTCAATCACAGAACATCCCTGTGTCAACTGCAAACATTAGACATACAGAGAAAAAGACTTAAAAAATAGCACACTTTTAACTTCTTTCAGTTAAATTTACCATTTGGGTAAAGAACAGTTCAGCTACCAGGTGACAAGATAGCTTGTGTCAGCAGGAACTCTGGACAAAATAACTGCAAGCATATATGGTGTGCTTACAACAACTGCTCAGAACATATGGAAAGCAAAGGCTGTTTGCACCTTTCCAAAAGCCCTAAAATTCATCTCAGCCTGAAACTGGGATCTGGGAGAACTAATTCCCTGATCTGGAAGCACGAGACAAATACTCCTAGTTTGTCTTTTAAAATATTTGTTAAACTTTTTCTGGAAGCTGTTTTAAAAACAGAGTAAGATATGATCGATACTGGTATAAACCTTACACAAGCTAATTAAGATGAGCAACATGTCTCTTTCTAATATGGTGAGTTTAAAAGTCTCGCAGTGAACTTAGCACTGCTGCCTTTTCTATGTTAAAATGCTACTATTCTGCACAGCAGTAATTGCAATTCTCCAACCAGGAAGCTTTAATGATACAAAGCATTTCAAAAGCTCGTTCTATTCAGAATCAAATTGACTAAAAAAGTGTTTGCACATGTGGAATCTGGAATTAGAGAAAACAGCAAGGGAAGCAGATAAGTCTTCAGGGTCTTCATCAGGTAATTAGCACCCAAACAACTTAAAATACCTTGCTGCAAGCGTAATGACACAACCATGAATGTCCAGATGAGCAAGGGGTAGCAGCTGGCTCCAGACTGCTGTCTCTGAGGTGCTCAGATACAGATCATAACTGCCTGGAAGCCCATAGACAAGACATCAGGCAACAGTCTTATGCTAACAGCTCCTGTATTGTTCACATGTCCATGAGCTGTTCTGAAAAGCTGAAGATGGTATGTGCTTGCTGGCAGCCGCAGAGGAAGAAATAATCTCCAAGAAAAGAGACTGTCACACTGTCAGTACATGTAAGGTAGGTGCCAACGCTGTGTCCTCACGTGCCCACAAACATGACGTGATGCCTCTTCCCTATGACCTCCTGTCAATATTGACAGTACCTCAGGGAGAAAGCAATCAGATGTCCTTCAAATTTGTCCACCTGAAAAAATTAAGTACCCAAGTGAGATCATGACGTTTCTCCGAAGTGCCATAAGTCAGTGGTGGGCTTTCTGCGTTGTGCTTTTAAGGTGCAGTTCCTCTAAGGCTGTTCCAACACAGTGATGTGATGCTGTAACAGCTCTGGTCATTTACTCCCTCCTATAGCAAGAGGTCAGAGCAAAGCAGATGTGTGATACAGAACATCTCTGACAAACAGAATAAGAACACTGGGCTGCACATCTGATGAAGAACATGTCAGATAAATACTCCAAATTTATAGGGAAAAGAAAAAAATTGAGAACAACTGCAGGTGCTTATCCTTAGGAGAGGAAACACTGAGATTCCACATGCGCAGAACACTACTGGTTGGGTCAAAGCTGTGGGATGTCTACTGGAAAGAAGAGCTCCATTAATTTTTTGCTTGTCTTTCAAACAACTTATTGTCAGGTCAGGAGCTCAAGGCTCAAATTAAAGAATGATGTGGGAATGTTGTAATACAAATGAATTTACCATTAAAAACAACAACAAAAAAATTAGAGTTTGGAGATGAATATGAGCTCCCATGCTTTAGCTCTTAGCCTGGACTTCAACTAGTATTAACTAGGAGAAGGTGAGTTGAAGAAGCTGTCTCCACATGCTTTGCTGATTCTCCTCTTTCAAACTCCTGGCATCACCTGCTATAAGAAACAAAACGCAACCTGGATTGTCTGTTTAACCCAGTATCTAGTGACAGAGTTTTTCAGCTATTTCACATATTCCAAGTGGGCACACTGAAAAATTTCTCCAATGAATAGGGTGGGTATTGAAACCACATATCTCACCTTATCCTTCACCTAAAGCTTATAACTAAATTGTACGTTCTCTCTTTTGCTACTTCCCTACAGCTTGCAGAAAACTTACTGTTAGGCTTCCCTACCATTCTGATTTACTACAGGAAGGCTGCTAGGGTGACTGGAGAGGCAGGGCACAAACGTCTTGAAAGACAGTGAAGATAATTACTGGCATAAATGTTGCCCATGGTTCATTCATTGCATTATTATTATTATTATTATTATTATTACTTTACTGTATGCAAAAAGAAATACTATGCATTTTTTAATAACAACCTCAGGAAATCACTTCTGATTGCACCTATCACAACCTGCCCGCTGACAGAGATAACAGGTGCTGAGGAGTCGGCTCTTTCAGGCCAGATCTGACTTCAGAAGACAAACTCCTCTGGAATGAGGAGACAGATAAAAATAGCGGCATCCTTCCTCCCACTTTGAAGAGTGTGCTTTAGAGACTGCACTGTCTGCCTCAGCTTTCTGGGAGCAAAGCCGTGGTGGCAATGGGAGGCAAAGCAAGGGGCAGGAGACACGGGAACCTGAGCTCAAGGCCTGGGAGCAGACACCAAGAACTTCTCACTGGTTCTTCCAGCAGCTTGCTTCCTCCTGTTAGGTCCGTCACTGTACTTCAGCATGTAATGCTTCATCCGAGCACAACACAGCTGTATCGGAACAGCTCCAGCTTCCAACACGCTGCCTTTGGTGTAGAAGGAAAACCTCAGCAGCACCGAGCACTGCTTGCTCATCCTCCAGCACCGCGCTTCCCTGCCCTCAGGCCAGCAGTGACAGCTCGGCCTGGAGCCCGCCTCGCCTCTGCACACCGCTACTGAAACACGCTAGCTAGGCACAGTGTGAGAGCTGTCCCATCACAAGCTTTTGCGCCTTGCTTTTATTTGCGGCAGCACTCGCCCGCCTTTTCACTTTCAGCACGGGGGGCTGAGCGTTCTGCTCGCTCGGACCACGAGCCACCTCAGCCCACATCTGCGGCGGGCAGGGCTGCCGAGCGCGGCTCTTTCACAACCAGGGGAGCGGGAGGGCGGCGTGCAGCGCGAGCAGCGATTGGCTGGGGCCGGCAAGACAGCCGGCCTCGCGCTCACACACCCCATCGGAGCCCCTTTTAGCGGTTACGCTTCTATTTGTTTTGGACGAGGCGAAGGTCGCCTCGCCGAGCTCATCCCGCACGGCGCGGCACCGGCTCAAGGGACCCGAGGCCGGCAGCCCGTTCAGGACCGCAGTCGCAGCGGCCGCGTCTCGGCGCCGTTACCTTCTCGGCCTGTGCGAGGTAGAGCCAGAGGCGGCGCCAGGTTCCGAACTTCTTCCTCTCGCTGAAGTTGAAGGCCATCTCGGCGCTGGCGTACCGCGACACCAGCGGAGAGCGGTAGCGGGCCAGCGGGTCCTCCTCGGCGCAGGGGGTCGCCATGACGGCGGCTCGGCGGAAGGGGGGAAAGGGGACGCGCGCCGCCGGCAGCGGGGGGATAAAGGACGGGAGCCCCGCCTCGCCACCAGGCCCCGCCCCCAACGCGGTGCCCCGGGTGGGTGGGAGGGGCAGGGAGACAGCGCCGCCTGTCGGGCGGAGGCCGCGGCGCGGGGAGCAAAGAAAACGCGCGGGAAGGCAGAGGATTAAATGCTTAGCAGCCAAACACATTTATTAGTCTTTTTCTTTTTTTTTTTTTTTTCTTTTTTTTCTTTCTTTTTTTTTCCAGGAACCCAAAAATATTTTGTAGTTATAATGTAAGCAACTGAGTTGCACATAATACAATCATATCTTTCAAAAAAAAAAAAAAAAAATTAAAATTAAAACGAAACAACAAAAAAAAAAGCTGTTTAAAAGCCCAAAAAAACCTTCAGAAAACTTATATATGTATTACACCACCTCTCAGTTTCAATGAAATGACGACGACTTATTTCCTTATTACTCTTAACTTGTTACACTCCAATAAAACATCACCCTTTTTGTTTGCTTTTTCTTTTTCTCTTTTTTTTCCTTTTTTTTTTTTTTTTTTTTTTTTTTCTAAATCCAGCATGAGAAATACAGTACCTGCTATGGCAAAAATACACATAAAATGCAACATTTCAGCTTATTTGTACATTAGTAGAGTTTAAACATTTTATTGTTGTTGGTTTTTTTTTTTTGTCTTTTTTTTTGTCTTTTTTTTTTTTTTTTTTAAGTGAACCAGTGATTTTAAGTACCACTATACTAAAAGTAAAATAAAAATATAGGAAAGGAGGAGAAGGGGGGGGGCAGCCAGCCATACAAGAGCACCTGCTAAAGTGCTGAGTTTCTGTGTCCATGGAGAACCCTTCGGAAGGAAGTGTGGTGCCTGGGGGGTGCGAATGGAGCGGCCCGGCCCTGGGTGACTGACCGTGTGCCAACCGACCCCACTGCGTCCCCCTGCCCTGCCTCTGCTCTGTTACTGCACGTGGGGAAGGAGGGGAGAAGCAGAGCGACGGTGAGAGCTGAGCAAAGGAAGCTGTTTCAAGTATAAGAGAACAAAAACAAAAACTCAAACACAACCAAAAACACTTATAGGTAACTTGCAAGTAGCATCAATATACACAGCCGCTATTCTTATTATTACGATGTCTGCTGCTGGGGGACAGTGTTTCAGGCAAGAGGACTGAGCTGTACCTTCCTGTTACCTAGTTATGTGCAAAGTAGAAAAGCTGCCTTTTCTCATCCAGCCAATTTGGACATCACCGATTTCTGCTCTGCAACCTCCTCCCTTCATTCTGCCTTTTTTCCCCTCTTTCTCTGAAAAGAGGAAGGCGGCACTGCTTTGCTGACAAGACAGATGAAATGAACCTATTTCCCACTCCTCTCGACACACCTTCTCCCACTGCCAGTCTGCAGCGAGGAGAAGCTCACCAGACACCTGATGCCCACTGTCAGCCAGTTTCCTGAACAGGTAGAAGGCATTGACCTTTGTAAACATAATCCCTTATGTTTGTGAAACTGAAAGCAGCATTTTGCATCTCCAGCCGAGCGGTGGAGACGAGGATAGATCAGAGCACTCCCACCGTTGCACCTCCTCCCTCCTTCTGGAAGATAACATTTGGTTACTTTGTTAGAAGGGTTTTTTGCTCTTTTTTTTTTTTTGGCTCTTTGGGGAAAATAGCTAACCTTGGGTTCAAAGTAAACATGGCAGAGTTGCCATCAGCAGTTGTGCTGCTGTTTGTTCTGTTTTCTGCCTAAGAAAGGAATAGCATCGCATAGCAGATGCTCTGTGTGCACCCGACAGAAATGCAAGATATGTGTATGGAAATGTCACGGGTGCACACGGTGCATCATTTCAGCTCCTTTCTCTGCAGAAGCACTGCATTTTGCCTCAAGGACTGGCAGCGATGGAGAGGATGGCACACTACGAGAGTGGAGAGTCGTCCCTAAGGCCGTGGGGGGCAGCGCAGCACAGAAAGAAGCAGGCAGTGTCAGACAGGAGGTTTCACAGACTCCATCTCCTTGGCATTTCAAAGGCCAGACTCTCAAAAGGCCCAAAAGCACATCCCAGAGATGCGCATCCACATGGTTGGAGACTGGAGAAGGCAGCGAGGCTCCCTGACCACTGCAGGCCCCAGCCTGCCCTCACGGTGCGAGGGACGCTCCCTCCAATCCTGTGTCCTACTGGCAGGAGACGGCTTCTGGGTATTGCGAGCCGAGAGACACTGCAGAAAGTGTCACCGATAACACACGGGGGGATGCATCAATTTGGGGAAGGGAATGGGAAACCACTCTGATTTTGTTCACGGAGCAGCTAAGGTGGAATGGTTCTCCATGTGACAGCCCTTCTCTACGACCGCAGACCACGGCCTCCCCTTCACAACGGCAAGAGAAGTGCCCACTTGAATGATGACACGAACAACAACTCTACTGAAAGGGAGGGAGAAGTACACAAACTGATTCCAACCTGGAGATCCGGTGAAAGAAGCAGCAAGCTCAAGTACTTCAAGTTCAAAGGTTTATCCAGAAGTGTAACTAGAGACGTGTGACCTGCAGCAAAACTGGCGTAACCCTACAAGAGCAGCAGCAGGAAACTGGCATGAAGAGAGGACGAGGATGAGTAACTGAACCTCCATTAACGTCTGTTATTTAGGATCTGAGTGTCGAATGGCTTTATCAAAGACAGTGTCATGGGTTCTCTCCCTTCACACAAGCAAAAGAAATGTAAAAAAAATTGAACTGTCTTGCTGTAAAAACTCTTAATACTTCTATCAAGCTTTTAATCTTTAAAGCACATCACAAACATGTTGATCCTCACAAAACCCCTGTGAGGTAGGTAAGTGTTATTATTACCTCTGTTTTACAAATGAAAAAACAAAGGCAAAGAAGTTAAATGACTCGCCCACAGCCAAAGAGGGAAGAATAAGGGCTGATGTTAAAATTCAGGAGTTTCAGGCTTCTGGTCCTGTGCCCAAAACCAACAGTCCAAACATTTTTCTAAAAAGGAGATAACAGATGGAAATAAAAACCCATTGAGCTTCAAAGAAAAAGTAAGATTTGAATGGTTACATGAGAAGGGGAAATGTACCATGAGGTATTTTTGTGAGTGAGTTTAAACTTCAGATTTTTTTTCACTTTTTCCATATAAATGTTTTTAAAGGCAATCTGACAGAGTGGAACCCTGATAAGATCACATCTGCAAGGCAGGCACAGATGCGAGAGTGATCATCAAGTCTATTACTTATTACAGTACTGTGAACGTCAACAAAAATAAAACTGCTGCATGAAAACACTGAATACAGGCAGGATAATCTCTCGGTATATGATATTACATTAAGATAATGCCAAGAATAATGCAGGTACCATGGTACCACGGACAAAGGAGAAAGTCAAGTCAACAAAGGGTCCCTATCAAGGTGATGAAGAGGGCAGTGAGATCTACATTTTTCTGAGAAGGTTGCTCCTAGAAGCTCAGCAAGCTTCATAGAGCACGTGCAATTCACAAGGACTGCATTTTGGAGATGTGAGGAAGTCAATCCTTTTTTGCCCATTATGATACCAACTACTTAATAAAGATCTCCTCTTTTAAACAGAGAGCCTAGTCTACACGTCAGCCTACATTCCCCAAAATTTCATCTAATGCCAACATTAATGCTAAATCACCTATGGTAACACCAGAAGACAAAGCACTGGTAGATGCTTTGATGAGCACTAGGAAGAAATACCACCTCCACTGTCTTGTCCATAGCTGTGCTGCCACTATTTGAGCTGTGCCAGAAGCAGCAGCGATGAAAATTTTAGGGAAAAGCGGGTGTAAACAGACAGACCAGCTGTGTTCCGATTCCTGGGAGAGTGCAAGACTGCTGTAATGGAAAGCAAGTAGTAAATCCAAAAGAGCCAGTGCCTATGGCACTGTGTTTCCTGAGCTTGACCGGGGCCAGAACGCAGGAGGTGGTGGATTGTTCCCCAGGTAGAGCTGGTGTCCCATTCACCCTACTGGCCCTGGGTTAACACTGCATGGCTACAATTCACAATCCTGCAGAAGGTTTAGAATGGATTTTTTTTTTTTTTTTTTTTTAATTTTTTTATTTTATTTTTGCATTCCACCTTGGTTTTCCAAATCTCTGTCCAGCTGCCAAATTCTGGAAAAGTGTTGCAAACTCCTTATTTCTAAGTCATCACTTCCCCACTCCCCCAAACTGTAACGGATAAACCATGGACACAGAAACTCCTGAACAGTTTAGCAAAGCTATCTCTGTCCCCTACGCCCCCTTTGCAGAATGCATAGTTTACAATTCACTTACAAAATAAAGAAGCGATGCTGACCACATATGGGAGCTTTTTTTTTTTTTTTTTTTTTTGAAAAAAGAACAAACAACCTCTTCTTAAGTTCAGTATCAAAATTCACATTTGCATAATAATACATTTCAAGGCCATTAGAGAGGAATGAGAGCGAAGCAAAGAAAACTGCAGAGTCTCTCCTCTCTTTTGTCTTCCTGAATAGAGCTGAGGGATCCCACTGGAGTTTTTTTATGGTGGGAATTATGAGGGGCTACAGCAACAGCTCTTGATCTCGTACACCTCATTTTGGATGGGATGAAGAGGTGAATTATCAGAAAATAACAAATGGAAGGAGACACTGCAGATTCCCATGTTTAGCTACAAACAGCTTCGAAGAAACAAAAGATTACTTCAACTTTTTTTTCCTTTTAAACACTTCTACCTCACCATTTCAAAAACTCTTTTTTCTTCTTGTGTAATACCCTGTTCATTTAAATGGCAACATTAAGTGTGCTGGAAGTTGACAGGTTGAAAAAAATAATTTTTCCTGTTTCTTTCATCAGGACACGGACAGAGAGGGTAAAAGTGTGCCTGCACCCACTAGTTAACAGAAGCTACAAAACATCAACTTCTCTACATGTATAGATTTGTCTCAAACATCACTGTGTTTCAATTCTCCAGTGCTTACAAAAAACATAAAGCCACACACGCTCACACTCATGCACACCAACATAAAGAGAAGCCACGTAAAACATATACAACCTCAACCTGCAACGGCAGACTAGCCTAGAACTACCAACAGCTTCTGTGCATCACACGACAGCCCTTCTCACCCCCCACCCCGATCTCTACCACATAAGAATACGTATTGTGCAGTGTAGAGACCAGCCCAAAGATGCTGCTTGCCCAAAGGGACCAGTAGGCTGGAATCTCAACATCTGACCTCTTGAAAGATTAAATTGACCACTGTCTCTCCTTCAGCCCAAGCAGTCTCCTCAGACAGTCACTATACTCACAAAGGCACATTCATAAATACCACATTTATCTTACTGCTTGTAAAAACATACAAGGAGGAAAACGTTAAGCGCTTATACCCCAACCCATCCCTACTGACCCAGCAAGAAGTATCACAATAACGTATCACTCGGTGAGACCTTACTCTACCTTTAGAAGGTACATATTAAAGAAGTCTTCCAACACCTCTTTTTAAGTTTTTGTTTCTTTTTTTTTTGTTTGTTTTTGTTTTTTGTTTTTTTTTTTTTTGCATAAGTGAATGCTTTTTGTTTTTGGCTTACATATTTTGGAATACAGCACACTCACTATAAAGCTCTGTTGTAAGGCTACCCCCTAAAGTAAGGCTGTTCTACCTTGGCTTGCATTTTCACTTCATTTTGCTTCTTCTCCACACATCTCCAGAACAAAACAAAACAAAACAAAACAAAGCAAAGCAAAACAAAACAACACACTCAGTGCCTTATATAGAAAGGGTAAGCCATATCTGGCAGGGGGAGGGAGGGGAAAGAAAGCACATAATATTATTACCATGTCACAAAAATTGCTTTTCTAGGAAGCTGTGCAACCTGCTTACTGCTCAACAGTAGATGGTGAAGAAAATGTTTGTTTACGGTTGTGTGTCACCTGCAACAGGAAAAGCTTTGACTTTATCTCAGTTAAAAAAGAAAGTTGTTTTTTAATAAAAGGGGAAATGAGTTCCGTGAATGCAACTACGCACACTAATACCCAAGAGGAGGGACTGAATGCTCAAGGAGACATCACTGCCTGCTTATATTGCCCATCCATGGCTAACTTCTCCAATCTTTTCTCTTCCCCTCTGTCCACAAACATCAAGAATGTTTACTGCAAAAATACTTAATGCTGGCTGGCACAATGCATTTTTTGCTTTGTTTTCCCACCCGAGTGCACCATATTCATATACAGAATCAATAACAGAGTCAAAAAACTCCTTCTCACACAACAAAGTTAGCAGGAGCCCTAACACTGCGGAATGCCACCAGTCCCAGCTGTCACACGTACAGAGTGAAAATGGTTCTTTGCCGAGGGCGTTTGATTTGCTAGAAACTTGCTTATATAGCACTGGGTCCTGGGAGATTTTTGGAGAGAAACTTTCCTTCATTGCTCAATGAAGACAAACACACAAACTGTGGATGGGAATAGGTGCTGTCTGCTGTATGCCACTGATGAAGCTTTATCTATCTTGGCCTGACAACAGTGAAAAGAGGCTCCATTAGGAGCTGTGGCGCTTTTTTTGTATCACAGATGAAATCTTTAATCAGTTTTCGTATAAGGATTAAAAGCAAGAGTCACTGACACAAGTTTTAAAGTTCCACATATACCATGAAATAGACAGCTATATTTTAATGGGACCATGACTGTGATTTAACAGCAGCGCAGTCGGACCCTTGAATCCTACTGTGGACAAAGCTCTGTTTGGAGAGCCACTACAAGATGGACCTGGCTGTCTTCTATGATCCACTGCAGGGGAACTCTGGTAAAATTCAGCAACACTGGTGTTTACAGTGACAGGACACTTAAGGGACACATTGTGAGGGGCACAAACTAGCAAGACAACCAAAAACGTCCAGTTACACTACTGCCCCCTAGTCCAACCAACAGCTCTGCTCCAGCAACACTTAAGGGTTTGCATTTTAAGCCTAAATGTGAACTCAGCACAACAGGGAAGCAGGGTTTGTCAACACCAGGGAAGGTATACAGATTTTCCCGTTACTGCTAACATCCTTCTTCCGTGTTGAGAATCCCAGTACTGGTAAAGAAAAAGGAAGATAATTTGGGCTTTGACATCTGTATTCTGATCGCAGCAGGACAGATTGATATGATCTAACAGAATCAGGCAACGAGGATTCTGACTCTGCAAAATTGTAGGAAATAAAACTACAAAATTGAAATGGTATTTTGTGCAAAAATCAATTTAGTCACAGCAACGGATTCTGCATATGTTGTTTCAGATTCAGGGCCAAAGTTGCATTTCAAGAGCATTTATTTTCTTTTAGTTCCTTTCAACTTAATTTTCTTGGTATTACTTTCCTGCCCACAAATACATGCATGCCTATTTACAGATAAGAAAGCTGCTCCTGCTGTAGGGGAACCTTTCCTCCTTAGAGACGGAAGAAACTACCTTTCACTCCATCAGGACTTGTACCCTGAGACACTAACCATCTACTGCAAAGAGAGTTACTGCATGTTAAGGTCACACGACTTACAGTGAATGTGATACATGCAACACTGGTCTGTAGGCTGCTTTGGAAATGTAACAAGTCCACATCTGCTATCTGGACCCTGATCCAGCTGAAGTTTACTTACACAAAGAGCCCTTACTTGAGCAGTATGCACTCATTTAAGGTCAGTGGGACTAATTTATGTGACGATCACTCCTGATTGCCTGGATCAGATTTGGCCAGATGTGGGTATCTCAGAAACACACAGTACTCCTCTTAATGTCTACAGGAAAAACATACACATCAACAAATGTAGAAGCCTAAAAGGTAAACGTAACAAAGAATGAAGCAAAAGCAGGACCAAAAAGGGTCCTGTTTGGATGCACTGTCAAGACACAAATAGTGGAAGATGTGGCAACATTTTTAGGAAGAAAAAATCTTAGAGAAAAAGTTCTAAGCACTGAATGTTTAGAAATCTGCGTCAGGGAAGAGGGAAAAAAAAAAAAAAGCTGTCACCATAATATAAAGGTTCAGTTGTTATTTCATCTTTGACGCTGCTATCCCACACAGTTTGCTGAAAATCTGTGTTTATATTGCAAAAGAAAAACACACACTTGCTCATTAGACATGCCATTTAACCTGAAGTAAAAAAAAAGCTTGTAAGAAAAACCTGACACCCTGCGACTGGGAAAAAGAAACAACAAAAACACTGAAAAATGTTGGGTAAAAGTCCAGGGAAGTACAGAAACAGTGGGAAAACTGGCAAGTCTTCCAATGTACACATTAAATCTGCTTTCCAAAATAAGCATCTGAGGTCTCAACATAGATTTCTGAGCTGCATCACTCCTCTTTATTTTTTATTGTTTTGCTTACTAGACTTTCTTATAGCTAAAAGGAAATTCTCAAACTTAGGAAGAACCAACAAACCTATTAAAAAAAGTCTCAGCTGGATGCATACTGCTGGCTAGGGTAAGCCAAATGGAATTAACAAATAGGTACTTGTTTAGAAGTCTGCTAAAATGTAACACTGAAGGATTCAAAACAAAAAGGCAGGACATGTGAAACCACCTGCAAAGTACATACATATTTAAACTTTATAATCCTAAGAATCAAAACCAGGAACAGAATGAAGAAGTGTTCTCTGTCACTTGAAAGTAAAACTGGTTTTTCATGCAGGACGTAGTACGATGCTTTTCCCCAGCCCCTTTACTCTCTCTGTCAACATTTTAAACAAGACGCTGTCACCAATTCCTTCCCTGGAATGGTTGTAAAAGCCCCCAAATACTCTAACTTCTATTCCTGCTGTCTTTTCTACTGTTACAAGCCCAAATGGTAGCAGGGTATTTACAACATTTGAGCAACTGCCGTCCCTAGGAGATGAGTGCGGTTACCACAATGCTCAGAAATAGTTTGCAGTGGGGTTAGGAATGCCAGGACCGAGCCGTGCCAGCATCACGGTCAGCTGTGCGTAACTCAGAGGAATGGAACTATCACCTGCGGCTGGAAAGCAGTAAGACTAACGTGGCTTTACTTGAACAACTTTGGAAAACTCACTGAGAAGACAGTCACTAACGTTTGCAGGCCTGTACCTTTAAGGAATGGAGGAGCAGACTGCTGTAAGACAGGAGGCTTGGACTCAGCTGATGGCAGAAGCTCCAGACTGCATCCCTCAGCACTTACGATTCAACTTCCAAATGACTGCCACACTCCCAGGCTCTATCTGACAAAGCCCAAGATTTCCTTTTTTTGTTTTTCAGGACTCTGCCAATTTGAACAGCCTCTGGCCAAAAAACCCTCAAATTTTTCTCCTTAAAAATAATAATAATAAAAAAATCTTTAACGTCCTAAATGAACGTTCCTCTACTGGCCCATTATACAATTTTTTTTCCCAAATTAGCTGATGCATTAGAGTCAACACACACACATATACACTCGTATGTACACAGAGCACAACACAAAAACACTGGGCAACTGATATGAAAAGGACATTAATTTGGCATCTGACTTTTTTAAATAGTAAAAAGCTATCTTAACAACTACTGCTATGTAACTCATTGCATGACTGCATGCAATGACTCACTGCATGCTCTTTTTGCTCTAAGAACGGGTACATTTATTTCCGTTAAGCCACCATACTGCCTCATCTCCCCTCCCTTCCCCTACTGTAGGGTGCACGTAGAAAGGCACTAGCGCGGTTTCTGTGGTGTGAGTCTCGCCATTTCAGGAGGAGCAAAGCCCTGACCCTTAGAGCTGGGGGCAGAAGTCAGGCACCCCAGCACCAAGCTCTGAAGCTCAAGACTGTCCGCCCCGACAGCCAGCAGCAATAGGGTGAACAGAAGAGTTTACCAGCTATTCCCCGCATGTGAAACAACACAGAAAGACTGAAGGTGGGCTGAGGGTTAAGAAAAGCAAGCAGCAAATCTCCAACTGGGGGACAAAACTGACCAAAACAGCTGAAAATGGGAAAGTTGATCTCTAATGTACATTTCACTGAAGCTTTTTTTCATATTGCCTCCCTTTTTTCTGTACTGAGAAAGGCAGGCTAGAACTACTGCTTTCTTCGGCGTTCTGTCAGCACTGGTATTTAGCACTACTTAGAAGTGGCTTGAAGAAGCAACATCGTGTATTTCCTGCTGCTCCTCCTCACTGAGGACTCTTTCAGTTGAAACTATACTGCATTTTTGTTAGATTTACAGTTTCACTTTGCTTTTAAAAAGGTGCTTGAAGAATATTTTCGTTTCAAATCGAAAGGGAACATAGTAATAGATTTCCATTCTTACACTTCTCTTTTCCATGCAAATGCACACGAGTACCAAAGCACTACAACCCTTCTTCTCCCACAACTTCAGATCGCAACGGATTTCTGCTGCTGATACCGAGAAGTTCTCTTCATGTGTTTTAATTTACTCAGTCTTTACAATTCTTGACCCCCCCCCACCTGACAGTAACATTTGGAGATTTTTTTCATTTTTTTTTCTTTTTCTTTTTATTAATTTTTTTAGCTTTTTTTATTTTAAAGTAAAAACTTTCAAACATTTTGAAGATTCAGGAACTTGTAAAAGTTTATCAACAAGAAACAGCCATCTATCTAGGATAAGGTTAAATAAACCATCTTCAAAAAACTGGCTTCCTACCCTAGAATTCCTGAGAATGCTTGCAAATTTAAAGCAGGAAAATAAAATGTTAAAATTAAAACAAAAACACTGTTAAATGCTCCCAGAGTTAGTCTTCATCTAAAATATATATATGCACTTTTTGGTCTTTTTTTTTTTTTTTTTTTTTTTGTATGTTTTAATTTTTTTTTTTTCCCTTTAAGCTTACAATGGAAGAACAATTTAGCTTTTCTTTTTAAATATTTCAAATCCCTCATTACATCTTGTAAACACGAGGGGCTCTAGCACCCGGCTTTCACCGTAGTATCGCAATGAACTCAACTAACCCAAAGTGCAGGAAAAGGGACCGTAGGACAGGCTGGGAGAGAGAAGTGAGGGTGGCACACAGCGATGAACCAGCGTGGAGAGCAAACCGCGGGGAGAAGGGGCACTGGCTGACTCGGGCCAAAGGTGCTTCGCTAGGAAGAACTGCTGGCACAAGGCTTTTAGGAACCTGCTCTGCCTGTGGGAGTGCAGCTGGGCTTCGAGCGGAGACCGTCAGAAACAAAGCTCTAAGGATGCGTGCACGCGAGGGGCACTAGGTAGCAGGAGCTGGAAGAGGAAATTTTCATTGTGCATGGTGGGATGAAGGAGATGTGATAGAAAAGTACATTCCAACGGAGCCAGAGTATGCTGCACACTCCAGTTTACTAAGCAAATACAAACCTACTCATACTTATTGTCACGTAACACTTTGTGTACAAATCTACAGGCATGTGTAAATGCAGCATTTCCCTCAGTCAGTCATCCTTGTGACACTGGGTTTACATAGAAAGGGCAAATTGAGAAAAGCCACAAAACTCCCCAGTCCTTCCCCCCCGCTCCCAACCCACAGGCACACGCACCCAGACGCACACACACGCATCCCTACCCTACTTGAGTCTGCTTCTGCTTCTCCCCACCTATGCCCTGCTTTAATGTATTAGACACTGTTGGATCCTTCAATGAAAACGCTGGAGACTCTCCTATCCTCCCCCCGACAGGTAATAAAAACCGAGAACTGCTCCTGCTGAGGGTTGGAATGGACAGGTAGTTGCTGGTACTGAACGTCGGCACTTTGTTAGACAGTACGACGGCTAGACAACGCCACACGGATGCTAGCACTTACACAAAAAGTACCGGCATCTCTCTTCCCTCTTTTCCCAGCCTTCCTCCGAACGACTTCTGGCTTTGTGTAAAGAGATGCTCCTTCAAGGCTGCTACGGCTCTTCACAACAAGCAGTCTCGGAAGTTTGTTCCCAGCGCACACATGCACGCACACACTGGCTATCACTGTGGATTACATAGGTCACCCCTATCCTGCCCAGAGTACTACTTACACTGATGCTAAAAAAACCCCAAACCTTTCCTTAAATACAGAAAATTAAAAAGCAACAGTACAGAAAAAGTAAAAACAAAAAACAAAAAGGTGCAATACTTTAAAAAAAAAAAAAGTCTTTGCTAGTTATATACCTCCCTAAGCAAAACCACGTACACAGGAAAAAACACAACACAGAGAAACAAAAGGAAACGTTTGAAGTACACACTGGTTTAAGAACATTCGTAAGTAAACGTTTCTGTCAGTGATGGTCTGGTGCTGTAATACACCAAGGCCTGGCACAGGTAACGCTCACCGTGAAGGACGCGGAAGGGAGTCAGCTGCATGTGCTTTCAGGGGATGAGGCAGGCCGGCCAGCGGTTTGCTGACACAATTTCACCTTTGTCAGTTTTAAAACAAGCAGTAAATCAATTGAAAGGCTAATTTGGTTGGGCTGGACTTTCAAGCTTTTGATGGATTCTTCAAGAATGAACGTGGGTGCTTATTTATGCTTTTGGGGGAGAAAAGAAACTTATCTTTTTGTTAGTTTTAAAGGTTCCGAAGCTTGCAAGAGAATAAGGACATTCTTCTTTGTCACCCCAAAAATGGCAATGTCTTCTTTCCTCCCCTTTTCCTCTCTTCAGAAGAAAAAAAAATGGCTTGCATTATATAACAAACATTCTAGGGTTCACTCCATACAAAAACCCCACATGCAGACATAAATAAATAAATACACTGCTACTCAAAAGACAACACTGGCTCCCCTCTCACCAAATCCTTTGGATATGGCAGTGTTCTGCTCTACCACAGGGTTAGAACAAGGGCTAGGAAGCAACTACCCATTCAGTATGATCTGCAAACTTGAGATAGCACCCTGCTAAAATGAATTTAAAAAAAAACTTACTGACAAATTTTAATCCAGCCCAACTGGATTCTGCTTCAGCCACAGGGACTCCACCATGCCTGTCTTGTTTTCAGAAGCAAGACACGCAGATGGCCAGCCAGCCCATAGACCATCAGCAATGCAGCGTTTCAAGATTATATATAGAGAGAAAAAATGCACACACACGAATATGTGCACACGCACTCACACAGAAACAAGCACACGTGGGCAGTTACATGTGCCAGAACACACTGGTACTTATCAACCAGCCAATCACAAAGTGATGGTTTTTTTGTTGTTGTTGTTTTTTTCTTTCTTTTTTTTTTTTTTTTTTAATTTTTTTTGTCTGTTTTTTGTTTTTAAAGTGAGGCTCCGTCAAGTCTTCCCCTCCCCCCACCCCTTTTTTCTTTTGAATCCCACCCCTACCCCAACCCAACATGGTAGACCTAAGGACGGAAACACACCCAGTGCAAACAAAGTTAAAAAGCTATTTTTTCAGTATATATGTTTCTTAGCAACAACTTCCGTATAACATGAAAAAGTGAAAAACTAGAAACTAATTTTTTTAATTTTTTGTGTTTAAATTTAAATGGTATGTGTACTTGCTTCACATTGTCTTTCTAAGTTGGCGTTCATGATTCAAGTATTTCAAGAGTGATATGTTCTCTTTTTGGATTCATATTCCAAACGAAAAAACTGAAGTTATATAAGGGAGGCAACTATGTGCTCAGACAGTCTGTCAATGACCCACCTTTTTTTCTCTCTCCGTTTTCTTTTTTCCTTTTATAAATGTATTTATTGCAAGTTGAAAAAAAACGAAAAGGTCAAGTTAGTGCTGCTGCTGTTCCAAAAAAGGTCACGAGGTCAGAGTTGAAAGTTCTAAGTTCAGATTGAATCCGACCCTCCTCCCAGAAGGTCTCCAGGTAGTAAGGGAGCAGGGCTGCCCATTCTGTGTGGATCCTCTACGCTCGGGACCCCCCACAAGCTTGAAGAATAGTTTGGGGGCCCCCACAACGAAGCGCCAGTGAGATCACCCCCACTGCTGCCGCCGCCACCACTGCTCCACTGCCCAAGCCCTGTTGACCCACCAAAGAGATTCAAAGCAGGTCCAACTGGATCTGTCTGGTTCTGTCCCGTCTCCAGGGATTGCCAGCCTGCCGCGGGTGCACTTGGGGTTGCTGCAGGTGTAGGGGGCTGAGCTTGTGTCAAAAAGCGACTAACCTCCTCATCTGTGGCAAACTCAGCCAGGATGGTAGTGTTTCCCAACACACACCTGGAAGACGTATGGAAGGAAAAAATAATTAGTCAAAGCTGGAACTGAAGGGAAGGGATTCAGAAGGTATGGAAGCAACGCTAGTTGGTGACAAAACCAAAGCAGAAATCAGCTGGCCAGAATGGAATGAGCACAGTAAATGTCAGCCATTCTCAACAGTGAAACTGACTCAAAACACAAGAACTTCCATTTTATAAAGGGCAAAAATCAAACACTCTATTGTTAACCTGCAACAAAAGCTTTCTGTATTTAAGCTAAAGCCTTGAGTATAAATGCAAAGACAACAAAAGTACATATACGGTGTAGATAAAATGATACATGCATGTACGCTGCCATTCAAACAGAGCAAGAGAAGTTTAAAAAGCCCAGGAAGTTACTTTTGTCTCCAAACCTCTCACATTTTCAAAACATACTAGAGCCACCGTGAATTCAAAAAAGTTTAAGAACTGGAAAGTAAAGAAAGGTAGCTTTTCAAAGGAGCTATTTCAGGTATATCTCAAAATAACAGCAGATTCCTGCACATTTGGGTGACACATGTAAGAATGATCTAAATTTACTCATGATCTTTCATAAGATAGCCCAAACTGTACAGCAATCTGCATGTTGGTCACAATTCTACCATGCTATTTGCACCTCTGTGGTTCTGCATTTATCAGTCTGTGGCAGTACTTAAAACAAGATAAATGGAAGGCACCCTTTTTTCTCATCTTCTCCTACCGGTGAATGAAAGATGCCCTTCAAAAATGCCTGAAACGAGCTTTTAAAGCACAGTACCGGAGACACATTTCGTGTTCATGACTAGCCTAGCAGCAAAGGAAGGACACTGGGATTTGCTTACATGTGCAGTGCAGTCTGGGCCTTGGCCGCCTCCTGTTTGGTGTTGTATCGGATGAGAGCGGTGCCCTGGGTCAGGTTCAGATGGAATGTCAGCAGTGGGCCATGCTGCATGCAGATCGTCCTCAAGGTTGAGCCATCGATCTGCAGAAGAACAGCCAAAATAGAAGAGACGTTGGCAACTACTTCACTACATCATTTTCTGTCTTAATAGCCGCAGTCACTAGAAGAAAATCTGCTCTCACAGAGGAAAACAGATGGAAGCAATAGAAAGAAAGCAGAGGTAACAGGATTTAATTTTTAAATAGCATCTTAGTATGCCTCAAGTTCTCGCAATTACAGTGATTACACTTCATGCAACAAGCTGGCTTATCTTTTCAGCTCATTTGTAGCTTGACTCATTTTCCCCTCCTTGCTTTCTCATTCCATCACTATCCTTACATCTGCAGGTTTTCCAGTGATTGTAGACAGGCTGTACTTCTCAGCATCTTCAGCCATTAGGACTGTGCCAGAAGAACTAGAATTTGTTAGTTTCCAGCACTGTGATGCCAGCAGCATTTAGATCAACCAGTATGTAAACAGTCTTTACAGAACTGGAATTCTCACCCCTACAATAAGGGGCCTTTTAATTTTTATTTTTTGTCTTTGTGGTTTATGAAACAGTAAGTCATAGAAACAGTTTGCCGAACCCACCAACGTTCATTCCTCCTGACTGATGTTTCCACAGCAGTTGTGGCCTACATTCCTTCTTGCAGCATAACAGCTTCTTACCTCCAGGAATTGCTGTTCTCCAAAGTGTTCTGTACAGACAGATTCTGTTCCCTGTATGCCACAAAACCATGCACACACAAACGGGATCCGTATGTGCAAATACTTAAAGGAAGTGTGACTTCCTTCTTTCTCCTTTTTTCCCCTATTGTACAATACAATCTCAAATGAAGGAAAAGAAAGTTTTATGTGGGTACAAATACGGGCCCAGTTAAAAAAAGAAACTGGAGATACTGCCTCTGAAGTCATGCTAATCTTTTACTTCCTCCTCCTTCAATGTATCTGTTCCACAACAAAAACAGGATTTGCTAGAGAAGGTACAACTATAATCTGCTTTTCTATTGATTTGAATACCTTCAAAATATATTTCTACTCCAGTAAATGATTCCTAAAGCAATATTAATCTAACTCGCATAAGGGCAGGGACTTAGAATTGTGCCTCTTCACAGTTTCCATTCCTACCATTTCATTCGCATAAAGGGAAACAATCCTTTCTATGAAAGAAGTTGTAGCTTGCTATTTGGGATGATCCAAAAGAGACCTCAGTCTTTCATACTGATGCCTTCTTAAGCTCTACCAGAATTACCCTGCAGAACAGGGAACTAGGGTCTAAACCTTAGGGTACTGCTGATAATCACACAGGTTTTTCCTAAGCATTCAATACGAACTAAATGAGATCGACAAAACCACGATCCCCACAGAATTCATTTTGAAAGAGTGCTGAGAACACTTCTGTAGGGATAACCTATTTAGACTGTTTTTGGCAGGAGAACTGGAAACACTGTGGTTTCAGAATGGAAACACCAAAGTGAAAGCTAGCAGTTATACCGGCGTTCTTATATCCCAAGGAAACAGACTCTGCTGTCAACCATTCTACATTATGGTCATGCAACTTTTCTTCACTTCTAGGAAAAACAAACCTTTCTGTTCCATTACTTTCTTTGAATGCTAGGTAAGAAAAAGCTAAGTTAGTCATCCAGAAAACATTGAACATCTTGAAGTTAAATGAAAAGATGACTACAGAAAAACCAATTAGACTACAGCCCTGGTTAGTAGAAAAGCATCTCATGCACGCTGACAAACTTGGTTCTGCTAGATTTTAATCACAAAGAGCCAAGTGAAGAGCCCACCAACAGCTATCTCAGCAAAGCAAACAAGCTCACAGAGACAGTAACAGAAAATACCTGTGGAGTGAGATTGTGAAGAACCAGCCAGTAACTAGGACGAACTGAGCTACCATCACTCCAAGTAGATGCTGCAAACAGGAGAGAAAGGAATCAAGAAAAACCTTTGAAAAACCTTTTTTCTTTACAGTCAGGTCGTTCGGTCTCAGACAAATTCAGCATTATTAGCCTAATAACATATGAGAGCTGAATATTTACTCCTGCCAAGAAAAAGCACATCTTTCTTCATATTTCACATCAGGATCCACTTTTTACCAGAGTTTACTTTCTAGCAGTCTCCCCCCCATCAACTCTCTTTAAGTTCTGAAAGGCCCTATGCAACAGAAATTCCTCTGTTGCAACTCTTAGCCCTCTCCACTAATCTCCTGCAGCAGGACCTAGGATTTTCCCCAGCCCCCCTTTCCCCCCCCATCCCAATCACTGACAGTTCATTTCCATTTCAAGAACTTAAGGAACTTTTTTCCTTTTACCAGGCAACTGCAACTTTCTCTCCTCCAAACCATTAGTGCTGTAAAACGCACACTCCTCAGGTCTGATCAATGGCGTTATCAGATGATTCTTCTCACCAGAGGCAAGCCTTGAGTCCTGTGCCCCCCAGCCCCTGACTGATCGGGGTGCTGTGCTGTTCCATGGAGATGATGGTTTGGGGTTGGTCAGGCCAGGAGGCGGGCGAGGCAGCCCTGTAGTGTTCCTTGAGGAAATATGGTTTTTCCACATCTTGTTGGAGAGATGAGTGGGATTGTGTCCTATGGGATCTGGGGACCATGTTGATTTGTAATCACTGAATTTTGCTGGAAGATTGAACAAACAATATGTATTAGAGAAACCTAATAAGATTCAACTAGCTTTCAATTACAGCATTACTGCAAATTCTTTGCAATTTCAATCACAGACAAGCACATAGCACAAAACAAAAAATAATCTGCCATAGCAAAAAACCCCATGACAAGTTAATCTTGGCTTATTTTACACACGCTGACCCTTGCCACACCCAGAAGAAAAAGATTATTGTCTGCGTTAATATAACTTACCACAGTATATTTAATCATTAACAACAGAAACATGAAACACCCATATTACACTACTACATTTCACTTGAGAAATCTGAGGATTTCCTGCACATTTGGATGCTACTGATTTTAATACGTAAAACTGAACTTTCTCAAGGCTCCAGACTTGCAGAGAACCAAAATGACCATTTACTGCTCTTGGTCTACTAAGCTAATGCTACCTGCTAAAGATGTCATTCAATAAGATTACTGCTTTCTCACACAACAGAAATGCCATTACAGAGTGTGCACAATGACAACACACAACGAAGGATGTTTAGCTATATGTCAACTGGACTTTAAAACCATCTTGATAGCATGCACTGAATTTCTACTTGAAAATATTGCCAGGTACCTATTAGGAGAAGAATAATAGTGGGCATCCCTCACTCATTTAAAACAGAAAACAAAAAAAAAAAAAACAAGCTAAAAGCTCCCCAAAACATCATTATGGATATTTAAAAGCTCATCCCCACTGATTGTCCTTAGTAGAGTGTAACCTCTCCTATACCTCTTGACATCAAGTGATATTTATCACTCAGTAAGAAGAAATAAATCTAAGTTGAAACTGCTTGAGTAATTTTCTTTTTCCTTGCTCTGTAAACAGAATCAGCAAACAGACAGAATATCTTAGGGGAAAAGGCTCTTGAGCCATATATTATCTTAATTGGAATTCATTTATATGTTTGCAAATTCATGTATTAATCTTCATTTACTAACAAAAGGTGGTAAATCATTTATTTGAAATAAGAGATTAAAATCCATGCTTACATGTCACAAAATAATACACTTGGGACTGACAACATTAAAACTTAGAGCAACAAGTAAAGGCACACTTTGCTTCACATTTGGATCAATGTATTTCAATGACAGTAACTGTCAACAATACTGAGATTTCAAGCACTAACCTATAACGGTACATAAAAGTCCTTAAAAACCAAGTTTGTTTTATAGATTTGTGAATTCTAAATCCTTAATTCAGATGACCTGTTTTCCAGCTGTAGAACACGGGTGTGCAGTTTAACAAGACGTGGAAAAGAGAGGATTTATGGCAGGCACTGGGTGCACTGTCTTCAATTTAGCTATGACTTCAGTTTTTGGGGTTTTTTTTTAACCTTTCTCTCTTCTCCTTATGTGCTAGACAAAAGCAACCAGAGATGAGAAAGCTGATACATGTCATTCCTCTACTCAGGCTAAGAAAGAGAAATTGTTTCTGTAATTGGAATCCTGCATATATGTATACTGCTTCAAACCAACGTGATGCCACAAACTGGAAGCAGGAATACCCTTTCTTGAGAGGTAAGCAGCATTTTCAGTGTTTTGCAAAGATGGTGAGTTATCGTATGAACACTGCTTTTATCCCAGAAGCCTGAAAAACAGTGTGGGACAGATGCAGCTCTCAGCTAAGCTCACCACTTCTGCTATCCACACACAATTCTTCAGTGTTGAATAGCTGCCACAGACAATAACGTCTCAAAAGAAAACTCCAGCATTTATAAACAGCTCAAAATACGAATTATTTGTCTGAAACAACCATTTCCAGCTTCCTACTCAGAAGTGCGTGCAGAGGCCTTTCTTCAAAAGACAGCTTTGGAGACTCTACTTACTGATGCAGACACTACTGTCTGCAGGCCAGCACTGAAAGATCCTTGCCTAAGCCTTTCCGTCCTTTGACTAAAAATTGGTTTCTCAGGGGAAATATGAGCACTGCAGAAAGCAAGAAAAAAGCGTTCCTTTCACAGAACTTCAACACTCCAAATTTAAGATGAATAAAATCACTTGCTTTATTACTCTCTATATTCCTTACCTCATGCACACATTACAATGGCTCCCCTAAGTTTTTACATATAAATGGATCACATTTGTATTGTTTTTTTTTTCTCTTATATCTACTGCCTACTGCTATCTTGTTTTTTAACTTGCATAATTACGAATGTTTTAGTGGGAGAAGGGTAGGTGAAGGGATTTTAGTCTAGTTTCTAAAGCAACTACAACAGGATATTTTATTATCACAAGGAAAATGATCTGATCAGCCTTTCACATCATTATTTCCAAATTTCATAAGGAAACATTGAAAAGGGTATTTCAAGGTGGAATATGGAATTAGTGAATAATTGGTAAATGTCCTGTCCAGGTAAATTTTGGAGCCTGCATACCTGAAGTGCTATGAACGTTGGTGAAGGAATTGTCAGAGGCACTGTAGGGCCAGGCACCAGGTGAAGGCAGCGAGGTGTTGAGGGAAGAATTAGACCCTATCAAAGGCAGAAAGAGAAAGAAAGTGAAGAGTAGGCAGAGTTAAATCTCAAGAAAGCCATGATTCATAACAATGTCAGCCTTGTACATGATACACAACTGTGGTACACAAGCACACAGGCTTCCTTCTTAGTCAAATGCAGACTTATCCTGTTACGACAGGAACATCAGACTATTCTCAAATATCAGACATAAATAATCATATGCTGTTCACGTTTTACCTGTGGTGTTGTCCCGCAGAAGTTGGTGGTCAGTATCTACAATGGGAGATGTGGCTGTCCCCCCCAGCACACTTCCAGGGGTCACGTAGGGGTCAGATTCAGGGTCAATGTTTTGTATACCTTTCCATGGCACTCCTGGTTGGAACTCTGGAACAGGAGGAAAGAAGGAGTTAGATGCAGACAATGGAATGTCTTTACTAGAGGTAACTGTGGAGGATATTTTAGGAGGACAATCTTCCACACTGTTCCTAAAAAAAAAAATATAAAATTCAGATTTCTCTTAGTTAAAATTTAGTGTGTATTTCCTCCCACAGGGCTATTTCTAGTGTGTGAATACAAGCCAATACTGCAAAAGTGCTGCAAGTGCATACAGAGCTCCTTTGACATTTTGTTCAGCTAAATTCAGATGAGGCTTCAGTAGGTTAAACCTTCCTTAATACATTATATATCTGCTCAGATACTTTCTGTGCTTACAGTGTGAGCTTGTAAATGCAACCTTAGATGCTTTGCACTTTAGGTACACACACAGTTTATGCACTACCCAGTGGTACTGAAGTAATGCTAACGTGAGGTACCTTTTGATAAAAATGATACGTGCGTAAGTTAACATTCTTCATACTTTGTACTGAAGACTGAACAAATATGCTTTAGCCTCTCAATTATACCTCCATGAATGTCAGATCTTTAAGACATTATGCAGAGTTATAGAGAGAATGTGAAAAAAAAATTCCATCAACTTTAAGAAAGATTAGTAACTTGGTTTCTGCTTTGAAGTAGACAAGATGTTCAATTAATAAAGTTCTGTGGGCAATTCTGGAAGCCATGGTAAGAAATGAATAATGCCAAATACAAAAAAAGAAGCTTCACGAGTACCATGTAACAATTTGGAGACGTGTGAAGGAAGTGCCAGGTAACAGATTAATCACTTGCAGATACAAATGCAGAATATGGACTGATACCTTCATTCCTAACCTGAAGTTTTGAAATAACTGATAACAGAGGATCTGGGTGAAATGCAACAATATATATGGGAACCTGCCATGGGAAGTCTCATTTCAGCTAATGCTAAAACAATGCAGCGTAGTCAAGACTACAACTTTGACAGACAAACAGAGAAGAAGATGTGATAGTGATGGTTCGAACAGTTGGTGTAACAGTATGAGGGCAGTATTAGATTATGATATTGCACTGTCAGGAGAATCTCAAGAGAAGACATAAGAAGTATCCTGATGGGTCAGAACTGTGACCCATCTATCCCAGTATTCTGCCTCTGTTGGTAGCAGTTAGGGACAAGAACATAAACCTGGCCACTATCAGCAAGCTACAGACATCACACTGTCTTAGCATTTCTATTAAGGATGGCAAAATGCCTTCTCTCAGCTCACACTTGCTTGTGAACCCATTTTCCACCACTTTTTCAACCAGCTAGAAATATCTATCTGTAGAAGCTCCAAAAGCAACACAGCAGTCCCCTGAAGGGAAGGATCACCTTATGCTTAAGGACCACTGAATGCAGATTCTCAGGTCTAGTCAAAAAGATTTTCTCTGTTCCAAGACAAAGAATCTATAAACAAAGGTTAGGATACAAAATGCCCCTCTACTCTGCTCTTGTAAGGCCCCACCTGGAATACTGCGTCCAAGTGTGGAGCCCTCAGTACAAAAAAGACAGGGAGCTGTTGGAGAGGGTCCAGAGGAGAGCCACAAGGATGATCAGGGGACTGGAGCACCTCCCCTAGGAGGACAGGCTGAGGGAGCTGGGCTTGTTCAGCCTGAAGAAAAGAAGGCTGCGGGGTGACCTCATGGCAGCCTTTCAGTACCTAAAGGCAGCCTACAGAGGGGAGGGGAATCAATTTTGTACAGTATTACAAGTATACACAGTATTTTGTGATAGGCTGCTAGAAGAGTTTTCTGCGAACTTCAGCATACTGACAAATTTCCAAACTATCCTTCAGGAATGACAGTTATCTCATGGGCATCCATGAGCAGTCCCCATAGCAAAACTCTCATATTTCTATATTGTAAAGAAAACATGAAGTACATTTCTCTGGATTGTATCTGAAACCATCTCCTGAACAGTTCAAGCATAGGATTATTAGAAAAACATCATCAAAACAAATATGCCTGGAGTACACAACTGTACAATTCCTCTATGAGGAAATTATAAAATAGTGCTATCTAGGTATGCAAGCTTGTGTGATGTAATCTGTTGTCAGCAATGCTGACAATGTTGAGGCAATGCAACAGTAATCTAAAGACGTTACTCTGATCAGCGCAGCAAAACTTGCTCTCACCTCCACCTGAGAGACCAGTTTGATCGGGCATGATTTCATTCATCTTAGTGCTGAACAATTACTGCTGTCCTGAATGGCAGAATTTCTGCAGTAGATGGCATTCAGTAAGAAAATATGAAAGCTGAGATCAGGGTAAAAGCTGAATGATCACTGCGTATTCACTCAAAGGAAACTTACACTCATTTCAAGAGGTTCCCTCCTGTAAACTCGTTTTTATTAACAACTTGTTTCTCAACACTGTGAGGAAAATTTCCATACCAGGATCTGACAGTGAGCCTCATCTGCAAGCCTAGACAGAAGAAGGACTCACAGGGTTACAATAACCTTGGATCTTTATCCTTAATCAGGGCTGTTGATAAGGTAGATCATTATTATAGGTACCTTTTTCTTCTCAAGGAGGCCAAAAAAGCTAACAAAGCCATGAAACAGCTTAAATGGATGATGGTTATGGGACAGTAACATTTGTCCCAGTAGTCTATGGACCTCATGAGAGTGGTAACAACAAAGTGACTCGTACCTCAAAGCCACATGACAAAGCCCTCAATCTCCTACCTGAAGTCTACAATCACAGTCAAGAGCTACTAATTTACACAGGAGATGAGGGATGGTACTCATGATCCCAGTGACAGTTTACTTTCAGGATTCATGAACACCAGCTATCCTCTCTCAGTGTGAGACAGTAAATAATAGCAAAAAGTTTACATATCACTGACAGCAGGACTGCAAGCATCACTAAGGAAGCTCAAAGTCACAGAACAGGGACAAAGAACAGCTATTCAGTGCCTTGCTTCTGTAACAGAATTCTGGTTCTAATAATCTTGTCAGAGCCAACAGTTGCTTCAAAACCTTGGAACACAGCAGAGTGGATACTCACATCCCTCTTCCAGTATCCCAAGCAGTACTGCGTTTCTCAGGTGGTTTATATGGAAACCTTCTCAACTTGTGGTTTTTTTTTTTAAGTAACCAATGAGCCTAGGAGACAGGTCCTGAAAAGAATTAAGCCTTGGGGATTCCTGACATTATGAACATTAATTCCAGTTCAAGAAACCCCCTATGAGCAGCCAGGCTGACAGCAATGTAATGTAAATACACTTCTACAGAAAGCAGTCAGTGGTCTGAAAAGTTGTACATGTGCAGACACTGTTGAGGTAGCTAATTCTTTAACTGCGTCACCTCATCAAAAAACATTTTCTTACCAGTTAGACACTGAAAGTTTCTCACATTAAAAGCTCTACGCACTTTTTGTAATCTTCTAGCTGTTTTGTATCAGTAGCACAGATCTCTAGGCTTTTTAATGCAAGGCCTGTACTACTGTTCACCACGAGATGTACCTGTACCTTTACTTCTTTGTGCTCGAGTGGGTACACAGCAAAGGATTAGCAGCAAGGAATGTTTACTTGGAATTTAAGACTTCTCCAGGCATAGAAAAAAATCAGTGCATCCTGCTACTTGCTGAACAATACTGGTGATTGATCCATATAACAACAGGGGCACCACTTTGGGTTTAACAACTCTTTTATGTAGATAATTATGTGTTTAAATACATACACACTTTTCTTAGATATTCTTGAGTTTTATAGTGGGCAAAAAATTCTGCCAATGAAACTCTACAAGACTTAAAGAATACGCCAGTGCCTGTAAATCAACTAAACTTCTGCTCAATCCAAAAGACTGCTGAAAAGTACTGAAATACGCTATCACCCTTCTATCCTTTACACAACATAACCAAACACAAACATAACCAAACACAACAAAAAATGAATCACAACAAATAGCACAGCATATACATTTTACACCAATACTGCTGGCAAAAGAAGCCTTGTGCTCCACTGTGGATCATATTTATAAATAACTTCTGAAAGGGAAAGTTTGTGTACTGTCGAATAAAAAAGCCAGGAGAGGAAAATCCTTTTCCCATCACCACAAGAAAGCAGTTTTTGTATCTTCTGCGTTCTGATTCCATACTACTATTAGAATTCTTAAATCCTGTGTCAGTGTAATAAAACACAAGTAAGGAATGAATATAAAAGGAAGGAGCTGGTATAATGCATTTTACGGACAAACGTTAGATGAAAATTTCCTTAAGTGTAAAGTCACGGAACTGCGAGGGTTCAACTCATAAAAACAAAATACTAATCAGGTAACTCATCAGTTAGCTCATATTTATCAGTTAATCCATATTTAGCTCAGACATCTTTTTAACTGGAAATTCAACATCTATGTTTTAATACGCAGGACATTTTAAAAAAATGTGATAAGCCAACCAAGTACTTTCCTTAGTGGTTACTGAGGAAAGATCCCAGCACATTTACTATAAAGGTGGGACGTAATCCCTGCCCTCATGTAATACCTGGAGGCCAGCTGGCGTTGCTGGATTTGCTTCCGATCTTGCTCGTCGGCGGAGATTTGGCAGGTAACCAACTATCACCAGCAGGGCCTGCATGGCCACCCAGCGGGTCGCCCTGAATTATGTCAAACTGGTTGTAGGGCGATCCTCCGCGAGCCTTTCCAGGGGGCACTATTGCACCTGAAGCATTAAAAAGACATGTTTACACACCGGAATGGTAGGAGTCTTTATGAGAATATGGAATGCTAAAATTAAGATGCACAGTAATGAGGTCAGATGTTAACTAGCTGGAAGCAGTTACACCTGAGCTATTTCACCTCTGGTGAGATGATACCGTAAGAGCACTCCCAGTACAGCCAATCCTCTCACCATTTTTGTGCATATTGGCATCTTGTGAAGCCACAGAGGGCAGCCCTTCCATCATAGTCCACTGTTTAAAGCGGGATTCTGTTCCAGCTTCTTTCCCTCCCACCATGCCATAATCCATGCTGCTTGAGCCAAAGCCTGTGAAATAAAACCAACAAGCCATTATCATTTGCTGCTTTTTTGTTTAAACGTCCTCAAATGTGGAGGCCCTGCAATATAAATAAGGTAGAATTCAAGCATTAACAAATGGAATGTTTGAAAAGTAACATTACAATAAGCCTGTTAAGTCGGCATGCCACTTAAGGTACACTGTGACATGCTGTTTGTAGTAAAAATTATGCAGTTTTATCAAGAGCTCACATTTCTTGTAACCTTTGTTCTAGTGATTACATATAAATTACTCATTCCATGGGAGCACTTACCTGAACCGTATCCAGGTATTTGTCCTTTGCTCTGTAAATCTGAAAGACCCACATTCAAAGGATTGGGTACCATGCTGTCTATATGTGGCTTAGGCCCAACAGGGTGGGATGGTGAATGCTTCATGCCAGGCTGCCTCTGCTGCTGCTGCTGGAGGGCACTCACCATACGAGCAATCTGCAAAAATATACAAAAACAGGGATGGTACTGAAGAAACAATCTGAAAAAGATTCAAAGGCCTGTGATCTCTCACATGTACAGTGTTAGTACACTTCATGCTTTCACATAACTGACAGAAACAGTGCCCCACCTGTTGCTCCTGCTGCTGTCGCACAGCTTGAGATAACTTCCTCTGGCTCTGTAACAGCTGCTGCTGCTGCTGCTGCTGAAGGAGGAGCTGACACGCCTGCGAGACAAGTGGGGGTGGGAAGGGTGAAAATTCAAAGCACTTGAAGGGAAATCTAACTGCCAGGAGCTGACCACCAGCCAACACTTAACTCAGAACTCAGGCAGAGGCAAATCATTCCTCATCCCTCACAATGAAATAAAATTAACAACAAAAGCTTTACAAAAATATTATCTCTTTTAACTGTTTCTAACTTTACATCATGCAAGAGCATCGGCAGTACTCCCTTTATTGCTGCCACTGAGACTACAAGTTTGAAGAAAATTTCATAAAAAAAAATCAGCCAACTGCTTTCAATATACAAAGACATGGCTGAGAATCATTACCAACCCATGACAACGTACCCAATAATAACAGGGCTGCTCAGATTATCTGCTGGCCTCTAAGAGGGCTGTATTTTCACAAACAACGAGCAGGAAATACTTGTACAAAAAAATCACAGCATCAGTAGAACAAAACAGAATCAGAACCGATGTAAAAAGAAAACTCAGCAGACAATTTGCAAACAGTCTGTTTCACAAGATAATTAGCTACTTACCAATTGAAACTGGGGAATCTGTGGAAGCTGGCTCAGCATGGCAATCTGTTGCGGAGAAAGCTGGGGCCCCACATTGAAAAGACCTGGATTCAAGCCACTGTTGGGGAACTGTTTGAGCATGGAGGCCGAAACCTGCATGGAAACCAATTAGATATCCTCAAGAAATACACTGCTACAGGATAAGACAATGAAATGGAAGTATCTGTATAGAAGAACAGATAGGACACCAATTTTAAATGGTGTTTGGGGAAAGACATTACAGATTTCTTAACACATGACATTTAAACATGCACAGTCTATGGCTTGAGCAGAGTGAATCTCACTCAATTGACAATATACAATATTACATGTGCAGATGCAGACACACACACACACACACACACACACAAAGGTTCCTCCCCCAACCAATTAGTTACTAGAGACTACAGTAGAGTAAAATCCTGATACGTACGCAGCTAACCAGTAATCACAGTACTGCATCATCACATTAAAAACGTACTGCTTGACAAGGAAAAAGAAAGGCATTCAGGCAGTCACTGTAGCAAAGAAACAGTGCCTCACAGAAAGAGTTAATTTCTGTGTATGCTGAATAAGCTATAGTAAAAGACAGGAGTTGGTGGAGAAGAATCCCCCTATTTCTTCCTGCATATTTGAGTTACACAGGTACTCAAGATAATCTCCAAAAGTATTCACCGAGTGCAAAGAAAAGCTAAACTTGTGCGGTTTGAGAGCCTCAAGTCTTCAATAAGAGTTCTGCAATGTAACTGAAACACAAAGCTTGAGACAAACCTGCTTGAAAAAAATTAAGCAGTTTGTCACACTTCAGAGAACTTCTTATTCTTTCTCTTGAGTTTGATTTTTAAATACTTCCCAAAACTCTATGTAAGACACAGGATTTCTGAATTCACCCTGAGTTTTAAAATACTGGTAGAGAGCGCTTACAACCCACTGCCTTGAAATGACAGAAGGCTAATTCTTCTGCAGAATTTCATCCCTCAATGAATATAAAATTCACAGTTGAAAGTGGTTAAAACTTTTATCTACGTTTTCTGTTTCTTAACATCAAGACTATGACAATCTCAATGATGTGCACTGAAGGCTGTAGCTCCTTCCTTTGCTTTCTTTTTTCTTTTCTTTACAAGTAACCAGTTACTTTAAATTCCTTACCTGGGGAGAAAGGAATTGGGGAGGCACTTGCGCCCGGATATTGGGGGAAGGATTTAGTGGCTGCACTGGTGTGTGCATGCCCCTCGATTGTGCTGTGCTGTTTCCAAACAAACCATGATTGCCACCCTATAAAATTAAAGCAGTAGTGAGAAGAATTCTTCAGAATAATGGGTATCTATGCTACTAGCTATTTATAAATAATGAGGCAAGTACTGACTTCAACAGAGTATTGTTTGAACTACTGAAATGTCTGCCCTAAATCAGTAGTGCTGCACCTGCATGAAGACCGCCGTACTACATTTTCAAGATGCAGGCTCTTTCTCTTCTACATTGAAGAGTCATGTTCATGTATTTCAAAGCACATGACTAAGTCTGTGTTTTGTATTTCGCATGTAACATGTTAGGAAACAGAAACTAAGTACAAGGAACAAGCTCAAAAAACATTCCACTAGCTTAAAAGTATAGGAAGACTGTCAGTGAGAATTTTTGGCCACTGTTTCAGAAAAGTGAGGTATTTTATCACACTAGGCTGTCATCACTCAAGTCTGTTACTTTCGCTGAGGGCTTTCCACTAACAAATCAAAACTCAGCATTGTCATGAAAAATTTCCCTGTGATGTGAAATATTCAGCATTCTGGATTGAGATTTTTTTTGTTTTCCTATTTTTCCCTCTTATTAAAGAATATGGTGAAGAGTAGGTAAACTCTCAAATAAGAAAAAAAACCTCTCCTAGTGATTTTTTTCCTTAAGTTTCGTCTTTTTAAAGGAACTTCTGTAGCAGTAAATCCTACTGTACAGAAAGACCAAGAGAATTTGTGATTATGTTCCATTATTTCAGACTCCGAGCACTTTTTCTAACATCTTTCAACAAAAAGCCACAGGAGATGTTATGGACAGTCTCCTACATGTGCAGCTGTGCATGTTGCTTCTAAAAACAGAAGCCAACACACTTCTCTCCTGTACTCTAAAAGTCCTTACATGCCATGATCCTGTCCTTTCTTCTCCAAGACCTTCAGCAACTCCCCTTCTCCACTGTATACAAGAATCCCTTGATCCATACCTGCTTCTGTCATACACTATGGCTTCTAAACAGCACTTTTTTAATCCTCAGTTCTGTTCTCTCTCCATACCAACATCACTGTATCTAACGTAAGTTCATCTTTCTTCAAATCTGAAGTCTTGGAGGTCTTCTCCAAAACCTTTCCTTCCCCTGTATGCCAGAATTTCATAAGTTTTGCCCCCCTTCAGCTGGAATGCTGTGCATTCTCCACTATCCTTTCACTAAAACACAAGTCTCTCATTCTAATTCTGTACTGGAACACTGTGGATCGCCCCATCCACCTGCACTGCATCTTCTCAATACATCTCCTCTTTTAGAAGCAGCTCACCATGTCATACTGAGCATGCAGCAGGAGGATAGACAAAAGAGAAGATAAATCCCAAGAGACAGAGAAGCCTGTATTCTGGAAAAATCTCACTGGGATCAACTGCGTATCGAATGTTTTGAGAAGCTTGGAGCTGCTTCTTCACTTTCAGCTTTCTCTAAAGCTCAGTGGAGTTCCAGACACTGAATTTGAGAACATGTCTACAAATTCTGGATTTAATCTGATGTTCAACACTGCATCACACAGAAACAGAGAGACAACACACAGAAACACCATCATGTCAGGCACATGACTATATAAGCTAGTCCAGTTGTAATACTCAGTTCTATTCTTTAATTTCCTAGCATTCCTGCAATGTTTTCTCCTTGTACAATGCAAAACACAGTATCAAGGAATTGTCCCAACTATAATCAACCACTCCATTTCTTCCCTGCCATTTCTCCACGCACAGAACAAAACCACTGCTACTTCAACCATTTTTAAACGCTGCTAAAATCAGTCCTTTCTATGCTCTGCAGGGAAGGGAGGAAGGAACAGGCACTATGCAAAAGGACTGCAACATTTTATAAGAAAATTTCTACACATGAGGTTATTGGGCAGTCTGGAAAAATTCAGTGTGGGAGGCTGGTGGGGCAAATCAACAGCCTCTAAATAGATTTTAAAACATCAACACATGGTTCTTCACTAACTAACTTCACGACTTCTGAAAAATAAATCTGTCTGCTGCTGCACTGTGATTCAGTAAGTAAGAGGCCAACAAAACCAGAAAGAATACATTTTGATGACAGGAACCAAAGTGGGTGGTTTGATATAACTTAAATTTGTTATTTATTTGGTAGGAAAACAAGTGCAAGCAACCGACTAACCAGGATTAAGCCCAGGTTGCAGCCATATTAACAACGCATCTTATAAGGTGGCCTGCTTACTTGTCTAGCAGCGTAGTTTTGGGGACTGAGCCCTGAGCCGATTGCTCCAAGGCCGACGTTGGATAGTGTGGAACCAGAGGGAGACAGCTTGTAGCTGGGAGAAGGGGAGAAGGGAGAGCAGGGAGCCTCATCCCCAAGGCACCCATCTTGATTGGAGAAAGGCAAAGTCAGCTGAAGCCAACAGCAGGAGTTGGTTAGTGAAGCAACAGAATGCAAGAGGAGAAAAAGAGGGACGGTGAGTGACTAGGAAGAAGCAAAGTTAATTTGTAATAGCAATTACATGGACAAAAGTTCAGACTCAAACGACCACTTAACAATCACAATTCTGGTCCAAGGAGATGATCAATAAATCCCTAGAAGTTTTCTTCTAAGAAAAACATTTTGAGATGTCTGTTGCACTAATAAAGTTCATTTCTGACAGTGGCTGCTACCACTACGGAAACAAACACATCTTCAGTTAACTCCCAATATCAGCATATACCTATGAACATAAACTGTTTGGAAAGCCTAAGGTTTGCTAGTGGTATTTATTACATGGGCCACCAGAGGGAGTTGACAAAACTGCTTTTGGCCTGTTATACCAAAATGGAGGAGTTTTAAAAAAAAAAAACAGCTCAGACATTAACACACCTACAGAATTTTTACATATTGTTTCCCACTTTACATATTATAAAATATATTTTAAAAAACACAACAACAAACATTCTGAATCTATTGGACAATCTCCATAATGTGAAACAATTAGTATTTGGTAACAACAGTGAAAGCTTCTACTTAAAACGGGCAAGAATATGAAAGAAACGCTAACGTAACATACAACAGATGTCACAGAGAAACAGATGTCATACAGAAGCTCACAGCACACAGACATACAGAAAAAAGGCTTGCAGAATTTAGAAGGGGTGTTTCCAATGCATCACAGATATCAAAGCAGAAAAAAACGTGGAAGACTGTGATTACTTATGTTTACTTAGATCTAAAACCAATTTTTTTACAGTAGATGACTGTAGTCAGTAACCAAAAGAATCACTGTGATGAAACCTGTAATGAATTTCATTACTACCAGTAATTTACCCTTCCAAGAAAAACAAAAGAATTCCTTCCTGATCATTTAAAAAAAAAAAAAAAGGCTATTCTAAAATAAAAAGCATTTTTCTACCTAGATAATTTAGCTTGTTTGTACATACCTGACTCCTCTGTTTTATAAACACATCCATTCTACAAACATAACTCCCTCACACCTTTTATTGTTGAGTTCATCCATGGTGACCGGATCTTTAGCGCTTCCAGAGGAATAGGATTAAAACTATTACCTCAAATACTGATTTTAATTTATCTAAAGATATTTCTCTCACCTTCTCAAAATAAGGCCCACTATCTGTGGTTCCCATGTCTTTGGAATTAGGTGGACGGAACCCAGATCGATCCTTTCTCATTATGTCATTAAAATCCCCGAGATTCATGGCTCGTTTATCTACCTCAAACTTCTTATCTGGGAGACCACCTGCAGAAAAGAACAAAGAAAGCATAATTAGTGCCAATCATATCCAATGCCTTGCATAACATCAGGTTCACAGCCAAAGAAAAAGTCTGTAAGATCAGATTTGTCTTATTTACATCTTGTACTAAATTAGAAGATAAATCTGATTTATACAGCAAACAGTTCTCACCAAAGGATGCTGAAAAAATAAAGGAGGAAGTTTCATTTTAAGACTGAACAAACCAATCCAGGGAAGTATGAATAATTTGGTCAAAATTCTCCTGCAGTAATGTGAACTTAATCCTTGAACAACAACAATCTACTGGTCTACCATAACTTCCCTGCACCAAGTAATCAATCTCTCTCAGCCTGCAGCAATTATACAACCTGAAAGAGACGCTTTTCAAACAACTTCAAGTCTCCTGACATTGTTTACTGAGTAATGCAGTGAAGCATGAGAATGAGATTTTAATAACAGATGAGGAAACTACCACTCGCAGTGGACAAGACATCTTTCTTTACAAGCATATGATCAGCCAAGTCCTGACCAAAGGAAGTTGCTGCCTTACATGCAACGCAGTCAAAGAACAATTCTTTCTGTCATACTTGGCACTTGGATCAGATGAGCAGTGTTATGCTGAAGTAAATGGAAAACATATTAATTTCAAAGTATAAGCAAAGTGGTAGAACCAAGCTTTATTTGTATTTTCGGTTTTAAATAATTGTGTTTAGTAGAACAGATGGCCTTTACAAGAATAGTTCAAAAAGCCTGTCACCATATTTAGCCAAAACTTCTGACTTTAATAAAGGAACTTGGTGATGGATACGTTATCCTACCACTGACAAACGCTGAAGTCTTTATTATACACAACAGACAACTAATGATTGTAAAATCCTGGAAATACTTACCTTCTCAAAAAAGATTCTCAAAGGCAGTATCTCTTGTTAATGTCCTATTGCATACTGTTAATATTTATAGGTCTCCTACTGCCAAGGACCTATGAAATCAACCACTAATTACATGGGTTTTTGTTTTCAGTACAGCCTTGAGAGTTGATCCAGCTTCATCTTCTCAGATGACTTCAACATCATTTATCACAAGAACAGTGACCTATCACCTCTGCAATTAGCAAGAACACTTAGGCACAAGCAAATATCATCTACATAAAGAACTGTCGAACAGGTTAAATGTTTTATCATCTTTGTAAAAGAAGACACTTCAGCAGATTTTTTTCTCTTCACTGCTAACAGCGCTAAGAGACACTGTGAGAACCAGGAGATGAAACAAGAGCTTGAAAGATCAATTTCCATGCCTGATGAAGAAAAGAAGGTATTAAGAATACCTTTCTCACCACATGCACTCAGCATAAAGGAAAAAAAAATCCGTAAGTATATACATACAAGAATCAATATGGTAAAAAAAAAAAAAAACCAACAAAAAAACAACCAGTGTGGCAAAAGTTATACTGAAAAAAAAACGTTTGCAATATGTTTTCTAATTGACCACAAAAACTAAAACATCAGAAAGATACTGGTTTTATATTTTTGCCATTAAGTCACAATATCCATGACTACTCAGCAACCATATTGAATTGTTACACTCTGGTTACAGCTTTGTTACGTATCTACAGTTGTATACAGTATGAACTGAATTTGAATCAAGAGTAATGGAAATGAATTTCCCAGTTTTTATAGATGAGTTGAGAATTCCATGATCTACAGAGGTTGCTTCTAATATACTAAAGAAAGAAGACAGAAGCGGCTGTCAAACAGAATGAGACGTTAAAATACTAAGTGGTCCTGACAAGCTACGTACTGTAGTATCAAATTTCACATCTCAGGACTTTTGTCAGTAGATAAAAGCTGCATCCTATTTCCTATTTCCAAAGTTCAACAAGCTGCCTGTTGAAGAGATCTGATAACAAACAAACAGGCAAGTAAATCTGCCTCAGGCATTCTACTGATCCATTTCTTTTCTCTCTTGGACAGTACAGTACCTTGCAACCAAAGCAACATATTTTTCAAACAAGACTGAGACCCACATAGTAAGAATTACTATGGCAATTACTATGACAACTGGACCTATTTTAAGAGGCGTGATGATCAGAGCCAAGTTACTCTGTGCATACAAAAGCCTACGTTTTCTTTGATACACGTGGTCTCCAAGCACAGATTTAATGGAGTTCAATGCATATTTATCCACAAACTGGGAAAATACTAAGCTGGAGCTATCTGGCTACTAAAGCTTGGCATGTTGTAAACATGACCAAAATCCAGTTGAAGAACAAGACTACCTGATAACAAAGTCCAGCCTTTGAGGTTTAGATAGTAATTACAGGCTGAACAAACAGCTTATACTGTTCACAAGCAACATAAGCAAAAAAGATCAGAACTTCCAAGCAGAGAATAAAGTAACACAAAAGCTGTAGAAAAGTCTCAGTTACATTCTTATTCTTTGAAATAGAATACAAACTATAACAAACACATGTATCTAGGATCAAAGATGTTGCCATTAATGGACAAGTTAAAGAACAGATGTGCAACACATCAAGATAATGCAACCTTTCTGCAGCATTCTCACAGAATATTCTGAGTGTCTAATGCTCTTCCTCACAAGGTCTGATAGCTTTAAGATCCTCGAGAGCAGAAAGTTTCAAGGATCCAAATTAATTTGGAGACAAGGAATAAAAAGAACTATAATCAGCGTAAATCAGGCTACTTAGAGAAATGTGACACAAGCAGAGTCTGAATGCAGAGGCCAAAGAGGATAGAAAAAAAGTTCGGCTATTTTCCCCATAACTATGAATTACTATAAAAAGATAAGGAGTCCTTAATTGCTAACAGGAAGAAAGAATTTGTGGAAAAAGGAACTTTCATCTTCTATAATGTGTGATGCAGCAGAAAAACCATCTCTTTTAAGAAAGCAGTATTTTTTAAGCCAAGAGATACTGAAAATCTTCAGATTGCATTAAAATACTAAAACTGGAGCTGATACCAAACGTACGCCTTGATTATTGCAAATCTACAACTTCACTACCAATGAAGATTAAAGCATGATCCAAACGATCAATCTTTTTTGGTTGAGAAAAATCCCAATTCCATTACAAGATGCGATGCCTACAGCTGTGGCCAATGCTGTTGACAGCTCTGGTGCAAAGAGGGTCAGCATCAGACCAGATGCCTTCCCACTGCCACTTATACAAAAATTATCCACATATACAAAAATTAAACTACTTCATGCATTTGACTTTAACTGGACGAGGTCTGTCTTTGCAAGCAAGGACACAAGGCAACCTTCCTGCTTCTGTAGATTCCGTAGACTGAACACAGGAAGGAGACCTTCTTCCTGTTTCTAAGTACCTAAGACTGTGCTGTTTATGTTTTTATCTTTACTGAGTCTCCAAAGGACTCAATAAAAAAGAAAAAAAGAAGCTCTAAAATTGGATCATTTCTTTTAATATATGCTTTAAGGATCTTGCAGGGAAACAGCTCAAATGGCAGAAGAGTTCAGAAACGTGTGGTATTTCTACCACAATACAATGTCAGTGACTATTCAGAAACAATCTGAAAAAAAAACAAAATGTAAAACCAAACTTGATTTCGAGAACAAAAAAATTCTGACAGTTTACTTTGCAGGCAGTCTGCCAAAGAAAAAAGTCGTGGCAAATTCCAAGGTGATTAAATAGGATTAGGTAATACAGTTAATCCAAGTGGTCAAATTCAACTTCTCATTTAGGTTCATGCTTTCCCCTTGCTCCACTCCACTTAAGCAGTGCAGGATTTGCGGTGAGGTTATCTATAGGGAAAAATCTGGTTCTACTGAGCAAATAATTCATAATAACCTGAGGCAAGCAACTGAAGAAATCACCACAGATAGTCTTAACTTGCATCACCTCCAGGGACCTAAGCTAATTGGAATGTCCTACTGTCAAGAGCAACAGGAAAGAAAGACCCTCACTTTCTTGACATTGACGATGAACATGAACTGCATAAATCAATACAGTCTCTTAGGATGCCCCTTCCCCAGGTTACAGTTGTGTTCTGTACAGGTATACATCCCAACGTTGCATTCTAGCACTGGCTGTGTAAGTATTCAAAGCTTGCAGCGAAGATATCAGATGGCATCTATCACCACGTCCCTCTCTCACGAGGAGTGCTAAAAAGTAAGGATCAAACCTTTCCAAAGGAAAGCATATCATCTACATGAAAATACTACATGTGGTCTCATATTTCAATTAAATTAAATTATACATACCTACAGACAAGTCCATCTTATTGCCTGGAATGTCCTCAGTTTGACTCTGGAAGAAAAAAGAAAGTCAGTTCTGACTTCTTTGAAATGCTGAGGGATGTTTCTGAAAGGAGTCCTTGATGGTTAAAGGTGTAATGAAGGAAAAACATGTTTGTGCCAACTGCAGTTCCATTCTAAACTATAATTTAGCACACAAAAACTCCTGATTTCAGTTTGGGCACACCTCATCCCAACCCCTCAGCTCTGTATGCGGCGAGTTTACAGAAATGAAACCAGACACACAACACAAGCAACAGACAGAGAAAGATGGATAGACAGCTGCTCTGTGAAATGAACCTCTGTCCTCATGTTCCAGTGGTCAAGAGAAGAAACACTGAAAATAGCGGCCAAAATGATAGCTCATCCTCATGACCCGTCCAGTCATCAAATCTTGAAATGCGCTGCCAAGTTACTCTTCAGTTGGCAGTGTGGGACAGTGTGTTCCCATAGCTTTCAGAAGCATCTACGCTCTAGCAGACTCAGTTTGAGCCTTGCAGCCAAAAGTTTGTACAAACTAATCCTCGCCCTGTTAGTGACACTTTGTGCAGCCCTGGCTTCTCACATAGTCTCTACATTATGATCTTTTGCTAGCAAGTATTATTACTCCTGCATCAGAGTATTACAGTTGGTGCAATGTTCGGTAAAATATTTGACACAGGGACCACATCAGAAGTTCCTCAGCATTTCTGTGTGTTGGCATTTTTATAATATACTACTTTGTAGATTGGTCTTTTCTCTCCATGACATCCCTCTATTTATTCACCTTTCTAATTCATCCTTAAATACCATTTAATATTGAGCTCCTTCTGTCCTAAAAAAAGACCCTGCTGCACATTACTTAGTAAAAATAATTAAGACACAGCGTTGTAACTCTGCTTCTCTGGGAAATGACTGAGCTTCAGAAACCTGAAGAGTCCTGGAAAATCATAGACGTCTGATGATATAACCATGAGCTGAGGCCTCTATCTGGAGTGTTCTAAACAGCACTTTATGAAAAGCCACCAGTTACAACTGTCATAAAGTAGCTTTAAAGTGTGTAAGTTTGTGGGTGCTTTTTTTATCTTTTTATTTTTAAGGAACCATTCTTACTAGCAAGAAGTTCTGGATACCCAGCTACTACTGATATTAGAGCAACATGCCTACAAAGCAAATGCAGGGTAAAAAGTAACACACTTGAAAGTGAGCCATCATCTCACTGATTTAAAACTTACAGCTTTTTTTACAAATTGTGTATTAAATTCATAAAAAATTCACTTACTAGCAAGCCCATATTTGAAAACTGTTTGGATATAGGGTTCATCCATGAATCACTATTTCCTCCTTTTAATGAGCACTAAAAAGAGAAAAAAAAAACAGACATTTTTAAACATCTTTTCCATTTCTTAAATTCTGTTTTATCCCTGCGATGGGAAGTGTTGAAAGAAAATCCTAATATCTGAGAAATTTATCTCTGTAACAAACAGCTTTACATTTTTTGCGCAGCTGGAAATGTTTACAAAATACTTTTTTTTTCCTTATAGAATTGCACACTTCCAGGTATACTGAAGCAGATGAATACTTGCTGTTTAATACATTCTTTAGTCCATCACAAAGATCTTTCCTTGGCTTTCTTCCCATCACTATGGGCTCTCTTTCATGGGCACTGTGCTGACCTGCCTTTCAATCTGGCCTTACTGCAACATGCAGATAATCAAAGTCAAAACCGAAACAGTCAGAAATCAAATTGATTTTAAAAAACAAACAAAAACCAAAAAACCTGCACAGTTCCTTTGGAGGTTAAAAAAAAAAAAAAAAAAACAACCTTTAAATGAGAAAAAAAAATCATGAGAACAGTTATTCCAAAATAGGAATTGTAAAACCCCAAACCATCCCACAAGAGTATTTCCTTGTCCTTGGAAATTGATGCCCTTGGAAATTTGCTCTCACCTTTTAAGCCTGCCCTGAATATCTGATTAGAAGCAGAGAAAGCTCAGTCCTTCTAATATTAATACAACATCAAATGTTACTGTTATAGAGAACTTTAACATGTATACAAGCCTTAGAAAGCAATTCATTTAGGACTGTAGCCAAGATCCTAGTCAAGGCTGAAATTTAACAATAACAAACACAAGTCAGACCCAAATCCAAGTAGAAACTGGAGCCGTGTAGAAACTGGAGGGCACTGCCAAAGGGCCTGTGGATTCTGAACTCCAGCAGGCTATGCAAGCAGAACAGCAGCAGTTTAACAGATGCACCAAGAACAGATGAGCAACAGTCCTGAGATACTAACCGCTCAGTTTCACTTAGCAATGGCTCTGCAGCCTTCATAGCAAGAGAATATGACACTTTTTGGCAGACCTATTAGTCACAACAGGTGTAACACATTAGAACAAATCCAAAAACCTCATATTTTTTATGCTGCTCTACCAGGCACCTTTCTAGCTGAATTCTGTATAATACCTCTTAAAAGAATAATTAGTAGAAATGCTCTAACACATTAGTCACACTGCTTTCAAACAACACTGTAGTTATGAATCATTCGAGTGTTTTACCTTTATCTGTGTTTTCTTTCCTCCTTGCCCCCAGCTTGTTGAGTTGTGGGAGGAACTGCTTCCCTGAGAGCCTGCTGTGTTCCAGACTCCTCCCTCCTCCTCCTCTTCCCAGCTGGAATGACGCGTGCCTGTTACTGGCCCATCACTCTCTCCCCAGCCATCTTGCATAGATTTAGAACCTTGAGAAGAAGAAAGAGAAGCTCAAAAATAAGCCCACAATACCATGCAGCAGGTGACTAGATGCTGCATTAGCTGAAATTGTCAGAACTGCAAAAAGTGAAATACAGAAGTGTATTCACTCCAACAGCAGTAAAAACTTGTGTATGAACTCCACAATCCAAGAGATCTGGTGGCATGTTAGTATGTCTTATTTTGCAAGAATTCTCAAGCAACATTAAATCTTTAGAAGAAATAATGATCAACACAAACTTCTCTCTTGCAACTACTGCTGCATTTGGATTCTTTAAAAGACAACCGATCACTTCCTTATGTAAATGAAAGACTCCAAAGACACTTAAGAAAAAAAATCCAAAGGGTGCTGAGGACTCTGGCTCCTGATTTGTGAATAATTTCCTGCCTTCCTTCAAAACTGTACCACATATCCACCACGCCGAATCCTTTCACAGAACACAGAAATGAAGAACTTAAAAGAGCAACAACAAAGCAGAATCTGAAGGAAAGGACCTGACATTGTGCTCTGACATAAGCAACACCAAAACAAGTTTAATCCCTCAAAAATCTCTTTCATTTCCAGCCTTAACAGTAGCACTAAAAAGCCTCATTAGCAGTACTGTTTAAACAGAGATATCATTACCAGAAAGTTGGGTTCCATCATACAAACTCATGCTAAGGGCTTCTTGTCCCTGTTGCCTCCTTTTGTTGTTACTCTCTAATAACAGCCGCCACGAAACTTAGAATTTTAAGTCTTCTAACAAGCCAATAAGAGCCCAAATCTTTTCTTGTCCACTGTCCAACCACTTTCCTTCCTGCTGCAACTTCTTCATCTGTGCATTTCTTCTCCAAGCACTCATCTCCTTTAGAAAGGAACTCTACCATCACCACCTTTCTCTTCACTAATCCTTCAATTGTCTGGGTTTTGAGAGTGGAAATGAGGAATAAGAACTTAGCAGGAAATCTCAATATAAATAGCAGTCAGGAAATGTATTTAATCTGTCAAGGGGAAATCTGCCTGTATCAGTCTGAAGATAAGTACAGCAGCTTTTCATGGCAACTTAGGAGCTACCTTAAATCTCACCACAGATAACAACTGAACTACTTCACAGGAAACTCAACCTTTCGACACACTTTTGTGCACCAAAACTCAGACCTGCTTAGGCACCACATTGGCCCAAGCATAAAAATCTGCCTCTTGATCCTTTAATCATGCTACTTACACAGAAAAAGCTACAGGCTTTAACTTACTTCCAGCCAGTGTTTAAATATAGTCCTATGATCCTGGTTTTAACTACATGACCAGAGAGAATTTTCTGCATTGACAGCTCTCAGGTCTGAGACACTTGAACATGAATCAGAACAGAAAGAAGCCTTCCTTGTCAGCAGAGCTCCTGCTTTATTTTTTTCACGTGCTGAGTGAGAAGGCACAATGACATACAGTAAGGAAATGAAGCTCTGAAGGTACCAACAAAATTATGTTGTCACAAAAAAACCAAACAACTCCTGTCAGAGAACTCCTATGCAGTGCTGATGAAACTTTGTAATTTTAATTTTTTTTTTAACAAGCAGGCAATGAACTAGGCTTAAGTTTCTGCACGTGCAACTTAAGGTCAGATGGAGCCTATAGCACAGTACAATTGAAATGCTACATGCAGTTACACAAAGGTAGGTAAATGCAAAACCTCCAATCCTTAGCTAGCCAGATAAAGAATTCAAAATCCAAATAAGTTTTCTCAAAATCCACATGCCTCTATTCATCAAATGCAAAATGGAGCTCACACCAATCATGCTCACACAAATAACCAAAAGTACTCGGTTGCTGGACAACTGGATGTAACGACACCACAGGGCAAAAAAAACCATCAATCCCATTTTATGTTTGGAGTATTTCAGGTCCTACCAAAACCCTTCTTTCCATGGAAAGCCATCACAGCATATGTGATATAATGGAGCAAATCAACATTTCAGAGACTTTAAACCACATGACTTCTCATCACCGTTTAGTTTTTATATAAACCTGTCATGATTGAAAAAACACATCAAACAAAAACACAATCCATAAGACAGTATCATATGGACACTCACATGACTTCAGTTAAGATGAAACCTTCACACCAACTGCACAGACTCCTACCACTGGAGTTAACAGTACTGTGAATAAGGACTGCTATTAGCCAGCACTGTAGAATAATGGGATATAATGCCAATGGCTTTCACAAGCACTAACGGCACAATTTCTGTCTTGACCTTATCTATGCAAAGTTAAGAACAGAATATTCTCTGAATGTACAACTGAGCACTCTCCCAAGTGGTAACTTTTACTCTGCCTCACGTTTCTGTACTTCAAGCAGCTTTCCTACACTAAGCTCTACGCTGTTTGGTTGCATGATTCTCTCCTGTCCTACCTCTTCTTCATAATACATACAGGAAACCTATTTTCACAACCTTTTCTGCTCATTTAGTTCTTTTGGGGTTGGTTGGGTTTTTTTTGGTCACACCTCACCTCCCACTTCCTTCTTTGGCTCTCAACTGTAATTTTCTTGTCCAGCTGATGCTAGTCTTTATTTCCTCTCTTTACTTTCAACCATAAATTACACCTTTGCAGGCTTTTTGCCCCAATTTCCTTTTCCAGCTTACCCAAGATACGAAATATCTCCCCTTAGTACACTGAATAATATGGTTTTCTCCTTTGTTCTGTCTGGGTGCCAATTAGAAAGGACTTGGTAGAGCATTCACAGTACACAGGAGAATGAAGATCCCAGTTCTTAATGCTGGTGACATACTTTAACAGCCAACACAGGGAAAACCCCCTGTATTTTGCTCTTCCTGAGGCGGAAACAGCTTATACACAAAGCACATAAACATATGCTGTAGCTTTTTGGTTATGTCACCATATGCAGACCAGCTAAGACAAGCAAGTGACTATTTGTAGTCTTGGAAGACTATTTTAATTATTTAAAAATCCACAGATTTTTTAATGGATTCTTAATACCTCAGAGGCTCTTATTTTGGCTACACTTAGGTGCCTTTTCACAAAGGAAGGAAGATGATCCATCTACAAAAATTCTAGCATCCTGAAAAGAGCCAAGTTTGTCTGACAGGTACAAGAAGTACCACGGCCACCCAATAAAGGTTTCAATAGATGTTACTGGAATTTTCCAGTTTTGTTTCATAAATGGCCTAATTGTTTGAGTGTGGGTAAGAGCAAATGACAGAACAGCAAACAATCCTTACACAGCATTTCACCCCAGACAATCACATGCTGTAAGAGTAACTTGTAACTGCAAAATCTTACCACTTAAACACTGAAGTTCAGAAACAGTGAGTATTATCAGTATTTCCTAATGGAACCTTAATAACCAAAAGTCACAGTCTTTGGCTATAACACTGCTATGCTGTATCAGAGGGAGATTGCTTTGTTTGCCCCATTTTCCTTAAGAGCAGCGAAACAGAAGTTCTACCAACAGTTGACATCAGGAATAACTTCCATACAAATCTAACTTGACACAGTAGGATTTTAACTTCAAAGTAATTTTTTTTTAAAAAAGGATCTCATTCATGGAGAAGCATAGCTGCAGGCAGGTAATATCTAGAAATATTCAGCCATTTAGGTTAGGCCACAAGGGGAAGGTCGATTTATGAGTCTTTCACATTCATGCAACAAGAAAGTCCATTCAAAGGCACTTCACACACCTCTACTGTGAAACGTTTCTATAAACTGCACATTCCTTTTCCTAATGTGATCAGAAAAGGTAATTTACCATGTAACAAGTTTGTACAGTGTGCAGACAGAAAAGATGACATGAGAAAAAGAACTGCTTCCTCACTCAGATGCTCTAGTGCTTCAACACTTGCACAAATCAAAGCTGTCCGTTTAAGCGCTTAGGTGAAGAACGCCTCCGTTACCTTAAAGGTAAGTAGCCAGTCATCGGTAAGCACTTAATCACTCATCCACCAATATCTTACATTACATTCAGCATTGCTTCTAGGCCTCAGATAACAATTCCTCCATGGGTGACCTATATCAAAAAGCCAAACGCTAGAAGTCTCCAGGACCACTGCAAATAAACTAGGATCTGTCCTATACTCACTAGATTTCATGGCATTCGGGGCGTTGGAAGGTGCATTCCCCCAGCCTGTTGTCGATGCTCCTGTATCATCTACTTCACCCCACCCGGGACTGGTTTCATTTGGCTCACCCCAGGCGGACGTACCATTATCTGGAGCAGGCGGAGTGCTTTTGCTCCAGACTGCACAAAGGAGAAAGAGTTTTCATTACAGACCGTTTAGACAACGAACTATTTACTGCAGTGCACCATGTCATCATTCTACTGCATTACGTCTGCTGAAGACTCTGAGGTCTCAATAGTGTGGGTGAAACAGAATCAAAAACTGTTCGTATCAACTGTTCATGGTGGGCTCTGAGCTTCAGGTATGAAAAGAAAGAATATAAGGATGAATAATATTCTTCTCTCAGGTTAAATACGAACCTAACCCTACTTTGTCTTCTGGTGAACTTCTTTTACTGAAAGCACCAGACCATTTGGGGTTTTCATATACTGAAGAACAACTAAGAACATAACAGTACACCTCACTCATTTCCAGGCTATGCAGGGTTGATTTCTTGGTTTTGTTTTTTTTTTTTTTGTAATTATTATTTCAAAGAAGAAAATACGTCGCTAAATATTCTTCATCATACAGTAGAACCAAATTGAGCTAAGAAACTAAACCAGATGCTCATTCAGTGTCAACTGCTATTAACCATGTTTCAAAGCAAACAGTTTTTGACTCAAAACAAATACAGAATTTTTCCCTGTTTCTCTAGTAATTAAATAAAAGTTCTGTAAGAATTCAACCCTTCCCAGATAGAATACTTGCCAGCTAACACTTTTTTTTTTTTTTTACTGGCAAGCTGACCGGTCTTCAGATCAAAGTTATTAAGGCACAATAAGCAAAGGACTATTTGATTCAAATTAATGACACTTGAATTCAGCACCCAACATTCAAGTAAGAAATGGCTTTTCATTATGAAATAATGCTATTAGCTATAGGCTACAAGTGTACCTCTTATGCAGAAGGGTTACGATCATAGAAATTTGCTGAAGAAAGGAAGGAGTACCTGATGCTTGTGATTTGCTAGTCATTGGAGTAGGCAGGCTCTGTTCCCGTGGGGCCTGTCCTCCTTGTGAGTTCTTGTCCCACAGGTTCACATTCTTGTAGTTATAACTGCTAGGATCTCCCCACGCTGAAGTGCCATCATCAATATCCATTTTCCGACTGATTGACTGTGGAGAAGGTTCTTCCCAGCCACTAGGCTCCTCGTCTTTGGGGGCAGCTGGTTGTGGTCCGCTGTTCCAGTTTGGGTTCGGAGGTCGCCCATTACTTGGAGTTTGTGGCGGTGGACCCCAGGAACCAGAAGTCTCCTGCTGCTGCTGCTGTTGTTGCTGCTGCTGCTTGTTCCAGGAGTTGGGCTGTCGACCCGTCTCGTTCCACGTTGAATTTCTTTTACAATCGTCCCAACCACCCTTCGAAGCAGAGCCTGTATTTGCACCATTACCCCAAGTTCCAATCTCATTTTGCCCACCTTCACCCCAACCAGATGCTGGCTTATTTCCCGCACTTTCCCAGTTGCTGTTTTTCGCTTGGTCAACTTCCTCTCCCCAACCGTTCTTTCCAGAAGACCATCCTTGATTAGGCTGCCGTCCACCCCACCCCTGATCCTTACTAGAGCTGTCATTCCAAGAAGATGATGATTTCTCTTCTTGTCTTCCCCCTCCCCAATTAGATGAATTGGGGTTCTTATAGTCATTCCATCCTCCAGTATTTTTGGGGTCCTTCCACTCTGTTGGGGTTGAGAGCTCACCCCATCCAGACTTGATTTGATTGCTTTGGCTGGGTACATCGCCCCAGCCCCCTGAGTTCTTTGTCTGTGTGGCAGAGCTCTCCCACCCCTCAGTTCCTTTGTCAGACTTCCCCTCAGGCCGTGGCATCTCTTCAATATCCCATACGGTATCTTGCTTAATTTGTGTTTGGCCCCAGCCAGTGTTTGAAAGCACTCGGGGGTCCAAATCAGTCCTGCTCAGCAAAGTCTGCAAGACTGCCTGGCAATCAGGATGTGTAGGCCTATATGATCGGCGTCCAGAATTGTGACTGTCACTACTTCCTGCTTTGTGGTTGCTTCCAGTGCTTTGACCTCCAACCTCACTTCCTGCAGAGCTGGAAGATCTTCCCCAACAGGGAGCCTGGGAATTGCCTTGGTTTTCAGGAAGAGGGTGGCCTTTTTGATTGTCCCATGCTCCAGTGCTAGAATTTGGTTGGTTTGGACCACTCCATTCTCCAATCTTCAGTTCATCAGACCCAGACAGCTGTTTCCATTCTCCCTGAGAGACCCCAGATGTTAATTTGTTCCCTTCACCCCATTTGCTTTCATTTGCATGCTGAGGGCCAAAGTTCCAAGACCCACCACCCGTAGACCGGTTATTGTTATCCCAAGAATCGCTTCTTGACCCATTAGATTTTTGAACAGAAGCTCCTTTCCAGGAGTCCTCCCTATCCTTTCCATTGTTCCCATGGTTTCCAGAATTGCTCTGTCCAGAGACTGTGTCAGTTCCAGAAGACCCCCTAGCTGTACCCCAAGACCCAACACTCCCAGTCTTTCTTTCTCCAGTGCTTTGTGAAGGGGCGTCAGTGCTCCTGGAAGGGTTCCCCAAGCCCATTTCAAAGGGCATTCCCTTATTCTCCATAGGGTTTGGTGAACTTAAGTTCAAGGAGTTAGTGTTTCCGTTTTTTGGTCCATCAGTGTTATGAATTTGAGCCTGTTCTCTGCCAGAGACAAAGTTAACACCCGCATTTTCCATCTTTGACTGCTGTTCCCTAGAGGTCTGACCTACTGTGCTAATCTGTGCATTGGAGCTACCACTATCAGATTCCGAAGTCCCTTTCCTAGAATTGCCCTCTTGGACCAGTGCTGGCCAAGCAGACGGGTTGCTATTTGGGTTAAAGTTGCTGAAGCCAGAACCAGAACCAATTCTATCTTGTCCAGTCAAGTTCCTCCAATTACTTAGTCCATTGTTACTCTCGGCAGCAGGGTTGGAAGATTGAACAGATTTAGCCTTGGGATCAGATTTCCAGGCCCCAAGATTACATTCATTTCCAGCGCTTCCAGACTGGCACTGGCTTCCTTTTCCTTTGTTACTAGTGGTGCTTCCTGGCAGAGTGTTCTTCTCCAAGCCAGGGTTCGAGGCACTGTTGTTATCGGTGGTGTTTTCGGAAGAAGACTCAGCATCTTTGCTGGCGATACAAGGCCACTCTTCCATGTCAGACCCGTCTACAATCACCTTGTCCCAGATGTGAGTTGGGTTGGCGTTGGTGCCGCTGTTGGAGGAGGCTCCAGGACCCCAAGTGGAATTTGCATAATTTGAAGCAGCAGCACCTCCAATTGTTGAATCTAAAAAGAAAAAAAAAGCATAAAAAAGACCCCAAAAGGCCATTAATATTCAATGCTCTCTACAAACACTGAACATCACATTTTTGACACCACTGACTATTGATTCGATTAATACATTGATCCTATTCTCATGCACATGTCACAGAGTTGCTTAGGAAGAACAAGAAGCTAGAAAAAACCATTAAAAATACAGATTAAAAATGCATTTCAAGAAATTCCCCAGAAGCAGTTTGCGGGCATCTGAATTATGGTTAAGTCTCTCTGTGTCTTACAGACCAGCTGATTCAAGTTCAACAAAACAACTGCAACTCACTAAATGAACCTGTATGGTCACTACAGGCACTAGTTGTAAACTTCTCAAAAACAGATGAAATCATACTACGTGCAGAACAAGAATATATATGTGCACACACTTTTATGCATGCATGTTTGCATAGTCAAGTAGGAGACTACATGATGGAGTTCAAGAAGCATATGGTCTGATGTTTTGGTGATCCTGTGTGGAGCCAGGAGTTGGATTCAGAGGTCCTTATGGGTCACTTCCAACTAAGGATACTCTATGATTCTGTGACCGATTCAACAAAGCAACCAGTATTTCTGACAGACAGAAAGGTAAAAGATGAAAAACATAAAAGGAATATAAAGCTGAAGCCTTTAGCTTCAAATACATCTTTTTTTTAAGTTGATTTTGCTAGCAGAACTTTCTTTACACCCTTACAAAACAAAGAGTTTTCTTTCCCAAAGCTATGCTGAAAAGAGTAAACCAAGAGTCAAACCTACACAAATCATAATTTCTCTGTAGTAGCATGCAAGCTGTATTGAGCATGTAATTATTCCACATTTCTATCACTCTACATAAATCACATTTTGTGGTTTTGTGAGAAACTGAATCAATCTCTCCACCACTAGACAAAAGCTAACAAGATATCAAACATTTCCTCCTCTCTTTTAACTGATCTACTCCAAATTTGCCAAGTCTCACCTCTCATTTGTGACAGTTCCAACAGCCCTTTAATTAAGTCAACTGTATTCACAAACTCAACAGCACACTGTCCATTTCTTGATATGTTAGCTTTTGCTAACACTGCATTGTATAGGGCAACCTCCAAGTCCAATAACTCTTAAGAGTCAGTGAAAGAAAATGACAGGAGAAATAACTAGGAAAAGGACCACAATGTCAAGGTATTTGTATACAGCTTTAAAGCACATAAATTAATAGCGCCACAATGAAGCCTCTGTCAATGCTAACAGCATAATGTTTGCATATGTACAAATAGTTCTCATCAATTTAAGAAGTCAGGCAAGTTGACTTTCCCTTTCACCCAAAGTTACCTTTGCTCATCTATATAATTTCATTTCATTTCATTTCTACTTCTATGTGCTTCTCTATATAGCGCCATTTACTTTTCTACACATCCGTAATACAGAAGAACTTGAAACTGCCCACAAATTCTCTGTAATGAAGACTGAACACTCCCCGTTCTACAAACTCATGCTGAACACTAATAAAGTTATAATGACTTATAAAAACAGTTGATTTTTTAAAGTACATGTGTTATGTACTCAAGAGTGAAGACCAACATTTCTGATTACTATTAGTAATAACGGAAGCTTTCAAATTTGATGAAGTCTGTCTTCATCCATTAACCCTAGGCCACCAAAATCCAACAAATCACGCAGTTCCCATGCTCACCCTGTTCCTTCTGTTATTTTAATGTCAATTGCAAACTTAAGAAGAGCAAGGAAGTGCAATTCCATCCTTTTAGTACAGTGAGTAACCTCACCCTTCCCTCCTCACTCTTTTTTTTTTTTCAATTAAAAACGTTTACTTTTAATGATGAAAATAAGGAACTGAAATAAGTGAAAGTACTGAAATGGAGTCCAGAAACAAAGATTCAGTTTTGGTGTGAGAGACCATCTGGTGATTCCTGGAGGATACTATGACGACTGAAAGATGTTCACCAATAGAATTTAAGCTTTGTTTTCAAAAAATGTCTCGCACGTTCTGAAGATGACTCGTAGTAGAAAAATGATATACAATCCTCTACATGACAGCATTGCTACAAGACAGTAGTAAGCTTGGCAAACAGAAGTCATCTTTCAGGGGATTAGGGTTTTGTCATCTTACACTGCATTCCAATTCTGGCAGTAAAACATACATGTGAACAAGGATTAGGTCTTGACCTTCTATATTAATAATTGCTCTTGCTGTAGTTGTTCAGTTCTGTTTGTTTTCCCTTGTTTCGTATAGAAGCTGCACTGCTACAGGACAGCAAAATAATAATTTTTTTAAAATGGATCAGTTACTGGCAATCGAAGACTTCACCAACACCACCTATTGCCATTTGGTGAATTTAACAAGGAGAAGAATTACCTAAATTATTTTCCCCTTTGGGAATCTGCCTTCTTGCCTGCATTTGTGTGTGTGTGTGATGAGTTCATCATAATACATGGCTGCTTGACAAAGTTAGGTCCAAATCTGACACTCAATTTTGAAACAGCCAGGATCCCAGAAGGAACTGGTGACAGGAGAGGCACGGCAATATCATGCTTCCATAAGCAATTTCCTGAAGCCTTTTAAGTGTGGCACTAACCTTCCTCTTAGACAGCTGCTCATTTCCAGTCCTCTGCCACACCTACTCCCATGTGCTATCATCCGTGTTGCTACTGACAGTCAGTGAGTTCAACTGGGAAATTATCCAGGCTGAAATGAGCTTTATACACCAACTTGGGTTAATTTTAATCCAAGTCAGCTCCTCGGCCCAGATACTGTGTTATGGTGCAGAAGTGTATTCGAATAGGGTGAGGCAAGTCTGAAGGGCACAGATCTTCCTTGGCAACACTCCAGACTTGCATAAGAGTGTGGCCATAAATGTTGCCACAATCAATAAAATACAACCATATAACATAATCTCAGTAATTGAGTTAAAGCTGAAATATGAGAATTCATAAAACTTGAGGTCAGTCCCAAAACCAAATAATAGCTGTTGAACACATAATAATTACACAGAACTTAAGAAGTGTATAAAACACTTCAAATTGGTTTGAATGAAGCTCAATGAAAATTTTAAAAAACTGCTGTTGGAAGAAATGAGAAATCTTGTGTATTTTTAGAATGTTTCTCTACCATAATGTCTCCTCTGTCAGCCTATCACTGTGAAGATATGCTAACGCTGACATAACGCTTGGATTTTATACCTCAAGTATGAAAACTTCGGGCTGTTGTTTGCTGTGGTGATTTTTTTCCTCACCATTCCTCTTTCAGGTGTGTTTCTCAAAAACAGCCATCTGTCACTGATATATTTTAAAACCAATTAGCTAACATTTTTCTGTTTTAGCTTAAAACTTGCCCACCATTAAATAGGGAACATGAGAGACAATAAGACAAAAAATGTCAAACAGTGATTCACTACCAAGGAATTCAAGTGTGGAAGAGGCAAAACAAACTAAATTATTCATTTTCCTAGGAACTTTTTAAATACAAACAAAACCACCTCACCTCGCTTACTACATTCCTGAGTTTCAAATCAGCTCAGAGTTCATCTTTTTGTGGACTGCAGAGAACTAAAAAGTTTATGCTCTCAACGATGGGTAAAATAACCCACTCTGTTGGGGCTTTCAAAACAGACGTAATGGTAGCACTTTTTCCTTTTTTTGACTTTATTTTAAATCCTGATTGTTAGAACTGAAGTGTCCTTGAATACTCAGATCAACTAAGCTTTTCTTTAGATGTCCCAAGTGGACTTTTCTTTTTCTATTACTCTAAGTTAAGAAGGAAATATTACTGTTACAGCAATCCCTCAAGCTACTAAAAAAAAAATAATCAAGAGCAGTCAGTAATTTTTCTGTTCTCAACAACAGCTATTAAATGCTACCCATTTATCGCTATGCTTTATTTACCTCGTTGTGGTCCAAAGAGCCCTACAGTACCCAATTCAAAGCACTCAAAACATGCGTATCTTTAAAAAAAAAATAATCACCGTTCTGGTTCCAGACAGTAGTAAAAATTGCACACAATGCTGCTATCAGGAAAGGAAAAGCGTATGCGCTAAAAGAGCAGGAGTCAGCTTTCCAAAATTCTGTCAGAGCACAGTTTCAGTGATCCCTTTTCTTAGGAGCGCGCACGCATGTGGACGTAACGTCCCCATTCTCACTCACCTGTTGCAGTCCCACTGTCGCTCTGCAGCAGTGCTCCTGTCACTGGTTGTGCGTTGCTGGGGTTTGCTCCTGGTGCTGCCGGGGGAGGAGGCCCTGCTCCACCCCCAAGGAGCATACAGGATGGTGGAGGGGGCTGCCCACGTTTCAGTAACACTTTGTGGTCCTGCTGGCAACGGAATCGCGGCGGCACCTCCCGAGGCATGTAGCGGGCGGCGCTTGGCGGTTGTCCGTTCGGCACTGCCACCCTTTTGGCATTGTTGCCACCATTGACTGGTGGCGATGGAGAGTTGCCAATTGGGCTGGCAGCCACTGGTTGGCTTAAACTTGGTTTCGTCACTTCGGGCACTGAAAAACAGGAAAAATCAAAGTTAGGCAGTCTTCCACTCAAACCTGCGTTAGCTACAAGAGGTCGCTGCAACTCTTTTCTTTTATAGTGCCATTCTTCTCTGATACACCATGCAGCTTCAACCTTACACAAATAAAATTTAATTGGAACTCTGCCCTTGGCAAGCCTCTTGAAGTATCAATTTTTTTTAAAGTAATGGTGGCAAATGATAACCACCCTAGGTCAGGAGAAGTTTTAAAAGATGAACAGTCATACATAACCTTTTTTTCCCCTTCTCTTCCCCATCTTCAACTGGTTTTAGGATTGTTATGCATCACCCTTACTGGAGACCTGAAATCAGATTCTAAGTTTCACTTGCTTCGGCCATTGCTAGAACACAGAGCAAAAGACCCTGCTCAACAACTGAGAATTAACAAGTCCGAGCACTCTAATCTTCTCTGAAATAAGGCAGTAATATTTGACTCTTATTCAGAAAGCAGTCCTACCGACAGCATTTGTATTGGGCTTGCCTACAGTTTACCACCTGGTCACCAGATGCTCCTACAAGCAAGGATAAGCTGCTTCTGAAGGCTATTGTGCCTTAGAGAAAAGTAAAAATGCAGACAAATCCTTGAGAAAGTAATACTGTCCAAAACTGCGGGTTGAGGGGGGTGGGGAGGGGTTGTGTCCCCTTCCTAAAACTCTCCCTGTGCTTTTTTAAATACTGCAAAAGAAAATCAGGCATTACCTTAGTCCTGCACCTGTAATAACTCACTAACAGAATCCAAAGAGGAAAATTTAATACATTTCCTATAGCCTCTGCTGGAGACTAATACGAGAAAAGCATGCTCAGCAACCCCTCCCCACCAAAGTGAGCATTATCAGCAGAACTTTTGCTCTTACAAAAGAGAGATCAACACCAGGGAGTCTCTCTCCAGCAGCTGTAAATGCATTATCCCCCACATATTGTTTTGATGAGCATTTTCTGACTTCTCTATATAGGTTTCATTGCCCCTAAACAAAAAAAAGGTATTGTCAGCTGTAAAACCAACTACTGTCTTTCCTCTTCTCTGCCATTTCTTTTTAACGGCAACTTCCTCAAGCAAGTTTTAGAAAAGTGACAAACATACCAGTTAATAAGCCAAGCATTCAAGATGTTCATTCTTCAGTTCTGCCCTATTTTTTTGGCTTTTAGGTGCTCGGACTTAATTATCCCTTAATTAATTTTCCAGAAACAAGTCTTTTTCGCTCGTTTCGGTACATCACCGCACGCAGTACTTTCCCTGTCTTCCATTCCATTTATATCATAGGTTTCAGTTTTCAGTTACTCATCTAAAACCTTTGTAAATTTGAAAGTTGGGCTAAATATTTTAGCTGGCCTATTTTAGCTACATCCACCATTTTCACTTCTAGTATTCTGGCGCTGACAAAATGGACAGTTTTAGTTTCTCCATTTTAATCCTCTTAGCTTCTTCTTTCTTCCTAATGCTCGTTTTGAGTACTTCATCTCAAATCATAACTCCCTTTTCTAACAGCTTTGATCAAAACCAAGTTTGGACTCAAGTCAATAAAAATGCTCTTCAGGATTAAACAAAGACTCTTACCTTTGGTTTTTTGATCTGTGACCTGCAAAGTAAGAGCAAGAATGTAAACAGAGTTGTAAGAACCTCAAAACAAACATTCAGCAGGCTGCACTAAATCATGAATTTATAAGCACAAAATCGGTATAAGCTGAAAGAAAATAATCAGCTGATCAACTGCAAGCATCAGAACAATTTATGTCTTATATATAAATTGTTAAGAACAACAGTTTCTGGAATACCTTTGCCTCACAGAAAATTATCTGGCATAAACAGTGATTTCTGTATTCTTCATTGTTAGTATTCACCCCCTTCCTCTTGCCAAACACCTACTTGTGAAGCATGAATAAGCTCAACATTAATTTGTGAAGCACAAATAAACCTGAGCTATATGCCATTACAGCTTCTTCAGACTGTGCACATTAAACACTACAGTTAAACTGTAATAAATCCTACCCTCTATGCAAGTATACCTACAGTAGACTGTTGGGGCTAGCAACAGAATTCCCCCAGGGTCGCTGTATGTGAGAGTACCAATCTGTCTCTGCCACCTTCCCTTTCACTTTTCGCACAGCATCCTCCCCAGGGTGACAGGAGGTTCACTGTTTCAATTACAAAAAGTACCAGAAATGCCTATAAAGCACCAGGCTTCAACATCACTTGAATGCAAGCAGTTGGTTACTGAAGTGAGCCATCATGCTGGCCAATGCACTCAATGTGGTGTTTTGCTGTACTTTTACATTCTTACAGCATAGCAGATTTCAAGCTACAGCAGACACAAACATATCACTGGCATATTCTGCGGAATCATGTGAATCGTAGCATGTTTTGATCCTGTCGATCATGAGCTCCACTACACAATAAAGGAAAAACCCTAAAGATCATCATGTGTCAGGCTCTATGACACCTGTTCTGAAAAAGAAATTGCTGAGCTAGTCCATAATTCTGGAAAGCACACAGGGACAGTATAGAATAATGAAAGCACAAGTAAAAAGCAGTTTATTGTCTAAGCCAACCAAGCCAGAACCCTTTTGTATGGTAAAGAATAAAAAGACAAACTGTCCTGAATTGCTGTGACATCATTTACTTCACAAAAGTGAGGACTGTAATATGCAAAGTGAAATATTCACTAAAATATAAACCAAATTCAAACATCCTAACTTCAGATTTATGCAACTCTTCTAAGAAACCAACAATGCACCTGTACCAAAAATGCGTCCATACTGTGCCAGATGTCAGTTTTCATTTCTTTTAGGAAACATCCCACGTGTGCGAAGCCGGATCTGCCTCTAGAGCAGCTAAAATTCTGTTAAGCACTTAAGTGACTGTAATGCTCTGTTACTAAAGGAAGGTGAAATGGAATAAAAGAATTCATGAAACCAACGTTGTAATGCTGATAGGTTCCCTATGGTAAGAGCAAACACCTCCTGTAAATAACTTGTCTACTTGGAAGAACACCACTTCACCAGATGTTCAAAAAATCCTAAATTATAATCACTGTTTTAGATTAAAAAAGAAACACTTCTGCCTATGTTACATCCATAGTCAAAACTATCTGGTTTTGTCATTTCTCAGATCCAGAATACAGAAGCTGAGAAAGCGACTGCGTGTCTCAGACTTACAGCCGTCATCTCTCTGTGGGAAACCTGGGAGCACTGGCAGGACGGGGCCAATCTCAGCCTTCTGACAAGCTACCAAACAGCCCCTGGGACACAAACCACAGGAATTCAGTCTATGAATCTGCTTGCATAACCTTTGCTGATTTTCATCTTTTTCTTTCGTTAAGTTTCTGAAGATCCAGACAGAAACAGCTGTTTCATGTTATACAAACCCTATCTGAAAGAGCCACCCCCCAAATCACTGCTGGTTTTTTGGTGATCACTACTGCAGTCACTAAGAACGGACACACACATTTATGTTCTGCCTATATTCCCAGCTGTCTTCAAGTATTACTCCCACACTTGGTCTCCAGGAGATTAACTTATTTTCAGTGTTTACCTTTTCCCAGATTTTGGCAAAATATCTTAACATGCAATCACAGCAAATAACTTGGTAGATGAGGGACCACACAGGAAAGCTGGCAAATCTCCTTTGTATTCAAAGTACTGACTCCTCTGTAAACACACTCAGCACTGCTATCAACACTATCAGTACAACCTTTCCAAGTTTTTGTTGTGTGGAGTATTAGCATGTAATTCTCAAATCACTACTCTTTACTCACAAGCCTCGGCCCCTCCTGGTTCCTACATGGCTGAAAACACACCATCTATTTTTATTTTCTACTTGAGCATTAAACAGCAGCAACACTCAAGGAAAAAGATGCTGAAGAAACCTTATTCTGTAGCTACTGATTTTCTGCAGTGTTATTGGGGATGCATCATTGTGACACTGACTAAGGACAACAGAAATACGCTAGGTTTATCTGCACCAATTTTGAAGTGGTACACTTAAATTGGTGGGGAAAAAAGAAACCAGACTTAAATAAAAGCTCCCAACAAACTAAAATTTAACCGACGCTGCAGAACCAGTATCAGCTGTTCTTAACACAAAGCTACATCACCTAACAGCAGAAGACTAACACTGAGAATCTGAAGTAACTGAAAAACACGGACTACTGAAAGTAAAGCACTCTGCTTTCAATCTCACAGTACTGTTGAGGTTGGGAAGCACAGCCTCTGGAGATGTGGCAGTCTGTAGTAGCTCTCCCTCAACCTGTGGGTCCCAGCTCAAAGCAAATTACCAAACCCAAGTTGCTCGGGGCCACGTCCAACTTGTTTCTGAGCATCTCCAAAGAACCACAACTTCTCCAGCAAACCTGTTCTAGTGGTTGCCCATTCACACACACTCACAGAAATATCCTCCTATGATTAAGCAGAATTTCTTCTATTTCAATTTGCGCTCCCCTCCTCACATCCTGTCTTGTGCACAACTGAGAAGAGCCTGGCTGCATCTTCTTTCCTCCCTCCCACCAAATATCTACACATGCTCCCCCGTGCCTCCTCTTCCCCAGGTTGAGCAGTTCCAGCTCACTCAGCCTCTCTTCATTTGTCAGGTACTCCAGTCCCTCCATCACCTCTGGGGCCCTTTGCTGATTCCACTCAAGGATCCTTACAGCCATCTTGGACTGGGATGCCCAAAACAAGATGGAGAGGACTTAAGTAAAAAGCACATACAAAATTGCAAGAGATGCTGAGTTCACACTTCAGGTTAATCTCTAGAATGACCTCCTACGTTTTTAACAAAAAGGAGCACTTCCAAACAAACCAAGTGTTCAAACTCATCCACTGAGCATAAACACTTAACAGTGATTCTTCCAGAATCTCCACTTCAACAAAAGTGTTACTGGGCAGAGAAGATGTAAAACGTAAACCATATGTAGCAAACAATAAAAGCAACTTGTAGGGAAATATTTCACATAACCTTTTTTAAGAATCTGTAGCATTCCCATCTCCAGAACACCTTCAAACACTGTGAAACGCACATACTGAGTGCCCATATTCAGCAACATCAATTAAATATTTCTTACCACAAAACTGATTACTTTTTCTTTGCCTGACAAACCAAAGAAAAAAATATCAAAGTTTACTAAAAACTGAAGTTCAAGACAAATAATGCAGAAAATCTTTAATGAAGCATTACTATAACTTAGACAAGAAGAGGCTTTATTCTCAAATGCAAGCAATCTAATATTTTACCAGCCCCAGTACTATTTATGCTCTAGTTGGATAGGAGAACTCAAACATCAACACCTACCTTCTGAGCAGATTCCTTCTTTTTCTTATCCTCCTTCTTCCTTTTCTTGTCTTCCATTAACTGTTCTTCCCTTTCTTGCTCCTTCTCTCTGCCAAAACATAAATAAAACCAGTATGAGCATTACCAAGTTCTGTGGGATCCACATGTATTATATACCTCTTCCCCACAAGAAAAGAAGTCCAGACAGCAGATTCTTCTGATCATCATGCTTCATTTGCATTGAAGGTTTCAGCCTAACTGAGATCAGAAAAGCACCTTGTAGTTCAATGTGGCCACAATCGTGAAACTTACTGCAAAAAGTAAAAGTCCTTCATTTGGATCAGACGTCTTCTAGTGGTACCCTATGTAAAGTAACTACGCCTGATACTAAAAATTCCTTCAAGGCATTTCGGCCAAAGCATCCTTTTAATTGGGTTGTACTATTATTTAATGAAGTCTCATAAATCCTTTCATATGGCAAAAAAGGGAAGTAGTAATTTAAATAAGATGGTTTGGTTTGATACGACATTTGTCTTCATAGGGGAAGAGATTATTCTATTCCCTGTAGCTACACCACTTGTAAAAGACTAGAAGTGTCATATCAAATCAAAACCATCATTTATTACACAAATCACTAATTTCTAGCCTACTGTACCCAGCCAAATTTTTTTTGTGACAAACTCTGTAATATAAACTACTTTCCAGGGAGAGCATTTTCTACCCAAGAACATTCCTTTAAAGAAAATTAAATGAAGGAAGAACAATATGCGCAGTTGCTATTTTGTCAAGCAATCATCTTGTTGCTATGTATTGTGCCAAAACAAAGTACCATTAAATGGTTAATTTACTGCATATGTGCTACTGCCTGAGCTGTTTCTATGGTGAGCCACTCTGATTAACTAATTATCTTCACCTGCTTAAAAGGACACTTAAGATCAAGTTTTCAACTCAGTTAGAATATATTCTTTTTTTAATCAGGGAAATTTTAAGACAACTGATGTAAAAAAATGATGTGACAGGAGGGAGAGAGCCAGAGAAAAGGGATGTGTACTTTAGAAACGGGAAACATCCAACACATTCAATCCATGAACTTTTACAACATAACTTTAATTCAGATGGATGAAAATGGATTCAGGGAGTTTCAAAATACCAACCTTAAATGCACAGAAATATCTGTGCCATATTCAGAGTGGGGGGGAGAGGAAGGAGAAGAAAGCATTTTGACTCACTATGTTGGCTGTAATAGCTGAAGCTCATACTTGTACTAAGTATTTATTTAAATGATGCACAAATCCAAGTTCTTTGTGAGTACAATTTAAAAAGATTAGAGCTGAGCTGGCTTTGTTGTCATGTCTTTCAGAATTCTCCTTCCACTGTGAGCTGCAATACCTCAGGTAAAATTTACGCTCACATTTTTACCAAGTTGAAGTGCAAAGAAACTTGTACCTTCTCTACAGATAGAAAATAGAACATTTTCCTGGTTTCATGAACTCACTCTCCTCCTCGGTGGATGGAGACTAGAATGGATGAGTGCTCAGTAATTCCATCCTCAGGCTATTGTCACGTGCAATTTATACATTAACAGCAAGTCCTGTCCCATTTTAACAAAACTGGAGGCATTCTCCGTCATACTGAGCAGCGTTTTATGCACTCTGTCCAGTATTGCTGAACAAGGTCAGCTCTTGCTCTTTACTGTTCTCTATAAAATGTCAAAAGCACACTTTCCAGCTCTACACTTTGGCAAAAAAAAGCCCCGCAGTTTTTTCAGTTTCACTAACATGCACACGATGCATTTGGGGAGGTCAGTGTACTTCACACTGTCACAGCACTGATATGGAATTTTCCAATTTTCTTTAACTAATCCTTTTATGTAATATGGAAAAAGCTCTCCAGTGACACCATTCTCTTTCTGAGTTACTATAATCTCAAATTCTGTTTGCTACCTTCTTATTGACAAACAGCTTGGACCCTTTGGGCTGCAGTGCCAGTTATAACTTCACAGTCTCTAAAAAACTTTCCTGTGGCAAGCAAACATTTAAGAGCTGTCTTAAAGGAGCTGCTGAAAAAGGGTAGGATGAAAAAATGAATTCCAGTAACTGCCTGGCACACAGACAACCTTATGCTTAAAAGCACCTACTTACTTCTGCGAGAGAGCAGGGAATGGAAAAGAATGAGAAAAAGTTGAAATTCACCATCAAAGCTGAAGTTGTGGCTTACAGCGACACGGAGCACTAACAATAAAAAGAATTGAGGACAGAAAACCCATAGCCTGAAAAAAAACATGTGGTTATGGTCACCTGTCTGTGTGACCACAAGCTCAGAACAGGCAGACTGCTGCTGCTGCCGCCTTGTTTTTCTATATACGTGGATGAGGATCTCTGTTACTAAGGCTGCAGATGAAAGCTTAGCTCGTGGGCCCACCTTCGCTCGTGCTCCTTCAGTAGAGCTGGATATTCAATATCCCACAGGGCACATCATCACCAATTACTATATAGGGATCATCAATACTTAGCAATTCAGGCTTCAAATCAACAATCCATGTAGGCACACAGCTCGGTTCTGTTGAACTGTCAGGGATCTATCCGAACACTTGGGATATGGTCTATGTTCAAAACCATTAAGTTCTTGGCAAAAAAATGTAACTGAAACCTTACTGCTGAAACATCTACTTCAAAAACGTATGTTTACCATTAAAAGTATGGCAGCTACAATTACGCTGATAAAACTGCTGTCGGCTTTCAGGTGAGCCAGCCTGCATTGGCAGCAGGACAGCAGCCCTGAGAGCACCGGGCAGAAGAAAGGCAAGCAGGTGATGATCTGGAGGGGTGGGGTTTTACTGCTTGTTTGTTCAATGCGCTTCTTCTAACATCTGAACACCTCTGATCAGCCACTGATCAATACAGCAAGCTGTGCCTTTCGTGGCCCTCTTTTCTACGACCACACGTCATCACAGGAACAGAACCTTGCTGAATACAGACTTGTGAGAACAAAACTGACTGGAGAAAAACAAACACAGCAACGTTCAGTGCTTCAACAAATTCTACAAAACAAAAACCTTTCAGGTATCTCATTAATTGGTTCAGAGGATTGCTGCCTATTAACTGAACATCAACTACAAGACTGTTTTCTGGCCTGCCCAGAGAAACCAGGCTCTGTGGTGCACCAGCAGCACCGGCTGCTTCTACTGACAACATCAGCATGGGAAGAAAAATGTAACTCTAAAATGAGTGGATTAAGAGTAATGCAGTGGGGCATGGTTCTGTTTTTTTTGTTACCAGCACACAGTGATGGAACACAGACACACCAAAATCCTGAAGAGCAAATCTGATGAACAGCAACCAGTAGTTGAATTTTTATTCTAGTTCTCTAATAGGACTTTCATTAATTGCCTGCAAAATCTGAGAATTAACAGTGTTGGAAAATGTTTTAAAAGTGCATTACAGACTTCATTTTTGATTAGCAAGACAAAAAGAAAAAACAACGTGTTAACAGCTTACAAATGAAGGGAATCTCTGAGTGCTAATCCGAATTTTTGTTTCGAAAAGCAACGCACAGAACAGTAGCTATGACAGTGTATTCAATACATTACCTAGCTCCTTGTACCAACCTCCTCTGGCTAAGACAAAACTAATTATTTCAGAAAACAAGGAGGGTTTTTCAGTGAGTTAACTAGGGAAAACAGTTGCAAAATTCAAGTTCTCACAAGACATATCAGAAAGAAAAAAAAAGAGGCATTTAAAAAGCATACCCTCTCACAGAACAGGCTTTTGAGAATGCTGTTTTCCCGCAAAATCCTAGCATTCATTTTTCCTTTTTCCCCACAGCTTTGGGCTTGAGGCATGGGTAAAGAATGGAAGCTGACTGAAAACGGCAGACGACAGGACGCGCTGCGCTCCACACTGTGACGCTATCTGCTGACAGCACGCCTTGATGGGTGCAGATAACACCACACACAACCTTCGTCTGTGCGAAAAGCCACAACCCTATCAAGTCATCCTCGACTAAAATTGCATGAAAATGGAAGTTATGTGTAAGATACAAATTGTGGGAAGCTCAGAAGTGGCACTTCACAGTATAAAGTTCCAGGTTCCTTCCAAGGGCTGCAGGGCAGCTGCTTAAAATGTTGGCAGTCCCCTGTAAGGACTCAGACCAGGCAGCAGAACTACGAGTTCCCTTCCCTCCTTTTGCCCCCGCTCTTTACTTTCACTATTTGCTATAACACAACACGGCAGTGACAGCAAGTTTGTCTGGGTGCAACCTAGAAGTCTTCCTTCAAGCTGGGAACCAACCTTTCTACCCTCCTCCGGAACAGAAGAGATTATGAAACTGCACTTGCAGGACTGACAGCACTTTAACAGAACCAGCTTTTATCTATATAGCTACAAGGTCACATTTATGACTGATAAATTTTGTCTAGAGACTTAAGCCACAACCAACCACAGCTGGAGGCCTTCACTCTGCGTGAGAGAATGATATGCACTGCATGGGGCAATCCCACTTGGAGGCAACATTTATTAACTTGAACTAGCGCAGCTCCCCTCTGATTCAAAACATAGGTCCGGAAGTAAACTAATTATCATTTTAGAAAATAGATCAAAAGACTCAAATTTGAGGGTCTAAACCAGGATTTAAATCTACAGTAAGGTATCCAACTTTGGCCAAGATTTGAAGGAAGAAGGATTTCCAGTGAGCTGTAGCTACTGGCATGTGTAATTAAATGAAACTGCAGCCCTTCCACACAGCACTCAGTTAAAACTCTATATAAATTTTATCAATAGAAAGATTGATCAGGAAAAGTATCTGCATTTCCTCCTGAAGCTGACTCTGCAGTTGTGCTAGTAAAGACAACGTATCTTCTCAACTGGGCTGCATTCAGTCCTTTATTCCACCCTCTGCATGTGTAACCCTACTGCTGTCGCTTGCATCTCTGCAGTTTTAATTGTAACAGGGGCTTTACTGGTACGTTCCTGCATCACGCTTTGTATATACATGCATTAGAAAGAACACACTGATAGTAACAAGGGCCACAAGCAATGAAGAAGAAAACACAGCACACATTGCTAAATGAGTATGCAGGATTTCAGTTCTCACACTCTCAGGCTCAGGCCCTTCTTGTTGCAGCTATGAACACCAGCAATCAACCGCTTCAGCTGGATGAAAGCTCTGAAATCAAATCAATTAACTGGGACTACAGAGACCAAAAGGAACTGCTGCCCTAGGGAGCACGGAAAGCCCAACAATTTTAATTCCACTTTCATTCAGAGTGTTACACTTTAACCTAAGTATCCATTATTTCAACACGGTGAGAAGAGCATGGCGTGTTCAAACACACACAGGTGTGCTCCGGCGTGTTCAAACAGAACATCAAACAGAAGAGAGGTGTTACGCAGCCTGGGCTACAACCCAGAGCCGTAAGGTGAATTACTTCCACTAGATTGAGCCATTTAAGGAGTTGTGATCTCGCTGATCGAAAGATTCAAAATGGGACTCACCGTATAAAACGTTACACAAATGCACATCACAGCCACATTCTTTCTTATGCAATGCTCATGTGCATAAAGCAGATTGACCAAGCCATTAGAGTCAGCTCCATGTGGGACAGCCCCTTAGAAACGTGGCGTTCAGGCTGAACTGCAAAAGTGGAATACGGAACTACTTCAGGACAAGCTAACTCTGATACATAAAAGGGAAAAACCAAACAAACAAACCCTCAGAATAGCACTTCAGAGTACAAATATTTCCCAGACTATAAAAAAATAAACCTACAGCATAACATTTTTGAGGAAAAAAAGAACAGTCGTCTGCTTGAAATGAGACTGAAGATCGTACCATCACTGAACTCCAACACTGAAGAGATTGGCTATGCATCCCACGGCAGACCAGCTAGGAAAGGGACAACTGTTCTACACTTTTTTTTGAATGAAAATGAAATGTAAGTAACAGAACTCAGCTCTAAAATATGAAAATAGTTTTTCATATCTGTAACATTATATATGAACGTATATACACACAGTCTAACAGGTAAGACAGTAAATAACAAAAGCCATGCCACAAATAGGCATGCTGTGGGTTTGATACACACATAAAGTACACACTTTGCTATACATTAACTGGAAGCTCTTCAGAAAAAGTGTCTAAGAAGTGCTCTGTAAAGCAGCACTTTTAAAAGGAGTTGTTTGCCCATCAAGGAGGTAGAGTAGGCTGCTTCTGTCTTCTCTTTGGCTGGAGACCAAACCACGTCACAGTGAGAAGTTTGCTTACTTTAAATAGCGTATCTGGAACAAGAGATATGCCTTTATCACTGCAAAACATCAGTCATCTGAAGTTGCTGGAGAAAATAACTGAACTCACAAGATCAGCACGCTGACTACACTACAAGTATGCTTTTCTAAAGAGCGACTCCTTATAGAATGCTACTACACTTGTTAATAGAGTAGGATTAATTAGTACTGGAGTACTGCATAGATATATAATTGCACAGTGATTTACAGTCATAGAAAGACTGGCATATGCTCACGCAGATGGAGGTGTGCTCTCAACACTTCAGCAACAGGTTTTGGGGGGTTCCATTTTGGTTTCATTAGCCTCCTGCTGATAAGTAAACCTTAGATTGTATAAAATAAGAACTGAGATCTCTTTCATATTCCGTATTTCTTGCTTGTGTTTGTTGTATAACATTACACTTTCCAGCTGTATCAACTACATACATTGCAAATTCTACTTTAAGGCAAGTTCTAAAGTTTCCACAAGTTGGCCTCAGTAGACAGAAATCAAAGCTTTCAGTAAATGGAGAGCTACAGCCAAAGCCCTGGAATGTCAGATCTGAACAAGCTTCCTTCCCTCCTTCAGTCTTCAACTGTTTCAGAGCTTTTATGGATCAGTAATGATTGTTTCATTACACGTGCACACAAAGATATCAAAACCACAGATAAAGCGTTCAGAAAGTTGTGAAACGTGGTGAAAAATACCTCAAGAATGGCAAAGCATTCAGTCAGAAATCAAACCGTCATTAACAGCTCCATAATTTGTTGTCATATCAGAACATTCATTCAGCAAGACAGTTCTATTCAGGATTTCAAGGTTTCACTGAAGGATCAAATAATGTGATTTTTTAAATAGAAAGTAAGATGCATAGAAAGCCCTATTATCTCAAATTGTTTACCAAGAAAGGTATCATTGTGGTTCTGTAACCCACAATAAAATATGTTGAGAAATGAATGACAAGACAGACAACAATTAATGGGTAACAGCTACCACAATACAATCTCAATACAGAACTTGTGACTGCTCTCAGAAGGAGCTGAACTTCCCCTTGCGTGTGTGCGACTTCTTTTCACTGCCCCTTCTAAAAAGAACTTTTTACCTATCCCGCTGTGCATACAGAAGTACTTCAAGAGCCCTACTTTGCCACACAGCATGGGGCTCAAAATAAGGGCAGCCTATCTGGGAAAAGCGCCAGATGTCGGTAAAAGGATTGCTTATTAGTCTGCAGGTGCAGTATACACAAGTATTTGACAGTATTGGTTTGCATGAAAAGATTAAGAGCTGTAAATTCTACCAGTTTTATAACCACAAATGGCTTGTATGTTGGGAGAAAATAAAACGCCCTCATTTGAAAACTGATGGAAGGAAAGCTGCAAAAAATCTTCTCCCTAAACAGCACATTTCAGGTTTCATTCCTAATTTCCAAAGTAATTCACCTCTTTAGAAGCCAGTGACACTTTCCTCTTACCGGTCTTACTATCAGTCACAACAGTGACTCTTATTTAAAAGGAGTTCTGGGAGTTACCTGGTGTAACCTCACGTTCACAGCAGGGCCATCATCACACAGGCTGGTCAAGACCCATTCAAAGCATCTCCAAAGACAGAGAAATAACCGCTACTATGAAGAGCCTGTTCCACTTTTTGGCTACACTCACTGCACTTCCTCAAAATCTAATTTGAATTCCCTTTCTCCACCTTGCATTCACTGCCTCTTGGCTTTTTTTTTCTCACTGCACACCATTTCCACTAATAGCCTGGCTCTCCATACATGCTCATTAGGCGGCTGACGACAGCAGTCAGTAACATTACCTCCTTAGCTTTCTAAGTCTGAACAAATCCAGTTCTCTCAGCTTCTCCTTGTGCAAGACATACTCCAGTCTGCTAAGTATCTTGGTGGCCATTTAATGTGCCACTGCCTTTCCTGTATGGGTGCCAAAACTGGTCACAGCACATTAAAGGCAGTCTTGTAGGTACTGAATAGAGAAGAAACATTTCTGGCGCCCCACTCTTGCTAATGCAGCCCAACATGTGCTTGGTTTCTTAATAGCAAGGACACCTTCCTGACTCACATTCTGGTTTTACTCTTCCAGGACTTCAGGTGTTTTCTCTGCAGAGCTACTTTCTAGTTTGTAGATATGCATGGCATTATTTTGACCAAGATGCAAGACCTTCCACTCAAATTGACTGAATGTCCAGAGGCTTCTGCCAGACCCTTTCTTCTAGCCTGTTCCCTCTTGCTATTCCCCTGAATAGCAATCATACACTCTAAAGGTGTCCAGCACAGTTTTGGACTATCTGCAAACTCAGCGAGGCTGTGTTCCACCCCACTGACCAGGTCACTCACAGACATGGAACAGTACTGGACCCAGGGATGACTTGCCCAGGACACCCTACTGTCCAGCTGCTCACAGGACTTACATCACTGACTACAACCAATACTGTATCACTGATTCTGGCCATCCAGCTCAGGAACCCTTTTTTGTTCTAATCTTTTTTCTCTTTTTTTTTAAAAAAAAAAAACCAACTATTTCTGTACTTAGTGGCTGAGGGAGCTGGATACTAACGCCAGATGTTTTCTGCAGATCTGCAGCAGGAGAGCAGTACCAGCTATCCATCTGTATCGGCTGTGTGCCCATGCACTTTGGCTTGCACTCTGCAGCCTAGACACGCTGTGCAAGGCAAGCTCAAAGCTCTACAGGCAGCTTTCCCAACGTCTCAAACTTGTTCCAGATAGCGAGGAAAGTGAAGTTGATGAGCATTACTTCCATCTTAATAACGTATTTTTACGTGTATGGCTGAGAAGCGTTATTAAATAATGGAACTATTTTACACTTAACCTAACAGCAGTTAGGAAAAGGTAACTCTCCTGACAATGGCATAACTGAATTCTAACAAAAGCAGCTCTGTAATTTCTTATAGACGTCTGCATTAAATGCCAAGAACAAAATTATTCTTTAAGACACACACACACAAAAATCCCAAGGAAGTATGCTATTTGTCGTGGCAATTGCAGCAATGCATTCATATCATTTATAACATAAACACTGAAAACGCGTAAAGCAGCTCAATTAAACTATGCATTTTCTGCTATAGGGTCATTACGGTACCAACACAGGTCACCCAGAGCTCAAAAGACTGGATCACAGAAAATCTCTGGTAACAGAAGTAGCTACATTTACACAGAATCACACGATGGTTTGGATTGCAAGGGACCACTGGGTTCATCTACTCCAACCCTTGCACCAGCAGGGACACCCACAGCAGTGTGCTCATTTCCAGATGGCTTCTGAAGATCCTGAAAGGTTACAGCCAGAGGGTTGTGATCAGTGGTTCTACGTCCAGGTGGAGACTGGTGATAAGATGATGGGATCAAGTGCATCCTCAGCGAGTTGAGAGGTGCACATGATAAGGCAGAAGGAATAAACTCAAAAGGCAGGCCCAATGTGAGCCTGATGAGGTTCAATAAAGCAAAGCACTAAGTTTTGCACTTGGGTTGGGGTAGACCCAAATATGTGTACAGAGAGAACTCCTGGAGTGCAGCCCCATTGAGAAGGACTTAATGGTTCTGGCAGATAAAAACTTAATGTGAGCCAGCAGTGTGCACTTGCAGCCCGGAAGGCCAACAGCATCTGGGGCTGCATCAGAAGAGGGGTGGCCAGCAGGGTAAGTGAGGTGATTGTCCCCTTCTGCTCTGCTTTCATGAGGCCTCACTTGGAGTACTGCATCCAGGTCTGGAGCCCCAGTACAAGAACGATGTGGAGCTCTTGGAGCACATCCAGAGGAAGCCACAAAGATGATCAGAGGGCTGGAGCACCTCTCTTTTGTAGAGAGGTCAAGGGAACTGCACTTGTTCAGCCTGCAGAAGACTCTGGGGAAGATCTCAGTGCGGCCTTCCAGTAGTTGAGAGGAGCTTATAAACAGGAAGGTGACTGACTTTTTATGCAGTTTGATAACATTATGACAAAGTAGAAAGGTTTTAAAATAAAGGAGGAGAAATGTAGGTTAAACACTAGGAGGAAACCCTTTACTCAGAATGTGATGAGGTGCTGACACTGACTGCCCAGAAAGGCTGGGGCTGCCCCATCCCTGGAGGTGTTCAAGGCAGAGGGTTGTAATTCTATGGTCAGCCAGTTCCATCAGGCCCCATGGACTTCTACATAGGTCACTCCAGCAGTAACACTTCCTATTTATTTCCATGGAGGCTACAACAGACAGAAAGAGCAGAGTAACACTATTTGATAGAACAAATCCTTAGCTCCAAAGCACGATTTTTTAACGGTTACCACCATTAGTTGACAATCCCATTTTGTGGTGTGACAGCAGTGCATAGCAATACAGCTTGTCTTTCACATCTCTGTTGTCACTGCAGAAACGTACCACCCACTGTCTCTGCTCACATCCACGGTTTGGTCTCCAAAAACGTTCAACAAGCATTAACGAATGCCAATGTGTGCAATTCTTTCTGCATGGAGGAATTCAGTGACACACCACTGCCTCATTTACACAGCCATGTCAGATAGCATTTTGACAGACTGCTCCTTTGCTGCCATTTGTCACACGGCAACAGAATGCAACGAATTTTGGCAGGAAGGTTAAAACTCCACTGCAACGGGTAACTATGCTAAAGCTCACTGTGTTGTTTTCCAGCCAGCTTACTGCTCACAACACCACTGTTCCACCTGGTCAGCTGCATCTCATCGTACTTCATGCTCAGTCTCTCAAAGACGTGGCTGAGATTAAAGAACTGAAAGCTCAGCGTGGCATTATCCACAAAGGCCATGCTTCATATCATCTGTTTTCTTCCTTCTTCCTGTGTCCCACCCTTCAACCAAAATAATAAAGGAGAATACCATACCAGCTGCATTCCCAATTCCTTCAACATACCAAAAAAGAATTTATGTCTCTTAAAAATATTTTCATACTCTCATCATTGCAGCTTCATGCAAACCAACTTGAAAGAGCAGGAATGGGATGTAGTTCTCTGACTTTATGAGGCACCAGAATATATTCCTGACATAGAAAATTCAGGTTCCTAACAGACAGGAAACCTCTTCAGAGAGATTGTCCAGGTGGCAAATAGGTGTTTCAGTGCATTTCATCAAGAGGGCCTCACTTGCTAAATACTTCACACCATTGTTTTGGTGGCACCGTTTCTAATACTGGTGATTGGTTAGACCAACTTTATGCAGTTGTCCCTTTTTACGTTGTAACCTTTATTCATGTCCAATAATCATTCTTCCTGTCTCAGAGCCTTGTATCTTCTGCACTGGGGCACTTTGGGAGCAAAGGGAAGATTCTTCCTCCTGCTCTGAGAAGAGACAAAGGTCTCGTCTTCCTCATCCTTTGTGTTATTTTAGTCTCCTCTGCACTATGAGCTACCTTAACTTCTTCCTCTCACTGGAACTTAAAGCTGTCAGTGAGCTTATGCCAGTGCACAACTACCCATGTAGTTGCCAAGCCACTCTCTGTAATATCTGAAAAGTCCTGGCTGTCAGGTAAAATCCCCAGTGACAGGAAAACATCACTCCCACTTTTAAGAAGTGTTGTTTAATTGATAAGGGATTTTATTTTACTTATTTCATTTCCAAACACACACTTGAAATTCACTTGCTGTAACAGTGAAAATAATTTAAGCAAGTAAAGTAACATCCTGACAAGCACATTACAGATCTCCAGTTCTGTAAAATATAATACAATTTTGCATATATGGTGCTTCAGGGCACTACGGTAATAAAAATAGCATTTATCAAATTATAAGTCATTATTTTAATCATACTAAATCAATATACTAAAGCAAGAATGTATTTAATTGTATCAGTGGGAAGAGCAAGGTTTTCTGCACAGAGTTACTATTCTGCTGCTGCAGGTCAAGCTGGAAGAAGCAGCAAGTCGAAGTTGTTTGAACTTCTGATATTTAAAAAAAAAAAAAAGACGAAAAAAGCCAAAATTTGCTCAGGTTTTTTTTTTCTTTTTTTTTTTTCTTCTTTGTTTTGTTTTTTGGCAAAGACATTTAGAGTTTATATTTTCTATTGCAATTATTGCCAGAGGCCATATTTATTTTTGACAGGTAAGAATGTTTATTCATTCTCTTCCTGCAAGTACACAGTTTACAAATGCTCAGGACTGTCACTACTCCTATCAGGAAATCTAAGTTAGAAGGGGGAAGGGAAAGTAAGCAACATATTTTGCAGGTCTGTTTAATGCTCTATCGATCTTGCCAAATTACCACTTCTTCAAACTAATCTGTGTAAGCTCAGTGTAGTGTAAGTTCTCCATATCCTAGTAAAGACTTTTAAGTAGGCTTATATGAAGAACCTTTCCAGACATCCCCTTCTCCCCCAGTAAAGGCAGTCATGCTGTTTCACAGAATGGCTGAAGTTGGAAGGGACCTCAAAGGGCACCCAGTTCTGACCCCTGCATGGACAGGGCTGCCACCATCAGAGCACCATCCAACCTGGCCTCCTTTTCACCCTTAATACCAGCTGAGTTTAGAGCTGATCTAGGACTGAAAGCAAGAAAAAAGTCCCCAGAATTTAACAGTCAGATTGCAGAGAAACAGGAAAGACATGGGCGTGCTCAGTCACAACCCACCACAACCAGCACTTGCATTCAGCTACGTCTTACACTTCACTTGTTTAGTAAGTTCCTTGGAAGGCACTCTAAGGAATAGTTCTGAAGCCCCATGTTCTTTGTGCAGTGAGTAAAATAGAGATGAGAAAAAAAGCCTGAAACCCTGCATTTGCATGCATAAAGCTTGGCAGATCATTTCACTTAGTGCTATTGTGCCTTACGTAATTTGACAAATTGTCAGCTGGCAATATTTTAAACAGCTGTATACCATCCAAAAAGTTCAGAGGTACTTCACAGTTGTAATGAGAGTCTGCACTCGTAACATTCCCCTGTCAGATGGAGGAAAGAAAACCACACAAGAGATTGATATGTTTATTGTTATGAAATAGCCTAATACTAGATGCTCTAAGAGCCGATTATCAATCTTGGCAATCACAAACACAGACACAGTCAAATACACACAGTATTCTGTCTGCAGTAAGAACCTGCTTACCAGCTCAATACCATGGATTAGCAAGCGAGTTCTTAGAATGCAAGAAAGATTATATACACTTCATTCACTCATTGTGCACTTCCAGTTAAGCACAATGCATACAATCTCATTCAAGTTCAGTTACTCAAAATTGAGGCAGTTCTATACCTAGGTACGACACGTTCCACTTCTGGCTCTAAAACCAACTGTTAAATGCAGCACCTTCTCACCCTCTGCCACTTCTACTGATGCTTGCCCTTACAAAACACAGATCACATTTAGAGCTCACTCAAGTTGTATGCCAGTTTGTATTTGTATTTTCTCATTTTGAGTCTACTCGGGGGATGGATGACATTTAATATCACACGCTGCAACAACGCAGATCTTTCCCAGGATATGTTACAAAACAAGAGGCTGCATGACCTGCTCAAGGTTACAGTATGACTCCATTGCTCACTCCGAATTAAAAACTGGTGTCCTCCTGACTCCGCCTGCCTTTTCACTAATAAATACCACTAGTGAACACTTACACAGTTCCTTTCATCACAGGATGTCAGAGGTCTTTATAAATATTAATTAAGCATTGCAACAACACTAAGAAGTATGTAAAACTTAATTCTGCATGAGTAAACCCAAGCAGAGAATAAATAACCTACGTTCAAAGACACAGGACAAGTCAGCAGCATGGAGAATAAACAGTTCCTGCCGCTAAGGAATACTTCATTAGAAACAGGGACAAAGCTAGTACTCCAAGTGTGATGTGAACAACACACAGCCCTGGATAGAAAAGGGGGATTTCACAGAGCGTCTCAGTTGTTGGTGTTTTTCAAGAAACTGACAAATTGTGTAATTAATACTTCAGCATGTTACCAGCTCCAAAAACCAAACAGAAACAGCTGACAAGTTGCTGAGCTTTCCCAGGTTACATCTATCACCTAATCTTCATCAAAAAGGTCTTACAAGATCCTGATCAACTCGCTGTCACTTAAAAGCACAGCTAAGTTTGAGGTCCAGGTGTGCTGAAGCACATCCAACCTTCCAGCCTGTAGCCAGGGGAGCTTTATGTGAAAACTGGCAGTATCTGCTCTCCAGACTTCCACAAACACAGCCTTCAGCTGAGTAACTGAGTCTGGAAAAGCAGAGATACGCCTTTTTATCCCAATCCAGTCTTGTCAAGTTCCTGCTTTGGCTCTAATATCACTCAAATCGATTTTTTGCAATACTCCTTCCTACCCAGTTCTCAGTTGAGTTTTGTTAAGCTTGCAAAGCTGCTGAACCTCACCTTTTATCTGGAATTATTTATAATGGACATCCAGTGCAAAATGTGTCTCAGCACATTCTCATTCATTTAACAGACACTCCGCAGTCAGGGAACTCCCACGTGTACATTAATGAAGTAATGAGAACCATCTCCCCTTAAAGAAACAACAAACCACAAATAATGGTTGTATCAAGTACCATCATCCAGATTCTATTTTACAATCTAGTCAGGCCTTGGTGTGCTAGCACTACAGGTACAGAAAATACTCAAGCACTGAAAAACCTCTTTTATAAAGCTACTGTTCAGTATTTGTTGTTCATAGGTTATTTACAGATGATGAAAACCTAAAATCCGGTGGAACAGCCATACTAAGTTTTAAGCCAGGTGTTTCACAACAGAAAAGCTTAAATGTATTTGCCTCCTTAAGTGTATAATTAAAGCAAATTGTCTTGTCAGACAAACTTTTAGTATGCATTTTAAGATATACTTTTTAGAATATACAAACTAACAAACTTCTTTCCCTTTTGTGTGCACATGAAGATTTATAAGCCAACGAAGGTCACCTTGATAAATGAAATTAATCAGCTGCCCCCTTAAAGCAGCTTGTAGAAGCAAACACACGTAACCATTCATACCATGGAGTGAAACTCCTAAGATGTAAAGGTAGCACTGAAGGGAGCAATTCTGTTAACAGGCCACAACCTCCTGCTCTGCAGCTTGCACCTGTGGTAAAGGCAGGCAGGGATCAGCTCTCATTAAAGCCTCCATGCAGACGAGAGACAGCAGGCCCCGCTCAAGGAACTCAGTGAATCAGAAGCGCACTACGAGCTTTCCTTGACGCATTCCTACAGACATTCTGAAGTCCAACAGGACGTGAATTGTGTAACAACACCGAAGGTCATAAAATGCAAGTCAATAAATGAAAAATGGGGCTTTTACTATGAAACTCTATATGCTTTCGATCAATGAGGAAAAGTGAACTACAGTACGGTTTGCTCCCAATAAAGAGAGCCGTCTGACTTAGTAATTACTTTTAAAGCAGCAAGACTTCAGAGCGCCAAAAAACAACTGTGTTCAACTCTGGAAGAACTCTTTAGGAACCCTGAAATGCATTAAGCACACAAAGCCTGGTATGGAAGCATTTGCTTATAAGATGCGTGCTTCTCAGCCTTTTTATTGCAACCAGCTGACCACACTTTGCAGTCATTCTTCAATGAATTATTATTCAAAGTATCACAACTCCTTATTTTTCAACTTGATTCATACAAATTCTAAAGACACCAGGTGAAATTGTTCACTGGCTCACAGAATGAAAACTGGTCCACTTTAAAGAAACTGTGCCTGAACCCAAAAAAACACAAATACAGCACAGAACCAGCAGAAGATAGGACTTGTTTTGAACAACAGGATGCCAATCATCCTTCCTCATGAAGATATTTAAGCAGCCAAAAAACTCAAAGCCTCTTTAAGCTTGTCTTTTCATATAATCACTTGACATAAGAAAGGTGTGATCATTTTGATCTGGCATTGCAAGAACACGATCGCCTACGACCAGCAGAAACACACATACCCACATCAAAGCACACAGTGTCTCCAACCATGGGGAACACGGGGAAGCAGCACAAAACGGGAAGCAGAAGTTGCCATCATCTTTCCTAAATTTTCAAGACTGAAAATTGATGCGTTTTTGAAGAACGGCTGTAGAACACTTGACGAAGATCAAGTCCACTGAATGTTAGCCATGTACCCCTCCTTCCTTGTGAATCCTTAGAGAAAAATTAATTCTAAAGGCCAATACTAAGCTTGTAAGCATTGTAGGCCTACGTGCCATGTCACTGAGTATCTATTAAGGAAAAATCCTACTTTTAGGAATCCCACAGAATGAACCTCATAGAAAAACACACATAATCTACTTCACAAAGTCCATGAGAAATCAATTTTCACATATACCAAAGAAACTCACTTCTAAAAGCACAACGTATTGACACGTATTGCTGCTACAGAAATGCAAAAGTTTGCAGCATCTAAAACCTTTTAATTTCTATTTTCTTCACTTGTTTGAATGGATTGACTGCATTAACTGCTACTGTAATATAGACGAATAATTTTTAATTTAAAAAGGAAAAAAAAGTGCAAGTTTTCTTAACCTTTTTTTTTGTTTGTTTTCCCCAAGCTACATTTGGAAGTATACAAAGAACTGAGCGTTCTCCACAGGAAGCATGATTGGAGACATTAACAGAAGTTAAGTCATGAGCTTTGTAAGGTCACAGAAAACTGCAACTGTCCAATTACAAACGCATTTTATTATTATTATTTTTAAAGATCACTCCAAGGAGAAGTTCAAGAGCCAGCAGCACGGCTAACACCAGAAATACTGCTGTCTGCTTGAACGCCTTTGCTTAAAAAGAAAAACCAACAGTTACTGCAACCCACGGAGCAAGACAATCATGAATAGCAGGCACTGCCTCACAATAAAGCACACCTGCCTCAATCACACATCTGCCCAATTTAAATGGGAAAATACAAAGCTATCCTAAACATAGCTGTGTTACGTTGGATCCTACCACCGATCTGCACAGATAACCTGAAAAGTGACACCTATTCAGTGCTACCTTATAAAAAACGTGGAGCGTCTCTTGTAGAAAACTGCATTCTGCAGGCCATACCCTCATACTTGTTTAACATAGCTACTTCAAGTTAGCTAACCACAACAGTTAGGAGGTAGAAACAAACTCCAGAAAATAATCCGTTTGCAGGCAGAGCAACATCACCTCTCATGTTCTGACGATCTGTTCTCCTTCCATTTTTATGGACTTACCATGCACACCGTTCCCTAGCTGCAGATTTTAAAAAGTCAATTTTGTTCCATGCCTTCTGGAAATAAAGCGCAGATTAAACCACCTCGTCTAGACATGAAACTCGCTAATTGCTGAGTAAACAATCATTTCCTTATTTCTTAAGCAAAGACTGTAAAAAGTTGAAGTGAAAAGTGTTCACTGTATCCTCAGGCATTTGTCTAAACTAAGGACAGACTCCAATCGAGGAAAAGAACTTCTTTTAACCACGCTGTTATTTCTGTGAAGCTCACGTCTGCCCAGTTTTAGCAGTCCCTCACCTGAGAATCACTGCTATTGGTGCTGAGGGTCGAAGATGAGGTTTCAGAAACCTTGACTGAAGATTATCATTCCTTGCATCTCTTTCCAGAAGTGATAATTTGCAGCTTGAACGGTGCTGCTCAAGTCATTCACAGATACACTACCAGATCCATTACTACCACTTAACCTGTTGCTTTCTAATGCAATGGTTTAAAATAACCTCAACATTTTTAGAAATATGAAATGCCTGTCAGAGGACTGGATCTACCTCGCAACTGAAAAATCTGTTGTTCATTCATACTCAAAAAGTAAAAGGGAAATGTATTAAAATTTAACTATACATCACCACCAAAAAAAGAAGCTTCTCTTGTAAGCTAAATTGGCTCAGTACTACTTGTATGCCAAAGAGTTTACATTCATTCACAACGTGGAAACTTGCATAAGAAAGTTCTTTTGGCACAGAAAACATCTAAGATGAATGGAACTTGCAAACCATATATTCAACATGGCTATGGGTCAGCTCCCAGGTATGCACCACTCCTTTTTCCTAAAGAAAAGCGAAACAAATCACAAAGGAAGAGGTAATTCAGAAAATAACCTAAAATGAGGAAGCCTCTGAACTGCCACCTAGAAGGCAGAAATTACAGAACAGCACTGGCCATGGTGTACAGACAGTATGTACGTACATAAAGGCACAACTGGAAACCTGAGATGAAAAATACAGGGAAATGATATTCACTATTTACATTTCTGGTCTCAACATTAAACTGATTTGCCTTGCTAAATTCTCAATTCAAGCAGCACATACTACTTTCAAATAATTTTTACCTCGTTGCTTTAAGATAGGCATCTTATTTCTAATTAATAATAAACTTTTTTTTTTAACTTCTGAGCAGTCAAAAATATCCATTCTTTTTGAACATCTCATCTTTGAACAGAGAAGGCAGCCAGATCAGAACCATTTAAGGCATTCAGTGTAAAGATTCATTTAACAGTTTCACATTTCCAGCTCAAAGTAATTCCTGTCTGCTGACAGCGAATGTGAAGACTTCTCCACTCTGTAACAGCTGCATCTTCCTATCTAGCACTGATAGAATTTGTGAAAAGTGTGCAACAGAGCAGTTCAGTTTTATTTAGATGTGATGGCAAAACATTGTATGACACCTAACAGGAACGTAAGACACTCCACAAAAACTGCTCTCCTGCTAAGTCAAACTATCTCTCTATCCTCTTTAAGGAAGGTGGCTCTGCATAAAGACAGGTCAACTCTTTGCTGCTATATAAAGTTGAAGGTTAAAATGCATAAGCTGGTGTGGGAGACTATTTCCTGCTGAAAGAAAAGCCCTTTAAACACCAGAACCTCAAATCTAATTTGTTGGCTTATTGATGCTTCTGCGCATACTTCCAGCACAAAGCTTCTAACTCTCTATGAAGCCACTGTATTGAGAAAATGGACTGTGCAACTGAGCAAAGAGGTGAGCATGACCACACAGTCAAATGGCAGGGAATTCACTCGCATATGTGTTTGAAATTCCAAATTTCAGGAAGGGATCAGACCTCCTGCTTTAATCGAGAGCATCTGCTGGAAACAACATCCTGAATTAAAAAGGCCTTTGATAAGCTTGCTCTTGCTAACGTGTTACTTTAAAAAACAGCAAGAACTTTCATCTGCTAGTGATTAACCTACCATCTAAATCAAAGTCCACACAGCTCAGAATGAATAATCTCAGTCAGTCAGGTCTCTGTCACCATCCCTAGAACCCAGCCCATTGCACATTTCTGGGGTGGTAACGAGATAGTACTGTACTCTGTATACTCATGAGCAGCCGAGTTTAGTTATTCAGTTCAATATTTCAGAAGGCCTATTGGGAAGAACTACATGGTTTAACTCTAACACATCACCAGCTGTTAAGAGGTGAGTAAAGCAAGAACTGCCCAAGCAACGTCCATCCCAAAAGCGGCCCAGGACTGCGCAACAGACCTGACAGTCATCCAGTCTGAACATCTGAAGCCACAGCCAGAAGGAAGTGGGACTTGTGAACACCAAAAGAGCTGAAACTGAAAGGGAAACTACTGCAGAGAGCACTTCTTATCTGGCTCAGTTAGCAGGATGCATACAAGAGGCCAGCGAGTTAGGAGGAAAAAAAACCAACCAAGAAACAAACCACAAACACTGCTTGCTTACTGCAACTTTTGTCGCTACCAATGAAAAGTCTTAAATGCAGCCTCAAAGTGCACCAGCATCCAGTAACAATTCTTTCTGGATAGAGGGACAGTCACACTGCCATGCTGAGCAAGGAAGGCTCAAGTGCTCCATCCATCACAAGTGTCAAATACTCTGCTTGAAAGTTTACAGTACCTGAACCTTTTTATTGCTGTTGTTAAGATCTATTTAAGATTTTTCTTATATTCCACAGACAAAAGCAAACCTGCAGGCAGGTACAACGCACACACAGGTGTCAAGGCAGCATGATGAGTTGATTTTGGTTGTTTTTGTTTGCTTTGGCTTCATTCATTTCCCCAGCCAAATGTCACTTGAATAATTCAGGAAAACATCCTTACTATATATTTGCACAGGGCCATAGACTGCAAGAAATGCTAGATACGTAAACAGTGCAGTCGAGAAAATACAACCCAAGCCCTCTTTTGCTGCTACAGCTTGGAACTAACAAAACTGCATGGAAAAGTCCTTTTTACCACCAAAACAGATTTGCTAATCCTTGCAGTTTCAACAGTACAGAAAAAGAACTTGTAGTCACTCTATAGAATGAAGCTCTAAATCAAGGCCTCCTACCTAAAGGAAACACCTCAAATAACCAAAATTGTCACTCAATAAAAGCTATCAAAATTTCTACTCGAGGAATGAACAACCATCGGTGAATCCATAGAAAATCTACAGAGGTTTCCTCTTCCCTGTAAGATTCACACGATGAAAGCCTTTCATAATTCACTGAAGGATAACAATACGTAAAACCTCATTAAAAACTTGGTGAGCGTTATACATAGAAAGTGAATTTCATAAATACTTCAGGAGGACTGTGTCTGAACTAGACTTTAACTTGTACTTTGAAACATCAAAGGAAATTGTCTGCTTTTCAGGGATTTATTTATGCACATTTTTAATGCTAGGATTTCTCAAGGTAGCATGCAGAGCAGCTTTTAAGCCCTGAATACCTCTACTGGCTGCAGAAGCCCTCAGTCTGACCTCGAGACCCTGCACTATGCTTCATTACGGTGTATGATCCAGCTGTATCAACCACACTCCTCAGCAGAATGGAAATCCACAATCATTAAATGCAAGCTTAAAACACTGAACCTTTAGCATTTGAGATTTTGAGAAAGGTGAAATATACTATTCCAGCTTTTAATCCATATTATCGTGTTACTTAAATCAGCTCTGTTCCCATAAAGCATTAGGAAAAAGAAAGCATCTTTCTGTACACAATTCAATACAGCTGTGCACGACTGGCTGGGGCCTCAGGCCACAAGCCAGGAACTTCTGAGTTCAAGTCTGGCTCTGCCACTGCCTTGCTGTGTGTCCTTCAGAGAGCCTCTATGTTTCTCTGCTGCTCCTCTTCCATCCACACGCTTACCTTACAGAATGGCATTCGCTTTGTTTTTGCAGACTTTTCCACAAACAAAATACAAACTGAGAGCAATTTTTCCACTGTGGCTGTAGGTAAGGCCTGCTAAGAAGTCTCCATGCGTCAGCTGACACTCAGTAGTTTTTAAATGCATTAACTGCTAACATGCACTACATAAACATGTATGATATTCTCACAAATATCAAAAGAAATTAATAGTAATGTGGAAAACAAATGATTAGAAAGCAGTCGTTTAGATTTTTGTTTAAAAAAAAAACACAACACACAAAAAAACCACAAAACAAGATGAAATGAAATCTGCTCTAAAAGCAATTTTAACTGACAGTACTGAACAACCTACGACCTTGTTCTTATTAACCTACTGAGCCAGTGATGAAATCTGTTTTTAACAGCTTATATTAAGCATACACAAGGCATGCAATGCTTCAGCTCCAGCAATTACAACTAATATTTTAAGAATCTTAGTTTAACAACAAAAAACGGCCTAGGAATGTGCAGCAGAAAAACCATTCAACCTTAACTGAAATATGTAGCACTAACTAAACTATCATTTCAAATATAAGCTTTCTCAAGAAAAAAGATCAAGAGAAATCACATAAAGTGAAAGCGTATAATATCTTGCATGTCTGCTGTAGAAGTTTCCCTTCTCATTATCTGATGAAGCAGAATGCCATGGAGACTGACAGCAGCGAGCCTCAGCTTTTCCTGAGCTCCAATGAACCAGTCACGCAAACACAGCCGGTCACCTTTAAAACAGTCTGCAGTGCTTTTAAATCCACACCCTGGGAGAAGAGCTGACCTCAGAACCTTATCGAGGCAGGCTGACTTTCCAGAGACTGGCCAGTTCAGCCAAAGCGTACAGGCATGCTTAGACTAAGAACAAAGCAACTCACTTTTATGGTATGTTAGTTAACAATGCAAGTCTTTGCCTTCAGCTTAAAGCCTAGGATTTAGTGCAGCCTCCACCTACTATCTCCTTCTGCATCTCGTTCTACTTAAAATCTGGTAATAATGCAACTCCCATTGTTTTTTCCTGTATCAGGATACAGAATTTGTTTGCGGCAGTGACAAATTTCAGGCTGTCTCCCAACTAATAACACAACAGCAGCATAAATGAATTCAGAATACTGCTTTATTTTGAGACAAAAACAAGAGACTTCATCAAAAACAACCGTTCCAGAATAGCTCCCATGCAAAAAGGAGGGGGTAAAATGCAAATTCAGACAGCATGTGTTCAAGGAGGACTAAAATGGTTCAAAGCTGTGAAACATTACCCGCTACAGAATTTACAATTCTTCTGTTCCAGGTCATTTACTAACAGTTTACTGCTCTATCACAGTGCCTTTCAAAATATATTTGCCGATTAGAGTCTGGAAAATTGAAGAAATACCATCTTGAAGTAGCACGGATGCACAATTATTAGCAAGATTAAATCTTTACCTGAAGAAGATTTTGTTTTCTGCTTCCTCCACCACACTACCATCCACCTGTTTCCATCAGATGGAGCAAACACGAATACAACAGCAAGCCTTCTACACTGGTTAACAAGCACTGTTGCCAGGGTAATCTAGATCTGCCCTGAATAGGATTACAAGACACAGGTAAAAACCAAACCAAACAAAAATAACCCTGATGCCTTGTCCACATTCTCCCTCTGCATCATTTGATCTGGTTAAGATGTATCATGATACTACCTGAACATAACCTGAAAAAGAATGGAAAATGTGACTTTGTAACATAAGTATATTTAATTCACAATTAACATTAGTTGCTTCAGTCGACTTCTATAATAAGAATGCACCAGCTGGAGATACAGAAGTTCTTTTAAAGAAGCTTTTGGGGTTTTAATTCAGGTCAACCAACTATGCTCAAAAACAGTTTGAACTTGGTCAGCATTTAGATTCCAACCAATCCTCATCAACCTGTCATCATACCCACAAAGAAAAAGAGAACCATGACATACATGTAACCTAAACAGAAGATCCTCTATCTACTGCCACTGCGTTTAACTAGCTTTATTTATTAAATATTTACTGTAAAATCTCTTTTGAATAAAGCAGTGGGCAACTAACGATACACAAGTATAGGCAAGAAAAGGTTTGTACCATCTCCAAATTCGTATGAGGATCAAAGAGCCTAACGACCCTCTCTGCTTCATGGGATGACCAATCCTTGAAGCACACATGAAAGAGTCAGCCAAGGATGACAGTTACATTCTGACTCCTTTTGCTCCTTCCCCCCTGCTTCCTTTCCTCCCTCCCTCCCCCCATGTCACATTTACTGACCTCAAACTCTCTTCAGCAAGAGACAGAAAAGCTTGGAAACAATCGAGCAAGAACAACCAGATCAGAATTTCCACACAATAAAATACCAACACTCGTCTCTGTGTTGTGATTAGATGCACTATTATCCCTGTGAATTGTTCAGAGCAGAAAACTGAGCATAAGCCCACTGTTTATCTAGCTGGCAAAGCAACGCATGAAAATACATCAGTCTCACTTTCTTTGATTAAGTTCTCACTAGTAGTTCTTCCTCTTGCCAAAGAAAGCTGTTTTGTAGACAAATATGTCTAGGGTATAAATTCAGAATGTAACGTGTTCTACAGTGGGCCCCAAATCAGTATGATTATGTAACTGAAGTTATGTGTTTTTTTAAGTGCTAATAATGAAGTTCCAGCAAGAACGCTAACACAGCTACGCTTGAATGCTGCAATGTCTTTTACTACAAATAGTAAAATTCAAACCAGTAAAAGGGAGGAAACCCAGAAGAGAGACTCTAAGGGAGGTTTAAGTGATGTAGAACACCACGTCCTGAAGAACTGGATGGCTCAGGCATAGTTAAGCTCCCAAATACAGATTGAATGATGATGACGACACATTTGTGTGTATCTGCCACACATAGAAAATGGGACAAGTGAACTGAAGCCTAATTATTGGTTAAGTGGCATTAAGAGAATACATATCTAACCATTCCTGCTTTTATATAGGTCAGCTAGCCTAAAAAGTTCAGTATCTACAAAGGCTACTGTGTGAATATGCTTTAAGGACTCACTTCCAGCAGCCTCCTTGCAGCTGGTCACGCAGACACTTGTGTATACAGAGGCTGTGGGCAAACCACCACTGTGAAATCACAGATGGACAGTAGCTTATGATCATTCTGTGCTAACAAATGCTGTGTTTAAAGAAAGAAAAAAAAAAGTGAGAATGCTAGAAGTGATTTTTCCATTGTTCTGTTAAAAAAAAAAAAACAAAAAACACAAAACAACCACCCTTCTCTGGTTCAGAAATGAAGACAATCTTCTCCTCAATCTCCATTTGGTTTTCAGATTCTGCTGTTTCATCCTCAAGGCATGAATACGTCAGTGGAAAAATAACAGAAAATACTTGAGCTTTTTTTGCATTTTCTAGACTACCTTCTTCTGCCATGCTGTGCTGCTCTTACTGGAACTACCTGAAGATGCACCGAACCTCAGCTACTGTTCATGCTGCTGTGAAGCCTTGCAAAGGTACCACCCTAACGAGAAGCATCCTCCTGCTGGCATGAAATAAAATACAGTTGTATATTGATGTTTTGGTTTGATTTTGTTGCTCCTCTAAGCTCCAGACCTAGATGTTACTACAGAAGTCCCATTTAACATAAATTTGAATGGATACACAGGCTTTATGCTTCAGTGGCATTTTTCCACCTGGAGATAGCTAAGCACTTTTACATCATTCTCTTTCCTGAACATAAACAAACATTCAATTCATTAAACTCAGACAAGTTGTAGCACTAAAACAGTACTCAGCTATGGCCATTAACAGGGCTCCCCTCCGTATTTTCTCTACAGGTGTATCAGCACACATTTTTCCATATTGTGTTACGTCTTGCATTGCTCTGCCTCTAAATATCACCTGTTCTACTAATGCATCTTCTCTTGCATCCCTGAGATAACACCAGGGTTTATATCTTGTTTTATGTTTTCCTACATGACCAAACTGCCTAAATAAACGTGGTTCTGAACCTAAAACACTCTGAAGGAGAATCGAGGTTTTCCCATAATGTAATCAGCCAGCTCTTCCATGACTTCTCTGAAATAACAAGTACATAACTACTGTAGCACCAGAGCATTTCAGCCCTAAACTATAACCCAGCACACAATATACAAAGAGAAAGGAAAACATCCGTTAAATTGACAATACCCATAAAGCTTTAGGAACTCACTTCACAAGTGTGTGGATGGCACTATCTATAAAAAACCCACACTTTGCATACGCGGTGCTCCAAAAATATAATGCTTTGTCTCTACAAAAAACAAACTGCCTTGCTGCCTTGGCTTAGAAACAGATTCACAAACGTGAAAGAATTTCAGCAGTAAGACATGCTGGATGCACAGCTCCAGAGCTGGTGCTCACCACAGACAGAGGAAGGCACCATTTCTCATGTGCCCTTCAAAGCACTTATGGCACCACCACTACAACAACATGGAAATACCTTGGTAATACAGCATTTTTCATCTCTGTGACACCTCCACATTCGCCCTTGATGCTGAACTGGCCAAGTCGTACCTTGACACCTCACTTTAGACAGTCTGACACTGATGTGAACAGGCTGCCCACAGAGGCTGTGGATGCCCCGTCCCTGGAGGTGTTCAAGGCCAGACTGGATGGGGCCCTGGGCAGCCTGGTCTAGTATGAAATGGGGAGGTTGGTGGCCCTGCATGTGGCAGGGGGTTGGAGATTCATGATCCTTGAGGTCCCTTCCAATATGGGCCAATCTGTGATTTGAAATGGGTCTGTAATCATATCAACTAAATTCCAGTGATGTGTTAGTAACGAGACTAGCTCTTTCCTGAAGTTAATACTGAAGTTGCCATGCTTTGAGAATCAATGTCTTCATATTCGCCTAAAGTTCAGATCTGTGTAACAAATTAATTCTGCAGCAACAATTATATTGTTATTGTACATTATTACATATTGTTATTGTACAAATTAAATTCTGCAGCCAAATATTTAAAGTTTAGCCACTTACAACCTAACCATCTTCCTCAGCAAACTTCTCCTAAGTGACCAACTTACTGCTGCCCTGTTGCTGCACATCACCCTCTATCAGACTTTCTGAAAAGTTACAGAACAGGAACTCAAGATATCCACACCTGATCCCCTCGGTAGAAAACTGAAACACAGCTTTTCAGAGCTGAACTTCCCATGTCTTATTCCCCTGTCTCACATTTTGAGCTCTTTAAATAGGAGCCCAGGACTTCTGCTGAAGCAGCCCTTCAGAAAGAGGCACGTTTCTTCTTCATCAGTTCCCGCAAACAAACACAACCACACCAAAACAAAAAGACCCTCGTGCTTCTCAGTCACAACACAGCCACTAGCCGAAGCAAAGACAACACCAAGGCAATGCCTTCCATCCACGTCAGCAAAAGCAAAGTAGTTCTATGATGACCAAAACTAAGGAGTTCTGCTTCAAGGTGCGAGCGACAACAAAATCTTCCAAGGGAATGGGAAAGGGACAAATATTCTTTTAACAGTATACGAACTCACACAGCAAATTTCTTCTTCACTTGTAAACATGGATGCTTTCTACTCTACAAAGCCATCTATTAATAAATCAAAGACAAAAGTCTCAAAAGGTTTTTAGCTGAGACCAGCAGCACAGACTGCACGACCTTCTGAAGTTTAAAAGAGAAACTTGCAAGAGAAAATAAAAGAGATTTTCTTTTCCCTCTTTCCCAGTGGAGGTAAAAAAAAAAAAAAAAAAAGCAAGCTGCTGAAAAAAGCAAGCACACATTTTTCAGACACTTGTTTTCCTTGATTTTATTTTTTTTTAAATTCCAGCTGCAGACTCCTGTATATTGATGCTCAATGACAATAAGGCCTTTCTCGTCAATTATCTCCAAAACGTAGAGCACAAAACTCCAGGGTCTCTGCTGACTACAGAATTGCAACAATTTTTAGTCTACTGAAACAGCCTGTCTTGGAAAACAGAACGATTCCTGCAGACACCAATAACAATTGTCAGAGAAATGCAAACAGAACAATAAAATACACTTCCAAAGCTACTGCCGTTGCTGTAACCTGAACAAAGCAGAAGGGCTCGTGCTCCCCGACACAACACCACTGTAACGCTCAAATTCTGATCTAGGAATTGTAACTTGTGCCAGGTCCTTCAAAATGGACCAAACCTGTGTTTTGTTCCCTTCGTACCACAGGGGCATACTGAACGCGCAGCACTGAGAATGGTCCAGACTCACTTTTTTAAAACCCCATCGTTCTATGGGCTGCAGAGTCCTCAATACACCCCTCACGAACTTACGCTAACTCAAAGATACTCGGATGACAAACTATTTTAATTGGTAATTCTGAATAGGAAAGATCACCTCAGAAAACTACTCAAAAGACAGAGACTACATACTGGAATTGCTTCTACTATTTTCAGTGATTGCTTTACAATATTATATTAAGTATCCATGACAGCTTCTATAGTTATGAATAGCTGCAGGTATTAGAGAATATCCCATAACCCATTTCCATACCATTGAGATACATTAGCATTTACATGATCTGACCGCAGAGGAAGGATGCAGGATGGCCAAAAAAAGGTGAGGACTTTCCCCAAGCAGAGATCCTGAGAAGGCCGCATCCCACAGCACTGCCGGTCCAGGACAAAGCTCACCTGCCTCACAGTTCAACCATTCTAAGCTACGGCCAGTACCACTGGAACTATGTATCTGATGATTTGGTCAACTGAGTGACAAACCTGGGAATCCTATCTGTAACATTGTGTTTGGGAACCGTACACCTGAAGTTTGCCAAGCAACAGGTACAGTCAGCATGTTCTGGCTACATGAGGGCTCCACTAAGCCCAGGGCAGCTCTGAATAACAAAAGCAGGTTCAGCCACCAGGCTGCACCAGGCCAAAGACACAGGGTGTCTACAGCATTCTCCCACTCAGCTACAAGCTACCAACGTGAGAGTAGATTCCATTAAGATCATTAATCCTAAACAGGAAGAAAGCACGTTATCTTATATAGGAACTAGGTAATATGTTACCTCTAAACTTTTTAAGGCCAAAATTTGAGTGTTCTTTTCAATAGGCTCACCTTAATTGAAAAGAAAACACCTTTTAATTTCCAAGAAAAAAAACTGATACACTGTAGGATTATTTAAAATATCTTCTAGCCAAGGAGGAGGGGGAAATCTGATCTATACTACGAGACTACAATGAAGACAAATGTGTTTCCACCATTTGGATTCAGCCGTGCGGATATAAGGCCACAAAGAAACGTTAAACAATCCATCTTGTGGATCTATAAAGTTGACCTGCCAATCACAATCGATGCACACAGAAAATCTGAGAACAGATTCTTTTATTATCATCATCGTTTGCTGCTTCAACATCCAATGCAAAAAGCACTAGAGGACCTACCAGGAGAAGATGAAGAACGCGCACCGCCACCGAGAGATTTTTTCATTTAACCTCGCAGAAGGAGCATTACATCACACTCCTACAATGCAGGGGGAGGTGCCTGTGCACAGCGAGCTTCAGCTATTTCCCTTTAATTTTCTGCTCGCTTCTGGAGGGAGATGCAAAAATAACTTGCCTTTAAATCGCTAGTACGAGAGCGGGCGGGGGGAAGGCGAGAAAACGCCGCTTTTCCCCTGTATTTACCAACAGAACATGGAACGCTTACACTCCGAAGAGCGGCAGACATCAGCAGCGCCCTGCAGCCGCCAGCGCGCCCGCCCCGCTCGGAGCCCGCGGAGGGGGCCCTGGAGCCGCCGGGCAGCGCCGCTCCGCTCAGCACCGCGCTTCACCCGCCGCGGGGGAGGGGAGAGGAAGGGAGGGAATGGACGGCAGGGCAGCCCGGGGCCGCGCCGAGCCCCGATAGGACAGCACACGCCGCGGCGCTTCTCCCCGCGTCCCCTGCCGAGGAGGGCAGGCGTGCGGCGAGCGTTTCCCCATCCGTCCCCGCCGGAGCCGGCGGCAGGAAGAATGCAAACCCGACTCCGTGTATGCAAATTTTTGCAGCAGACTGAAGAGCTCTGGGTGCTGCGGGGAAGAAACGGCTGTTTCGGGAGCCTCCATTTAAATAGAACGAGATTTTCTGTACGACCCGGTAGCCGGGCGGCTCGGGGAAGGCGGAGGAGCCGCAGCCATCCGCCCAGGTGCTTTACGTGACGAATCGCCCCCAAAGCCGCACTCGCACAGAGCCATCTTTCCGAAGCGCTCCGCGGGCGCTGCCGGAGCCCCGCACCGCCCCGAGACACCCGCGGAGCAGCGCCGGGCACGGCCGGGTCGGGCTCTTTAAAACCGACGAATGGGTAATTAAAAAAAAAAATAATAAAAATTTTTTTAAAAATCATCGTAGTAATAAAATATAAGGGCGCCACTAACCTCATAAAGTGCAGCAGTGCTTAAATCCAGCGAGTTGAGGCATACAAGGTAGAAATGGAAATGAAACAAAAAAAAAAAAATCCCGAAACGATTTCGCGTTTGTTTTTTTTTCTATTTCAAATGTTCAGAAGCCAGCAGAGACTCCGTCGGCCATTTTGGCGTGAGCTCCCTCCCTCGCTCGCTCGCTCTCCCGCTCCCTCCCTCGCTCTCCCTCTCTCTAAAGGAAGCAGCTTTTTGTGACCTTCAAATAGAGCCCGGTCACGTGATGCCGCCGACCTGTCAATCATGCGGCGGGGCCCGACCCCGCTCCGCCTTAAAGGGGCCGCGCACACAGCGCGCCCGACAGCTAACGCGTGCGTGAGTCGGCCCCGCGCTGGAGCCTCGACCGGGGAGGCGGCTGACGGCGGCTCGGGAAACGCTCCGCTGTTGCTGCCTTCTGAAAAACTGCATCAAGCGCTGCAGCCGCACGTGCTACGTGTGTGTGGGCACGCTGCGGACGGGAGCACGCACTAAGCTACGGGTAATTTCACTTCCCCCCAAAACCAAGTTGTGCTACTGGGACATAGAAATCTTCTCAAGCTCACTGTGGTACGGCAGCTCCTTGTTCTCAAGGCATGGAAGCTCCGTTCAGGAGCTGATGGTGCCGGGAAGTCCTCAAGCAATCAGTGCTCAGTTGCTACTATCAAGTTAAGTACATACGTTGTTCTGAAAGTAATGCCTCCTATTTACTTCCTTGAAAATTAGAACAAATACAAAGAGCACAACAACATTATTTTCCTAGAGAAAATTCTCAGCTATTCATTATTTCTCAACATACCACCTATTATCTGTGCATTTTCACCAGCAACAAATGAGAGCCTGTATACCATACTCTTAAATCTGCACCAGCAGAGCTGACCCACTGCCTCACAGCTGCTATGACAGTCATTACTAGGAAACGTTTCCCCACGCAGACCCACTTTCCTCAGCCTGAACAGACTGAAGGCAGAAGGCTCCAAATTAGGACTATGCTGTGGGTGTGGTAGGGCAGTCAGGTCAAGACGGAGGGTGTGCAGGGCAAGAGAAGGGTTGTCAGAGAAAGGTGGTTGTCTTCTCTGGCCTGAGTATACAAGTTCAAACCTTGAATACATTGAAGCCAATATTCAGCTCTGTACACAGTTCTCTGGTGATAATCCACTGATTTGCACAAATGAGCTGATCGAGAGACTCTTCATTTCATGGTGTAACAGCTTTTCATGGGTACCACATGGCTTGTCTTTCACACGGCTGCCACCACCGCTGAAACTCACCACCCACTGCCTCACTGTTTGGTCTCCATCAACATTCAGCAAGTGTCAGTAAATAACACTGGGTGCCATTTTTTCCACATGGTGGAAGGCAGTGACACGCCTTTGCTTCATCTGCACTTCCATGTCAGATTGTCCCTCTGCTGCCCTCTGTCACACGGCAACAAAATGTAATGGAATTTTGGTGGAAAGGTTCAACCCCTGCTGTCGTACCACCAACTTCCATCTCTGATGTCATGGGCCAACAAAATAAAATAGCAGGCATTACTTTTGGAGCAGCCGTTCTCCTTCATTGCTCTGAAGTTTGTTGTTCAGTAGAGAGAGCTTTTAAAAATAGAAAACTTTTTGAGAGGAAGAAGCAAGCAATCAGGAAACAAAAACTATTTTACAGAGCATTTTGCAGGATGGATAAAACTGCCCAATTTACCGTTCTGTCAAAAATGAACGGGCTCTGGGCCTGTTTTACCTTGCCTTGTTTGTCTTCACGAAGAGCTGGGAGGTTCCACTGATGAGGTGAAAACCACCCATGTTTTGTTTCCATAGGAAACAACTTCTAAGTTCCTCTTTTAATATAAAAATTCAACCAAGCCAGCAACTTCTACGCACATCTCTCTGTATCTGTTCCCATTGGCTCACTGGTTAAGTCTTGTCTACTCACAGCACAGAAGAGAAGGTGCTTCTTTTTTGTTTGTTTCTTAAATGCAGTGTTCCTCAAACCGAAACTGTGGTAGGAGAAGCAGCAGCATGACAGTCAGAAAGTTGACTATGGCAAAAATAAAATAAAAAACAATTTAAAAAAGGATATACGAGACCTGCACATCCCTTCAGATGGCAACTGCACTTGAAAACCTAACCATTAAGCTTTCTGATGCCGACAGCTCTGTTAATAGCTAGTGTTAAAAAGTTATATTCTTGTTATATACTAACTTGCCTGATCACAAACACTTCGTTTCTAAGCACCTTCTATCTGAGGATCATAAAGCATCTTAAAAACTTGAATGAAGCTTTGCAGTGCTCCTATGAGGACAGCACCCACTGTGAGCAGACATGCGCGCTGAATGCTTACAGCCAAGGATTCTCTGTGCTCTTACAGCCAAGATAGGAGGAGAGCGGTTGAGTGGTTTTTTAATTCACATCAAACTGCATTTTGGTTCTAGATACAGACAAACCTTCTAGGTGATCTTTGGGTACCAAACAGTATATTGGCCTCAACTTGATGTGTACAGGGATGCTCCACTGTCCAGCAGATGAACTGGGACACCACCTATACTCTCTAGCGGTCACCTCAAGGAGGGCAGGTCCTGGCTGATCTGCAGATCTTCACACTGTTTTAAAAGGAGTCAGCATCATTCTGCTCTTATGCAAACCTCTCTCTGTCTGCAGGGCTGCCATTTCGTTTTTGCTCCAAGTCCTACAGGTTGATGCGACCTTGCTTATTCTGAAGGCTGCACCCTTACCATCCTACATCACTCATCCCATGGGGCCATCCGCATTGCCCACACTACCCATGGTGACAAACTTAAAACTTATTTATTCCCCTACTAAGTTCTTCATAGCTGATGTAATGGAAGTGAAAACGTCAAGTCAGCTGAGGACATAATATTTGAGGTTTCTGCTGAGGAATTAACAAGTTTCTCATAGCACAAATGCCTTCTCACCAACTTTCCTCTTTGCTGTTAGTGCACAATTTGTTTCCTAGAGTACCATAGGCAAAGTCCAAAGTAAACTGAGGCCTGCATGCCCTCCATCCTACTGCAGCTCATCAGCTCGATTTCCCCAGACCAACCCCAGAAAGTAGGTAACAGAGGCAGGAAGAATGGTCACCAAAGATAAACTGAGCTGGATTACCGTACTTACAAGCACCAACTGCAGCTTGTTCACCTCCTCAAGTTAACGGGATTTAAAAAGGTCACGTTGTCTTTCCTAAGTAGTTAAAAACACTGCAACTCTGAGGGTAGGGATACATATGCACGTAGTTGCAGTATGTCTAATAACAAAAAAAGCAAGCAGAAAACCACTTAATTTAAGAAACAGAATTACAACTCTTAACTATTCCTTGTGTGCTCTAACATATGCCACATTATTTATTTTAAGAGAACAAGTGAAAACATTAGGTTAAAATCAGGATTCCAAAGCATATTGCTTCGTAAGTTCTGTAGATGTCAGTGTCAAGTTCCCAGTTGCTCTGTCCTGGATATCGAATAGTTTAGATCACTTTTTAATTATTTTCTCCACACAGAGGTACCAAATACCTACCAGTTTTCAAAGCAAAGACAATAGTTAAATCTGGCTGTATCAACCATCAACTTTTTTTCTTTTCTTTTCTTTTTGAAGTCTTCAGAGCAATTGCATACAAGCCATTGTTCAAGAGATGGCCTCCCCTCTGTAGGAGTTCAGACTTTGAAGTGTCCGAGCATTCTTCAAGGACAAAATACTCATTCCTAAGGAAAACGATATATTCTTCTCCTCCCCCAACTTCAGGGAGCAGTGAGATATTTGATGCTGCAGAATTGTGAAAATAGAGTTGGCAGGTGTTTTACTTTTTTTTTTTTTTTTTTATAAACAATAGTAGCCAAAGTATAATGCAGCTTCTTTTTATGTAGAAAAATACCGTGACTAAGTGACCAATGTAGGAAAAGCTTGCACAGTTTCTGAGAAGTTTACAACTGCTTGTTGCATCCCATACACAAAGGCACTTACCAACACACTTTAGGAACGCAGTAACCAACTTTAGTATGCAGAGTTTACATTGCAGCAGTGGTTTGGAACCACAGTAGAAGTCAGATCTCTTTTCTTGGCAGGGACAAAAGAAGAGTGAAAGACCCAAAAAGTTCACAGCACATTATGTCTAAGAGCTATTCATTACTTCAAGGCCAAGACAAAGTTTTGAATCTATACATTAATGAAGTGTTCACAGAAGGATAACTTACAAGGAAAACTTCATTCAGAGAATTTTGCAAACACCCACTTTTCCACCTAATTTTTCCTTAATCTGCCACAATACTTTCCCTTGCTGTTCAGCCTATGAATAATCCATCGCTATGCCTCCACTTGTTCAATCTCCTCAAATGCCCTTTCCAAAGTGCAGAAGCATAAAGCCTTCTATCTTCCTTTTAACAAAGTTGTTCCGTGAACAATGGAAGTAAAAACTCATTTCCTACCAGTCTCTGTCACACATGGCTGAATCTCCACCACGCTAATCCCAGCTTCCTGCTCATCCACTTCTTTGATGCCAAGGCCCCAGCATTACACGAGTCTATGCAGACTCTTCCCATAATTGTTCCGCACCTCCTGCAGCACCCCCAACCCAGGCAAAAGATAGCATCTGCTGCACTTAATCTCAAAACACGTATTATGATGACAGTGATGAGCTATCAACAGACAGCCAGAAAATACAATCTCTTGCTTTGTTCTGAAGCCCTCCTTTTAGCAGGAAATTAACTTCCATCTCTTTTCTAGGCAATCACTGATGTTTACCATACTGGTAATAGTAAATATATTGTCGTTTCTTTCTCCTCCTGCTCCCTTGAGCAAAACTAGACAAGAGACTCCAAACTTACTTGGAAAGCTACATACACAGCAAGCAAACTGCAAATCACATGAGACTTAACGTCAGGAAACAAAACAAGCTCTCAAAATCTTCCGTCAAGTCTCTTCCAAATGCCAACTGGGTTTTTTTGGAGGTTGCAGGAATCACTTACACACGTATCCTTGCTAATACTCTCCACTACCACAAAGCACAAGGACACCTGCACAGATGAGCATTCTGAGACTTTAGCAATTCATTAACCTGCTCCTGTACTGTCATCTTGGCAGCTCCTCAATTTTGGAGATTGTAAACCTCAGCTAATGGGTTAGCTGAGGTTTAGCTCACCCTCAGTTTCTGAAATCATATAGACTGTCAAGATATCTGTGAAATATTAAAAGTTTATCAGTTTTATCCAATTCTATCTACGCTAGTGAAAAGATGATACTTTCTTTTTCCCCAGTATGAACAGATGTTCAGGGAAATACTATAGACTATCACTATGCCCATATACACAGCAAGCTGTTGCTTTCTAATTGTTGTTTACAACATGGGAATTACCATGCCAGTTAGAGGATTGATTCAACTGACCTTCCATCAACAATAGCTGTTAGTGTGCACCTCAAAAGCAGCAATAAACTCACTGGTTAAACGCTTCCCTCCCCTCTGTTTAAGGCCAGAAGCCTTAAATGTTACAGCAGCAAGCATTAAGGTTAGAATATTTAAAGAAAAATCTAACTTCCACATCTATAAACACATCACCACAACAAGACCTCCTCTTTGTATGGATCCTTTACACATACCTCTACTGAAACTCAATACATCCTATTCACTTCAGTCTAGTCTATCAGCGCAGAGCGGATTTCTCACAAATGTTTAAGGGATGTCTCACAAAAGATTCCTGGAATGAAAGCATTAGTCTTACTCCAGATCTTCTGCTCCTTTTTTTCCTTCTATACCTATAAGGAAGGTGTGCTACACTTTGAGTTTTGTAGAGACTTTTTTTACTTATGGTGAGACAGATCAGTACTTCTCCATGAATTGTTCCGACTTGTTTTGAGTTTTTGTGTGGGGAGTTCAGTCACTGGCCCGGAAACCTCTGAGCAAAGGAATTTCTGGCATCTTGGTTCGAACTGGCACCAACCCATTTTCCTTTGTTCGCATTAAAGGAACCACAATACGATAAGAAAAGAGTATATTTTTTAAAAATATTCATAATAATTCAAAACAAATGCATACTCAGGGGATTACTATAGGAAAAGCTTTCCTCAATCTGATTCATTTTTCTAGTGAAAAGAATTATTTATTTCAGTAAAAATCTGCAAACTGATCTTTCCAAGCAAGCTGAATACCTTTCCTGCCTTCACGTACAGCCCTCTGGTTTGAGATGTCAGCAGTAACAGCTGGCTACCTCTGAAGAAAACCCTACAAGCTTTACTGCTGTCAAATACTCAGATACATGCACCAACCCAATGCAAACTAGCATGAGCCCTAAACATGACCAAGTTGATTAAGTGCAAAGAGTTCAGCAAATCTATCAAGGTAGGAGCAAGAAAAATCATACCAGCTCAGCAGATCACAGCACGACAGCGGTGTGATGCAGTTGAAGAGTTCCAAAACACCTCTGTAAACAAGTTTTCAGTTCACACCATCTTGACCACGGGGAACAGTACTTTTATTTGTATAGTGAGACCCTATCTTCTACATCTATGTTACTCCTATGAGGAGCACTGCATTTTACAATAGTGGATGGTCACTTCCTGAACGGTCTACATAGGTTCAGCAACTTGCAACCAAGTTCATGCAAAGACTGTTTATATTTTTTTTATCCTGCTTATCATCTGTGAAGTACAGTGGGCAGTCACTAAATTTTCTATTTGCTGACCACAGGAAACAACAGGAGAATACAAAAGTCTAATGTAACACAGACCCATTAGCCTTTTTTTTTTTTTTCCTCTCTCCATATGCTTGAAATGAATATTCAGTCATTCATCTGGGTGTAGATACAAAAATACAGAAGATCCAATCATCCAGTGTGAAAGTATGTTTCAGGACTGTAATTCACAAACATTTACAATGCCAATGGCTTGCTCTAAGAGGCCAGGATGTGAACTCTTCATTGAAAATGAGTGGCAGCAGCTTGGTGTAGCTACCTCATCTTTTTTGCCAACTACACAATTACATAGTCATGAACAGCTATCATGCCAGTGATACACAGAACATAGAGACAGAGCTCAGAATTATTCTCGATGCTTAAAGAACAGCAAGGAAAATTACTGAAGTCTGTTGCTATTATTTGAGTATTCAGCATTTGTAGCAGGTTATACTACATTTTAAAGAATGAATATAGAATTATTCCAACTTTTATTTTACGAACATAAAATTATTTTCCTACTGAAAAGAATAATTATTTCATTCTTTTTAAACCAAGACCATTTCCAGTAAGTTGTCATTAATAAAGTCAAATGCAATCATGTGAGGTAATGTTCACGTTTTACATCTTTACCACCGATTTGAAAGCGTCAAGCCAAGCAACTTGCCTGATCACCAATTTTTTAGCTAAAACCAGTGCTTGTTTACATACTAAGCCACTTTTTCCTCAGCAATAAATGCCTCCACAAGCAGAAAGACTTTTGCCTTATTACTTTCATGTAGTTCAGTTCAACAACAAACTATAAACAATGAAATAAAATAAGTCAGTGCATCAACAGGGAACTGAAAGGCAGAATTCCTTCCACCCCCCCGCTTCTATTTTACAAACAATTTAGAAGACAGTATCTTCTTTTTCAGAAAGTGTTAAATTACACTAACCAGAAATAATACATTCAATTTACTAATGGAAAATACCGGTTTTGTTTAATGAACTTCTATGCATGCATTCCAGGGATTTCCTTGTCTAAACACTTACAGGATATGTTTTATTTTTATTATTCTTTATGACAGTTACATTAAGAGGAACAGTGGTAGGGAGAATGAGCAAGAAATCAAATTGTCCTCAAGTTTCTTTAAACCATTTTTCTTACCCATCTCAAGCAAGCTACTTCATAGTAAATGGTCTTCCATATAAAGGTAGGAGAGAAATCACAAATGGAGCGTTTAGCAATTATTTTTGGATGTTTTTCCATGTGACATTTAACACAGACATCATACGCTTCAAGTTTGTACATCACAAGCAGTTGTCTGAGAAGAGCGGTTTAAGAATAAGAAAAAAAAGCCAAACCTACTGAGACGTTTTAGCTGGAGACTGAAACAAAGAAGGATCACAGATCAACCTGGAAGCAACTTATCTCACTCTTGTGCAAGATGCCACTCATCAGTTCCTATCTCAGAGCAATGTACAGCTGAAAAGAGAGCAATTTCCAGCCATCCATATAAATGATGCATCAGAAGGCAGTTACCTCGGGCAGCTTTCTGAGAAGTGTCTGCTTAGGAGAGGGAGGGGCAACAGCCACTGCAACCAAACCAGAAAGACTGCCTGAACAATGAACTTCGTGTTAATGGGGCGTCCCGTAGGTAGTCCTTAGAAAGGACGAGAGAACAGGGGGTGGAGGTGATGTCTGAATAAAGAGGCTGTGGGATTTTAGGAATTCGGTCAGTACAGCAATGCTCTCTGCTTCAAAGTACAATCGGCTGTTTAAGATGGTGGTAAATCAGAATACAATTCCCCTTCTTTTTGCTCGAAATAACAACTAGAACTGAAGATTAGAGAAATCAATAGTGTTGTTGGTGTCAATGTGATATTGACTGGGAAATCTGTGATACCATACTTAGAAATCAGAAAATTGGAACAGAAATGCACTTTTTTCTTCTTTTGGAAAGACTACACATGCAGTCTTGTCTGACCAAGAGACTTTTTGTAAGTTCAGAAGCAGGTTTTGTGTGCTTCCTACGCAGGGCAAATACAGATCTTGGAAAAAACAACAAACCAGGCTGTTCTTACCAGAAGACATCTGGAAGAAAGCGCTATGAAATCCCAGGAAAAGCAGCATCATACAGTTCAAATGTAGAATGCATACTGTCCACAAATCTTTTCCTCTCTCATTGCTAGCAGCAGTGCAGGATAAACACATGTGAATACTAAATGGAAACTTTACCTTTGGATTTAACATTTTTCTGTCCAGATCTCAATTGTTTCTTTTTCCTCAGTCATGTAGCTTCCAATTTTCCACATACTCAGAAAATGCTTGCAGAATGACACTATGCTAATGGTGGAGGTTATAGATGAGGTACATGGAAAGCTGGTATCTCTTCATGACAAAATAAAACATGCTATGCTAAATGTTTTGCTACCTCCTAGTAGGAGATTTGAAAGAAAAATGAGTGAGTAGGTGAAACAAGGTATCTTGAAAACATTAAATGATATCCGAAAACATTTTCAAACATTTTTAAGGCTAGCTTGCAGAAGTAAATACTTAATTTAAATGATTTTTGCACAGAATATTCAGACAAGAGTTTTCTTGGGGATGAATACCTCTAATTTTAGGTACAAAAAGATGAAAAAAATCAGAACATTAAACTAATAAAATGTGGAACAGAATTGATGAATCCTTTGGCACTTAAAATACTTCACTATGCTTGCCAGCTTTTTCAACATTATTGACTTGCCGGTCTTACAAGTAAAACATAGCTGCTCTACAGCTCCAGAATTCACTGCTGTCTCATCCCCTGCTGCCCACTCAATTGCACAACAAAGGGCATTGTTTTTTCGAGCCTCAGGCTCTCCTCCCTACACACACAGGTAGAGATGCAAACTTGTCCTGCCACTCCATCGCAAGGAGTGAAAAAGGACTTCTATAATGTGAAGCTGATGAAAGTATTCCTGAGCTTCAGTTAGATCAACTGTATTCAGTTTTCACCCTGAGCTTTTGTCCCGTGGTCTCCTGCCCTTCCATGTCCTTCCAAATTGCGAATGAAGTAAAATAAGCAATAAAAAAGTCAAAGGCAGAAGTCTCCTACTCGGATGCCAATACAAGAGCTAGCCTGAATTATTACTAAACTGACGCATGTTGAGAGAACTGCAGCACTGTTTGGTTGCTACCTACATAGCACACATCACAGCAGTGGCATGTTGGGATGTCAAAGGATGTTTTAGGGAGGGAAGGGGAAAGGGGGGCACAGGTTTAGGCTACGTTTACTTTATGAGCATATTCCACATGCAGAAACATCAGCTATGAGCTTTACTTCTAAACATAACTGTTGATGTTTCCAAGGAAGGGCACTGTTTGCCATGAATTTCAAGAGAAGTTGAGGTGACACACAAATTACATACACAAAATTGAGTTGATAATCTGAATTAGGATTTGGAGGTTATTTTGAAATTCCAAGTATGATCCTCAAAATGTTTTTGCTGGCGCAATTTGTTGCTGTCAACAAATTTTTTGAGAAGTCAACTGCTCCCATGCCTGAGGAGAAGCACACTTCAAGGCAGCTGTTTCCAGCCTCAACAGCCCATGTAGACTCATGGAAGCATGGATTTCAGCATTAGCAGCAGCCCTCCCTGCAGCACAGCCACAGTCATAAAACAGTGGCACTGTGCAGAAACTGCACACCTTTCACAGGACTGGAGATGGTACTGCCCGTTCCAGATTTCACTTCTACTAAGGATTTTGAATGAATAGTGTTACATGAAAGTTGGCTCCAATCTAAATGAGTTATATTCATGTTGTAAATAGCTAGTCCAAAAGCCCTGTATATAATCTATGAAGGCTGCTCCAAAAGTAATACCTCCTATTTTATTATGTTGCCCTGTGACATCAGAGATGGATGATGGTGATGTGGCCTTTTCACCAATATTCCACTCCTTTTTGCTGCCACGTGACATAGGGCTGCAGAGGAACAGTCTGACCAATTGGTGTCTGACACGGAAGTGCAGATGAAGCAAAGGTGCGTCACTGAATTCCTCTGTGTGGAAAAAATTACACCCACCAGTATTCATTGACACTTGCTGAATGTTGATGGAGACCAAAGAGTGGACATAAGCACAGTAAGGCAGCAGGTGATGTGTTTCAGCAGTGGTGATGGCCATGTGAAAGACAAGCCACATTCTGGATGTCCATGAACAGCTGTTACACCACGAAATGAAGAGCCTCTCAATCAGCTCGTAAGTGCAAATCAGTGGATTATTACCAGAGAATGGTGTACAGAGCTGAATATTGACTTCGGTGCTCTGGGAACGGTGATGGCAATGTTCAAATACTGCAAGATTTGCACCAGATAGGTCTCACAAAGGCTCACACAGGAACAGAAAGGACATTTGTATGCAAGTTTCTCAGGACCTATTGAACCAATACAAGGCTGAAGGTGACAGCTTTCCAGAGCACATCATTACCAGTGACAAGACATGGTATCACCACTATGAGCAGGAGTCAAAACAACCCATGAATTTCCCATGGAAGAATAGTTCCAGATGCAGACCTCAGAGGGTGTGTACTTTCTTTTAGGATACAAGTGTGCACTTTCTTTTAGGATACAACAGGGGTGGTCCTTCTGAATTTCCTGGAATCTGAAGAAACTATAAACTCTGACCACTGTAAGCAGGAAAGCGCAACCTTGCATAGTATGGTCAGAAAAGAAGACAACAGCAGGCCCCATAACCAGCTTGAAGACCATGGAGCACACTGCCAATCTTGGCTGGACCATCCTACCATACCTCCCTTATAGTCTGGATTTGGTGCCTTCTGACTTCTACCCATTCAGGCCAAGGAAAGGAGGACTGCATGGCAGACAGCAGTTACGCCGTCATGGCAGCTGTGAAACAGCAGGTCATCTCTGCTGGTGCAGATTTTTATGAGCATGGCATACAGGCTCTTGTTCACTGCTAGCAAAAACACACAGCTAACGGTGGTATGTTGAAAAATAGCATTTTGTAACTGAGAATTTGCTCTGTGAAATAGTGTTACCTGGTCTTTGTACTTCAATACAGCAAATACAAGAACATTCAATATAGCAAAGAGTGATAATACGCCATTTCTTCTTTTTTTTTTTTTAATACTAGAAGGTACTCTTGCAATGTCAAGTTTTTATCCCTGAATCAAACTGCACTGAAATAGCCTACTGCATTTCAGAAATAAAGTGCTTGAACTCACCCAGAGATGTCAGCTCCTTGCAGCCCACTATACAGCTGTAATTTTGCAAAGGAAATTTCAAACTAAACCACAGCTAGTTGAAAACTACTGCTTACATTGAACATTTCTCAGAAGTGTCTTTTTATTTCTGTTTTTTTCATTGCCAATTCAAATCTTATTTGAATCCATTGGAATGCAGTTAAATATTAAAAAAATATCTGGGTTTGCCTAAGGTTAACACTTGCTGACTCCTCGAGCACACTGATGCAAGTTAATTCCCTCACAGGTCAGTTGCTGAAACTGTATCTTCTGAATATAATGTCAGTAGAGCTACCCAGATGAAAGGCAATTCAATTAATGTGCTCAACTTTTCAGGAAAGCAAATTAAAAGCACTCAAAATAAAAATTCCATCTGCACAGCTGTAGAAGGAGTAAACTCTGAAATCTGATGAACAGCTGGAAAGACGAGTCTTCATCTAGCATATCTATGCTTGTAGCAAAGATCTAACTCACATTCAAACTTATGATCTATTTCTTCTCACTAATAAGCTCTGATTTGAATTCGAACCAAGCAGAAAGACACCACTGAATATACAAACATGGAGAACTACAGAAACTTTTAGGATGGAAAGTATCTCTGGAGATGATTAATCCCATCCTTTACTCAAAGTAGGGCTAACTACAGCAGGTTGCTTATGGTTGCATCCAGCTGGGTTTTTAGTATCTTGCAGCACAACTTCTCTGGGCAGCCTATTCCATTGCTTGACTACTGCCATAGTGTTTGGGATTCTTTTTCCTTTCTTTTTCAGTTTTGAGTGCAACTTTCTGTATTTGAGGTTGCATTCACTGCTTCCAGCACAGACAAATGTCTGCATTCCCATGAAGTATCTCTCTATACACACAGAAAAGTTTGCCTGACTCCAAACCTTCTAATCTCTAAATTAAAAAGTACCAGATCTCAACTTTTCCTCATTTTCAGATGCCCTAAAAGCCCTTCTGTGGAGAGCCACTCCAGGATGCTCAACTAATACTTAAAGTATTTCACTCCTCTCCTCCTTTTGAGATCTGTTCAAGAAGCTCTGAACACAGTCGTTCTGGAGTAAATTAAAGATATAAATTACTGGACCTTTGTGTGACATTCATCCACTTATCCTGGATGCCAGATCAATGTCACTTACAAGCACTAAGTTCCATCTCCGCAGGCAACTTTTGTCAGGTAGATGAAAATTTGAGATTGTTCTCAGAAAAAGATTCAAGCGATCAGTTTAAATTTAAGAGCAATACCCACAACATAATATTGCTAGCATTATGCTACAACTACACAAAATTACTTCCATCTCTTAGCTATATCACTGAAACTGCACTTTAAGACTTCTATCATCTTGCTATTTCATACACAAAAACATAAATTTATTAGTTAGAGAAAAAAAAAAAATCACTCCTGTCTATCAGTGATGTCATTCCCTTTCCAGTAAGTATAGTTTTGGAGAATAGAGGGATTGTAAGGCACTTGGGAAAGCTCTAATTAGAAATCAGGTCAACTGTAAAATAACCACAGCTTCCACTTGCACCTAAAATAAGACAGCAAACAAAAGGCTAGAATAAATCCAATACAACATCTCTCCTATACTCACTATAACAACACGTACTATTGTCTAACTAAATAAGTAATTCACAAGAGCAGAAATGGAACTCCTGCTCTTTAAATGTTATTCCTGCACTCATTTCTTTCTGGAACTTTCTGAAAGTTTCTACTTTTCTACTTCAATAAGCTTTGTATCTCTTGGTACCACAGTAAGTTGGGCAGTCTGAATAGAAAGAAATAGCAGCAATTACTTTGAGAAGTTTGGCTCGCTTCCATGATGGAAAGAATGTGCATGCTCAGCACTAGAACTTCCCCAAGCTCATCTTGGCTACCTCAGAAAGATTTTCTCACTGTTGCAGAGGCAGTCAACTCAGTCAGTAGCTGCTCTGAAAGGTAAGGAAGACCTTCAACTTGAGACAAATCCCAACCTTTCTGCAACAAGTATACAGCTGAAGAAAGAGACAACAGAATTCCTGTTCATGAGGTGACATCCGACTGGGCGCACTGGGAGCGGGGGCTGTTGATGAAAGCTTTGTGTGGTGGATTTCCTAGAGATAATCTTGCTTGTTCCAAAAGGTACGTCAGGGAAAACATTTAGTTGTGATACCAACATGAAATTACCACTGTATAGCCGAAGGAAAGAATACAGAATACAGCCATTACTGCAATACACGTTTAGGGCCAAGCTCTGCTCTTCTGCTACCGGCTTTCAGTCTGAAGTCACTGGAAACACCATTTTCTCCATGTGTTTTGCAAATAGAAATCTGTCATTTTTTCCTCCCGTTGAGCTTTTTTCCTTAAACTGCTAAGTACTGGGATCTTAAATTGTCTATCCTTAAAAAACCATTTTGTTTACCATTTCAGTTCCTTTAATACGGCACACTTTAGTGAATTAAGTATTTCAAAGACAACCACTCTACCATTTGCACAACAAGAGAGAGGTCCTGGTTCTAGCATATTTCAAATTATTTCTCCAAAGAAGAAATATATGAATGTTTAATGTACAAATTTTCACTTTAAAAATAAAAAGTGGAATTTACTACCTGAGCACTAAGCTTCCAGAATGATTCTCTTACACAACAAATTCTGATTTACCTTCTAAAATCACAAAGCATATTTCTATGCTTTTAAATTTAAGGCAAGTCAACATCCTGATTCTTTTTTTTTTTCAGCCACTGTCCACTGTTAAATACCCGCATTTAAAGAACCAAAAGGGCGAGCATCAAACAAGCAACCAATGCTCTGAGCACATTTAGACAAGAGTGCTTCACACCATTTACTACGATGGTAAGGCCCTTTTTAAATAAACGCGTGACTCACTGTTTGTTTTCTTCACCAGGAGGTGGAGTCTTGCCATGCCCCTCCATTACAAAATCCTCATGTTCCATCTGCAAAGGCAAGCATTGCAGGTCAGAATTGGTGGAGCAAAACGCACATCACCTAAAGTGGCTCTTGTCCATATGCAACAACTTAAGGCAGCCACTTTATCAGAGCAACTGGTCCAGAACAGACCACGTAGTTTCTTAGCAACACACGTTCATCTCCATCCCCATTGCTATGGTATCATTTGCTTGCACAACTCTCAGAAAATCTTGCAAGGGAAGAAGAACAATTTAATGGCTACAGCAGAAGACTTATCAAGCATTTTACAGACACCCTTCATTATTCTGAGTAAGGAGGGCTTCTGTTGCTTCTCGTGTATAATGTAAGAATTAAAAAAAAGCAAAACAAACCCACATTTGTCTAAACACGATCTCTCAACAAAGTTTGCTTTTTCTTGTAAAAAAACTAATTAACTACAGATAGAAACTGCTGTAAAAACAGACTACTTGTTGTAAAAATACATTTTTATACAAAAAAGACTTTCACTGCACATATCTAGCTTAGTTAGCAGGGTAAAAACAGAGGCCTGAAGGAACCTCAAATAAATGCTGTTCCAATGACAACATAAGGTAGGCATTTCCTTTGGCTCACATGATAAAAGATTCCAAGGGCACTAAGGAAGTTTTCTGTTTAATTGTTTGCTCTTTAAATACAATTTTAGCCCACATTTTCAGTAATTTCTTCATCGAGAAAGATGAATTGCATTGTATTTGTTCATTAATTATGCACGCTTCATTTAATTACTTCATTCAGCCAGAAGCTCTTGCAAAGATAGCACAATATTCTTCTCTTTCTACAGAAATTTGACGCATGCACTTAGTATTTTATAGAAACATCCAGGCATGGTTAGCAGTGCTCTACTTTATATGAAGTCAGCAAGCAGCCACAGTGCAGTGTTCAACAAGCTGTACGGAAATAAAGCAAATAAATCCTGATCACACACGAATCCATGAGCCACTACGTTACACTAGGAATGGAAAGGAAAGGAGGGCACTATTCTGTCTGTAAAGATAACATAATTTAGTTACTCCTTTAAGGATAAAAACATCAACAAACACACACACACACACACACACACACACAAAAACCCACAAGTCAACCAACAGCCACTACCCTAGCCTTTCCCTATTGCCCCTTCCCTAAGAAGAGACAACTTCTACTCATTTCTGTCTTGATCACATTGACAAGTGAACAGTGCTGACAAAAAACCCATTATCTGCACAGTATCATCTAACAAGGATAACAGAAATTACATTTTTCCCCTGCACAAACACAGTCCTAAACCAACTGAACTGAGAACAATATGCTAGTAACAACATCCAGAAGACAGCCGATCAAGTAAGCATAAGGTAGTTTCACATTTGTAAACACTTTTCTATGCAACCCGGAGTCAAAACAGTAATTTTGTTTTAAAGCATAGCTTGAAAGCAAAAAAGAAACGTGCAAACAACTTGCAAACAATTTAGTGAACAACTTGCACTTTTACGCACATATTCCCACCACAACAAACACATTCAAATCCAGCTGTACCTCAGCCTACTCTTGCTTCTCAAGAATTCTAACATCTGCTCTCAAACTGTCATGTGAAAGGTATTCCACCAGTTGAACTGTTGCAAATTTAAAAGTAAAAAAGGTGGGATAACAGATTTGTGCACACCAAAACAGGATGGTTCTGCAGGGTAAAGTGGTTGGTAAGTTACTCTTATACAACCTGAAATCAGGAGGTATTCTCACATGAATTACTCTGTTTAGCATATTCTATGTTCAGCTGAGTTGATTAACGCCTCTTGGTGTGAAATGAGTACAGTTCACATGAACAGTAAGCAAGGGAATGGTTTGTGGGCAATGCCAGGAGGAAGGATGAAATGTAATGTTTGGGAGTAAAAGAGAATGAGATATGCAACGTCTAACGCCAAACTGAGAAGGCTTCCACACAAAATAGAAATTCAGTTGAACCAAGCTGTAGAAAAGAAGAATTTGTAAAAATTTAGGCATAAAAATAGAAAGCCTTTAAAACCAACAGAAATTTAGAATGGGATGTGAACTTATTAGATCATAAAGAAGAAATCTGAATGAGAACTCGAACATTAGATCACCATCAAAACAAGGCAATTGCCAAAGTATTGCCAATAAAACTGCTGCTTTACTACAAATGTAAAGTAAATTATGCTGCTAGCAGAGCTATTTGAGAACATTTTTATCTAGCACGCATATCTATCAAAATTACCATTTCAAAGAGAAGAGCAGGCAAATAATTAAGAACTACAAATCACCTGGGCTACAGACAACATTCTTGTAGGTCCAGATCCAACCTGTTTTAAAGCAATTGAAAAAAAAAACAAAAACCCAAATCTACTTTGAATGTGAATCAGTAGCTTTACTTCAGACACTAGGTAGAATTATCTGAAATAATCTGCATTATTAAAAAAAAAGGCTAGCGCTAGGCTTCCTAAAGAAAGGCAATGGCAAAATCTTACAAGAACTTCACCAAGAAAATCACAGAGCAAGGAAGTAGTCATGAACATAGGAATTGTTGAATGCATGAAATAAAGATTAATTGGTAGCTAACAAAAAAAAAGCTAACAATGAAACGCCTCAGGACACTAGAAGAGGACATGGGAACTTTAAGAAATTGAATACCAGGGAACTGGAAAACTGATAGAATGGATGACTGTTAAAAACACAGTTGGGTGGTCAGAGGAGCACAGTTGGAGATAGGCTATCTAGAGGCTGGCAAAAGGTGGCATGCTGCAGAGGTCTGTCCTAGGAATGATCTTCACATCTTTACCAGTGACTTGAAGGGCCAACGTGGTCAACTCTGAGGTGGTCAGGCTCAGTCAACACGGCTCAGGGGCAGGGCTGCCATTCAGAGGGGCAGCCTGGAGAAACAGAGCAACAGGAGCAGTAAATTCAGACAGGACAGCTGCAAACAGCACACCTGAGAGACCCTGGCAAGGACAACAGCTGAAGAATGACAGGCTAGGAAGCAGCTCTGTGGAAAAGGTCTTGGCAGGCAGCAAACACATCATTAGCCAGCAGCGTGCCCAGGCTGGAAAGGCCAACCATACCCCAGGCTGTATTAATACAAGCCTTGCCAGTAGATGAGGGAATTGATTATTCCCTCTACTCAGTGCTCAACAGACCATATCTGAACAATGCACCAACTCTGGGGCCCCAGAAGAAAACATTCCCACAAAGTGGGCTGGCTGGCTTTTACAGTAGAGATCGCTGAGATGCTTGGTCCTACAGCACCTGTCCTGCGAGGAAAGACTGAGGGCTCTGAGCTTGTTCAGCTTGGAGATGGTTTTGGGGTGCCTGCCTACAAGGAGGTCAGCAAGGAGCCAGGCTCACCGCAGTGGGGAATGGTGGGTGAAACAAGGAGCGCAGGTTCAAACAACTCTAAGAACAAGAGCTCTGGACAAAGTAATGTCTGAGTCAGAGGAAAGATTGTATGTGAATAAAGCCCAGATCTGCATTAACACAAAGCAACGTATGACCAATGCAGACACAGTTTGACAGTGTTGTAATAAACAGCACTTCTTCACTCCAATTTAAACAAAACATTCTCACAGAAGCAACATAAAAGGATATAGTCATTTGTAACCTATAGTAATTAATAAGCAATTTGTTGTTGTACAAACATAACTTGCAACACTGAATTTTTGAAGTCCTTGTTGACTGTACATTTTTACCTGTCCATATAAATATGAAGATTTATTTGTGTACTGGAGGATGACAAAACATAAACAGTCCGAGCTCTTCTGTTTCTGACAAGATCATCTTTGTACAGTGAAAGAAAGGGACAGGGCTCTGAGAAATGTGATTTAGTGAAAAGTGTCCCTGCCCACAGCAAGGCTGTAGAACTAGATAATCTCTAAAGGTTCCTTTCAACGAAAACCATTCTGTGATTCTATGCATCAGGCTATTCCATAGGTCTGATCCAGCTTAGCCTCTTTTCATGGAACCTGACTGCTTCTTGAACCTGCTTCACCAAGAGCAAGTCAGGCCTGATAAACTGGGTGGCCTTTTATGATGGAGTTAAAGGCCAGGTTGGAAGGGGCCCTGGGCAGCCTGGGCTAGTATTGAATGGGGAGGTTGGTGGCCCTGCATGTGGCAGGGGGTTGGAGATTCAGGATCCTCGAGGTCCCTTCCAACCCTGGCCATTCTGTGATTCTGTAAAGCATCTGCAGATAAAAGAGCAATGACTTCATCTACCTGGACTTGTGCAAAGCATTTGACACCGTCTTGCGTGACATCCTGGTCACCAAATTGGAGAAAAATAGATTTGATGGATGGACCATTTTCTGGATAAAGAATTGGCTGGATGCTCATGCTCAGAGAGTTGTGGTCAACAGCTCAGTGTCCAAGAGAAGCCCATAGATGAGAGGTGTTCCTCAGGGAACAGTGCTGGAACCAGTGTTATTTAACCTTTGTAGACAACTTGGACAGTGGGACCCTCAGCAAGTTTGCAGCCAACACCAGGCTGTGGTGCAGTTGAAACACTGAAGGGAAGGGATGCTATCCAGAGGGATACAAACAGGCTTGAGAGGTGGGCCCACGCCAACCTCATGAAGTTCAGCAAGGCCAAGTGCAAGGTCCTGCCCCTGGGTTGGGGTAATCCCAAGCACAGTTACAGGTTGGGCAGAGAACGTCTTGAGAGCAGCCCTGAGGAAAAGGACTTGGGAGTGCCAGTTGATGAAAGAATCAACGTGAGCTGGCCATGTGCACTTGTAGCCCAGAAGGCCAACTGTATCTTGGGTTGCATCAAGAGAAGTGTGACCAGCAGGTAGAGGGAGGTGACTGCCCCTCTACTCTTTTCTCATGTTCCCCACCTGGAGTACTCCGTCCTTCTTGAGTTGGGGGCTTCAGAACTGGACATGGAGCTATTGGAGTGGGTCCAGAGGAGGGCCACGAAGATGATCAGAGGGTTGGAGCACCTCCCCTAAGAGGACAGGCTGAGAGGGCTGGGGCACTTCAGCCTGGATAAGAGAAGGCTCTGGGGGGAACTCATCGCAGCCTTTCAGTACCTGAATAGGGCCTACAGGAAAGTTGGGGAGGAACTTTTATAAGGACAGGTAGCAACAGGATGGGGGGAAATGGCTTTAAACTGGAAGAGGGCAGATTTAGACTAGGTATTAGAACAAAATTCTTTACTGTTAGACACTAGAACAGGTTGCCCAGCGAGGTTGTGGATGCCCCCTCCCTGCAATCATTTAAGGCCAGGCTGGATGGGGCTTTCAGCAACCTGGTCTAGAGAGGTGTCCCTATCTATAGCAGGGGTTGGAACTGGATGATCTTAAAGGACCCTTCTAACCCAAACCATTCTATGACTCGTTTGCCTGCATACAATATCATTTTACAGTCAGTGATCTGTATTTTTCACTTTCAAACTGGAATTACTGAGGTGAGGGGCACTGGGCTTTTTGTCAGAAAAAGCTATGCAGTTTATTTGGTGTCCTAAGAAGTCTAGAATAAGCTTATAAAATATGGAATAATCCATACCCAGCTTTGCTTGACATTGGAACATCAAAAGTATTTTACTGGGTAGTCTACCTTAATTTAGAGCGATGCCTCTGAAAACAAAATTAATGAACAAACCACCCAAGGAAAATTCCATGGATGTTATTTATATTTTCTAAAATTTGTTCTTACGGCCTTACTAATTGATTCATTGGAGTTTTTGAACTTTTCAAATCAAACAAGTACATAAAAACCAAAATATTTAGGACTTATTTTCCCACTGACAATGCAGAAAGGATAAGGGCATAATGTTTAAAGCTTTGATTAAGTGGCTACCAGAGGATGAACCGAACAGAGCAACAGCAGTCAACAGCAAAAAAGTGGAAAAATTATTCTTTTTCTCCTCCAGACACAGTTCTCTACAAAATGCTTATGGACGTTCTTCCCCCAAACAGTCTCTCAACCTCTCTTCATCCTCTTATCACAGTATCATGTCCAGCACTCTTCTATTCTTTTTAAGGAAGCAAAAGCCCAAATTCCCTACTGTTTCAGCTACATAATGTGTGCAGTTAAGTGGGTCTGTAAACAAAGGCATCATTTAAGCCTCGATACAAACAGACAAAAAACAGTTTTCCTGAATACACAGAAATAGACTGGAAGGTGGAGGTAAGAGAACGCTATTTTACCAATTGCCTTTCTGCCAAAGGAAGAAAAGCTGGAATGGCCAAAGGTCTGAGGCACTTTAGTTTCTTGAAAGGACTGCAGAGGGAGCCACAGGTTCCAAGAATCAAAGAAAGCGCACTCTGCACCTGATTCTCCTGGCAAGAGATGGTGAAGGCTTCAACATTCTGGCAGCTGGAAGCAGGAGCCAGAAATAGACCCTTAAACAGCAGAGGAGGGAAGTTGATAGAAAACCTGCTTTTATTAAAAGAGGAACTGCAAGTTGTCAAATTCTGTATTCTATTATTTTAATCTTTCTTTCCAAGCATCTGAACATTCAATTTTCTATAAAAGCTTATATATTGAGTGATCTAAATACAAAAAGACAGTTTTATATACACTTCCAAAGATATTCACAATTAGACACTTCAATACTTGGTTTCTAAAAAATGAGGTATACCAAAATTGTCTTAGACATAACAAATCAGTACTTCTTTTTCCTCTCCAGAAGTCCAACAGCTGTTACCACAGTTTTATAATACTCTTTCTAAAAATACTTTCAATGAAACCCTAATGGATGTGATTAGGAAGTGTACCTAGTCTGGAGTTCCCAGATAAAGTCCTGTTTGACATATTTTGAAGGATTAGGAAATTTCCATGGCAAAACCCTCATCTGTCCTGAACACCGATGTCAGAAACTGCACGTTCCTACCAGAATTCAACATCTCCATTAAACATCCCAGCCCTACAAAATTGAACTGCGAATAAGAGAAACCAAATACTTTCTCAGGCATAGGACAAACCCTTGTAAGCAATCCTACACTTCATTTTAAGCAGTGTTTGGGTTTTTTTTCCCCCCTGCACCAGTCACAGAAACGCACTAATGCAGCTTCACCAGAAAGTTACTATCACTACCTTTTCCCATTCAACAGATCTTTTTTTTTTTTTTCTTCTTAATTTTACCTTACAACAACAAGACAGTAACCAGCTGCCTGAGTGAACATGAGACAAAGTCTCAACACAGTTTTCATTTATTAGCATCTCCAACGCATGAACCGAAAGCCTTATCTAGCTTGTCACTACACTTCCTTCACCGAGGAACAGTCAAGGTCAAAAGCTGCTGCCTGCAGACTGCAGCGATTTACTTCCCATGCTTAAACTTAATTTAGCACAGCCTGTTGCAGGTCCAGCTTAAGACTGATAGATTTGGTGTTTCACCACGACTACTGCTTTAAGAGCAGTACACCTTCCTACCCCTCAGTAGCAACAGAACTACAGTAAACATGCCATCAGCATTTCTTTTGTCTCGCTAATACTTGCTTTTATTAGAATTTCACAACCTAATCGTTACAATCCAAGCAATTAGTCACCAGTCACTGTTGTTAGCAGTTGTGGAAACTATAAATGCCAAGCTGCTAGAAGGACTTGTCGGAAATATCAGACAGTTTGAGGTCTAGCAGAAATGTAATCACTACCACAGCTGAAAGGAGAGCTGAGTCACCGTTCTGCCTGACTTAATATAAGCATTTTAGAAAAATTGAACTAAGGGTAAATTTTACTTGTTAGCAACAGATAAAATTGTTTAATTAAACTTTAACGTCCTTAAATAAAACCAGTGCAATTTAGCTGCAAACACCTGAATGATTTTCTTCGGAATAAGTTTCTGTTCAGCGAGCTGGTATCTCAAAATGTGCGTGGAGTAGCACAGATTAGTTAGCACAAATTAGTGCCAGTGTGCACTTTTGATATTCTACCTTTATTTCAGTACACAGATTAAAATACACAAAAAAAGTTTAAATAGCCATTTCTAAATTTAAAGGGAAAAAAATTTATAACCCAAAGTCCTTACCTTTCTTTTTTCTAAAGTGAGAAAATAAAGTGTGTTCCTGAACTATGCACAGGAAAATCCTGGAGACAAGACACACAGAGAAGTTATCTGAATTTTTGGACCCTTTCAGGTTTTTGCTGTATCGCACAGCATTGCAATGTTGCTGAATTTTCCACTTGAACCTATTTCTGCCTTTTCTTCCCCTCAGGAAAGCACAGCCTCAACACACAACAAAAGAGCAGCACAAGATGCGACCCAGCTCCCAGCCTACTCACTATTTCTTCAGGTTTCACATCAGCATCTAGATTGTGCATTTCAATGTTATTACCATTATGCAGTCTTAACTGGTTTTCCTGTCAGTAAAAAGAGAAGTGAAAGCTTACTGATGTAACCCTGCTGATAAATCACAATCACGTTCAGTATCTCCTCACTAATCATTGACTGCTCTTCTGAATACGAACACACTTACAACTCACACGATTCCTATTTGAAACCATTAATCTGCTCTCTGTGTTTGCCATATGCAGCCCAACGGTAGCTTGATTCCTGACTCAACACTAACTGTAAGTGCCAACATAGTGCCATACACCACACGTGCATCACCGTAACAGAGCAAGGGGACAGATGACAAATGACAGCTCAGTTAAACATTCAGAGTTTGCGTAACTCCCAACACGCCATTTGTATTTCACTTAACCACTGGTGCATGTTGCTTCACAACTCTAGCAGGCGTCTTCTACCACCAACTCAAACTCATCATCTGCACTTGCAGAAATAAACCACGCCCCATCTTCTCTGCTAACTTCTGAGATGCTCATGCTATCTAATATTCTATGAAATTTGCAGCAGCTTAACATGAACTCCCTGCTAAGCTTGAAACAAATAGATGTATGAATGTTAATGACAGGAGTCACACACTGGAAATGCTAAGAAGGTCTGGACTCCAGCCACATTTCTCTTTTCTACCACAAAGAAAAGATTAAAAAATATATTTTTTACTTATGTCTTAGCTGTAAAATATTTCAAATGCAACAACTCAACAATATATACAATAATTTATCTCAATCTTGGTCTGGAAGCACTCTGAGATACTCAGCTGTTTGCGGCACAAAACTTTTTCTAGTAACACCTTCAACCACCAAAGAGGTTTCTTCAAGTCACTGAAGTTAAGGCATGACGAGGTACCTGAAAAGCCATTTGAAATCTTCAACTTTGAAGCTAAGACAGTTTTGAATAGTAGTTTAGCAAATTCAGGCTCAAAATATATGAAGTATTCAGAACCCAAGTGCTCTGCATATCCTGCCAAAGCTGATAATGGAGCCCATCCTTCTGTTAGCTGTTCTGTACGTATATAGAAGGGATCTCAGCAGGATCTGGATTTAATAAGAAATGAGCAACTTCTATTTAAATTATTTTCTGTACTATTCTTTTGGTAAATGCCATCAGCATTTCACAAGGCATGAATTCCAGCTAGCAGGCACAACTCTGAGGAAAAAAAAAAAAAAAAAAAGAAAAGAGCAACAGAAAAAACTGTTATGTTTCCCAAATATTTAGGGGAAAAACCTGACTTGAAAGCCCTTGACCATTAGTTCTAGCAGCCACTTGTATGCTTCCCAATGGCTATCTGGCCAATTCAGTTGACAGTTTATGGTACAGACACAACTGAACATGTTATAGCAGTTCAAACTGACATCTGTAAGTGGCCAACATTGTAACAGACACATTGTTAACCACCCTGACAGAGAAGGAAGAAAGTTAAATGCTCCCTTCCCCTTAGATTTGGAAAGCTTGGTGCTGCGTTGCCACAGAAGAGCAAGTGGCACAAACAATGAAGATTTTTTCAATGAATTGAGAAAGCAGATGATAATTATATTACTGAAAACTAAATTACACTTCTGCACTATGCACTGAATCACCTTCACTGGGCCATAAATATTCTTTGTTAGGACTGGCTGAAATGACATAAGCCAGGCAAAGAAGTGCTGAAATTATTTGTCCCTAAGAGATCTGATCTGACATGACAGAACTCATTTTCTTTCTGTGCTTACAAGAGACAAATTACTGTGTGGACTATAAATACAGGAACTACTGTTGGCCCAGAAAGTCCCTGACCAACAAATAGCCCGAGGCTGCGAGCCTTCAGCAAGTATGCATTAACCCCCCTTTTAGCCTCTTTCTTAGGCATCCGCTTTTGACCACTGTCAAGGGCAAACAAAAAAGCTGCAGTTATCAGAATGCACATCCAAGTTCACTTCAGCTACAACAGAAACAGTGACAGTGCTGATGGCTGACTTCTATATTGTTTTCCAAATTTCTCAGGCTTATTAGAATCTGTGAGATATCCAACAGACAGCCAAGCCACTGCAGCATCTGCACATCCCTGGGGGCATGCGAGCCATTCTTTTGTACATCACAAGCTTGTTCTCAATAGAGTAAGTTATTTCTCCAGCAATCACAAACCAAAGCTGTGTATCTGGGGAAACCTATCAATGTGAATTCAAAGCACTTCCACAATATTTCTTAGCAACCTCATTCCACACAGGCTTACTGCATCTGCAGACAGCTATCACATTCTCCTTTCTTCACAGTAACTTCTCCATAATGTACATCTTGTCTACTAACCAAATGCCTGAGTGAACTGACTTAAAACAAGTGGCAGGAAATGTTGATGTGGTTTTAATGTTGCTTTTACCCTCAGGGAAACTGACATTGCAAAATGTCTTTTCCAGAGTTCACTTGTCCTTAGCTGTCTGCACGCTCTCCAATCTACCATAATGATGAAGATCATCACTACTATTTTTAATGGTAGGAAGTCTTCTTCACAAACATCATCTCCATTTCTTCCACGTGGAATGAGAGGAGGGGAGAAAAAGGTTTGAGGAACTGAAACAAATTCATTCCCTCCTAGATCACTGAGTGAAAACACAATTGTCCTGTTAGAATCATGCAAGTGTATGAAGTCAATGAGATCACTCACTATTACACTTTTAAAAGATCCAACCCAACTGATCAGACTACAGATGACATGAACACCAAGCCTAAGAGAAGCTTTTACTGTCCGTGGCTCAAGTTCTCCCCCAGACATTGTCTTCTGGAAAACCAAGGGAGAGATGTAAGATTAAGAATATTTATCAATGCTTTCCCCATCAGCAAGATTTTAAGTAGCTGATGATATAGAGCTCTAACATATCACATTGACACAGACTACAACCTGTTCCAAAACCTGTGAAATGCCAGCGCTGAATGGAAAGAGATCAAAGAGCACCTTCTGAAAAGGTGGTGGAAATGTCTCAAATTGTGAACCAATACAGCACTGGCTTGAAAAGAGATGCTTCCTAAGCAAACCTATACAGCAATGCCCCTGTCTCTGACCAAAAAAATTATAAAGGGGCTATACAATGTTAGTTCCAAAATGCAGAACCATCTTTTAAGTAAATATTATTTGCTTCGTTTGGTGGTTTGGTTTTCCTCTTTTACACCATCTTATCATTTGCTGTATTCAGTTGAAGCAGAGATGCTACCAGCCAGGAAAACATTACTGAAGAAAGTATTTATGAAAAATAACCTTAGAAAGAATGGAAAAGCTACGTCTAAACTGAATTTTGAGACTGACGTATTTTTTCCCCCTCTAGAAACCAGACGCACACCTGTTCACTGGAATGATTCCATTCTATTATATATTCTCCACATGGACTGTACATATGAAAAGGCTGAATCAAAGGACAGTCTGACAGCAGTCCTTCCTTAAAGTCCATTTGGTAGATGACGGTATTTCCCAAGGGGAAAAAAAATACATGGTTTTATTAACTTTCTTTTTCAGTGTCGTATGAGCACTTCAGAGTGTACAGAGGACAGGAAATGGAGAGAGTCATCTTCCAGTTTTGTAATCCGTGTTTTAAAGATTTCAGCATTCACTGTGCGTACGGAGGTTTCACAACACAATCAAACCGGCAAAGTCTCGTCCTTCATGCTCAGTGAATTTCTGTAAGACTATCCAAAAATCTAAGCTACCAATGGCATTCCTTAACAGTGGCTCACACAGCCCTGTCTCTTTAATTACTTGTCCTCTGTCACAAATTCTTCGATTACTTTACCTTTGAAAGCTCTGTTTCACAAGGCCAGTGGACCCCGATAACATACAGGAATTTACAGCTCTTTGCTACAATGCCTGGAAATTTGGAACATCAGTTATAAACTGACAAATGGCATTCTTCCTGCTGTAGGAAGGTTCAGATAAGTAGAGCTTCTGTATTTAGGCCATTTTTGTTGGCCACGTGGTAAAGAGAAAAAATGAAAATAAAATGCTTCCCTTAATGGATTCAGTTAATTTGCCCTTAAAAGATGAGAAGTCTGATGTAACATTTTTACATGTTTTAAGCATGCATCATTAAAAGCAAGGACAACTTTATTAACGTAAGATTTAAACCAACTGCACTCTTTGCTGAGGGATGGATAGGATTTTACTTCTGATTTTTTGTTAAAAAGTTCTCTGTGTGTTCAGAGCTGAACTTATGCTTAGAGGGAAGCATAAGGTGCCTGCTGGGCACAACAGCTCTCTGCTTCCAAGAGACTTTTCAGGGCATTTTATACAAAGACTCCTACAACTCACATTCCAAATGATGGAAACGTACCCTTATACATCAGGGAACAAATGCTGGAGGCTCTATGACCTCCTAGCAGAGTTAAAAAACTGATAATGTGTTCCGAACATATGGTGAATTATTTATAAAAAGCAAAAAAAATAGGACTCTTCTGGACCCAAAGGAGAGCTAACAGCAACCTAAGTTGAAAGCCTTGAAAACTCTGACTTGTCAGGTGCTTATAAGGTTGAAAGTTCAGCTCTTCACAGAATGGCCTGGGTCGGAAGGGACCTCAAGGATCATGAATCTCCAACCCCCCGCCACAGACGGGGCGACCAACCTCCCCATTTAATACCATTAATACTCTTCGTAATAAGCCAAAATTGTCAAGTGCAGCAGGGATTCATAGTGCAAGAGAATCCATCAAGCCTGTAGGCACCAGAAGCCAATACTAGACTGGAAAACGGCTGCCTTTTAAAGAAAACAACAACGAGCCACTCCAACTCCAGTGACAAAGTAATTTGTTGGATTCATCACTGTGTGGGGGCCTTCAGCCTGAACGTCTTAGGTTACCTAGCACCACCTGAACAGAAACCCATTTCTGTAGCACTAAGAGGAGTCAAGGTTTTGGACTTACTGTTAACGAATAACCCAAATGTGATTTTCTTCTTACTGTTGTTAACTGTAAATCCCAAACAACGACACCAGCCTAACTGCTGACAATCTCAATGCAGTTAACATTGACTACCAAAAACCAAGCACAGCTTACCCATAGAAAGAGTGAGTGAACCATTCCTTATTTTTAAGTCACAGGTATCTCCCAACTGGCAACACTCCCCTTCCAACAATGCTTCTAGTTTGTGTTTGTAAATATCAAAACATGTAATTTATCAAATCAAATACAAATGCTAATCTGGCAAGCTTAAGTTTCCTTAGTTTCAACAGCTAAAGTCTTTGAGTAAGCATTCTGTACTTTTTAACCTTTTCATTATCTCAGTGTAAATGCCTCCAGATAAAACAACCACAGCCATTACCAATAGCTCTGAAGTGATTTAAACAGAAGGAAAATGCTACTTCACAATTAGACACCAGGAGGCAAGAAAAATGAGAACAAGAAGGCAGCAACATAAGGAGAAGATTCTCACTAACAGATAAGAACAGGTGGGCAGCTCAAAATAAAACAATGATTAACAGGTAACTTTCTCAAGACAGTTTGATGAGCAGCACTGAACAGTGAGACCGAACAACAGCACGAGTTCCAATTTTTGCATTGCTGGTTTTGAAACAGCCGTATGTGAAACAGGCAGAAGCTGTTTTCCTCCTTTCTCTCCTACAACATGGAACCAAAACCACAATTCATAAGCATCTTTCTGTACACTATGCAGGTCATCATCCTTCTTCTCTGCAAGTTTATAGGGTTTTAGCGTCAATGATAAAAGATCATCAGGGCAGGAAGGAAGAAATATTACAACACTTGATATGAAAATTCTAATTGCATTTTTTGGGAAAGATGTTTGCAACTTAAGCTAAAATCTCTGCCAATATTGAAATAATTAAAAAAATATTCCAAATCAGGCATAAACTTTTAGCTCCCCCTTGCAATATTTTACAGTAAAGGAACAACTGAGAAACAAAGTGGAAGTGTTGTCTGGGCAACAATCCTTAACAGATGGATAAAAACAGCTGAAAAGAAATGAGCCACAAAAAAGCAGCTCAGTGCTTGCTGATATTTTCAAAGTTTTGAGGCTGTTGATGGAAAAAGCTCAGTGATCGTATGTAGCAATTCAACTCACATAAAGCATAAGTAGAAAAAAAGAAATCGTAATCCAAGGAGCAGGAGAGGTCATTGGGTTTGAAGGAAGAATTTCTTAAAAAGAAGGAAGGAAAGAAAAACAAAAATGCTGAGAAGACAAAAAAGACATCCCCCACCCACTGAATTACTTCTATAAAGTGGAAGATACATCACTGCGTGGTATCCAGGCTGATCACGTAGATAAAACAGATCCAATATTTGCTGCCTAATAAGGCTTCCACATCTGTCAAAAATAACTACCTTAAAAAAACCAAAAAACACAACAAACATTTTAAAAGGTTACTTTTGTGTGTGCTCCTTTCCCTCTTAGTGGAGTGATTATCATCTAATTATTGGAATCAAAAGCACGCTATTGACAGCTGCCTGCTGTCTTTACTCTGTTGATGTTACGCTAACAGAAAGTGTGTTTTCTGACAGCCTGGCAACAAGGAAGAAACTGAGATGTAACAATGGAGCCAGTTTAGATGAAAAGCCCTGGCAAGGAAGCTGCCAAGACAGTAAGGCTCCCTAAGTCCAGCCTACGGTGTTTTGTGGAGAGAGGGAAGCCCAGTCTTTGCTGGAAAGCAACCCTGGAAAGAATGAATGACAAAAATAGATAAGTAAATGATCAAATAAAGCACGGCCTATTCTTCTGTCCCAACCCTATGACAATGAGTGGCCACAAATGTTTAAAGCTATTTTAAGACTGGCACCATAAAAATGTTAATTCTTGCAGTACCCAAGTCTCCATATTCAGATGTTGATCATATCTCAGCGAAGGATAATTTTGGTATCATCCCTGAAACCCCTCAATTTTTCATTCAAGCCAACCCCTACCTACAATAGGAGAGAAATTCTGAACAGTGGAGAAATACCCACCAGACCCTTGAGCACTTTGCATTTTGAAAAGAAAAAAAAAGTATGGAGCTCAATCACAGCAAGGCCATTTACTACTTAGTAGAAATTCTTCAAGTGTAGCTGATACCAAGGCATTCCAACACATAGGCCTGGGCCTTTTCCATATGGACATAAAGTGGCTTTTAACTTTGACCTTACGTAAAAAAAAAAAACAACAACAACAGAAAAACCCACAATCACCTTCAGTAACAGAATATAAACAAAAACATAAAAACCAAGTTCAACATTTTTTTTTCCCTCCATCTTTCCCAAGAACAGCCTCAGTTGGCTGCAGAGCAAAGAAATAATTTCATAAAAGAAACCTTGCATGCTTTACTTTCATAATTGTTGTGGTGAAGCCAATAAAAGATGCTAGGAATGACCACACAAACGGTAATTTCTTCCTCCATATCCCTTGCACAATCTTTTTTTGGCTTGACATGAATTATCCAGAACAAAGGCTACGGATGGTGCCTTAACATGATAAGATATAATCAAACTTATTGTCGCTCAAGTACCTTGAACGTACTTATACTTAATCAGCAGCAAGTGAACTCCTAAGAACCCTAAGAGCTCTGGGTTCAATTTCTACAATGTTTTAGAGAAGAGCTTCAAAGGAGCTGCTAATATACCAAACATCCTTCTTGAATGCACGCAGGAAATAAAACTCTAGAAGATGTAGATACAATTTACAGGCTGAAAAATCTTTTTCTATTGAAGGCCAGAGAACAGGTAAGTTGTGGGAATTACAGAGTGTAAGCTGGGGAGGAGTCCAACAGGATCACAAGGATTTGAATGTGGGTATAAACACCTAGAAAAAAAAACCTCACAGAAGATCCACTGATCTGAACAATAAGCATAGCAATAATTCTTTATCTGGGTTTTATTTACAGCATAATATTTTTTAATGGATAAAAGGGGAGAAATGAAAGAAACAAAGAAAATATGAATTAATAGGTAGTTACATTAATGTCTTTGAGGAACAAAACTGTTCCTTCAAAAAAAAAAAAAGTCATGTTGTCTGCTTTGCAGAGAAGAGAAGCAAACAGCCTTGATGCAAGAAGAAGAACTGAACTACATTACTAAAGTCTTAAAAAAATATTTCTTAGGGAAAAAATCTCTATGAAAATGGCTCACTAGATCATGTGAATGCTTTTAAATGAAGTGCAAAACAATACAGTGAAATACACATTGTTTTTCTAGGACAGACCCTGAGTCCTGAGACTATCATTTACAGTCAAAAGAAACACTGGGGCATGCACTCACTGTGTAGTCCTGTGTATCACAGGATGAGAAGGAAGCAGTCCTGAGAACGTTTTGCTTAACATACACTGATTCTGTGTAACACCTGCTATACAACAATATGCACTTAGGTATCTAAAGTCACTTTAAAAGGCTTTATTTGGAATTTAAGCTCTGTACTTTTTTGAACACCTTACGTGGGATGAAGCTTATGATCTTCGCCATTCCAATTAAAATTAAAATCCATCCAAAATAAATCCATGAAAATAAAGCCTGCTTTTTACTGGAGAAAAAGAGTAAATTTCACAAAAGTGTTGCTTCAGTCTACTTCCTGCCACACAGACAAAAGAAAACAACCACAAAGCTCTTATAGGTATACATATATATACACACACACACACACACAACACACTCAGATATAAAGCTTATAAAGCTCTTACATATATATACACACACCTAAGAGCTTTGTGTTTTTTTCATATATATATATGTGTGTATATATATATACAGACATATGTACACACACATATATACATACATATGGCTTTATGTGTGTATATATATCCATATACAAGCACACAGACACATACACACACACAGACTCTGCCTGATGAAAATTAAGCACTGATGACCATGCTGTTGAACACAGTGATTAATCACACCACGATGTTTTCTCTCGTCAGTATCCTCCACTGGTACTTGTAACCACATTTGTGTTAAGAGAAGCTTTCAACCATCTGAGTGGGTGCAGGTGCATCCACAGATATGTTTTCATTTGTCAGTTCCAAATCTATTGAGTCTTCTTTCAAATCCATTTAAAATTTACACAGTTCCCTAAGTACGTACGGGACAACCGTCAAGTTATTTCTATAACAATTAGTTAGCTTCTAGCATGATGACTAGAGCTTAAACAATGTTTTGTTCTATTAGAGCATAAAAATATGAGATGTCGTCTCAGGAAGCTGCAGCCTGATAATGACAAATTTCAGGTCCTGCAACAATTCCCTTTTTCAGCTGCAACTGAAGTACATTACAGGAAAGCTACAAGCTAACAATGATTTGGATCTTCATGAACTTTAGAAGTCGTATTTTAAAATGCATTAATTTCAAAGTTAATGCAAATTGGTTGAGAAAGGACTGTAGAATACATTTACAAACCTACTGAAGAATATGCTAATGACCATAACATTATGTAAACCAAAGTCATTCGCGACTCAACACCTGCACCTTCAGGAAGTTGGTCTCAATAGCAAACAACAGGACACAACCAATGTTATATTCAACAGCAAACTTAACAACCTGGTCTCAACAATGCACGTCTAGTATCAGAGATACCTTTATAGGTAACAATCCATCCAGCCTCACAACATCAAAGCACATGCTGACACGCGCAAGGAAATGAAGCCATCAATCAGTCAGTAATATAAACATTGATACCTGCACTCACATGCCTAATTCTTCAAGTTAGTTAGCTGACGGGGTGTGTGTGTGGGACAGAAACCTTGACAAACCCCTCCAGTTCTAACAAACAGAACACAAGCAAAGTTAGTAGTTCTTTTCAAGAGTTCCCACATATCTTCCTGGCAGTAGCCTAATGTAGACACTTTCAATCCCTAGCAGTCAACCAAAAAAGCTTGTGTTCCTAAAAGCTTTTAAAAATGTTATTTTTAATGCCTCCAGCATCATAAATATTATTTATTGCATGCAGTTATTTATTAAAAATATCACCAGTAGTCAGCATTCACTCCACATATTTCCCATTTCAGCCAAGCAAGTTCTTGATCCGCCAAAATACCGCACTGTTTACCTCACTGACCTTGGGGCTGCCTTCCTCCAGTATTTCTCCCTCATCAGTTTGCATGGGAACAGGATCTGTGCAAAGCTCTGCAGAAATGCAAAATACTGCCTAAAAGAGAAAAAGAAATATATACTTTTAAAAAGAATTATTTGCTGCCTTTAACAGTGGTACACGAGATTGTGGTGCACATGAATAGTAACTCCAGGCTACGGTCTTCCGCTCACGTTCTGCATATATTCCCTGAATTTCTGTTTTGTGCAAACAGTAAGGCATCTGCTGTTCAGGATAAAGATACAATTCTACTTAATGAGAAAAAAGCACCTAGCAGGAAACCGGTGTCTTTTCCATGCTAAAATATGTCATTGTTGAGTATTTGTTGCATTCATTGTGTTTGTGATTAAAGCTACAGTCAATACAGAATAATTAGAGAGTAGAGGTGAGCACATTTTTCTTACTGGAAAACAGCTTTTGTGCAAATACAAGATTCACAGATTCAGCTTACAGTCTAAAGGTTATCAGTCTGAAAAATTGTCAAGACTAGCAGTCATCCTAGGAGTAACTCTGAATTCTTACTTCAGGGAACTTTTCTTTGACTTCGTTTTAGAAATAAATATAGTCTAAGCTCTAAACGGTTCAGGAAGCAGATAAAGTCAGTCATCTTTACGTTGCTATTTCCAATCTAACCAAGGCCAACAGCTCCCAGCATTTTCACTGTTCAGCACTACTTGGTAACTTTAATTTGTCTGACAGCGTCTGTGCATTTCCAACTGAATAAATTCTACATTCCAAATTCCTACCTTAAAATTTTAACTTACTGACAAACGCAATGCAGTTAGAAAGACTTGAATTAAAAAGTTCAGACAACCTTTCACTCCAGAGCATAAGCCGTGTTTTAGGTGCAATTCAGCAGGAATGTCTAATTCAAAAGGCAAGATATCTGCTATTAGCAAATCCATGATATTCCAGTTCTGTGGAAAGTAAGGGCTCACACTATGTTTAAAACTCTAAAGCAAGGAGCTGGTTAGCCTTTAATAATTGTCCCTCTCAAGATGCTCAACTCCCCAACTGCACCAGCATTTACGTGCCACTAAAAGTCTGCGTGCCATATCTGCTCCTCAAACTACACAGGTGCTGACTTCAATATCGCCTTCGCTGCAGTAATTTCAAGCCTAAGAACTGAAAAACTCAAGAATACAAACTGTAATGAAGAGAAAGCTTAAAAATCTGTCACAGATACACCCCTTCTGTCAAAGTTAGAGGCTGTTCATAAACTAAGGCTGTACTGCCTTCTGTATTTTGTGCAGGTAGAAAATATCTTTCACGGCTATGAAGTTGACACAAGAATTGAAGAATACATTCTGCAAACAAAGGGTCTGGAACTACAAAATGCTGCATACGGCTTATCAAGCCTTGCAACCAACAAACTGTTATGTTCATTAATATTACATAGTCTCAGGCAAAGCAGCAGCATTTTTCACAGACTTGCAGAATAGTAACGTCCTTTCCTGGGTAAAGATGGGGATAAAGCAGAACTCTCACCAAAACTGCCTCCCTCCTTCTTTTCACAGGGTGTGTGGGATCTCAGAAGAATTTCACCCTACTTCTATGGTAGGTTCAGTTACAAACAACTTTATTTTCCCTTTTCAATGAATGCTAAACCTTTGAACTAGCACTGTCACTACAGATGTGATGCTCCATCTTACCCTGTATTTCCACATGCTAGCACAAGGCATAACAGGTACAACCTTTCAAAATTATGAAAATGCTTTCTGAACAACCCATGAACTTGAAATGGGCAGGTTGTACAATCAGTGCCACTGCTGAGAGAATATATTGATCATTCTTAAACCCAAGATTTAGCTTAACAAATCAAGCACGCTGTGTTTGTCCAAAACCACCTCCAAATATTCAGATGGGACTTTTTGAAGTGCATGAAATAAGCTAATTGAGATCCAACAGATGCTGAAAGTATTATATCAGCTAGCAGTATAAGAAGATGCATTATTTTATCCCTTTGGTGCCCCAATCCATTGCACGCAAGTTAACTACGAATGCAGTGTGACAAAACAGTTCTTTCTAACACAACACAAACCAGTGCTCTGGAAATATCTTCAGCTTTCATCCCCTTCCAGAAATTCTACTGTAAATTACGAAAGGGGAATAATCAATTCATACAGGATCAACAGCAGATTAATCTAAATTTCAGCCCTGTCTGCAGCATGTCTCTGAGCAACATTAATGAATGCGGGTTTGTCACTTTAACAAGGAGATTAAGTAAACAAAGGCAGGAACATCTCAAGTGAAATACTGTAAGAAATGCTCCTAAAGGAATTTGGAGTTAGGCTCTATTAGCAGCGAAATCCCTAAGCACAAGATATGTCTGCTGGAGTAACTTCCCTTCTAACAAATGAAGGCTGATAAGGACAGACAGTGGGGAAATTACAACTGTGAGGCTGATAGAGAGAAGTTATTCTGCCAATACTCAGAAGTCTGAAGTACCAAACGGTAGGCAAGATGCGTGTCACACACGTGTCCAAGATCTCCAGCAAGGCGAGCGCCCTGAGCACGGCAAGGGCTCCGGCAGCCAAGGCCTGGGCCCTGTCCATGGTACTTTGCCACACTGCATTTCCCAGCCCGACCCAGATGTGCTGGGGCACAGGCTTCCTCACCTCACTTGGCCAGATGGCATTCAAGCAATTGGGAAGCTCCACAGGTTGCTGGACAGACAGCGTGCAGCCCAAGAGCCAGAATGGCTTTGGCCAGAAGGACTGCTGTGGCACCAAACTGACTTCAGATCGGAATTACAAGAAAGATGGAACTCGAGCTGCAGAAGCGCCAAAGAAAGTTCATAAAATAAAGCAAGATCGATCAGGTCAAAGCAAGACCACTGCGAGGACTTGTCGCTGTTCAGTAAGAGTACTATGAACCTCAGAACTCCTATGTTTATTTTCTGAGAAGATTAAAAAACAGAAAAAAAAAACAAAAACAAAAACAAGAATCTTAAAAATCAAGGAAAAAGAGAGAAAAAAAGTAGAACTATGAAATAAAATTAGAAAAAAAATAGAAAGGTTACAAGAATAACAGTAAGCAAGTTCCCTCATAGTGGAGAGACTAAATACACCAGAACAACCCATAGTTCAGAGAGCGAATGAGAAGCAGAAGCAACTGCAATGGAGAAGGAAAAAAAAAAATATATATATATATATATAATATAAATATATATATGACACTTTTCATTTGCCTCACAGTTCATCCACAATTCATGTTTTATCAGCTGTAATGAACAAAACATGATTGATTTTACTATTCATACAACATTCAGCTAGCATGAACTCATTCACATGGGATGGCAAGAAGCTGGAAGTTAAAAGGCTCTAATTTGGGGGAAAACAAAAATGCACAAAAATAATCCAGCAGCTAGTACAGGAAGAACTTAAGAACCTGAAGCCACAGACTGCAGGAGGAAGTTTTGCTGAGTACTATCCTGTAATTGTATTTTTCCCTGTGGTTTTTGGCTTTTTTCAGGCTACAAACTATCGAGTAACAAACTACATGTCCAGTTCGATTCTCTCATTTTTACCTACTTTCCTCGACTCCCCACAAAAGGAAGGATTCACATAGCCACTAGCATAAGAATGCCGCATTTCAATCTTCCTTATTGCCAAAAGCAGACATCTGGGGATTCCCAAATCCCTGAGAAAGCATTTCTACTTTTTTTTAGTAGTCATTACAATTAAACATGACTTCTCAGCCAAGGAAGCAACTGCCTGGTGCCAGTATATAAAGAATCAACACAGTTATTCCATGCTGTTGGCAGTGTCAAATCTCTTAAGGCTTCTGAGCAGAGGGTGAAAGATCACACTTGGGGTAGCTTTCTTACTTTGTACACAGAGGATAGAGAGGCAGGTGGTATTATGGTCCTGGAAGACTGAAAAGGAGGCCAACAAAACGAGTAATGTGATGCACCATGTTCCCTAGGGATAAAGTTACATAAAGTTTACAGACAGTCCATTTAAGGTTTCAGATCTGAAACCTATGAACAAAGCCACTCTTGGAAAAGGTCAAAGCACGCTAATCCCCTTCTTCCATTCTTGCATATACGCACCAAAACTACTTCACATGGGAACTGAAGTCCCTCAGCCTTTTTATTCATCTGAGGTCTTCTGGAAATACTTACTAGCTTCAGCATGAGTGAAAAGCACCCCAGAGAAAGTCTGACAAATGGCACACAGGTATGTCAGCATATTCACCTACCTAGCAGATGCATATCTAAAGTTAGTAACAGCTTTTAACTCTAAACCATAATACAGCGATTAGAAGAGGTAGAGACACTCACTAATGTGAACTTGCTATCATTCTCACGAACCTTAATGCCTAAGATAACATTACCCTATCATAAAGTTATTACTTTCTGGCCAAATCAGCTTAATATTTAGTTCTGCATTCCACCACTTTCTGAAACAAAGATGTACAGAATTTATTCAGCAGTAACAGGATGATGGACACAGCTACCAGTCGAAAATACAGGGTAAGCACAACAGTGGAGAGCAGCCGTCTTCTCACTACTGTATTCTAGAAAATTTTGTCAACTAAAACCTAGCCAAACTTCCATACGCTCATTAATCCCTCAAGAGTAATTCCAATGAACAAGGTACTTCCTCAGCCTGACTTTCCCTCACATAGAAAGGTCGATTATTCAGAAACATAACAACCTCATCCGCAAGGGTGTTGGAATCCAAATGTATTGAATTTTGCTGGGTGTCAAACAGTCACCATCAGAACTAAGCACCTCATCTAAGAAATGGGTCTTTCAGCACTACTTCAGATTGCCAGTAGAAATCACAGAATAAAGAGGAAAATAGTGTCTTTCATATGATATAGAAAAAAAGAAGTGCTTTATAATGTAAAATCAATTGTGGTTCCTATGCACTGAAGTCTGAATCAGATATGGCCCACAGGAAAACCCTCAAAGGACAGCAAGGCTGTCACCATTACAGATGGTGAGCAAAACCTGAAGGTTCTCTCAAGAGCACCAAGCAAAACAAACTCACAAATGCCCTTCAGAACACAGCAAACTTGTATACATACCATACTTGAAAACAGGAGTTCAAATGAAGGTAGTACCATACAGAACTACGTCTCAAATGAACCTGTTCATTTTACTAACACAACGGTTTTGACTGATCACTGCAATCACTGCCTTTATGTACGCGTGCAGACAAAACTGTGTTATTTTTTTTCTACAGATTATCTAGCTATAGCATATGAAATTGCCACAGTTTCACATTAAACAGAGTTTTTCTCATTGTATATAAGCAACAAGAATTTAACATATGGAAAAAGAACAGAAGAGTTTTTGTCATTTTAAATGAGAGTTATGAGATACAAGAAAAGAGCATTCAGAAGAAAAATAAAGCTTAAATTTAAAATAATTGTTTACAGGAACCAAAAACTTGCAGATATCAGTGACTTTGAAAAGAAGTTAATTTACGATGAGATTTTAAAGAAAGCCACCATACAAATCAACTGTAGCTGATATTCACAAATCCCATCAGGCAGTGTATAATCAATAGATATCAAGATGTTATAATCACAATATAATTGTATAATCAATATACTGTGATTATAACATCTTGATATCTAATCAAGAGAGTTAGGCAAAGTAGACAACGATAACAAAAAGAGAATAAGTGGAAGAGCTTACCCTTTGGCTGGGCTCACCACAAAACACCAAGAGAGGTGATCTCCAGAAGAGATCCTTCCCCTCTGGTAGCCAGCTCTTAAACAGGTCTAGGAGGAGTGCAGCCTGGCTCCACCCCTTCCGGCAGCACAGGTGAATTGCCTTCAGCTGTGCTCCAATGGCTGACTCATGGCTCGCCTCAGGTGATCAATCAGAGGTTCAGGCCGTGACCCAGCAGTTCCCATACAGGCAGCTACATGAAGAAATCTTTCATACCCAAACCCACCAGAAATAACACATTAGAACATATATCTGATGGCAGCAACGTATTGTACAAATGATTAAAAATTAGTACGGGTAAATGTTCATCTCACCTTCAATTTTCAAGAATGCAACATTGAACTTTAGTCAATTTTTACCTTTGACAGTTTCCAAGGGCTGCCAAAGCCCACAAGGATCCGTCCTGGCTACATTCAGTGCAAAAACGAAACCCTAGAAGACAAAAAATAAATAAATAAATAAATATGTATATATATAAAAAAATCAGACATCCAACATGGTCTTTTCTAGATAAAAACCACATAGAAATGAAAGACAATTGCCTCTGAAGCTCAGCAACGCTTACAAAGTATTTAGAAAATGTTATAGTTATCTTGTCAGACAATGTGGAGTAAACAAAAACTTGTAATTGCAAAAGAGCAATACAGGTTCCTCTCCTCTCCCTCAATGTAACATATGCAGTATTGTGGAGATGGGGAAGAAAAAGAGCTATGGTTACACACACTGTTACCTAACCCTCTCTCTTCAGTACTCTTCTACCTCAACTGCCACCCTAATCTAGGAAATTATTCTCTAAACACAAGAAATTCACACGTTGCAAAATGATTTATTTGCTGATCCGTAGGGTCAAATTTGGATTTAAGTTTCAGCAAACTTAGACTTCTACAGAATAAAGTTGCACCACTCCTGGAAATGCATTTTAAGCTACCTCCAAGAAAACCCTAAAACCACAACACAGTTTATTAATTCAAGATAATTATTACTCACCCATCCCCAAACAATTAGGCCAACAACCAGTACTGAGAAAAAAAAAAAAAAAAGAAAAAAGAATGCTTATCCTACCCGCGAAGCCATTTAAGAGGCAAGAAAACCATTTGATGAAGACTGACAGTAAGCTAACCAGAATGCTGCAGCCTGACATTAAATTCTGCCTAAAAACACGTCTTGCATGACAGAAACATCAACCTGATACTGAACAGGATATTTCTCTTCTGAGATTTTACTGTCATTATCAAAGCCTGTAGAAACTTTGCCACTGTTGGGAGGAGGGAAAGGAAAAAAAAAAAACACAAGAAGAAAACCTTTTTGTGGTTTAACTCAGCAAGCAGTTAAACATCACACAGGCATTCATTCAGTCCCCACCGCAAACGGGATAAGAGAGAGAACTGGAAACTAAATACAATTCATGGATTGCGATAAAACCTATTCACTAAGACAGAAGAGGAAAATGGAAACAAATATGCAATGGTAACTATATAGATACAGCCACAATGCAATTACTCGCCACATGCTGACTGAAACCCAGCTAACAATACAACTGCCTGCCAGCCAGCATCCTGCCAACACCACAACTGCCCACCATCCGCCATCAACTAAAAACCAGCAACCCCAGAGAAGCAACTGCCCCTGGGTAACTCCCCCTCAGTTTTACAGCCTCCTGTATGATGTCAGGAGGTACGGAATACTCCTTGCCCAATTCAGGACAGCAGTCCTGGCTCCACCCTGCCCTCTGCCGCCACACCATAAAGGCAGCGGCTCTTGCCAGCGAGCTGCCTGGCCAGGCGCCAGGTGAGCACCATCATGCAGCAACAAGCAGTGCAGTGGCACACTACTAACACTACATACACATACACACGTTACCGTTTTCTCATTACTATCATATTACCCTTCACAACAGTTTTGAACTGCTTGATCTATTTTGAACCATTACTTATCTGTAGGTACAGGACTGAAACAGCCTTCCATCCAGAAACGAACAGGTGAAGCAGTACTGACCCACAGGCACAGCACGCGATCTGCTCAATCACTTTGAAATAGTTTTCCAAGTGAGCACTACCACCTTAATGACTCGATGTTCCAAAGACAGTAGCAGCTTCGTACCTAAAGTGAGGATGCTTTTTTTAAAAACAAAGCAAAAAAACAAACAAGGCATTTTTAAATTGTTGCTACAAACTGAGGTTCTGGAGAAAGAAGTCTAATAAAACTCTAACTCCCAATCTATTTTGCAATAAGTGAATGCACACCCACACCATTGTTTGTAAATGCTCCACTTTTCCCTATTGATTTCTAAATGCTATAGAAAAGAAATGAAAATTGAATTGTTCAACTAAACGATTATTTATCATTCACATCCCTGAAACATCTCAGAAATATCCAGCAAGCCATTTAGAACAGTATTATTTAACCACACAACACTTTACAGGTGAAGTAAAAGACTTTTGTCAGCTTAAAACACATATGTGACATCCACCCCCATCCAATGAGAATATCAGCCAAAAAGCAAGACTAACATCTGTGTCGCTTCAGACTGAAAAAGATCTGAAGGTGGTTGGCTTTCTGGGCTATCATTTTATGGGCTGCATTTAAGAGAGGGGTGGCAGCAGGGAGAGGGAGGTGACTCTCTGCCCCAATACTCTGCCCTTCAAATCCCCAGCTGGAGCACTGCATCCAAGTCTGTGACCCCCCAGTACTGGAAGAATGTGAAGCTGTTGGAGCGGGTCCAGAGGAGGACCTCATCTTAGAATGGCCCTCTAAGATGATCAGAGGGCTGGAGCAGCTCTCCTATGAAGAAAGGTTGAGGGAACTGGGCTTGTTTAGTTTGGAGAGGGCTCTGGGGAGACCACATTGTGGCCTACCAGTACTTGAAGGGAGCTTACAAGGAGGGAGAGAGAATTTTTACATGGTTTGGTAGCGACAGGATGAGGAATTCCTTTAAACTAAAAGAGGGGACATTTATGTTCTATGTTAGGAAGAACTTTTTTTTTTTTTTTTTTTTTTTTTTTTTTTTAAACTCTGAGGGCAGTGAGGCAGTGGCACAGGCTGCTCACAGAAGCTGTGGTGCCCCACCCCTGGAGGCTCAAGGCCAGGTTCGATGAGGCCCTGGGCTGCCTGAGCTGGAGGGGGGCAGCCCGGCCCATGGCAGGGGTTGGAAATGGATGATCTTCAAGCTCCTCTCCAATCTAAGCCATTCTATGGTTCTATGAAGTACTGCAGAAGCTAGCCAAAATAACAGGTTGTTTTTTTCCCCACAAAGAGTTTGCTATAGGATGGACACTGAAATACCACAGCATTAGTATCTAGCAAAAGCACTAGAAATTCCAGCCAAACCACCAAATGCTTATGAACCATTAATGCCTCTTCCTGTGAAAGAACTGCTGCTAATTACACCAATAACATGTCCTACCTCATCACAGAATCTTGGTCGTGAAAAGGAGTATGGATTCCTATCTCTAATAGAAGGCCTTTAGTGAGTTATCTATTTAAAAGACTGATCATTTTCCTACCATTACTGTAAAAAATACAAAGCTATGTTTCTAGCACAATAACAATGTTAATTAGCAAAATGGCTCAAAAAACTCGAATCCAGCAAAACCAGACTGGGTTCAAGGCAGAACATGACATGCAGATGAGTAACACTGCAAAGATGGTACAGCAAGGAGAATCCCAGCCTTTGCTGCAGTCAGAAGAGAATGTAAATATCATGGATACATCTCTGAACTCAGATCCTCAAATTATCTAATTCTGTCAACAGCTAGCTTTTGGGATGTGTCAGCATGCTTGTCTGGAATGCAAAGAAAAAATTATTAAGAAAAGCAGACACAGTTCAATTACTGCCCAAGGGAAGGAAGAGGGGAGCGAAAGCAAAAATGAAAGCAAAGAAACCCCAGCCACAACTTAGGCACCTCTGAAAGAACAAAGTTGGGAGGGATCCTACCTTCCTCCCCCCCCAAAAAAGTCTGACGTCCTAAGTGCTAACCAGTTAATTACACATACTGATTTAATATCCAGGTGCACTGCAAGATCAGACTCAACGAGTTACTCTGCAATTACAGAAACAATTCAGTATATCTACACACTGCTAGGGCACATAAATTGTCATCCTCTGTCACACCAGTCCCACATGCACATACACTGTAGTCTCCACAACATTCTTTATGTAGTTCTGGTTCTAATACAGCCAACTGCAGCAATTCATTTAGCTGAGGTAAGATATCTCTGAAGCTGCACAATACCCTCTACAGAGTCAGGACTCCCAGGCTAGCTTTTTCCCCTAAGTATTTTTTAGGGAGCTCACCAAGTTCATGGCTTACAGCAAGTACCTCCTTTCTGCTCACATCACATAAGCTGCCTCTGTAGGAACACCACGGTATCGCAGGTGCACAGAAAGGAACAGGTCACAATCAGTACGATGTCTTCTTCAAACTCTCCCTGCAGTCTCCCATTCAAATCTGGATAACACCAGTAACACATGTGACAGAATTTCCTATTGACTGAGAAATATCACAGAATAGTAGGAAATTGTAAAAATGTTTGCAGCTGAGAGGAAGAATGGGGTGGAAACTTGATTAAGAACTGAGATAACACACACAGGTGCACTCAAGGAAAGCGCTTATGTTATTCTGAGAACTCCTGAGTATTGATTACATGTAAAAATTAATCTCATTAATAATTGTTGGGCGTGTAATCCTATTTTGAAAGAATGATGACATACAAACATCACTGAACTGGCCAACACTTAAGCACATTTCAATTCATTCAGAACTCACTACCCTGTCTTAACAACAGCTAAGCTAAAAAATACTTCGGTTTTAGTTTTGCAAGACATAACTGACTTCCAGGAACAAGGAGGGATCCAAAACCACTGGTTTACCACCACATACCCAAGTTAGCAGTGCACAAAAAAAATCTAAATTATTGCAGTGGCTATTATAGGTACTATTAAAAAAAAAGAAGTTTAGCATTTAGTTAATCAACAGGTGGCATGTTTCTGGATTCACTGCATCATCCTGCTGCCGACTGCTCGCGCTGAAGGTGTACAGCATCATGTAGTGACAAACTGTTCCTCCCATTGGAATAGCTGGCATAAACCAAAATATATATTTTTTTCTGAGCTTCTGGCACTAACTAAGAGCTTTTTGAGTGTAATTTCCATTCATTCCATTTCTGACTAGCAACAGTACACTTGGAGACAAAAAGGGGGTCCTTGCCACTGCCATTTAAGTATCCCAAAATGTTTGACAGAGGTTAATTTTAAACTCAGTTCCAACTTCCACACCGCAGTGCTTCTGATAAAGCAACAACACGCGTGTGCACAGCGCCCCAAAGGCCTCAAGCTGTCTAAAATCATCACCTCACAAAAGCCAGCTGACGTAACTACACAAAAACATGACATATCCAATTAAGAAATAGAGAAGATGGCCCGAAGCAATTCACAACTTCAAAACAGCACAGAAATATTTCTTGCTTTTCACCCCTCACTCCCCCCGCCCCCCATCTACAGTACACTTGCACTGCAAAGGCCACCATTTGCCATAAAAATTGTTCAGGACAATCCACATTTCACCACAGTAGTCCTTCACTGCATTTCACTTCCCAAGACTAAACAGGGAAATGTCATTTGTAATCATTTAGGAACAATGAAGTAGGAGGAGAGATCCCACTGGTGTCTGAGAAAGAACTGATCACTCTTCTGCAGTATTTAGAAAAACTTATTTGTCCTAATTAGGTGGAAGGAAATCCAGAAGACACACCTGAAAGAAAAAAATAACTAAAGATACAATTCTAAACAAAGCACCCAGGAAGAAAGGGAAAAAGCAGAAATCTTTTATTATTTTTATTTTTTTAAAGGAAGAAACAGAGGAAACCAGCATTCAGCAATGACAGTTGAGTGCTGCACAAAAAATCACCAGTGTTCTACAAAACATGACATGAGACAAAACATCCATCATGTTTAATTCAGTGTTGGCTGCACAACTTCATACTTTTGTTCAATATTAACTTATCTGCACTGAAGCTGTCTGCTCTAGATGGAAAATGACTCAACTGTTAGCACTGATCTGACACAGCCACTTTCAACAATACAAATAACTGTAACATGGAACAGATACCCTGTGTGCCCTGTTCTTCTAAGGGACCGTAAGAACAGAAGGCCTATACAAACGTTCTGTCATTAACCTACAGGTACAGAACGCGAGCCTTGAACCACAGCACTACACCAAGAGCCCAAGTATAAATTAGCAAAACCACTTCAGGACGTAAAGCACTGCTGAAGCCTGGTCTGGTGGTTGGTGACCCTGCTCATGGCAGGGGGGTTGAAACTAGATGATCACTGTGGTCCTTTTCAACCCAGGCCATTCTATGATTCTGTGATTTGCTAAATGGACAACTGCATAACACGAGTCATTCAGAAAAGCAATTTTTTCCATTAAAGAATGTATCCCCCGTTGAATCAATGTTAAAGAGGAAATGAGAAAAGAGCAAAACAAGACTTCTTTTAAAATCCTAGTTACATGGCTTTATCTAAGCAACTAATAATACTTCTTAACTAACGTCTGTATCATTTCTTTTTAAAGCCAAATTTGTGATCACTTGATCACGTGGATACTGGGTCATCCATCACATGCAAAATAATAGTTAAGAACGGCAGCTCTGTACGACACAAAAATGGTGCAGTCAGACTCCCCATGCAGAAAATCCTGTCTCTAGCTCATGAGTCTGAAGACAACCTTGAATAATGAACTGAAGACAGAACATTGCACTGCCACCTTCCCAGTGTTCCAAAACATTTACACAAACAACATCGAAGGTCCAAGCGTTCCTCCTCTCACTAAAGGAAAAAAGAAACTGCTAAGTGTGTTGTTTAAGACTGTTTTGCTTGCACCATTTTGCTGCCTCCCAACGCATAAAGAAGCAGAAAAGTTCTCTTATTTCCTGTTCATACTGGGTTTGCTAAAGAATCCATGAAAAGTTACAGTGAACACAGGATGTATTTTTGTCTCTAGTCTGCAGCAGCAGCCTACCCTACGCTACAGATCACTTCTCTGCTGCAATCAAGGTTAAATCCCAACTGCAGCCAGCCCAAGGCCACTCGCTGGCTAAGTCTGCCCAACTCCTTTGTGCACTGTCCCCTCTATTCAGTGTGGCTGAAGCATATCTATACTTCATATATATGAAATTATGTGTGCGTGTATGTGCATCCCCAAAACTGCTTGTCCTTTTTCTCAAGCCCTTCAACACTTCATCCTAAAGTTTGTGAGAACTACCAAAATCGAGGGTGCTGGGAGTACGCTTTATCTTACCTGACCAACTGCATCTTCTTGAATCACACCCTACGTTCATTTATCTCTTGGTGAGCTCTCCAGAGCAGAGGACGCTCCCCCTGTGCTCTCCCCATCCAACCTCATTTGACAGGCAGGTTTGGTGATGACTGAAGCAGCTGGGAACTAAAATGTGAGGAGCTGAGAATACCGGCTACTTTTTCAGCTCTATACCAAAGTTTTACTCAGCTAATGCAATGAAAGAAAATTTAAAAACAAACAAACAACTCATTTCTTTCAATTGTTCATCTTATGCTCACTTAGGTGTCCCAAACGAATGCTTTACAGGCACAAATGAGAGCTATTTCACACTGCTAACACGGCTTCTCTCACGATAATAGCAACAGTGCTCGGAATCTTAATGGCACACAAGCAGTCATTACCACCAGCATTACAACTGGGGTGTAATTTAATGGTGCTCTGGTGGCAAAAAACGAGGATGCAGTCAAGATGGACAAAGTGAGAGCAATCCACTTACACACTCCCTAAGGTTCAGCGTTGCTGAAGAAAAACAAGTAGAACAATAGCAAGGCTTTATTTCAGGGTATTTGCAAAACGAGGGAAAGCCTTCAGAAAACAGAGGACTTGAGTTTCAGAGTGGGAAGGAGAATGAGAGGGGTGGTAACTAGACCAGACTTGAAGCATTTTTGTCCATCTTAAAATGTTAGCACGAGAGAGAAAACAACTTCTCAACAGCTTGACTTTAAACCTGAAAGCTACAAATAACTTTACTGCTAATAATTCCATCCGAATCATCACATCAGGTTATTTACACCATGAAAGGGAGACCACTCAGGATCGAAGTTTCCCTTTTCATATAGAAGTAACAGTTACGAAGACCTATGTAACAATATGTTAATCAAACAGAAGCAGAAACAAACTAAAAACTGATAAAGTAGGAAATGGGCACATGCCCTGGAAAGAAGGGCGGCTTACCCGTCCATTGACACTTTTAAATGGGAACTTCCAGAGATGATTTAAAACAGCACCATTAAAATCCTTCTAACACATCACAGGACTGGGAGGTAATGCCCCTTTCAAACTCTTCAGTTCTTATTATCTGCACGTATTATAATTAGAAGAATATCAAAATCTTCTTTCTTAGCACACCTCAGTACTGCTGCTAACTCCAGTAGACGCAATACACAAACAAGGGAAAAAGAATCTTTGTCACACAGAGAAGCTCTAGATCTTACAGCCTGCAATGCAGCTTGGGGGGGACACCTCATCAAATTGGGCTGAGACAGAGCAGTGAGGATGATGGGGATCAGGGGATCCTGTTGAGAACGAAGCTTCAGTCACAATTTACATTTCAGTTTAGTCTCTGCTGCTTTACACCCTGAAATATTCTGAATGGATGCTCCACACATCACATGTCTAGTCATAAACAACTGACTTCTTGGTTTTAAGCAAAGACATTTTCTTTGGCTTCCTGCTAACATGATTACATATGCAGAGAAGTTCAGATCTTAACAGTATTGAAGTTAAAGGAAAAAAAAGGAATACGAAGTTAAGCAAATAATTTTGAACTACAAATGCAAACATCAACTTCCAGTGTAACCAGCTGCCAAGTTCAGCTTCATCAATATTTATAGCTTGACATCAGTCTGAATTGGACTTCTCAGCTATTTAGGTGCCTAAGAAAGGGACAGGAAGCCAATTTTCAAAAATCTGTTCTATATTTAACAATGTTACTTCAACCCTCTTCAAAGAAATGAGGCAATGCATTTCATTTTTATGGCTTTTTTTTTTTTAATTTAAAAAGAATATGAAGTTATTAGTGATACAAGTCCAGTCTTCAACAGTGCGAACTCTGCTAAACACACTCAGTTAGGACTACTGAGCGTGCAACTACTTGTAAGAGAAGATTGGGGCCCGCTGAAGCAAGTGCCAGGGCACCAAATATTTTGTCATTTGGGGGTGGAACAAAGCAGCTCTCCAATATTCTAGAAGTGGCATTGTACTTAAAAGGTAGGTAGCCAGCATTTATTAAACTGAAATACAGTAATAAATACTCAAGTTTACCTTTTGGCAACACACGATAACTGATTTTCACACCTCCATCATACCTAAAAACCAAGCTCTTTAACTTTGCTCCTGGGTTTGAACATTTTTCGACATTTAAATGGGGGGGGGGGTTTGTTCATTATTAAATTTTAAAATGAACCAATATGAATTCCCAGCTGTTTTTTAGAGTTGCAGCTTTGTAAAACTGAGATAACATTGAGGTAGTCAGTCTCCTTCCACGGCTGAGGCAGGGCCAAGTGCAGCTGATACACAGTATCCACGCAGAACTACCAGTTTATCTAGTTACCCAAACTGGTGAAAGCAACATCATCCAACGCAGCCTAAGCACGGGGTTACAACTGCAGACAACCAGACCAATTACGTCTTTGTGTTCCTGCCCGCCCTGAGGCCACGCTACCGTATGTGGTCAGGAGGATTTTCCATGGCTTATTAGGCAAGGTCACAAGCATTTGATACAATGGGATTTACATCTTTGGTCTGAAGCGTTTCTCCCCGCACTAGTTCACCTTTCTCATCAGAGGAAGACTTCTTGATTTGAATGCGTTCTCTTCAACAGAGAAGTTCACTTCCAATAGGAGTGAAGGTGACCGGTTGATCTTAATTGTTTCTCTGCGTACTTTAAAAATTTGGAGCTATTTTACTGGAAACAAATTGTTTCAAAAGTGAGTGAAAAAGCTGAGCTGTGCAGCAAAGAACGTATTTCCCCTTTCAAGCCTCATTCAGCAGATTGAGTGCAAGCAGAAATGCAGATAATGCTCCTCTAACCTTTTGTTAAATACAATTTAAAAAACTCTGAAAAATAACTGAAGTCTGTATTCCTCACCCTCTCACAACAGTCACGTTTGTAATTGCAAGTGTATACAGCAATTAAAACCCAATAAGGCCGAATCATTTGACAAATAGAGTTAGAAAGCTGGTTTGGAAACAAAGTTCCCCTGAGAACCCAATTACATATGGAAGGATATGAATTTAAATTACAACGGCTGTAAAACTTCCTCTGTGGAAGTGCTGGTGGTGCCAAAGTGCTCTTTATTTAATTTCTTCTTAGGAGCTGTTTAAGTTCAGCTTAAAAAAAAAAAAAATAAAACAAGAAATTCAACACAAATTTCAGAGCGCGCGCGTGTTCTAATAGCAATTAAACTACCACATTTAGAGCCATGTAACGATATTGTGATAATCATGACAAACTTACCCCAGAAAATTCCTCAAGAGGGTCGCAAAAATAAATAAATAAATAAATAAAAACCAAAACCAAACCCACAAAGGTGGAAGTAGCTGACAACATCCTAGAGCCACTATTTGATGCAACGTCATGGCGTTCTTTCTTCAAGTGATTTCCAGCTGCTTCAGATCAAGGATGGCCCATAATTCATGCCACTGTGAAGCATTGCTTTTCACAAGAAGCTGGGGCAAGGGAACACACTGCATTCCTTTACCTCAGGGACAAAACATTTCACTTAACTACTTGATCCTAAGTTTGTATTCAAGACATCAGCCTTCCAGTGAGATCTTCCACCTACTAATCTTAATTCAGAGTATCTGCAGTCAGTGTGCAAAATCCAGCAAGCTGGGTTATTTGAAGCAATGTATCACTGTATGAGAGAAGGAAGCAAACGTACGATGCAACTTCATCTTGTACTTCTGGAAACACTTAGGAATCATGAAGTTATGATACAACCGTGTGAAAAAGCAGATTCTACTGCTGGCTGTAGCAAGAAAATCAAATGTACACCAAGTACTTCAACTGTCTCCAGAAAAGGAAATCAGATTATTTCTAAGGAACCACAAACATTCCAGGGGAGAAGTAATACGTTTTCACGTGTACAAGTGAAGATCTGGGTAACTCACGTCTCCTGAGCCACAGACAGTGACTAAGATGTCTGCACCTGTAGCTACAGCCCATGCTGACGCAGGGTGCCCGTGTAATTTATATCTCTTGGCTGTAGGAAGCAGAAGTCAAGAGGGACTGCTGTTAACACGGGAATCGCCTCAGGGCCAACGCATGTTTAACGCACAGCATGCCGGCAGCCCCAGAGGGTTCCTGTTGTCTCCTGAGATGAGTCCATTTCCTACCATGAGCGTGATTCAGGGATGAGGCTCTCATAGGGGTCACGGGGCCCTGGAGGTCAGCAAGGAGCCTCAGAGCAGCCCAGGGATTTGTCTGTTCTGATGCCATGCCAATCTAATAAATCAAACTTAAAAGAAGAATGCTGGCCTAAGGCTTTGCAAACGTATCGCGTCTTCATTTAAAATCAGACTTAAAATTTCACTTATGAAACTTGTCTGCTTTTGCCACGTGACAAACGCACTAAGGACCTGCAAAGCACAATCAATGTTATAAGAAAAGCAAGACTAAGATAGGAAAAAATGCAGTTTCAGGATAGAAGATCAGGAAGGAAGAACAGGAAAAGAAAACATTTGTAACTATTAAAAGAAAAGCTAGAATCTGAAAATGTCCAAATTCAGGGAAGTTATCAGCATAGGCGCAACTAATGTTCTTTGTGGACCACTACTAAATCCAACAGCACAAAAGAACAAACTTCTCCTATGGTAGAAGCCTTCGCTGCCAAAAGCTCAAGATACTAGTGAAAAAACTTCAGTCAGGTTGTTATCACTATAGTTCATTTCACTGCACTCTCAACAGCTAAAATGAAATCACAGAAATTAGATCAACTAAAACCATTACAGAGCTATTTCCCTCGCTGCTCACTGAGATGGTTTAGAGGGCTCTTCCTCACAGAACACCCTATTATTGTATCACCTTTTGCCTAATCCTCTGTCAGGCTATTTAAAATTATCAACCCTTTGTTTTGCAACTTCACTTCTTATCCTCTCATCCTCTAATTAGCTTTTCAGCCTTCAATCTTCTGCCCGACAGGGTCAAAATACGCTGCCTCTCAGTTTATACTTGACACATTTATTTTGAGCAGTGCCCCACGGCCCGCAGCAGGAACACTGTCCTACAGTAGCTCCCATTTCTCCAGTCAAACAGCGGATTTCTCAAAAAACCCAAGAGCTAAACTAAGAGCTACCTTTAGACGTATTTTACTTACCCTTATAAATAGATGTCTTTTTTTCCCCCAGTCAAACACTTATTTTCAGATTTTTCACGGAGGGCCCATTGTGCTTTTCCTAATCTGCACACATTACCTCAGGAAATACATGCGAGATATCTGATTTCAGAACTTCTAAAGCTGGCGAGGCCCAGAAACGCAATCCGTACTGAGTAGCTGAAACTGGAAAAGGTCATCTCCATAGCTCACTGCATGGTAAACACGGGGAACATCCAAACTCCAACCACAAACCTTACGCCGATGAGAACTTAAAAACCTCAGAACTTCCCCTATAACATGCAATCTTTAAGTGCAAAAAATGCCCTCTTCTTCTTACCACTACGAGAAGGAAAATGTACTCGATAGACTTATTGCCTCCTGTTCCATGGAAGAAAAACGAAAACAACAAAACATCCATTCTTTGAAGCAAAGCGTGCTTACTTCCCTGGGGAAAAAAAAAAAGTTTTCATTATTTTTGCACATAGCAAAGAAAATATGGAAAGTAAAGCAGAGAAATGTGAAGAAGCATAAGAGTTTTACTGTCTGCTGAAAGTGACAGGGAAGAGGAACCAGAATACCCTACCAGCTATTACCCTCATCAACTCACAAGCAGAAATGCCAACTGGCAGCTCCTTGTCTGACAGTGACAGCTGGCTCCAGTACCAGAACACGTCCCTGCTTCTATTAGCAGACGGCAGCAGAAAGTTTAGTTTGGATTAACAAGAAATCGAGAGCAATTCTTCAGAGTCTACATCACACACTGTGTGTTGGAAGAACAACAAATTTTAGTGCGTACTTTTATCTGAAAAAGGAAAAAGTTATTATTAAGGTATGGAACATTATCAGCAAGAATCCAGGAATCCTGCTATACCACATCCTGTTAAACAATTAGAAAGACACAGTATTAATTGCTCTACATACCCATCACTAAGTTCTTGCTATTAGAACACAAGGCAGATAACTTCCTATCCTTTCCCCAAGACAATGTAACATTTTTCAATTATTTTTTTCCAAAATACATCAGAAAGACCATTCAAAGTATTTCCAAAGGCAGCTCAGACACACACACTGTAAGGGCTGAGGTGGCAAAACTTATGCTGAACAAGACCCACCGGTACCTATTTGAGAGTTTCAGATACGTCCTCCCTTACCTATGCATTAAATACACTTAATTTATCATATGAAAACAAACAAATGCCAATTCTTCACAATGACAGACTTACTGATCCAGACATAAAACTCAGAAGAAGGCTGCATGAAAAATAAAATCTCATACTAATAACTGAAGTAAGATGTAAGGGGCATCGTAAGCACTGTATAATTTGTAAGTTGTTGGTACAGACAAAACTAGTGAAGGTAACGACAGCATCAGAGCAATTGCTGAAGAAGATCATCGCAAAGAAGCTGCACAATGACTGCTGATCATCATTACTGCACAAGCCAGACTATCCATGTATAAAAAGACATTCTGAGAGGAAAAAAAAAAAGGAGGAAAATAAAATAAGATAATGGCAATAAGCAGCAAGGACAGAAGATTTTGCATCCAAGTATCCTGTGGAAGACAGAGAATAAAGTAACCAAACCATCTGGGAGACTATTAATAAACCCACTCTAATCAATAACTAAGCTCCTAGGATGTTTTTTCTATGATCTCCAGTTTGTAATTCTTAATAATTGTAAATGCAGCCTTCCATGAGCAGAAGCACACCATTTTTACCATAAAACAAAATCAAGAACCAAGAGAACAAAATCCATTTGAACTTCTTCTCAAATGATGAGCTCTGCAGCACTCCTCAAACTCATTCCACCATTCTGGATGCAACTACACACCCCACTGTTCCAGTTGCAGCTATGTCTACATATCAGGCATTACTTTTGCAGAACAATTGATTTCTGTTTCACTGCTACTTACCATTGGAGGCAAACCTCAGGCTAAACTTACTGTTTCAGAACTACATTAGTTTGTTGTCTCCGAAGCTCCCTCCTCTTCAAGTCATTCCCCAACCCTGGAAGTGGTTATTCCACATCAAGTTGTAAGGATCAAACACTCATCACCACACAAAGCCACCAGACAATTTTCTAACTGCAGAGTTTGATTGCAATATTCAGTCACACAGTTGCCAGCAGGCGATACTTTTTCTGATTCACAGTTTCGAGATTTTTCTTCCCCAACATCAGGGCGGACCAAACCTTATTTTTTAAGATTTCCTGCTCAGATTTCCAGCTGAATGTGCAGCTATGCAAACACTGCAGAAACATTCCAATTCCTACACTGTTTTATAAACCAGGGTCACTGTTTTTCCCAGTACTTTCACATTACTGGAATTAAGAGAATCTTTTTTACTAAGCAGCCCGATAACATCATAAGGAAACAAACGAAGACTAAGTTGACGAGAGAATTATGCACATTAGAATTTTACCAATTAGCACTGCCAATTCTGAGTTAACTGCATGTAGACGTGCATAGTTTTACATGAAATTGTATATTCACAAAATGTTTACATACAATATAGCTAGCCAAGATGAAAGTAAAAGATATAACGATCATCTCACCAAGTTCTACAACATAATATCTGCCTGCACCTCACTGCCACCACAACTTCACAGCAGAAAAGCTAATGCATGCTTGCTGCCACACAGGGTTCCACAACTCCCCTCAACTTTTTTTTTTGCCAGGCCATTTATATCTTCACCACAGAACTGCCAAGCTTTACCTGCCTGGTAGCAGAGTTAGCAACGCATGGGGGAGGAGCCACCTTCACCAAGCACTCCCAAGGTCCATCAGCACGGAAGCCCCAGCACTGACAGTGGATCACGCAGAAAAGCCCTGACCTTATCTTTGAGTTCAGGACCTCGGGTGCCGCAGATCAGAGCATTTGCTGAGCTCCTCAGCAGCACACGTGTTCCCAGGCACCTGCACTGTCACAGCAAGCATAGGAAAGGTGGGATTGCTAAGCAACTTCAGTACAGATGAGCTTAATAGAAAGCCGCTTGAAGAAGCAAAGCTGTTCTTTATACAATCATACCAAAAAATGAAGTTCAGTTCATCTGAATAGCAATGTTACTGGAAAGCAGTACACAAAACTTTCATACAGAGCTACACAAAATGCAAGGGTTTACCTACTGCTACTCAGAAAGGTTTTGTAGATGAAAGCAGGACTGGAATCTGACAAGCTGTGGCTAAATATGATTATGGAGTGCAAAAAAAAAAAAAAAGGCAGGAAAAGTTAACTCTAAAGGCGCTCTGCAGACTCGACGGAGAGATATCAAAGTGACCGATCGGGGTAGCAAAAGATGGCAAACGAACAGCGGGGAGGATAAAGCGGCGCATACAGCGTTAAGCCCATCTGCTACGGCCGGGACAGCACTGCACTGAGCCCACCAACGCCTCAGCCGTGCCTCGCGGCAGCCGCCAACAACCCTCGGGACACCGCGCTGCCCACCGCCGCCTCTCCACACCCAACCACGGGCTTCTATCGCTACCAACACACGGGGAAAGTTTTCTACCCCCCTCTCCGCGCCGCCGGGACACACCTCTCGGCACCGTCCCTCCTCCCACCCACATCCTCGCATCGACGTTCCACACAACCACCGCGGGCCAGCCGGAGGACCGCCGTCACCTCAGCGCCGTCCCCACAGCGCGGCTCTCTCCCGTTTCGACCCTCTCCCCGGGAGCCGGGAGCCGCACACCGCGGGGCCTCAGCCCGATACTCCCCCCCCCCTCCTCCTCCTCCTCCACCCCCGGGCCCCGTCTGTGGAACCGGAGCGACGCAGCTTCTCCGCCCGCCACCGCCGCGTTGTGTGAGCCCCCCCTCAGCCTGTCCGCGGCTTACGGGAGGGTGGGGGGGGTGGGGGGCGCGCGCGCTGTAAGCGCCAATGGCCCCTCACGGGCGGCGCGCGCGGCCCGCGGGCGGGAATGGCCCTGACGGAGGCCGTGAGGGGAAAGGTGGAGGGAGGGGGGGAGAGGGGGCAACGCACACTCACCGCTGAGGCGCCGCCACGCTGAGCCCCCTTCTCCTCAGTGCCGGGGGGCGGCTCCGCCCGGGGAACAACGAACGCCAAAAGGCTGCGGAGCGCGGCCTCCTTTCACCGCCGACAGAAATTTAAAAAAAAAAAAAAAAAAAAAAAAAAAAAAAAACACAAAACAATTTAAAAAAAAAAAAAAAAAAAAAAAAACTTTCCTCGCCGCCGTCTCCCTCCCCCGAGGAGCACGAACCCAAACACACTAAGACACGCCCCCGCACCGCCCCTCGCACCGCCCATTGGATTGCGCCCCGACGACCCTCACGCTGATTGGCTGACTCGTCTGCTCGTCTCATCTCTCTCCGCCCCTGAATGTTGTCTATTGGGGAGAGCTACATGGATCTCCCCGCCCATTAGCCACGGCCCACGTCCATCAAAGAGAAACATCCGCCTTCCAGCTCCTCTAATTGGACAGTCTCGCCAGTGCTCCCTCAATGATTGGCTGCCCCGGCTGACTGTCACGTATTGACGTCGCCTCCCTCGCTGGCTGCCCGACCCTCCTCCCACTCCTCCCGTTGGCTGGGAGGTTGGCCCAGTAAATGAGACGCCCGCCCCTGTATGCCCCGCCCCCTCCACGCTACGGATTGGCCAGTGGGTTGCGCCCTCGCACGCCATTGGCGAAGGGATGTGCTCGTCACACTGAAACACGAAGAGGTCCGCCCATCGAGCCGCGGCCCTCGGCGGCGGCGCTGGAAACGAGGTCGGAGGGGAGGCTGCACCAGCGTGCGTCCTTCCTCTGCCCAATGGAGGAGACGGGCACACGCAGCAATAAGGAGGACCGCGGCCATCGCCGCCTCGTGATGCCAGGCGGCAACAACGCCACATTCCTGCCGTCTGCAACGACATTTGCTTCTTGCCCCGCCCTTCTCACACAGCGATTCGGCGGGGCGGATGTCAGTCGCACTACTCGCCAGTCCACTTGTGCGCGGCGACTCCTCCGCAGCCAATTGGCAGCCGCTCCCGGTGTCACTCACCGGATTACGCGCAGGCGTGGGCGCGAGGGGGCGTTCCCCTCCCTATGGTTGGTTGAGTTGGCTATCAGTCCCCGCGCTGTCTCGCGGCGGCTGGGGGGAAGGCTGCGACGGGCTGCGTGATGCGGCTGGAGCGTCACGTGGCTCCCGCAGTTGTGCACGTGACGGGGCTGGTGGCCGTTGGTGTGGGGGGAGGGGTTGTGTGAGGCGCTCCTTGAGAGCGTGGTTTGGTGGCACCGCCGCTGCACACGGTGGGCTGGAGGGAAACGGGCGCTGTGGGGTCAAGAAGAGTTGAGGGGGAGATGAGCAGAAACAGAGGAAGGAGCGCTCTGAGGGGACCTGTGGTGTCATCAACACTCAGACGTGGGGGTCGGTGTTGGATGACGTGGGTCCCTTCCAGCTCGGACTTCTGTGATCAGAGGCATTTGAGAGGGAGAGAAAATGGAGGTGTGCACCCCATTTCCATGCTCTTTTGGTTCTTCAGTATTGCTGAGGACTGCTGTTAGCACAGTGGCTGTCACCTCCCGACCTCACCCAGGCCTGTGTGCCAGTGCCATGTTTCCACTGGGTCTCCTCGGGAGAGTCCTGTTACAACACTGCAGCAGCTGCAAATGGAGTTTTGGTGCCAAAAAAGCAAACGAGAGATGCAATGACACCGACCTGGTCATGAGGATACTGAGGGAAAAGCCAGTTTTTGTGGTGGGTTTTTTGTTTGTGTTTTTTGTTTGTTTGTTTTTTGGTTTTTGGTTTTGTTTGTTTTTGTTTTTTTTTTTGGAGTGTGCAAAAGGAAACAACATACGTGGTACGTTTTGTATAAGCCTAGGAAACCAGAAACATTCATGTGAGTGGAGCAAGAGGTGCCGCGCTGCAATTGCCCCCGTAGTTTCACATGGTAGAAAGCAAGCAGGTTTTGTTGGATGGATGGTTTGCCAGTCTCACGCAGGTTCATGTATGGATTGAGGGAATCTCAGCTCCTGGGCTAGTTCCTGGCTCTCAAAAAGTCCTAATGTGTAAAAAGAAAATAGTCCTTGCTATCTTTTCACGCTTCTTCCATTTGCATTTCTGTCCAGAAGCGAGTGAGACTGCATTTTTTCATCCACTGGATGTCAGTGTTACGCTACTGCTGTGGTGCATTGCCAGGTGCTGGGAGAACTTCGGCTGCTTTGGGATGAGGGATTCAGGCAGAGCTTTCTCCTGTGGTTGGTATGCGACGCTAGGGAAGCACAGGGGAACAGGTTTGATAGAGTGTGGACATGCTGCTGCCTTTGGGACCCTACTCACAAGGCTCATAAAGAATAAAACCTCACGGTGACTGAGCCCTGAGGGAGACACGTGCTTCAGCACTGAGGTCAATTCCACCTTTGCTTCTTACACTGTGAAAATACATTGCCTCATCTCTTTAAAAATCAAATTTACTCATTATACCAGGGACAAATGATGCTGCATCTAACAGACTGGGGATAAAACACTACAAGCAGCCTTGAAATCTGGAGTTGGAAGTTAGGTTTTCTTAGACCTGACAGTGGTTTATTATTTCCAACAGTGCTATAACCTCCCTTTTAGAAATTTGCTAGCTTTTTAAAATTAGTGTATCTGAACGAACTCTGGTTACAATCACCAGAAGCTGTTGGCATTGAAAAACAGTTATTGCTAAGCCTGTCCTTTTCCTGCTTCAGATCATTTAACCTGCAGCTGTGTAGTGGGCATAGAAAGTACCTGAGTGGTTACTTGTGCTGCAAGTAGAGACAGGTTGCCTTTTGGGAAGCCGCAGCAAAGCATATGTTGGTGATCTTTACTGAGCATTATTTTTAGGTGTTTTGGTATGAAATGTGGCACTGCAAACATGATGTAATGCTGTGCTTTATCAACAACTGAATAGCAGCCAGCACTGGGAAAAAAAGAGGGCTGTTGTTAAAATGATGACCTGTGGGAAAGTAATAAAAGAATTTATGTTTCTTGTTACATATGAAGACAGGCTGATTAGGTTATTCTCTTGCTTACTTCTTTCTACTGGAAGCTGCGTTTTGTTCTATCCTTTTCCTAGAAAGCTCCGGTGAAGATTCAGCAGGCACATGGCATCAAAGTATCAAAGGAAAAAAACATTAATATTTGGAAACACTGGGGTACTTTAAAAAATACCCATTATCCTTATTTAAAAGTATTTATCCTAATTACTACTTTCAAAAATACGTTTGCTAAGGATTCAGCGTTTCCTGTTCCATGAGCTGACTGGTGAGATTTCCCAACTATTCTTATGCATCCCTCTCATAGATTTCCAGGGAGAAAGCAAGAGACAGAGGAAGTAAGACTTCATGTGCCTGGGAGCTATAAAAATGGGGATAGGAAGAAAAGATTTGTATTTAAAATAGAGAAGATTTTTTTCTTTCCTAGGTCTTCTATGACAGCAGAGAACAAGCACAGATGAGCAACTTAAAGAAAAAACAGAAGTAATGAATATAATGAATACTAGAATTAAATGAAAGCAGGAGAAAATGAGGGAGATGCATCAAATGTAATTTTTGAACTTGTACGCTGGCCAGGTGATTAATGCTAACATTCCTGCTTTGCAAACCCTCCCCACCCAAAAAAAAATTGTTAAAACCCCTAGTATTCAAGGATCTGAGCTTTAAGTCTCAGACATGTCTACATCCCTCACTGTACTCAACACAATAAGCTTATTTTGACACGACTTATTCTCGTGTGCCGTACCCATGAAAGACACGCAGTTGCGGCAGTTTGAAGAACAGTTTATGACTGTCCGAAGCAAAATGCTTAGCAGAATTTTCAACTTGTGCTGCCGTGCTCACATAATTCTGTTGAAAGGAAAAGGGAAAAAAGAGAAGTTTGTCAGCCCACAGCTAAAGGGAAAATATTACCAATTTGATGGCAGCTGTTCTTAAACAGAGAACAGTTTATTACAGTATTTTGTTTTGTCTTTTTTTCCTGGAGGCAAAACTAAAACAATGCTTCGTTAGCGCTATTTGAAGCTATTTAAATATCGCAATTTCCAGCAAAACAATATTAACATGTGGAGTTTTTTAATAGAAAAAAAGGCAATTAGGAAAATGTTTTGAATAATATTGTATTTCTTTACCCAGCCTTTTTTCTACCCACTTTTTTTTTTTTTTTTTTTTTTTTTTTCCCTGCTATGCTGGCAGAGGAAGATGTCTGCTTCGTGCTTCCAGTTCTGAAAATGAAGCAGTGTGCACATAAAAGTTATCGGCAGCTGTGTTGAGGCCAGAGGTCGTGCAGCTCTTCAGGCAAGATTTTATTTACCTTTTCACCTCCCCATTTCACCAACTTGGTCAGAGATGATACTCAACAGCAGCAGGAACTTATACACAACAGTTTAAGTCACCCTTAGCTGAACCTAAACATAAGTATGTGAAAGCAATTACAGCATTTTATTGTCACAGCTCCACCTTCATCATCAGGACAGCGTTAGAATTTTACATTGAGACATAGGGTAACAGCTAAAGGCGCTCTCTCCTTCCACTTTCCAAAGTTTAAGTGTACACTGGAGTTTCCACTGCTTCCAGGGCAGCCACACTTTTACATGCAGCACTCATTTGTGTACTTTTTTGTCACCCAGCCCCATTGCAACAGAATAATCAGGCTTGGGAAAAAAAAAAAAGGGCTGGGACACAAACCTCCCATCCCCTCTATTCCTCAGGAACTGTGAATACTTGCAAGCAGGGAATCAGGAAGCTGTGCATAACGGGTAATACCACACATGCAGGACTAATGCTGTTGCTGGAAAAGCTCTCCCCTGTCTTGTCTATTTCAAACTCCTACTAAGATAACAGGAGTATGTAATTTTTTCCTCCCAATTACAACTTTTTTTTTTCCTCCTGGGAGTTGTAGCCGTGTAGTAATTTAAGATGGCAGCTTTCCAAGGCTTTGCAGTGATTCTAATTAATTGGATACATTGTTTAATTTTTATTTTAACTTGGGCTTTTTCCCTCATATTCAAAAGGTTTCCCATTATCCTTTATTATAAAGGAGATCAACGCAAGCAGAATGGCTGCCATTTTGCCTTTGTCTGCAGAAGCAACACTGCTGTGTGTTGAAAAGGTGCACTGCTGTCCACACCTGTCAGAAGGACTGAAAGCAGTACTCAGGTGGAGTAGCAGTGCTTCTTTGGTCTGGTGAGCTGGGCACAGACTGCAAGCAGCAGTGATACTCTGCAAGAAGAATGCGTGAGAAGACATGAGTGGAGTATGGCAAACAGGGTGAAGTGCAACTGCAGAATGGGGCAAAAGAGTTCAGACTGAAGGGCAGAAAATCTGGAGGTGGAAACATCCGTTTCCTTTGCTGGTGTGGAAAATCGTGCCGCCTTCAGGCAGACTGAGGAGAGAGAAGGAGAGAGAACCCACAAAAATTGCCATAATCAGGGAGTTAGAGCTACCGTTGGACTGCTTAAACTCTCCCTCATGTTGGATGGTGGTTTCACTATTGCTCCTTTCACAGGCTTCTTTTTGCCCACAACTTCTCTAAAGTGGTGTTTGATGGGGAAGCACAACGTCTGCATTTTTATTTTTAAAACAGTACATAACAAGACTGCTTATTGCCACCTGCAGAGGAACCCGAGTCAATTACAGTAGAACCTGAGGACAGAAAGTGAGAATAATGCAGGAAGGGAGCACCAAAAGAAAGAAAGCTAGAGGAGCAAAACAACTGCAAGACTGCACAACCTTAGGACTAGTAAAAAAAGATTAAAAAAGGAGTGCTAAAAAGTGGGAAGCTGCATGGAAGGTTTCTTGGATCCAGGGTTGCACACAGAAGGTGTATTTCATCTCTCCTGCACAGATATATGGGCACACAAGCGCACATGGCCTTTCCTGGCTCTCACCTTTCCTGGCCACAACCTCCTCCTTACTCTGCGTCAGCTGCAGGGAGGCCCTAGCAAGGATCCCAAAGAAAGAGCTGGACAGGGGGGTTGATGACAGTGGTGACAGCAGGAAGAGCTGCACAGGGAAATGGACCAGCAGCAGCCGTTTCCATGACTTGGCCTCCAGCGGCTTCTGGAACAGAGAACAGTGAAGCCTGGGTGGGCCAGGCTGTTTGTTCTTTAATACTCAAATCTGACTGCTTACAAACCCTGTGACTCACTCACTGTCCCAGCTTGTCTTCTGCAATGGTTGGCAGCAAAGTTAAATCCAGGTTCACAAGCACAGCTTTGTGTCACCCCCTTGATGGAAGCCTGCCAGCAGCTTCCCTGTGGCTGAGCTGCTGCTGGGATCTTGGGATGGGGCTGCATGGGTAAAGCCCACAGGCTGACTCCTGAGAGCAATCGCAGCACCTCTTGGTAGCAGACAATCTCTTCAAAGCCACCAATTAATCACACACAAGCAGAAATGGAGGAAGACTGAATTGCTCAGGGGCTAACATGCATTTGGCCCACTGGGCTATTTTCTTTTTGCACAGGGAAGGAATGATGATGAGGATTCTAGTGGATTTCATCATGCGCTGACAACCATTTGCAAAATAACATGTTCTCCCCACACATGTGAAAAAGCAAGCAAAAACCCCAGGACTTTCCTTTTAATCCTGCACTAAACCTCAGGACAACTAGAAGAAAGCCAGAAGTTTGTTGGGTTTTTCTTTCTTTCTTTCTTTCCTTCCCCTGAAGAGAGCAAGATGTTCTGTGGTTGCTGTTCTGGATTCACTGACTGTGCTAAAGAAAGCATGTTCCCTCTCCAGAGCCCTGAGCAGCTCAGTTCTACTGTTTGTTTCTGCTGCTTGGACCGCACTTGATTGCTGCTGCTGGCTTACTTCCTGTCACTTGAGAACCTTGCAGAGCTTAAACCAGCCCTGGCAGCAATTCTTCCTTATGGTCTTGCTTCCACAGGCTAACCATAGCACAGAGAACAATGACAATACACATTAAAGCTACTCTTAACAAGGTGTTCCAGACCAGGGCTGTGTTCAAAAAGATGTTTGTGTTTATCAAGAGAGTCCAACTCCAAAATCCTTCTATTGCAGCCATTTCTTTTGAAGCAGTATTCAATGCAAAGACCCTACAGCATTTTCAAGGGTTTCCTCATGTTAGCAACACTGCTGTGCACAAGTGAATTCCCAATTACTTATACCAAGTGCTACTTACATGGGAGACTTTGAAACAAGATGGAGCCTGCCTGAAACAACATCCTCCTTTTGGCTGCAGGGTACAGCATCTGTGTCTGGCGCCTGTGCTTGTCTGTCTCTGTCTTTGTTCTTGTGAGTTTGTCTCCTTGGATGCAAAAGGGAAGCTGTTGGTCATACTGCGCTGTCAGGATCTCCAGCATTCATCCAGCATAACCCCAGTGGGTGCAGCGAAATTAATCCACATTTGCTGAAGTATAACTTTGGTTCTGTAAGTTAATTAACATGTTTAAAAGCGGTTTGGAAATTGGTGAGAAACCAGTGGAGACCGCTTTAACTTTTCCTTCCAGAAAAGTTTTGATTTATTGAAATGCTGTAGTCATAAATACCAAACAAAGGAAGTGAATAGACTACAGTGTCTTCGCTGTGAAAGGGCAATGGCAGATGCTTGGATAAACCAGGAAACAGGTCTTTATTTCAGCGCAATGCCTGCAAGGATTTCTATCTCTCAGACCTCTCTGAGAAGTTATTTTAACTACCTTTCTATGAGATTTATTAGGCTGTGAAGAGGAATTTCAAACAAATGGTAGAATAACAAAATCCTAGAAAGATACGCTGGTGAATTGTCTTGCATTGCACTGGGGCGATGACCCAGACGACCTAGCAGCCTTTTCCATTTCTAACATCCATGATTACCACAGTCATACCTCAGGACACTAAACAGAGCCATTTTCTTCCTTTCAGAAGCAGTAAAATGTCACTAATGGCCACGCTAAATCAGAAGAACTTATCCTTCTGCAGATGTGTTACACACTTAGCAAGACAGCTATAAATGATCCCACTTGGTTTATATTTGCTATTTTCCATTTCTGTAGTGCGAGTGCTCCGCTCAAGGGGGCTGCCAGCCAAGGGAAAGAATTTCTGGTAGGAGATTAAGGATAACTAAGGAAATGGTTGCATGACCTATAAAGAGAGGATCATAAATATTGCAACAATAAAACCAATAGCTCTTTCAAAGTTTAAATAGCTTTTCTTTTCAAACACTTGAAGTAAATGCCCTTTTCCCAAGGTTGTCTAGCATCTGTGCCCTGGGATTTTACTCAGTTTCACCAAATACATTGTAATTTCTCAGAGAGATAGCTATTCCTTTTAATCATTTTCGTTTGTGGAAGTGTTCTCTTCAGAGAAGCTGGAGCCCAGCTACCTCAAAGTGCCTTATTACTTCCTCTACTACTGAAGTTTCAGAGAAGCCAGAGCACAACAGTAAAGTAGCCCCTGCATCTCTTAAGCACCGTGGTCACAAACAATGCAAGATGAGGCAAGTACAATTCTGTTCCTCATAAACAAGCAGCAGCACTTATATATATGTTTTCTTACATCCAAGGAACCTCGGACACAAGGATCTGCCTGTGTAAGTATTCAAGTATACAATTCATTTTCTTCACAGTCCCAACTGTGCAAAAAGCCAGACCTGGGCTGCTGTCACTCTGCATAGTAGAATACAGCTGACATTCCTATCCCACACACTCTGTCGGCATGCAACACGTAGCTTTTGTTTTCATGGTACAGGATCCAGCTCTAGAGTAAGCAATCTGTTTTCATGTGTTCATTTCTTTCCCCATACTCCATCTTACATCATTGTGTAGCTAATGCAGGGGAAGCTCAAACTGATGTGTTCCACCAGCTATGTCAGAGCAATAGATGCACATCTTGCTGAAGCATTCCTATTCCTTTGTCACCCCATCTTGCCATATTTATTTAATCTCAGGCCCTGGTTTGGGAGCACTGTTTTGGATACAATAAAAAGGCACTACGCCTGCCATAGGCAGAGGCTAGAGAGCCTTGATATTAGTGCTCAATCCTGTGTATTGGTCAGATTGCAGAAAGCAATGTTCTTTCTGTATCAGCCACTCCAGATTGGTAAATCAAAAAGCTGAAGAAACGTGGTGTTTATTCAGCCCACAGTGGGCATGTGCCAAATCCACCCCCAAACTCATACAAAATGCTGATCTGGCCACAACCCACTGGCACAACGTACTTTTTTCACTTGCACAATTGAAATAAAACTCACTATTCAGCAGAAGCCTTTTTTTTTTTTTCTTCAAAGAAATCAAAAAGGCAAAAGACCCTTGAATACAGACAGTACTTAGAAAGTATCCTTGACCTGACTTCCCTGTTGCTTGCCTATGATACCATATGTATTTGCATTAAAATAAGCTCTCATTTTTATATTCTATGTTTCAGGCCCTCTGTAAGGGCTACATTCCTTGTTATTCATGTTTTAGTTTGGTGCTATGCTCCATCAGCTTTCCTGCACAAATTCCACACATAACCAGGAAAATACAAGCAACGATTTCACACATCCTCTGTCATTAAGTCTTGTCTTTCAGCACACCCCATCACCTGGAAGTTGCCTGTCTCAGGTAAAAAGCAAGAGAAGAGCTGTTTCATGCTCACAGTTCTCCTAGAAGATGACATATCTAATATTTTAGAAAAAGAAAACAAAACCTGACAAGGCAGATGAAGAGGCAGGAGCTGGTGTTGCAGCTAGGAGACTGAAAATGGAGAGAGAAACAGAGTTAGGAACATCTTAAAAACTTTTGACATTGGCAGATCACATTAGGAATTTAGGACACACCAGCAATTCTGCCCTAAGTTCCTATGCAGATGCATCTCAGCTATTCTTCCTTACTCTTCCTTACTCTTCCTCACGTTGTGTTGAAAAGCATGGCAAGTTTGTCCACGTTGTGAGTGAGACTGGAGAAGCTGAAACATTACATATTAAGGTGTGGTTTTCTGCATCCTCGCTCCCCAGGTATACACGTCCAGACTTGCAGCAGAAATCAATAAGTGTTGTGACAAGAGTTAGGTAAACATCTGTCAGTTCTGCTACATGCTACATCCATAGGTTTCTCTTCTGAGAGTGTTTCTACTGTTGCTTGTGCTTTTCCTAAGCTTTTCTTGTTTACGAGGATTCCCAAATCTGCAAATTTCCCAAATTTCCCCCAAGGACAGGGGACACAAGGTCTAGGTGACACAAAGAGGTCACTAATTCCTGAACTGCACCCTGATTTTGAAAGAGCATGAGCAAAAGTGCCAGGAAACAAGAAAGAAGTAAATAATAAATAGTAATATTAAAGATGAAGTACATTTATCTTAGTTTCTTGGGAAACCTCCATAAGGTAAGTACAGGAAAAGACACAAAGTGATAGTATTGTTAATACTGGAGCCCAGACATAACCTGTGAAATGAGCTTGGATTAGACAGACTCTTCTTAAACAGTAAGGATGCAATTGCTACATGGACTTTAAACACAGGAAGAAAGAAAAAGATTATGTTTACAATAAATACATTTTCATGTACCATAATGCCCAGAAGTGAAATAGAGACTGGATTTATTCTGAAACATGGTCAGGAGTTTTTAAAAAAGGCTTTTGTATACCCAAACAAAGGGAGCGTGGGAAACAAGCTGTGGAGTTACTTAAATGTCAAGGATTGTACTGTACCAGGTAAACCTGAAATGTAGCAGAGGGATTCTGTTTCGTAAGTGAAATGTCATTACTGATGGGTACAAATTATACAGGAAAGATGGAAAGGAAAACAGAAGTAGCACTTCGTCATATGCATTTACAGCTGCAGCAAGACATAGTTCAGCTGCAAAGAGAGTGGTAATGAAAAATAACACCAAAGAGAAATTGAAGTGGACATCTGCTCCAGCCTGCTCCAGTGATGTAGAGCCTCTCTCAAAGCAGTCAGTACCAGAGGACAGTGTACTTGTGTGGGCAGCTGAATTCCCCACATCTGTTTAGAAACATAGCATTGGCCAAAGATGTTCATGTGTTACATGAAAACCTACTCTAATCTAGAAAGTACAGGTTCTTCAGAAACAAATTAAAAAATCCCAACAATCTAGGAAGTGCAGTTGAGAAGTTAAAAACAACACCAGTGAACGAATTACCTGAACATAACACAGCAAAGAGTTTATTTGTTTCACTTAGAAAATGTCTTTGGCATAAAGTCACTGGACACACGTACGTTAAGTATACAGGTGCATCCCAAAGGGAGCATAGAAGGTACGCATTCAGCCATGATGCTCTTTCAGAACCACTCCCCATTTCACATCAGAAATAGCGAGCTGCAAGCCCCAGTTTCATTACTCTTTTTCCAAAACCAAGACTGGCCAGTATAGTCCCATGGTACACCACATGGTCAGCAAACCTGGGCTGAATGACCAACAGTGAACAAGATCCAGAGAACAGACAACCTCTTGGGATTGTCCAGGCTCAGGAAACAGACTCCAAAGAGAGCTGACCTTGTTCTTCCCAATAGCAACAATCAAATATCTTCCATCTTTCCCACTCCCTTGGAAGGCTAATGACTTGGTTATGTTAGTTCCAAGAGCTGGCTTCTTGTGCTAGGACAAAATGACATCTTATTTGAAGACTGCTATAGGCGCTGCTACACCATCAGCTTCCATTAAGAGACTTCTAAGAGAACTGACGATCACTGCTTCTCACCCCTCTGCCCGCAGCACCATCAACAACATTGTATCTGGAAAGCGACAGAGGTTCATTTTACAGGTAGGATCCTAGTACTTATGAAGAACCACAATTAGCAAAATTAATGCAGTCACGTCACCAGCACTCAGACCTGTTGCCATAGAAGCAGCTGAATGTCCAAGTTCAGCTGATCTTGTTTGCATGGAAGAACAAGTTCCACCAGAGTCTGAAACATCCACTCTGGATCAGCAAGGTTGCGTGCATCCCTTAAGAGTCACGCTGAGTTTAAGAAGCAGATTCACATCATGCAAGAAAGCAAGTTTGCTCTCTTCAATTCAGTAAATTAATAATGTGTAATAAGCCTGAGGAATTCTACTAGACTCTGGAGTCAAGGCATGAGATTAGACTTCTATGACTTTCAAACAATAAAAGTAGAGAAGGGAATTAAAAACGAATGAGCAAACACTACATTTTAGAAACTGGTGTGGCATCAAAACATAAGACAAATTGATGAGAGATTCTCACTAGAAAGGAGATCCTGTTAGTTGACAAGGCTAAAGAAAGTGCTTTCGCATCTGCCATAGGAAAAAGAAAGTAAAGCGTGTTAATCAGCAAGCATAGAATAGAAGAAATAGTGAAATCAGCTTCTCGGGTGATTTAAGTTACTCCACCCAAGATGAAGCAACAAAGAAAAAACCTAAAGAGGCAGAGGACTTCCTGGAAAACCTGACCAGATATATTAACACAGTACTAATTAGTAAATTAGCCTATTGCACAATTTAAAAAATAAATAAATATCTTAAAAGTCCGGGAGAACAAGGAAGTACCAGGTGACAACATTCCTATCAGAACAAAAAACTGGAACCACATTGGCTTCATAAATTTCTCTTGAATCTCTGCTAACAAAGTAAAATAAATACCAGGAGAAAAAAAAAAAAGGTTCCAATCATTTGGAGAATAATGGAAGCATGGCAAAATCAAGCCATTATAGATAGTACATACATATATATAGCAAATAGCTTTTGGCACATAAACACTGCACCCGCAGCCAACAGGATATCTCATGTATTAACTTACTTCTGTGTCCAAGTGATGGTGTAATTTCCAACACCTCTTCTCTTCCATTACCAGGAACAATTTTATAAAACACTGCTGATAATAGGAGCTGACAGACCTAGCAGTAAAACTACAGCCTGTTCCCAGAAGGCTATATAGAATAACTATATAGAGTCACAAGCATTTAACCCACTGAGTGAAAGTGTATTTAACAGAGAGCATAATACCTTTGGTATTTTAGGGTCTCAAGATATTCTACAGGTTAAAACCAGAGTAAAACAAACCTTGTTGCTGTTCAAGTTAAATTCACTTCCAGGAAAGGCAGTTAATCAGTCAATCAATCCATTGCATTTCATCATCAACTACAGGCAGCTGTTTTAACGTAAGAATCAACATTGCAGTCCAGCACCTGGAAGAGCCTTTAGAGCAGCTTGTTCTGTGCTCGTAGTGCAGCAGTTGTCATTGTTGTGCACTGAGATAAACTCAACAGTGTTTCAACAGAAAAAAAACTAAACCCATTGCTTCAGATGTCTGTATAGCTTTCTGGCAAACAAGTATGTTACCTTTCAGTTGTCTACCATGATTAGGATTTATTTTTCTTAGATATCACAAGAGGGCTTATTTATGACTGGAGAGTGTATAATTTAGATGGCAAGAAAGCAGAGTGAAACATCAATCTGCATACTGAGGAAACAAAAACAACCTGCTTCTCCACTTTGTTAGTGGCAGAACTGGAAAAGAGCCAGCAAACCTGAGGGCAGTGGTGTCGAGCACATCCCCTGTAATGAATAGCTTCACATACCGTGAACCTGGAGCTTGGAAACATGATGGCTGAGGACACGTATGATACAGGTCTGTAAAAAGTGGCAAGGAGATGAGGAATAGGAGTGGTCATTACTACATCTGACAGTGGGATAATTAGGGTCACCCGATGAAATCATCAAGTAAACCATTAAAATTGCCTGAAGACTGTTCTTTTTAATACTGCACAATGAACTCAGGGTCCACTGCCACAGAACACTGTGGAGGCCAAATGTATAAAAGGATTTTAAAAAAAGGACTAAGTGCATTCATTAAGGCCAGGTCCAGAAGGAACTGCCAGTTCAGAAAGTCCACAGACTGCTGGAACAGTGTCAGAGAAAGACTTTTGTACCCAAGCTTTATTTTTTATGCTTCTGTGATCACCTGTTACTTGGTGCCCTAGAGAGAGGATAGCAGATTAGATGGCCTTTGGCCTGATTGCATGCAGCGTCTCTTATGGATCAAAGCCCCTGATTTAGGCATTTTTTAGAGCTTGGAAATGTTAACCTGAGGGGAAAAAAAGAAAAAGAAGGGAGCATTTGAAAAGCTTGTCTGCCTGCTTTGCTTCTTTTCAGCCTCAGAGATGTGCTCCTTAATCATACAGTTTCCATGAAGGGTAAAGTACCGCTCACTTAGCAACAAACAGGATTTTATAGCAGCCATCGAAAGCTGTGTGACTGCTCCCAGATCTGCCCACTCTCCCATGTAAGGCATTTCTCTGACCCAGTCTCAGCTGCAGGTTAAACACTCCCCTAATACTCCAGTGCTTCTTTTTAACAGATTACTGCCAAATCACTTTGTTTGACTACTATATTTACGACACGAAATAAACAGTTAAGATACTAATCCATTGGCCTCTTCTGGCTAAACCCTTCTCCCCCAACCACTAGTTTCTGTGTGGATAAGTGACAATAAGAATCTACAGGAAGACTCCTTGAGGACAAAGCATTGCTATGCTGTCTGTAAACATCACTGTTTCACCCAGAATTTGCCACTGATTGGACTCTGACTTCCAGCCGATCGGGCCAATACATTTCTGCAATGCAGCCGAGTAAACAATGCAACACAGTGATTCTGAGTCTGTAACTAAACAGACTGAAGTAGCAGCATAAGTAAGTCTGAAAATCTGCATTTACCTGGACACAGAGCAAGCTCTGAGACCAGTCATCACAGTTGTTTTTATGTATAAAATCTATATGCACACACACGTATGGACTAATACATCCATCATTAACCCTCATTTAAGGGACAGACCATCCAAAGTCTATGCTTCACCCAGTAAGTAAGATTTAACTGGGGGTGCCAGCTGCATCCAGGATCACACAGTGGCTTGACAGACCACTGTGTAAGGACAAATCGATAAACATGTTACTAAGCCAGCTTGTTCAGTCTTCAGTTTCCCATGCAATCAAGATAACACACAGGTAGATTGTTTGCTTTTATCGCTTGCAGTGGAGTTTGGACCCAGGTTACCTGGAATGAAAAGAAGACAAAAAAATGTTACTATTAAGTAAATAAGATCCAGATGAAGTTTGGACTCAAGCTTTAATACTTGTTATTTATGATACGCCTCGTGTTAGACCAACATCACTCCACATTCTCTTGGGGTTTTATTTCCTTATTCTGTGAAATGAAGACATACTAAAATAATAGCAAATACTATTTGCTATAAGCCACTGGAGAAGTAATTCCAGGCTTTGGCCTGTACCCAGGCTAATGTCAGTGGAATTCTCAGATCCCAGATGGTGCCGTAAAGCAGTCTGGCCATGACTTGAGTGGAAGGCTTTCCAAGCAGTAAAGGATGAAAACAAAAAAGAAAGGTCAGGTCATCTCATCCATCAGATCCCAACACACATTCTCACTGAGCTTTTCCCATGTTCAGTATTAAACATCTCAAGTGGTGATATTTCCACCATTTCCTTTGCAAGAGAAATCCAGAGATCTCAGGGTCCTTCAGTTAAGCAGCGTATAACACTGCCCAAATTTTTATCTTCTTAAGGTTTATTCCATTGCTCACTCTTTATATTTTCCTCTTCTCCAAATATCTGTACTTTTTAACACTTGCACTTCATTGCAGCCAGATTCTGAACCGGATGCCCCAGCAGACTTTTTTCAAGCGCTGTACTTAAGCGTGTTTGCATAAGCTCTTGCAAGTAAGTGAGCTCTGCTGCACTCAGGGCTCAGCTGGGCTCACACAACGTGTATCACATATATTCTGAGGCTGCATGTACTGAGGGGGGCAGCTGCATAGCTTGCAACCACTCTGAACAAGGGCAGACCCCACTTACATATTTCTACAGAGGGAAGGGTTAGGTACATCTCTCATGCAGTTGGAGCCAATGATCAGTACAGGAAAACTGCCTGATATGTTACTGAGAAGTCTCAACCACAAGCACTGCCCTTGAACTGGGCTTCAAGTGAATTATTTTCATAAAATCATGGAATCATTAAGGTTGGAAAATATCTCTGAGTTCACGTTGTCCAGCCATCCATGTCACTCTTTTGCTTGTGGGTATTTGACCAACATTTTCCTCACTTGTACGTGATGGTAAAGAGAAGACCTCCCTCTCCCCTTCTGCATTGCAATTTCTGCATATCCATGTGAGAGGCTGCACTGCAGCCTGCTCTCCCTTTTGTGGTTTTTCTATATGCTACAGCCTCCTTCCCACAACAACACGTGGCATTTCATACTAACTGTTGTACCCCTTAGGCCCATTCTGTACATTACTACTAATCTTACCATTGCCCCTATCTCCTTGCCACCCCCATTCCCCTCCTTGTCTGTTATCATGTTTAAGACCTTCACATTTACCTTCAAAAGCATCAATGCTCCTTCTCAGCTCAGTCTCAGCTCCTTTATTCTTCTCACTCTTCCTACTCTTGTCTTCTGGCCTTTTCTACAGATCCTGCTACAGTTGGAGCAAACACAGTCCTTGTGTGTACCCAACATCATTTCCCTCTCTCTCTTTACAACAGGAGCTAAAATGTCCGGTTACCACCAGTCTATGATCCCACTTGGGCTGAAAAGCACTGGTGATAACTAACTGCTTTTTCTGCCCACCTAGACTACTACTTGCAGGGAAGAAACAAAACAAAAAGCCAGTGCCTTCCAAAGGCACACTGCTTTGAAACCCTTGCAGTATTTCTAAGAAACTGCACACAGACATCAAGTGTCTTTGCTGATCACAGCCTGCCCAGCAGCAGCATAAAATTAACAGCATTCTGGTCAGGTTCAGAGCTGTTGTTGTTGCGCTTCGAAGCAGGCAATAGTGAAATTCAAGAATTGTGTTGATTTGATGGTGTGGTTTAAGCAAACCTTGTAAGACAAAACAAAATCTCCATGCACTGTGCTAGAACACCACCCCAGGAAGTTAATTAAAGCATGTAATTCAGAACATTACTGTCTGTATTTTCCTTGTGTTTTCCCTTCTTTTGCCCTTGTGTTTTCCAGGCTCCCCATTCTAACTTGTAGTTATCATTTTCTAGCATGTAAATACCCTGCCAGATTTTCAGAGACTGTTCAAAATAGTTTCACCCCACCCCAGCTTGTACTCTTTTCAACACCATTTGCTCTTACAAGACTGAACTGGACATTCAGTCTGCTTGAATAACGTCTTACTCTGAGCTTACTCTGCAAGCTACTTGGGTGTAGATCTGGTCTTTTGGTGCATTTGCAAGGTGTGATGTGTCTCTGTGGTACAACAGAATCACAGAATTAATGGTGACTTTGGAGGATGTGTGCACAGGCAGGCCCAAAGGGCTTAAGTGTGCTGTTTAATCTTCACAAAAGGTAGGGGTAACTATTTCAAACTGTGAAGCTCTCAATAATTGCATCCTAACCTGACTGTGTATCTAGCACCATCTCCCTCCTTCATTTCCACTTCTTTCCTCCCTTCTGCCACTCAGGGTATTGCAGCATCAGTTCTGACTAGGTCTGCTCAAGGACAACTTCAAGTTTTAAAACATTACTGGTCAGTTTCCTCAGAACAAAAGGTTTCCTGTTTTTATCTTTAAGATGGAACTTTATTCCATATCCATGTTCAGGATGCTATTAAATCCTAATGAAGCACATGCTGCTAATCAAGTAGCTGCAGTATCTTCAGTGGTAACTCAATTTTTCCTTTCTCCTGAGTCTCATCTCTCTAATGTGCCCTCTGCCATCTCCGTTCACTTTGGAACCACCAGGCTAGTGAAGCTTTCTTTCACAAGTAGTGAGTCAAATGTAACACAGAGTGATCTTCCCTCAGCCATTTACATGGGATGACCTAAGCCTACTTTCACCACACTTCAAAAGCTGTGGAGTCTCCCAGTGTCACTGGAGCAGGAAATCTCATTTAGCATAAAGCAAAGCAGGAAACATTTGCATTGACTTCTTGGAAAGACTTGTCAGGAAGAACACAGCAGGAAGGTAGGAGAACGGAACCTCTGCTGATTCCCTGTATTTTCAAAGTGGCTTGCCTGGAACCAGCCTAGGTCTCCCAAGGTCAGTGTTTTACGTTCTCCTTTATTGCCAGCTCTCATGAAGTTGCAGTGACAATTAATAAAACCTCAATATAATAGCATGATTTTGTCCTTATGGAAATAATCCAGACCAAGCTGGCATAGATTCACTCTGTTAAAAAGGAGACGTCCCTGCTGCCCTGACCTGTGCAATGCCCAGAAGGGCTCAGCACCCCAGTGTCCAACTAGAGAGATCAGTCTCCCTCTTGCCTTAATACGTACATAATTTTGCCATGTTGCCATATGGTGGGAATGGAGGGCTGTCTGCTTTAAAGCAGTCGACAACAAGAAACTTGGGGAATGTCTGATATTACGAAGAGCTGACAAATCAGAACTTCCACAATTCTCCATTTCTGTCACTAGAGGGTAGTGCAAGTCCTCAGCTCCGATCCTCTGAAAAGAAATGCCCATACATCTCCCTATAGGTCTACGAATTTTCTTTTTCCTGGTCCCGAGGAATGGGGCCCAGCAGCACACGCCGTCTGCTCATAAAATAAAGTGATGTGATGAGAGGGTAAAGACCAAGGTTTACTTTTGCCTCCCCAAATGCCAAACACATCCCAAAATGGGTCTACTATAGTCTCAAATAATCAATTTATGCCTTCTTATATTTTTCCTCTCTTGTGTTCATTTGGCATTTTTGAGCCTGTCCTTATTTAGCCAGAAATACTTCTAAGAATTCAATCAATCAAAACCTGGAACCTTTCTAGTACTTTGCTTTCCTTTTTGCTCTCCGGGGAATATCTTTCCACATCACATCATGGCAGACTTAAGGGAATTCATGTTTTTACTCCCACATTTTGAATTTATCAGAGCACAGCATGGCCAGACAAGTTGGGAAGAAATTTTCCTCCCTGAACTAGTTTATTTTCCTGCTATTGCAAGATGAAATGACATCCAGCACACCTCAATGGGAGAGAAAGACAACCAGGCTTAGTCCTTAGTTTTACTTCAAACTGACAAAGCACCTGGAATGTTGAGATGTTAGCAATGAACACATAAATTAGGAGAAATTGTTATCATTTGTTTATTCAACCAAATGAAGACTTGGAAGAGCTCAGCGAATATATCAACAGCTCCTTAGCAAAGAAGGGAAGGTTCAGATCTAGTGCTTCTCCATAGCTCCTATTTTCATGACCCTCTTTTCCATTTCAAAGATAAGGGAGCAAGTTTTAAAAACTTCCATCTTCTCACTTCTTGCTCTCTTACCTCAGCAGAAACTTGTTTCCTTCCTCACCAGAAGCCCTGGCACTGTAAACACACTTGACAAAAGCCAAATGATGTTGGGGGGGTTACACTGGAAGTCTGCCTGCACACTAACCACTACAACACCAAGCACATTGTTGCTGCTTAACTGTACATGCAAACAGTTTTTCACAAGGAGACATTCATCTTTCTATCCCACAGCTGCTCAGTGGGAAGCATCAGAAAGCATATACATGAGAAGTAGCAATATTACAGTAAGAATGCCATTAAATTGCCTTTGGAATTATGCTTAGTTTGATGCAACTTCTGCTCTTCCTTGATCCTGTTCATTTTAGTACAGAGGAAATAACAGGATCTACTCAGGAGCCTGTGTTGAATACATCTGCACCAATCAACCAAACTCAGAGGCAGCTTAAAACCACAAAGCAGAACGTGCTAATAGGAGAGGTTTTACCTGAGATGCCTTCAGCGCTCCGAACGCTGGCATGGCTTGTGCTGAGCTGCTCATATTCCAGTTTCATATTCCCAAGGTCTTCCCCTGAGTGTCCTTCACTGGCAAAAGAATTTGCTTCAATGCTTGAACCAGGAGATCGTTTGGCCTTGCGACCAAAAATCCCACTGGCAAACCGCTTGCCTTGCTTTGAGTTGGCCTGTGCATCTTCTTTCTTCACATCACGAATGGACTCTCTGGACTTGGATTTGTTTTTCAGGTCCATGTGGAACCGGGACAACAGTTTCTGAGGGCTCCGATTCTGCCTGCTGAAGTTCTCCAGAGGTGGTTCAATCTCTGGGAGTTCTTGCTCTAATGTGATTAAGTCATTCAGAAACTGATTTAATCGTTTCTTAGACTCACTTGTTTCTTCCCTTTCCATATTATCCTGATTATCCTCCCTGTGTCGTGAAGCCCAGAGCAACATATCACCACGAGTTGCCCCTGCCACTAAGCCGTACTTGGGATTAATGATCTTCCGAGCCACGGTGGAGGAATGAAAGCCTGATTTCCCAATTCCATGATGGTTTGGATTAGCAATACCCAATTCCTTGCAGAAATTTACTTCCTCTGAGATAGCGTAGAGCTCACGAAACTCAATGTCAAACATCTCCACATGCTGTCCTGTCAAGACTAGTAGGATGTTTCTGTCAATATGGGATGAACTCCATGTGAAGCTAAGAATAGGAAACAGAACCGTAAGATTCTTGCATACTTGACCCAGCCCACCCAACAACATGTGAAACACCATGAGAATACATAGCATTGTGCTATTTGCCAATATGGGTCAGGATAGATAGGTGAAGTTGAGTATTATTGTTCTTCATTAGGCACGCAAACAAGATCTGGAAGAAAATACCTGAAAACTGGTACTTTTTAACAGCATATCCTCCTTTTAGAAAAGCAACTGCAAGAGTCTCCAGATTGGAAACCTCTCTGAAAAGAACTGAGTACAGTGGCCCATGCAGTGTAGCACCATCTCTAGCACAATGAAAAAATCCACTGTCAGGGACTTGCTCCTGGGAGCAGTTTGTGCTCTACGCTACCTTCTCTCTTATCTTACTCCAATTTCTACAGATGCCAAACAGATTACAAAGAGGAGGATAAAAAAATGATCGACATGAGAACAAGACACACACGCCATTATTTATATAAGAAGAATGTAGCTCTGCCTTATGCAAGAGCAACCCACCTGTATGATCCAGTGGCCACCTTTTCACCATCTACCATCAAGAATCGAGATGCCAGTGTACCTCTGATCTTCCCTGTTTTCATGTAGAACCCAACTCCTGTCACAGAACGGATGCGGATGTTCTAACCAGGAAGTAAAAAAAACAAAATTTCACAATAAATAGGGCAGAGAATTAGATAATTGCCAACTCCAAGTCTTAACACATCACTCACATTATCTCATAACTTCTGGGACTACAGCTCATCATTAGACACCAGAAATCAGAAGGGCTGCAGAAAGGAAAGCAGTGTTGAAAACTCTGTTGTTGTCATCTTTCAGTACAACTTACTCCTATGCATCAGTTTATAACCCTGTCCAGTAAGTCAGCATCTCTGTAACCGTATGCTGTCTTCAACTATTCATCTTAGCCCACTGACAAGACAATGCTTTCCAAATGAGATAATCCACCATCTCTAGTCCCATGCTGTACATCAGAAGGCCCAACCCAGTTCAGGGAAATGAAGCTCTGAGTCACATCTGTAGTCTCTGAATCCCAATCCCTATTCCACAGCATCAGTGAGGTCTTTTCCAGACAATGTTAGCAGAATCACAAAACCAAGGAACTTTGCAATGCCTATGCAATCAAAAAGACTCAGAATGTATGAGGCTTAAATTAGGTTATTTTAGGCTTGTGTTCTGATCCCCACAACATATAGTTTGATAGAACTGGGCAAATTACAGGACTAGGCTATTTAATTATTACAGAAGGGGTGAGGAAACAGTTGTACCATTCAAAACATATATAGATGTTTCCTGCCTGTTACAACAAAGGAACCCTGACATCATTTTGCTAAGAACACCAGTTACAGTGTCTACCTACATTCATCTCTGTTCAATGGAGAGTGAAAAACACAGAATTTTATTCTGAATAAAAGGTGTAGGATAAGTGTCCCAAACAAATCAGCAAAGAAGTATTTCTGCAGATAGGGAAGGCAAAACTTCTCATGAAAAGTACTGAAGTAGTTGGAAGAAGGTATTATCTCTCCTCAAACCTCGTGTCTCACACCCTTTTAGCCACTGAATCTACAAATTATAACACAAAGCAGTACAAGAGACAGAGGAAAAAAAAAACTGATTTCAGGCTACCTGATTTTCTACAACAGATATGCATACACATAGTATAAAAACATAGTTGCATGTTAGACTGTGAGCTATTCTGCACAGACCAATGCTGAAGTCCATGGGTCCTGGCTGCTCGAGGATGAATTGCCAGACAGGTGTACATACATATTGCCTAACATTAAAAAAACAATAAAAATAAAAATAAAAATAAAAAACCCAATGCTTAAAAGCACTCGTTGCCAGCAAAGTTTGGAGCAAATTATCTTGTCACTCCGACATACAAATTTAGACCATTTTCTTCATACCATCTGTTTCTCTTAAGAATTCTTTAACAATGAAAAGCTAAAAGGTATTGTGATCTGGAGTAATAAATATAGGGTTAGGAGTCAGACAGTCTCGTGTAATCACAGTTCTGGCAGTATTCCCTGCTACGTTCTGTGAAAGCCAATTCACCTTTGCGTCATTCTTCCCCCATCTGCAGAACAGGAGAATCATGAGGAATTGGCTAACGCTAGCACAGCCTCAGATCCCACAAAGAGCTAAGTACTATTACTGTGAACCTAATTGACAGCTTAAATATCAATAGGCCGTAGAAATCAGCATGCAGGAATGAGTGATTAGAAGAATGTGGATTTTTGTCAAAAAAAACAGTTTTCTGAATATAACTCTTACCTTTTGAATCGGTTCCTATTTGCTTCAGTAAAATACAGTGCTGGCAGTACAAATTCTGACTAACAGTAACTGATGATACTACTGTTTTGCATTCATCTACTGCTTGATCTGTCTGCAGTCCTGTGTGGGCATTAGCTAATTAATCCTCCCAACACCAATGACAGTATTATCGCCCTGTTTTAAAGATGAGAAACCTGAGAGACAAAAAAGATGAAGTGACTTGCCCAAGGCCTAGCTAGCAGTGAGTCATTTGTGTGGGATGCTGAATGCAGGTTGGGTAGAGCACAAGAGAATGGCTGCCCTTTCCAGTATTTAGAATAACATTTGTAGACTGGCTGGTTGACTAAAAATAATTGTCTTTTTTCCTTGCTGAATAAAGCTGGATTTGGAATTTGCCACATCATGGAATCTTGACTGGAGGTGTCAATGAGGACATCTGTCCTTCAAATCAGCTGACAGCTCTGAAATGTCTTATTCCTTTCTGAATTGAGTAGTACCAGCCTGTGTAAGCAGACTGCTTCTTAGCATGAAACAAGTGTGGATTTTATTGTGTTTGTATGTTATATCACCTTCTTTAGAAAGAGAGAAAGCACATTCAAATTTTTGCAGTAACTGAGCTATGTTTAACACTGAAAAAGGGGATAGAACCAAACAGCTGAACACATAAACCTCCTTGAACAAAGTAGGCACAGGAGTGTATAAATGCATCTTGAAATGCAGAAAACAAGCACTAAGTCATATAAAACACCGAGTCACTTAATAGGTTATTTGTATAATGTTTCCTACTTGAAGGATCTTGGAGCACTTGAAGACTAATATATCAACTGTACAGAGAAAGAACAAGCCTGGATTCACGTACTGAAGATTACACAACAGAAGTGGAAAGACAAATATAAATGAGGTGAGATTTCAGCCATTTTCTTTGGGCACTAACGTTACTGTATGAACAAGTACTTGGGGTAAAGGATCAGTTCGCTTCCAGGTAGAAGAGACCTTTTCAAACCTGTACTCTTGCAGCAACTTGCTTAAGTTTGGTTATATCCTGCCTCATGTAGGCAGCAGTCTTTGTTAGGTTTCCACATTTCCTTTACACAGACTTACACCACTCCTCATTGCAAGCAGTGACTAACAACTCTCTGGCAGCAACTTAATACAGACTGGTAACACACCAGCCTAATTAATTCACACAGTAAAGGAATCAGTCTTTCTTGATTTATTGTGACACATTTTTAAACCTTGTGCTGCATCCACACGAAGTTAAATTAGACTCAACTGAGAAAGTCAGTAGTACACTGTTACTGACACGTAGTTGACCACTAGCAGATCCAAGCAGGAGTGCCCACAAGCACGGGGATGGATATCATGAGGTACGCGGGATGGACTCTAAAGGTGGGTGCTGCAAGTATTTTCACCAGGGAATCCTCTATGTCCCTTTGCTCTTAGAACTTCTAGCAATTGATATAAATGTTGCAAAGGAAGCAGAAATCTGTGTTTCCTTTGGGATGAATGGCAAGAAAGATTTAAATCAGATAAAGGACAGGCAACAGACCATAGCAGTAGATGTTACGTGACAGCAGCTCAAAAGTCCCTTATACTGACTGAGGGTTTTTTTGTGTCTTTCTAAACAGAGACACCTGTAAATTACTGTTTTTGAAAGGTCACGAGCAGTCTAGTAAAATTTTCTAACAGATAATTAAAACAAAACAGCACTGCAACACATCACATTCAGCTTCTCCGTTGAGTTAGAATTGAATGAGGAAATCTGGAAGGTAAGACAAGAAAAACTGAAACAAAATTGAAAAAAATCTTTTAGGCAGAAGCCTTTAAGACTACCTGGAGAGAGGAAAAGAACTCTTTGCATGTTAGGAAAATGAATGTAAAAATTAATATCAAAGTGAACTTCCTGCAGATACCACATTCTCTGCATTTCCTCAGAGCTCTAGGTGAACTCCATGTCTTTAATCAAAAGTGTTTTTCATTGAAGACTTGATTAGCAGAAGCACAGGGAAGAAAACACCTCTAAAAACTACTGACAACCCCCACCTTCAGGTCAACAAGAGGACATTTTGTGGGGCTATGAATTTTATATCTATGAGAACTTTGATTCATTCTGATCTCAAAAGAACACCCTTATGTCAAACATAACAAAAGTCTGGCAAACCACGTCCTGCAGGCTCAAGAAGCCACATGACTCATACAAATAAGACATGCTCACATTAACATCTCAGGATGAATGCACAGATGATTGAAGTTAAATGCATTTTTAACGAACTCTGGCCTTCATGCAAAATATGAGATTTTCTCATTTCAAATGTGAAGTCAGTGAATAGTCTTTGTAGAGTGTGATACAGTCTTCCTACACCATTTTCCTTGCTGTGAGACTGTGGGAGGATGGTGATACCTTGCCATCTTAAAAAAATAGCCAAGAATTTTGTGAAAATGCCCTGCATTACAAGTAGACAAAGGGCAAAATCCAGTGTTAGCAGTAAGCTTCCCTGTACTGGGAACTGTTAACTGTTCACTCTGCATCGGGTGAAGGGATCGATGGAGGACAAGAACAAGAATCACAGCAGTCTGAGCATCTGGTGATGACAGAAGTCAGAATAAGCACCCTGAAGCTGCAGCAATGCCAACCGATAGTAATGTGTCATCTCTTTTTTTCCTCACATGAGAATCTGACATTAAACCTTCAAGTTATCTCCCACATTGCTGCAACTTTCTGTGGAAAAGCCAGCACTAAAAATGCAAAACTACCCCAGACATGTTAGCTCAGTGAGGTGGGGTAAGTCCTCAAGTGAGAGATTACATCTTGCTTGAGATTCCTTAGTTATCCAAAACCTGGTGTCAAATTATGATGATTTCTCACCCAAACAGCAGCACTGATACATCCAATAAAGCTTCGCAGGAAAGCGTGACCAACAAGCTGCTGCTCATCTTCTTGACCCTTATAGTCACACTGGCAACGGGAACTTGGGCAGGATGGTAAGAAGCCATTATTCTTGAGAAACAAGTGACCTGCTTTTCCTTACAGGAAGGCCCTTCCCAGTCTTTCCATAGCACCATAGAACGGAATAAACTGCATTGACCTTAACAAAATAAACTAAAGCCTCCTTAGCTGAACTGGAAAAGGAATATAATATCTCTAGGAGAGGAATTTATGACACAGGATGACACAGCTGGGAAAACAAAAAAAAAAAACAAAACTTAAAGGACAACAGTCTGTGGGTTGAAAATTTGCAGAAGAGTGAGGAACTTAATTAAAGAAAGATGTTAAAAGGTTCTTCCTTGGTGGAACTCCTTCAACTCAGTATGAGTCTAAAGAAAAACACAGCAAGTGCTGCTGTGAGAGAAGGGAAGCACAGAAGAGATTTAAGAGTTTTCTAGTGCTTTTGATGGCATCAATATTGAAGTCGTCGTTCTTGTACACAATGACATGGTGAGAAAGGTACTGGAAAACAGGTACCAGAGCAAATGGAACCACTCGTACAGTTTTCTACCGAAGCAACCTGAGCCCAGACCACAGAACACCTCTGGAGCTTGAAACAGGTCTATTATAACAATGTCTGTGTCTCGCTTTCAAATACACTAGAGGAAAGATGAGAAAGCTGCTCAGCTGGATGCCTTTTCTCATGAAGAAGTCCAGAAACTACGAGCAGTGATAGTTCATAGGAGCACTGTTCAGAAATATGCAATTCATTTTCACCCACATGTAAGATGGTAGTGCTTGAATGGTTAATATGAGCCTCTCTTACCTTCAGAGCTTTTCGTTTGTTTGTTTTTAACTATAGTGTTTGTGGAAGATCTGCCCTTCCTCCACACAAAATGGGACTTTTTTAAAAAAAAAAACTGCTCTGCAAAGCAGTTGGATCACAAGAGTGGTGAGCCTTGCACCCTGTAGATTGTTTCCAATCTAGTGACTTTTCCAGTATTTGGAACAAATCTGTAGTAGTGACAGTGACTAAAATGGTGAGCAACACAATAGCAGCTATAAACACACAAAAGGATTTCAGTTTGTATGCAATGGAAAGAGATTCTACTGAAGTTGCTTCTGCCTGCCAAGCTAAGCTGCCTACTCTACTGTGGTTCATGTGCTGTGTGAAGACGTACTCCAATATGGAACTGGAGAGCAGTTGTGCCCTACAGTCCCAGATGTTCTCAGGCAAAGGAATATAAGCTTGTTCAGTCCCAGATGACAACTGATAGACAGGAAAGTCTCGATTTCACAAAGTATGTATATGTGTACTGTTAATGTCTGTGTGGAGTCCAGTTACTAAAATAACTACTCTAGAAATCTGGGACTTGCATAGGAGACCTACAGGAATTTCCTCAAGCAAATTTCTTCCTAAAAGAAATATAAAGGCCACAAAGACCAAAAAACTACACAGATCTCTGTTTCAGGTGAAAGGCAAATGATCTCTCCAAATGAGTTACAAGGTTTGTTACAACTCAGGAAGGCCACTTAACTGCAAAAAAGATGATTCAGTCTTGAATATCTTACCCGAATCTGCAAGTCACTGAGTTCAAGGCATCTGCACATTTCCAGGAAGAGCTTCACACCGTCCTCATCTAGGATTATATAGACTGGGATCCAGCGTTTGTATGCTGCATTAACAATATCTCGGAAGATATCCTGGTCTGTAAATACATCCATGACCACTGCAATAATCTAGAAACAAGAAGACAGCAGACAAGCAACTAAATAAAATATTAGGAACTGAGAGGAAAGCCCATTTTAATGGTACAAAATAAAGGAGAGCACTGATAGCAGAATATGGAAGAGTACACAGGTGAGACAGGAGTACAGGGATGTATGTGCCCAAGCATTTCCAATAACCTTGTAATTTTCTGGCGTGGCTCCTGCTGCATTTTAAAAAGAATGCAATAACTGTCTTTGAGGGGTCTTCCTCTAAGGGATGGCTATTTCAGCAGCCTGAAAAATGCCAAAGCGAAATACCCATTTTTAATGCAGTGTTGTGAAACTCTCTTTGCCTCCATTAGGATGCACTTAAACAAAGAGAAACACTGATAAAAGTCTAAAAAAGAAAAGTGAAAAACTCAGCCATAACACTTCTCAGAAGGTGAGTAATGGAAGAATGAACGTGCAGAGGAATGGGAGCATGAGTCCTCAGCTATAGTGCACAAAGCAGACAAAAAGAACTCTGCTCTCAGGGCTGGCTTTATGAGGAATGTCATGTACAGCTCAAACATAAACATCTCATAATTGTAAGGAAGAGACTGGAGCACACATTCAAGATTTGGAGGCAAAATGATCATTTGCTCTCTTCACATATACGTTTTTTCCTGGTATGAATACCTCTTTCCAGACACAGATCTTTTTATATAAAAGCAAGAAAGCAAAAGGTTGCACTAACATGACAGACAAGCCTGAACATTCATAGGATGAGTAACAAAACAAGATGACTGTGGGCAACTTTTATGCTGACCTTACATATTTTGTCTTCCTCTCCCCTTCTGTGTCTTTAACACTATTAGAAGAATCAATTCCCTTTTCCTCCTGAAGGAGTTATGCTTCACAGCATCCTGAAAGCTATGCATGAAGGAAACTGCAGTTCTCCCCAGCCCTAGGAACCACCAGCTTGGCAGGTCAGAGCTCTCACACTGATGGTAGGCTGGGAGTACAGTTGCCTAAATTCTAGCTTCCCAGGCACCAGGGTCACAGCAATGAGCTGAGCTGTGCTGCAGACAGCACATATAATGTGTGAATGGAGCTGAAGACTACACCTAACAGCAGAATTTTCTTCAGGTGATGTTTGGAAAAGGTGCAGCTCCAGTTGCAGTAGCTCCCTGTGGAAGGGGGGATAATTCTCACCAGGCACTTCTTTCCTTCGAAAATGCCCTTGAGCAAAATGGATGTGGGAAAGTGATAGCACAGTAAATGTCCTCTGTTTTTGTTGAGTCTCTCTGTATGGCCAACAATAACCAACAGCTCTGCTCTGTCACGCTCCTTCTGTCAGCAGTGCTTACACAAGCTGTTCCTTATTAGAAAAAGAAAAAAAGAGCTGACATTGTGTTTATGTCCATCATTAACATGTACATTCCTGATACAGGTGAACTATGGAGGAGGTACATTACAAGCTAATTTTAAGTCCTTCAACAACTTCTCTTAGGTTAGAAGAACTGGATTTCAGCTCCCACCTTGGTCCTTACTTTCTAACTAAATCCAGCAAGAGGCAAGGAATTCTGAAAAATACATTGAAATTCCATCACTTCACTCTTCAACAACTTCACATGCAGGCACATTGTGACTTAAGTTTTCAGGTATTAATTGAGGCATGCTGTGCTTTCTTAACCTTTCACACACACTGGTCTGGACGTCATTACTCAGCAGCAAGAACACCAAATAAAATTCATTTAAAATAAGAACATTAGCATAGAGAATTGATGAAAAATAGACAAAAGAAGTAGGAATGTATTTCCTTTCCATCCCCTCCATCCACAAGACAACCAATGACTGCAAAAACTGAAGCACACCCTGGACAGACCACTGATTATTAGTACTGGCATTGTCATATGAAGGGACAGTTGCCTGCTGGCTTGGCAGCTCTACATCAGTTCAGGCTTGTTTGCAAGACTATGGACTTAACCCACAAATATGGAAACTAAGTCCATAGAAAAAGCTGATGAACTGCCTTACAGATGGTTCTTTCAAGTCTCAAAATGTGAAAGGGGCAACTGCGCTGTTGATGTTGGTCTTTCCAAACCCCTGACACTACAGATGATCTGTCAAGATAACCTAGGAGCGTTCTCAAACACAGCAAGTCAGAGCATGAGCACCTACCCCACGTAGGAGTTTTTCTTTTCTCCATTCCCCTCTCTGCCCTATGGATAATAGTGCTACTTACCTATAGGATCTATAGGTATGCCTTGCTCTTCATGGGTATTTACAGATTGGCAAGCATTAACTTGCCAAAATCATTGCGGCAAGACAGCTCAATTAATGTACGTAAAACACTAATGATAAGCCACCCCTAGACATGTGCCAAATATTACTAGTATCTCTTTAGGGCCACTCCCTCCCAAAAACCAAAACAAAGCTAAACACCAAAACAAACAAACAAAACCCCCACTCTAATCTGTTGAATGAAAAGCTCCTACCTGGAGATTTTATTCTCCAAGTCAGGCTTGATGGAAAACAATAGGTACTTACTTAAGAAAAAGACCATTAAACACTAAAATGGCTGTTAAACCTAAAACCACCTTTGGGCTGGGAGGGGGACAGCTCATCCGGCCGGTGAAAAATATATCTACAAAGAAATTAATTACCTGTGTTCCAGGCACAGGTATTGAAAAGAGCAAAGTTTCCCAGTTACCATACAATTTGTAGAGGCATTTGCAGCAAAGCAAGAGGATGCAAGTCAGAGCATCAGCAAGTCAGAGCATAAGCATTTTATAGCTTCTGGTTCTTCTGTGTGACTGATTGTGCCAGTAGTGGAATAGGATAGCAGGGTGTGCATGTAGTGCTGCAAGCAGGGAGTGGAGAACACCCTCTGGTTAAACGTCTCTCTGGAAAATTTTCTGTGTTTCCCAGCAGATTTGCTTTAAACAAGCCTCTGCAAAGGCTGTGCATGCAGAGGGTGCGCTTGAAGAGTGGCGGCGGGGGAGAGTGCTGAATCAGAAAGCAGAAAAAACAGAAAGCAGCAAAACTCAGAGAAGGAGTGAGGCGGCTTATGCTGCTGTCTCCCCTCCAGAGGGGAGATACCAGCTACAAAAGGGGTAATTTCACAGACAGTCTTTCCTGGAGATTTCACCCAGACCTAGAAAAACCTTGTCACTGCCCCCTAACTCTTTCATGCAAACTCTTGGAGCATCACGGCTGGCTTGTTTTCTTGCCAGAGGTGCACTGTCACCACTAACAGTCTTTTCTAGTCCAAGATAAACAGGAGGAACAGACTCATATTGTCTGGACTCTGGCTGCCTCGCAGTCAGGGCTGTACTGGATTGCAAACACAGAAAACAATCCAAAACAAACCAGCTGCCCTGTGTTTAACTGGGGTTACCTGCACGTACAGGAGAGGCAGCTGGAGCAGCACCACATCCTGCCTGCCCTCTTGATCATACACTGCAATTGGGCAGGAAAAAAACAAACCACGGCTACAAAATCATAATGGGGGTCTGGGGGTGAACCCATTCCAGACGTCAGCTTTGGCAAACTGCAGTGTGATGGGTGATGAACCGCTTGGAAAACCCAGCCTGGTGGCAACCAGGAGAGCGAAGCATGGCTGGTGTGGTGGTGGGCTCCTGCCACCCCGCGTGTCCCCAGCCCGGCCCTTCTGCCTGGGTGACCAACACGTGGACACAGCCCAGGCACAAATGCACACAGGCCGCTCCTTACCTTCTGTGCCTGTTGGATCATCTCCCTCACCACCTCCTTCAGGTGGGGCACGTTCTCCTCCTTGCGAGGGTGCGTGAAGAGGGCCACACGGCTGATGCCCCGGTAGAAGGTCTTGTCGGTCCAGCCCAGGTCCAGCGGCGGGACCTCCGTGTCCGAGAGCTCAGGCCAGTAGGCCAGCGAGACGGCCTTGCCGCCGGGGCCCCGCATCACCTTGGCACTCTCCCGCGGGTCTTCATATGCCCGCCAGCTGCCCCGCAGGGCCTGCAGCTCCTGGCTGGAGAGGAAGCCCTGGAGATGCTCCTTTCGCAGGGTCTCCCTGTATGCGGCCTCGCCTCGGGTCACCAGCGTCTCCAGGGCTCGACGTTGCTCCTCACTATAATAGAAGCAGGCCTGCGCCTCTGTCACCTTCTCGTTGACGTGCGACTCGTCCAGCAGGCACACCTGGGAGTCCGCCATGCTGCCGGCATCCGCAGTGCCGGGAGGCTGTGGAAGGAGGGAAAGGCAGGGCCGGCACCGCCTCACCTGGCCTGCCCGAGCCCGCCCCGACAGGTGGAGCAGCCGCACCGCCCCGTGCCGGCCCCTCACGCTTCTCTGGTTCAATGAGAATATGGCTATCCCCTTCATTCTGGCCCCCTCCCAGGCCTGCCCGCCTGCAGCTCTGACCATTGGGGGACGGGGGTGGTGCTCCCGCAGCATGGCAGGCTGGCTGTCCCTGACTGCTGTGCCTGGGGAGAGCCAGGCTTGAGCTGCTGCTGTGGCTTGCAGGAGAATCATTGAATGGCTTAGGTTAGGTTTAGGGGACCTCACAGCCCACTCAGTCCCACCCCGTGCTGTGGGCAGGGCTGCCACCTACCAGCTTAGGCTGCCCAGGGCCCCATCCAACCTGCCCTTGACTGCCTCTAGGGGTGGGGCACCCACAGCTCTCTGCACAGCTGTGCCAGTGCCTTGCTGCATTCTGAGTAGAGCATTTTCCCCTAACTCTAACCTAAATCTCCTCTCTTTTAGTTTAAAGCCATCCCCTCTTGTCCTATAGCGTGCAGGCATGTGAATTCAAAAATCTATTTAAAAGGGTTTTTTTTTTCTTTTTTTTCCTTTTCTTTTTGAAGGTGACTGCATTCATCAGGAATGAGGCAATGCAGGCAGACCATGACAGTGGCCATTGGGCCCTGCTGGCTGCTAGCCGGCCGCCTCCCAACCCACCAAAAGAGCAGCTCAGTGACTCCCAGAAAGCCCAAAAAGCAGGAGGTGGATGCCGTGTTTACAAGCAGTAGGATGACAGAGCGATTTGCCCAAGGCTGCCCAGCAGGCTGGTGTCAGAGCTGAGAATAAAACTGCGCATCTCCAAGACTCTGGCTGGGAGTGTGAATAAATAGCCCTACACGTGTCCCAGCTGAAAGACTGGGGGCTGTTATGTTAAATGATTAATTTTGTGTGGTATGTGATAGTTGCTAGGGGCCCTAATCAAGATGCAGGCCCCATTGAGGTTTGCAGTGCATACACAAAGGATAAAAAGCACTTCTTTCCCCATTGTAGCCCAAGGACAGCGCAGACAGAGATGTGCAAGGAAATGGGTATAAAGGCAAGGCAGTGGTGATATACAAAACATTCAGAAGCATTTGCAGGGCTTTTCATATGTGATTAGCCCTAATTGCTCACATACACAAAATGCACAAACTGAAGGAATAGAGCTGGAGGATCTGCTCTTTGTCTCCTCCCTGTAAACGATCACCTGTGCTCAGTTTGTTATAAAAAAATCCATGGAGGAGGTAAAGCACTGTAGCTCTTCCCTGATTTTCTTCCTTAAAATGGAAGGGAGAGTTTTAGCATTCCAGACTGTCATCGATAGCTTTTCCTGTCATGGAATTCACTTAAAATTTGAAATTGCACTTTGCAGAACCTACTCCTGTGCCTTTCAAATCTCTTAAAAAATACAATTTCAATATATGCTCCTTTAGATTGATTATCGTGGAAACAGGGCTTATGTGGCAGTGGCGTCTCTATTTGTCTGCTTGTCTGTCCATCTCTATTAACTTCTGAACCCACTGGCTGATTTCAAATAAAGGTGGCAGAGGCATAATTATACCCCTACAGGTTTTGTGAAAATAAAGAGCCTGATAGCAAAAATAAACCCTATCACAGTCCCTTGACAGGGAAAGTTGCATTAAAGGTTCACGCCTTATTAGACTTCAAAGATTCCATAAAAGTTGGAACGCTAATAAGTTCCTGAACTGTATGAAAAGCTTCAAATGAAGTTTATGCCATGTTAGACACCCCAGTCAATCAACCACAATATACAAATACACAGGAGATTCTGCTTTGTTAGTGTCAGTACTCACTGAACTGCTTTTTCCTTCTGCACCAGAGGCTGCCGTCAGCTCTGCAATTTCATGTGGAGCTAAGTAAAATCTCTTTAATCCGGGATGCTCTATTCAATTGTAGCTGCACAATGTAAGATTTTCTGTTCAGCTAAGGCTGCCACATGAAAGCAACAGTGGGTTCACAAATGCGTGCTTAGTTTTATGTTAAAAGCAATTGAATGTTTCCCACATCCAAGTGAAAGCAACAGAGATTTTCAGCTTGCTGTGATGACATGTTTAGCCCCCATCTCTCACTCTACAAGACAAAGTGTTGTCTCTATGTTGATATGAGAAATAGGGGCATGGAGCTGTGCAAAAGCTGAGAGAGACACTTTTCCTATGCACGCATGGTGTCGTTGTCCCCCCTCGCCACCTGCTCTTCCAGCTAAACATTCCAAACACGAGTATTTTCCATATGAGGTTTTAAAAAATCTGATGATTCAATCTCTTTTGATATACCCTGACCCTCTGGCTGACAGCCTCACCTAAAAGACAGGCAAAAAGAACCATGGAAACAAACTGCCCTCGCTGTCCCAGAGACAACCCAGCCCTTCAGGACTGGAGACTAAACATAGCAAAGAGGGAGGGGGAATTGTGCCCAGCTGGGGCTGACAAGTGAATTCCAGTTTCCACTCTAGATGAGATTCATTAGTGTTTCAGCTCAGGTTTTCCACTCTGACCTTAGCATTGGCTCAAGAGAAGGGAAAAAGGGGAAGCCTGCTTTAGGATTCAGCTGAGGCTGCTGCGAATCCAAGCAGACCTTTGATTAGATATTAGAACTTTAATTTATTATTATCTTTTTTTTTTTCCCTGGGAATTACTTACTGAAGGGGGTGCCTATGATTGAGCAGAGTTGGGTCTATCTTTTGACCTCTGCTTGGGTGTTGTCCCAGCCAAGTCCCGGTTAAGGTCTACCTGACTTTTCTGGTTGAGTTCCAAAACGTTTTCCAAAGGAAGTAAACTAACCTATCAGGAAATATTACCTCTCACTGTAACCCTCTCCAACCCCATTACAGTGCTCTAAATCTACTGCCTTCAAACACCTCCCACGCATATTCTGCTTACTTGGGCCTAATTGCTTTGCTTTCCTTTGCAAGCAAATGCAGGTTGTGCTTTAGATAAAGATATGACACCTTATATTTAGCATTAATTGTAACTGTGCTCGTCCATACATCTCTCTTACCCATCCTTCCTGTGTAATTTCAGTCCTTAAATAGCCCATCTCATGAGATAGTCGTCGATAAACCTCCCAGCGGTGTTTTGCTTGTGACAAAATGCTACAGGCTCTTGTTATACAACTTTGGGTACTCAGTTCTTAGGGAATAAAATCTCAACGCCTTTCCCCTCACCCCCTCTTTACTTCTTCTTTCTCCCAAGAGCAGCCAACACTGACGTGCAAAACAGGAGTAAAAACATGGGCCAATATTAAAAAGAAAGAATCATTCTATGAGTTTTCTGAAGGGGAGTGCAGAATCATAGAATGGCTCGGGTTAGAGGGGACCCTTCAAAACAAAACAACATGATTTACCAAAATATCCCTAGTTAACCCTACTGCCTTTTAGCTTTTTCATTAAAAGTGGCAACTGGTTAAAAATGAGTTTTGCAAATAAAAGAGGCTAGTTCAGTGGATGTGGGATACATGACTTTGCAGTCTCAAAGTAAGTAAATAGGTTGTGCTAAAACACCACTCCTTACCTGTGCTGGCTGGCACCAAAGCAAGAGTTGCAAAGGCTTGGTACAGATTGCATCTTCCTGATCTGTTATCTTGCAGGCAGCATCCAGGAGTTTGTGGGAAGGATATTACACACACAGCCAGCCACACTAAGCCTGTCCCAGGCCTGAAATTCCATTTGCAAGGGCTGCCAACCTGGGCCAAGAATGGGTGTGTTAGTCACATCCTAGTGCTGGCAGAGCTCAAAACTCTGAAACAAGGTGATTTCAGGGTGAATAGGAAAAAGCATTTGCCTTCACTGTTCTCCCTCCAGCGAGCTGGAGAGCTGCAGGCAGTGGAGGGTAGGTGTGTCACCTCTGCAGCAGTGACAGGGCTGCAATCTAAACGATGAAGAAATGCTTTCAGATGCTTTCTTTCTGTCATATTACACTGCCTCAGGGAGAAAAACGTAGCTGCTGAATTGGAGAACTGCCGCAACTGAGTCAAGTGCTTCTGGCCTCCCACTCAGTCTTTCGGCTGTTGTTTCCATGTGAAAGTAAATAGGTATAGAGTCCTCTGAAGAGAGCAGAAAGGAGCAACTGTGTTTGCGGGCTCATTTCTTGAAGCGAGGTATTTGCTGACTGAGCACACAGAAAGGCCTGTAGCTGTTTTCCCTGGCTGCTCCTATTTACTGGGCGACACTTAGAGGCAGTTTCCTGTAAGAAATCACGCTGGCCTAGGCCTCTTGCCTCATCTTTCAACTGCTGTAGAAGCAAAAGCAAATACCTTGTTTCAGTTCAGAACACAGCTGAGCTACAGAGGGGCTTTGGCCAGGTCGTCTGTTGTGCCTCAGATCCCTGTCTGTAAAATAAAGATAATATTGCTGTGTTTCACAGAAATGCTACAAAGAAGAGCTTAAAACCCCCCACAACCAACCAACCAGAAAAAAAAACAAAACAAAACAGCGGTGTCTCTTACATTTGCTTTGGCTTCTGCAAAGCCAAACCAGAAGAGGAGGAGATGGAGGAGCCAGATAGCTGTAAAGTCCCTTCACAAATGAGTTAAGCTCTGAAGAGAAGATCTCAGGAAAGAAAATTGTGGAGAATAAATGGCATAGTGTCTGAACAGGATGCTTAATGCAGCTATAATGATGTAACTCTCACAGCAGAGTGTACTTTATAGACAATGGAATACAAATAACAGGACCTGAGGGAATGGCGTAGAGCTGTCGGGGGGGACCAGGTAGGGTGTTAGGAAAAGGTTCTGTACCAGAGAGTGGTTGGGCATGGAACAGGTTCCCCACAGCCATTGTCATGGCCCCAAGAGTTTGAGAAGTGTCTGGACAGGACTCTCAGATGGATTCGGAGTGGTCCTGTGTAGAGCCAGGAGTTGGACTTGGTGGTCCTTGCAGGTCAGCTTGGGATATTCTCTGATTCAGTGGGGTAGAAGATGCTGGCTAGATGGAGTTACATGCTGATAGCAAGGAGATGTTCAGGTACAGTATGGTGGATAAGAGAGTCACTGGAAGGAATGCAAGAGAGAAATAATTTGTCTAAGAATGAACAAATTCAGTAAAAATCTGTACAGTCAGTAGAGGATAGCACAGTATAACATATAGGTAGCTGAGATGAGGCCCAGGAGTCCACAGTGTTGTCCTGGAAGCTTAAAGAGCAAGGTAGAGCAAACCAAACAAAAAAAATCCTTCTTTGTGTAAGGAGAAGGAAAGAATAAAACTGTTAGGCTTGACAATTAGATTATTTGTTATACTGCTAATCATTACTAGAATACTTTGAAATAAATGTGTGATCCTTAAACTACAATAATAAACAAGTAGGAAGCAAATTGATCCTCACAATAAAAGCAAAACAGCATGAAGGGAGCAGCACAGGAAAGAAAAAACGGACCACTCCAAAAGGAGATGCAGAAGGCTGAAGTGTGGGCTCGGAGGTGTTGGTGGAATTAACAGATTTCTTATTCATTAAAAGCTAGGTATCAAGATGTGTGTTTGGAAGTTGTCCTTTTGTAGTCAGGACATGTTGGCCTCTGATGCTTATTTAACTTAAAAGTCTCCAGAAGCGCCAGCAGATCCACAGGATGCTTCCCTCCTGTTCACTCCTCAGTGTTTCCATCCAGCAAAGTCATGGCGGGGCTACGACTTGCATGAGTGCAAGTGAAGTCACACTAATTTCAGTCTTTTCAGATCAGCAGCAACAGAAGAATCTGGTTTTGAATTCTTCCCAGAGCAAAACCCAAATGCACTTAATGCACTTATGTTCCTCCAGTGACTGTTTTTAGATCCATTTAATCAAAACTCACTGCTCATTTTAAAATAAGCGGCATGTTTCTTAAGAAAGCTTATTACTTTCAGGCTTACAGGTTTAAAAATAATCAAATGGATTCTGATTGAATCCAGATTCATGAACTATTCTCATTGTTCATATCTCAACACTTTGGTCATCACATTTAAGATTCCTTTCTTCAAAGGAGCAGTTTTCAGACAGATTGCCCCAAGTCACACCCTGCTTTGAGGCTGCAGAATGTAACCATATTGGCACTCATGCGAAACTCATAGGAGGAAGGGAGGTAGAGAAGGAGCTGTAGCAGAAATAAACCACAGCTCTGAGCTTGCCTGTGGTGTTTTTTTCTCTCTTTTCTTCTGAGGATGGAGAATCCACAGATCTTTATTCATTTGTTTAACCTATCTCCCTCAACTGCTCTTTCATATTTGCCCTGTCATCCTTTTGTGGCATCTTTCACAAATCTCACCTCGAGAATGACTACGGACATTTTTCCTTTTGCTTTTCCAGCAAGGCTGGCTCAGTAACATGTTTCTGCTTTTCAGACCCCCACACCTTCTCCTTCCCCATCTTTCTGTCTTTATTTCCTTCTGCTGGAGATGCAGCTGCGTCCCTGGGGAAGCACACAGCCTGTGGCAGATCCCAGCCCCTCTTGGAATACTTCTGCTCTGACAGGCAGGATGACAGAGCCCAGCCTTCATGGCTGTACATCCACTGTGTTGAGGATGCCAATTAGTAGAGGAAGCACTGATTGGATTTTTCCCCCCCACCATGCTGAAAATTGACCACAGTAAGGCAGGAAATGCAATTAGACAGCGGATGATCTTGGGAAGGGCTGCAACTAATGGCTTAGCATTTTGCATTTTTCACAAACATTTAATTTATTCTCTTCCTGCAAGTTGCATATGGGATGTAGTGGAGTCATTTAATCCTCTCATGTAAGCCCTGTGATCCTCTTTCAACACTGCAGAGCAACGTGAACGGCAAATTACAGCTCAAGTATCACTCTTGCCAATGCTTGGGGTAATGCTGTGGCAGGCAACAGGAGGGATGTGCTGGTGGCCTTGGTAGCTGGGTGGCACAGGGCCTTTCTATCCAAGAGCATTAGTTGCAGAAAAGCTCTTGGGAGCTTTTGGCCTTATCTATCAGGACAGAGCAGTGTCACAGCCTGTGTCCATCACACCCAGGAAGCTTCAGCTGACATTCAGTGTGCCAGACTAGAAGCAGCTCTGACACCTGCAGAGGAATGAGAAGGGCTGTACACAAGTACCCATATGAGACTGGGCCAGCCTGACACTGAGAATGGTAAATAGCTCCTGCTCTGGGTGTTCAGCGCAAAAATGCCCTCTAGGCTTCAGTATATATGCAGCCATATACTGTCATGGGAATCCACAGCAGTGCAGAGGAATTAATTAAGTTGTCTGGAGCAGGCTGAGTTTGCATTAGGTTGTTTGTTTGCAGCACTATGAATGCTGACCTAGTAAATTAGTTAGATCAGTATGATTCCCTGCCTTCATCTTCTCAATGGCTTGCCGGTCCCTTTTGTTCTGAGCTCAGCTGTGTTGGGAAAGTAAACACAAGGTATGCCAATGGTGACCTTTAGAACTAGAAGCCTTTACAGTTTGTGTAACACTGCAAATGTATATGCCATGGTAATAAATAAGCTAGTGCAATTATGGAATAAATCTTTGCCCCAGAGAGATACCCAGTTGGGAATGGCGGAGCACACTGCCAAACAAAACGTGGATCAGCCAGAGAGGAGCAGCCAGGGGTTTTCCAAGAGGAAAGGAGAAAGCCTCCCCTTGCAAGAGGAAGCTGAGAGAAATCGGAGCGTATGAGAAAGACAATGAAGGAGAAAGTTAAAACATGCATGAGGTTAAGGGCCCAAAGATAAGGCTTGTAAGAGAGGATAAGAAATGCTATGTTGGCAGAAATGTAATCATAGAAGAGAAAGGGAAGCTTGATGTTTAACATCCATAGCTCTGCCACCATCCTGCTATGCTGCCTTTGCAAGTCTCAGCTCATTGACTTGTATTTTTTTTTGGAGTAAGACTGACAGTACGACAGGCACGTGAAGGCGCCCACTGCAACCAGGCTAATCTGTAACATGAAGGACAGCAAAATCTAATGGAAGGTGGAAAATAATTGGTCTTGGAAGAGGTCTAGGACACAGACAAGGCACCTCTTCTAACACAGCCTGACAGCTTCTGAGGTGGAGGTGAAACAAAAGCAGATGTTGAAGAGGACCACCAATAGCACAGCCTGTTCTTGGCAGAAAAATGAGAACGGGGAAGAGAAAGAAAGAAATACTAACACCATGGTATGCGGGTGGAGGTGGAGAAGGAACAGGCAATGGTTTGGTAGACAAGGCAGGTGCTATTTTAGTCACACTGGGCTAATTTCAGCTCTGATGTAACTTCATTTACGTCAATTTCAGTCAGTTGAATTACACAAAAGATTAATTTGGGTCAGAATGTTGAGGTGAGGTTGAGTCAGCCTAAAATAAGTGTTGGGATGCGAGGAAGAGATGTGAAACAGGGACCAGGTGAAGAACAGGAGCTATCCTGGATTTGGAGAGCAGGGATGAGAGGGAAAAAAAGAGGCAGCAAAGGGAAACCGGCCACAGGACCCCACAGAGATGTTGGCCAATGATTCTCATTCCAACTCTGGATTCCCATTCCAACTCAGGTCAGTTCGCAAAGAATGTCAGCCTGTTCCTTGAGCTTTGCAGCATGGTGGCTTTTTTTACCCCTTTGTCCTTCTCGTGTTCCACCTGCCCTCACCAGTCCTCCAGGTAGCTCACACACCCACATACCATGCTCAGTGAGAGATCATAAAAATCTTTGGTTTTATTTCTATGTGCTTAATCACAAAGTTTTCCGGGTTTAACCTGAAATAGATTTTGGATCAGAGCTTTACAAGGCAGCAGAGACAGATGCATTTAGCAGGGAGAATGGATCTGATTCACTCCTGGTACAGCTTCACTGGAGTCGATGGAAATGAATTTGTTCCATTAATTTCCAGAGAAGTCATGGAAGCCAAATGAAACCAGACAGGGCCATTCTTAGTCTGACAAAAGCATCCAGACCTTAACCCTCACCAACCTGCTTCTGGAACACATGGAAAAAGAGCCAGAGATATTTGACACCACCTTTAAGGTTTCTAAAGAAGTGCCTCTCAACAAAGCATAAGAAATAGAAGAATGATGACATTACATTTAATGAAACGAAAACAAGAAATAATTAAGCACATCTTCTTTCTTCCTTTCCACTCCACTCTTTTTCTTTTCCTGCATATGCTTTCCATCAAGTGTGTGTGATGTCTCTTAAATTGGTGTTTACTTTTCATAACTTTATGTACTGAGATAATCCCACATCATGAATCCCTGAGGTTTCTTTTCTCTCCCTTGTCCTCATTTACCCTAGCTTTTATTTTCCTATTGAGTTTATGCATTGTTGTTCTTTGAGATCATGATCTTTAATTGTATTTTATTTTAATTCCCTTCTTCTATAGCTTGGCCCTGTTTTTGTTTTTCTGTTGCCTTCCCTCTTGTCAGCATCAGCCTCAGTGAAGAGAAGAAGGTCAGTAACATGTAAGGATTATATTTAACCATCTTTTTGACACTTGCCCCAAACTCAGCTTCCTGTTTCCCACCTTCCACAAATACTTGGTACTTCACTACAAATAAACACACACAAGGCACTTTCGTCTCATATTCAATCAGCATAACAAACACAAACTCTGTTCTACAACATTCAATCATTATATTCAGTCATAATATCATGCTTTTCATCTGCGAACACCCACACATGCATTGGTTAATTTGTCCTTACAACATCCCTGCAAGGTAGGTAATTACGTATTATTATCTCCATTTCACACATAAGGAAACTCCAGGAGAAATTATGAAACTCCTAACAAGATCGCATACCCGCAAATCTAAACAGGTACTAACTACAACTTCTACAAACACACGCATACACGCAGTAGTCTACCTATCCATTAATCCACAATGAAAATAAGGAACCAGCAAGTTTGCTGTAGGAAGGGAGAAAGACACTGAACACAACTGCATCCACAAGAAGGAAACTTTTCAGACCATGAGATCGGCCTTGTGCAGCACAGGAGAGGTGCAGGAAGCAAACGCTGAGCTCTCTGCAGCACGCTCTGCAGTTCCTAGGCAGCATTTGATGACTTCCCTTTCCAGCAAATGAGCAAATATGCAAGGTGAGCTCCTCCTTGCCCTCACATAATTCTGAAGCATCGCTGTGGTTTGATTTCGTGTTTGCAGTTTCACTGCCCTCGCTCTATCGACACTTGTTTCTGAGAAGAAGTTGGGAAAACCCAGCCATGCACAACCCCCTCCTGACCTATCTGGATGCTAACTACTTCTTAGTGCTGAGCCCTACTTGGCCTACTGCCTATCAAAATGTCATGATGGGAAGATAAGAGACCTGGACCAGAGGAAGCCACACACACAAAACCAAAGGAATACAGAGGAAACATTAGTGGGAAGGTCAGAGAACTAAAATGATGACATGAGTAATTAACTTTGCTCCAGAGCATCAACACTCGGTGCCAGCACATCCTGCATGACCTGGAGTCACCATCCCTGGAGGTGTTCAAGAAAAGAGATGTTGCACTGGGTGACGTAGGCTAGAGCGGTCACAGGCACGGGCTGATGGTTGGACTCAATTATCTTAGTGGTCTTTCCAATCTTAATGATTCTATGATCTCCCCTCTGCCATGGGAACAGGCTGCTCTGCTGCAGCCCCACACACTACTCCCCACGCACTCCTCACACAGAAGAAGCTCCAATGACTTGCTGTGTTCAGAGGGCTCTGCTTCAGACGTTCAGATGCTCGAGCATATTTAGACATTGGATTTCCCACTTAGGCAGGGGAGGTCCACCATAACTAACGCTATAACTATGACTCCCTATTATTTCACTGTCCTCCATTCAGCGTGACACTGAGGCTCTCGTAGACTGATCACGATTCAATGAACACCATCATCTTCCCTCTTCAGCTGTTTTATTTTCAGAAGCTATCACATCCTTTCTCAGCATAGCTACTTCCAGGCAAATTATTTCTCTTCCTTTCGCTCCTTTTGGGGTGGACTGGGGACAAAGCTATAGGTAGGATAAGGCTCACCAAGTTCAATAAACATGCTTGTTCTGTAAGAACTAAAAGAAGGCCCCATGTCTTCTTTATATCAGTAAAGACATTAAGCATTTTTTTTCTATACCAGATTTTCTTAAAATCTCTTTCTAGCTTTTTCAAGTTTGTGCCCCTGATGTATTCAGTATTGCCTGTCAGTTTTCTACACTTCATAATCTGTGCTTTAGAACAATTGCAACTTTTTTGGTTGTTGCTTTTCTTTCCCCTAGCTGGCATACATTACTTATTTTTTAATTTCTTATTAAATCTATTCTTATTAAATTCCTTAATGCTGCCTGAGCTCTACCACCAATCCAGAACAGGCTGCTGCTTCCTCAGATACAGACACTGGTGCAAAGGTTGAAACTTCACTGCATTCTGCCTGCTAATACTGCATACCCTCATTACAGGGGTACTCTCAGCTCCATCCTTCTTAATTGCAATCAATCATATCACAGGAGTGAGCCAAACTTCTGGACCAGTTCCTGACCTGAGCATCCATGCACTGTGCCAACAGGGACGGAAGACTAGCCCTGTCTTACAAACAAGAACTTGAAAAGGTGAGGCAAAATAATGGTTGGACAAGATGATCTTAGTGGTCTTTTCCAACCGTAATGATTCTATGCAAATGTTTATTCCTATCTCATTGCTTTCTTGCACTACTCCTGTCTACTTGCCTGTGTCCACCTCTTATCTCAAGCTGGAAGCTGCAAGAGATCTGGGGCCTGGCCATAGTCCAGCCTCATGGAGTCTTGATCTGGATTTAGCATTCTCAAGTGCTTATGGCAACTTGGTAATAATACTAACAAACAAAACTTAATACTAACAAGCAAAACTTAAAAAGCTAATATGTATAAGTACAATACATATCATGGAAAGCAGACGTATCCACTGACATGGAAGAAGGTGATAGGGATGAGGAAGTTTAGGAAGAATACAGAATGAATTTAAGGATTATAGTGGAGCATTTGAGCTGGGAATGCAGGACGAAGGAATTAGAAGTGGCCACAATGAAGACAAGAGCTTCCAGCTAATGCAGGAGTGCAAAAGGAGATGGTGGCAGGATGCAAATAGGAGGCTGTTGTGATTGCAGTGCTGAGCCAGCCAAGCTCTGTCTGTTAGCAGCACATGTCATATTAGAAAGTTTTGCACCCACGCTCTAAGTAACACGATGCTCAACATAAATTTGAAGTTTGCGTGAACGAAAGACACTGCGTTAAAAATGAGCTAGTCAGTCTTGGTTAATGCTTTTTGAACACGTGTCTTGTGTATGCTAGGCTTCAGCCTCTTTGGGCACTGTATTCCTTAATGAGTTAGCTCTTCTTTACATGAGATCATCATTTCTGTGTGTGTACAACACAGTTGCTCTTCACTGACTCCATTGGGAGGTTTCTTACCCTATATGAGACCTCCAAGTATTGTCCTCAGTTCCCACTGCATGGGCTCCCTGCATCTGCGCAGGATGCTTGGCTTGACTCCTTACTGAAAAACACTCATGTCACAGTCAACAGCGTGGCTGAACTAAGTAAGCTGACTGTTTTTCCAAAATGACGCATTTTCCCTGTGCAGACAAGGTGGGGGAAAAGAATCCACTGCTGCAACAAGCTTTTTCAACAAGCTGGAGGCTGCAAAAATAGGGAAGGTAGGAACAATAAAATGTAATATGATGAGTATGTTGAGAAGGGTTTTAGAGCTGTGGTCAGCTTTGTCTGAGTCATGAGAAACGAAAACCACAAGGCTTTGACCATATTCGACTGCCTTACATAGGTAAATATGAAGAGTCTTTAAATAGATGAAAGATGATAATTATAATTTCAAAGAGGAGTAAATCACTACCCACACCCTTTGCCTCCCTACCTGAAGATCTTATCAAATTAAATTATGATTTCTTTCTGGAATAACGAGGTAGAATCTCAGCCAGTAAAAATCAGAACAGCATCACGGACTTACATAGCAGTGACTGACTCAGCCAGAGCTCAGTCCCACTGCCTGCCTCAATGTCCTCCTCCTCCTCCCAGCATCACACTGAGAACTGTGTGCACCACAGCCACATGCTCACACAAAAACAGGCTGGTGTTCAGAGATGGCTTCCCCTAGACCTGAGGAAGCCAGCATTTGAGAAAAATAGGCTTCATAACCAGCCCCAGCCTTTTGTCAGTAATGGCATCTTTTGTCCTAGTGGCTGGCCTTCAATTCTCTGATGGATCTGAAGGCTTCAGAGGATTGAAGGGACACCCATGACCACGTTCTTTAGGTTTCCATAACCAAGGCCAGCATGTTTCACTCAGCACACCTTGCAGCAAGCAATGCTGCAAGACTGCAACTGCTGATTTGAAACACTTCAAGAGTTGGAGACAGCATAGTGGAGAGCCCCAGGAAGCTTGCTACACTGTTCAGGTGGTTATATGCCTTCTCTTTTAAATAGACATGCTTTATTTTCATCAGAATTTCTCTAAAGTCAGTGCAAAGCACCCATGTATGTGTCTTGAAGCCTTACCTGGTTTTCTTTCAGAGTCCTAAATTCAAGATGTTTACCACTGCTGCTCCAGCACATATTCTGCTGTGTAAGTGCTTGTGAAATACCTGTGCTCTCCAAGGCGCACACAGCTAAAATGAGAACACACAGCTATCATTTTGGTCAGCTGATGCTGGGGAGTTAAGCTCGTAACACTGCTGTGCTACTCTCCAACCTGATAAACACGACTGATAGCTGCACCCCGCCTGGAGAGAGAAGCATCAGCAGCAAGTGGCACTAATTTAGCTATTTCACAGGGTAACAAGATGCCTCTTGCTATTATTCTGTTCCCTAACAGAGCTAACAATGATAATAGCATGAATGATTGAGACTCGTACTAGCATGAACATGTTAGGATTCTTTTTTCTGCTTTAATTTACAGTCCAAGAAATAGCAAACTGCCATTGCTTTGCTGTTTGAATGAGAAGCCTGTAGGAGAGCTTCCATGAAGGAGGTGTAGGATGCACCATTTGCTGCAGATCTGAGGTCTTTCTCCCCTTTCCTTCCCACCCATATCTCCTGAAGAACCTTTGAAAGGAGGATTCCCTATTCATGCAAAGGTATTATGCCAAGTGAGTTGTTTTGCTGAGTCTGCAGCCTCGGATAAGGTGATTTAATCACACTGGCTGCCAGCAGCAGAGGCCCTGGCTTCCTCTTTCCCCTTCTGGTTGTGCATTCCCACCACTCACCCTGCACTGGCTCTGGGCCTGTGTAGGTTGTCCATGCTGAGCTCACTCAGTGCATTCACTCACCAGAAAGCGAGGGTACGGCTAACTGCAGGGCAGCAGCAAGCTGATAGAATGACTCACCTGCTCTGATGAAATCACAGCCACTGTTTTCTGCAGGCCATCTCCATCCAGTAAGAGGCAAATAGCTGCCATGACAGTGGTGAGTGGTAGAGCTATGCAATGCCAGATAGCTGATTGCTGCCACACATGCCTTGAATTTGTATCTCTGCCAAGCAGTGGCAAAAGGCTTCAAGTTCCTGTGCAACCTACTGTACAGAATGTGCTTTGGCAGGGGGTTGGACTCAATGAGCCCCAGAAGTCCCTTCCAACCCCTAAGATTCTGCGATTCAGGATGAGCTGTGGTGTTGCACACACTCACTCTGATGAACGTGCAGAACATATAGCAGTCATGCTGGTAGCAAACCCTCACTTGATATTATTTTTTCTTCAAATTTTGAAGAGACCTCCAAAAGAAAGAGACCAATTCAGTCTTCTTCTCATTCACCATTTAAGAATCACAGAATAATTACGGTTGGAAAAGGCCTTTAAGATCACCTGGTCCAGCCATCAGCCCATACCCACTGTGCCCACTACCATGTGCCTCAGTGGCACATCCATGCAGTTCTGGAACACCTCCAGGGACGGTGACTCCATCACCTCCCCCAGGCTGCCTGTGCCACTCATTCAGAGAAGAAATTTTTCCTCATATCCAACCGATCCTCCTCTGGTGCAACTTGAGGCCATTCCCTCCCATCCTATCAACCAAACTGTTGGCATGCCACACCTGTAAGCAAGGAAGATTAGCCCCGATGGATCCCTGCAGTGTAATGTGATCTGTAAATGACTTCTAGAGCAGCAGAGGAGGTGCCTCTTTTTCTCCTTGTATTTTCTCTGGCTGGATTTTATGGGATGGTTTCTCGGAACAGCCTCTTATGTGGGGAATTGAACTTTAGTTGCGCTATCAGGGCACTGCCGCCGTTTTATAGCTTTAAGTGCACAATAGTGGACTCATGTCCTAAACTACATTTTTTCTGCACTGAAAATTCTCCTCTTTATTTGTGACAAACAAATTTGCTGTGGCAATATCTTCCATAAATCCCAGTGGAAACGAACCTGCTCAGGCTAGTGAGGAAAAGCCACAAGATATCTAGAGATCTGTTAATTTGTTTGTTTCTCCTTCCTCCCTTTGTTGCCTGAGCTAATTTTACTTCTGTGTGTCTACCAGGATCTCTGCATGCCTGCCATTTGGCAAACTTTGCATTCTGAAGTTAGCAGGCAGGACATCTGCCAAGTAGCATCCAGTCGCACAATGACAGCAGATAATGTGCTTTGAATTTTCTTTCTGCACAGAGGTTAGTGAACTTGCCCACTTCACTTGCCCATTTTCTCACTATCCTGCACCTCACAGATAAGTCCTTGGCTGTTTTCTACTGACAGTTCTGCTGATATAAGAAACTTCTTCTACATTTGATGTAAATTAAGGCACCTGAATTGTCACACAAAAGCTGCCGCTAAACACTGGAAGAACTGGTGATGCTCTGCCCTCTCCCTCAGAGCCATTAAAGCTCTCTCATCACATGCTCACTTCATGCTTCCCCACTGAAATGCGAAACTCTCAGCACTGAGGAGTGCCTGGGTGTCAGGAGCTCTTTAGTCAACATGAGTGTTGGAAGGAGTGAATGTTACTCTCTGGATCATCCAGAGTACACTAATGGCTTCAGTTGATCTCTACAGGGTTGCATTTAAGAGCAGCTATGCCAATTGCTTTGAATAGGTGTTTGAAATGAGGTGTCTACAGAGGGATTTCTTATGTCAGCACAGAGGCACAAGCTGGGCGATGGGCTTTTGAGTGTATCAAGGGGCAACAGGGTGCAGCTGCAGTGTGCAGCTGCAGTCAGGTTTCAGGGAGTCTTTTTTTCACTGAAAGGAGTGTGAGGCACTGGCACAGGCTGCCCAGAGAGACTGCGGGTACTCCATCCCTGGAGGCTCAAGGCCAGGTTGGATGGGGCCCTGGACAGCCTGAGCTGGTGGGTGGCAGCTCTGCCCACGGTAAGTGGTAAGGTTGAGTGGGCTTTGAGGTCCCTTCAAACCCAACCAGTCTGTGATTCTCTGATTTTATGATTCTATGATTCTTGGCCATGAGAGGCACAGACAAGCAGAAGCCCTGGTATACCTTAGAGGGAACAGCATTGCCAAAAACTTCTCACACCTCGTTTAGTGCAACTCAGGCTCCTTGGCAGAAAGCAGCATAGCAAGACTCTGAGCACAGCCCAAACCCAGACAGCCATATCTCTAGACCAACATCCTTGTTGTCATCACATGAGATGTAATGTTGATATAATTAAAGACCTATCACTTCCTGCTCTGTGCAGAGTTCATCCCTCACCTTACTTCTGGATTACAGCTGCTGGGGCATTTTGCATTACAGGTATCTGTTTGTAAAAAGCTCTGCATTTCCTGCACAGCCCATTGAAATTTCAGTATCTAGTGGGGGGCTCTATGAAAGAAGGGGAGAGACTCTTTAGCCTGGTGTGTTGTAAAAAGACAAGGGGAAATCGAAAGGATCATGGCCAGCAGGTTGAGGCAAGTGATCCTGCCCCTCTACTCCACACTAGTGAGGTCTCACCTGGAGTACTGCATCCAGATGTGGAGTCCTCAGTACAGGAGAGAGATAGACCTGTTGGAGTGCATCCAGAGAAGGGTCACAAATCTAATCCATGGAGTGGAACACCTCTCCTACAAGGACAGGCTGAGAGAACCAGGGCTTTTCACCCTGGAGAAGGGAAGGCTCCAAGGTGACCTGATAATGGTCTTTCAGTATCTAGGAGAGCTACAGGAAAGAAGGATAGAAATTCTTTTGTGGGGTCTGTGGTGACTGAACAATGGGAAATGGTTTCAAACTTTAAGAGATTTAGGTTAGATATGAGGAAAAAATCTTTTAAGATGTGAGCAGCGAGGCGCTAGGATACATTGCCCAGTGATATGGTTGTTGCCCCATCCCTGGAGACTTTCAAAGCCAGGCTGGATAAGGCCCTGAGCAACCTGATCTAGCTGTGGATGTCCCTGCTCATTGCAGGAGAGTTGGACTAGATGACCTTCAGAGGTCCCTTCCAACTGTAAGGATTCTGTGATTCTGTGAGATGGTTTCAAACTGAAAGAGGGAAGATTTAGATTGGATATAAGGAAGAAGTCTTTTACAGCAAGGGTAGAGAGGTGATGGAACAGGTTACCCAGAGAGGTGGTGGGCACCCCATCCCTGGGGACATCCAAGGTCAGGCTGGAGGGGCTCTGAACACCCTGATCGAGCTGTGGGTGTCCCTGTTCATTGCAGGGGAGTTGGACCAGATGGCCTTTAAGGGGCCCTTCCAACTCAAACAATTCTATGATGAACTGCAAATTACTTTGAACAAAAAAACAATCAAAGCCAACAGTCAAGAAAGTTGTTCTCAGGCCTTTGTATCTGCAGTACAGGGGATCCTCAGTGCCATCACTGAGGATCATCTCCACAGTGCTCTTCTGTTCCAGTTATTCCTGCAGCATGCTCCACTGAGTGCAGCCGTCATAATAAGCATATAGACCAAAACAGAGGCATCTCTGTTCTGTGGCATAGAAAACTGTCTGGACAGCTTTCTCATGAAAGGAGATTTCCATGTACTGTTTTTCTCTCAGCCTTATTAATCACAGAGACATTTATAAACAAAATATGGATCTGCAGCAGAACGTAGGCGAAAAGTTCATTCTGACAGGAGAAAGCACAGCTCAGCTGTGCTCATCAAACTGTTATTTTTCCATGTGCCGTCCAGCTTCCTCTGTTGCATTTGTTATAACAATGTTATCAAACGTTGACAAACACCCAGGAAATTCAGTGCACCACACTGTCATTTTAAAGCACCTGTCCTAAGGTGCTAACATGTGCTCGTTGCACAGAATCAGAAGCTTTCACAGCACTACAACATCAATAAGGATTCTGTTAATGTTAAAACCAGTGGGAAGATGAAGTAGGAAGGCTGGTGAGAGACATGGGTGGAGGAGGGGACTGTACTTCTCTCTCCTTTTTGTTATTACTCTACTCGAGATTTCATGGGTAGGCTACAGCAGAAGACAGGGCATGGAGAACTCATCTGTCCTGTGGGCACAGCATAGAATCATAGAATCCTGTGAGTTGGAAGGGATCCTTAAACACCATCTGGTCTATTTCCCTAGCAGTGAATGGGGACACCTTCAGCTAGATCCGGGTGCTCAGAGCTGTTCCAGCCTGACCTCGAGTGTCTCCAAGGACGCATCTTCTACCTCAGCAAAACTGCCCTCCTTGTATCCAAGGATTCCATCAATGTGGGAAGGGCCACGGTTCTCTGTGCTGTTGTTTTACTGGGAAGAAAACAACTTCCACTGTGGGAGGGTACAAAAATGCAGTCTGACTCCTGTGCCTTCCAGCTGCTGGTAGGAACAGGTACCTGCAAGTAGCACTGCCTCTGTTCCCCAGAACAAAATGACACTGGGTCTTGCAGATCCCAGCTCACAAGGCAGTGCATAACATGGCACCAGTCTAGTTATCATGGATGCCATGAAACCTTTGCTGCCTAGTAATTTTGGTGTTATTAGGTGCTGCCTGTATAATGGGAAACCATGATTTTACTGCGGTCCTTATGTGCTGTCGTAATTAGCACAGAGTCCTTTAATGCTAGTTACTTGAAGTATTAATTCCTTAACCGTCAATTAAAAAATCACGTGCAAATTTACCTCTTCCTCAAAAGAGTTATGTCTTAACGTGGGGGTACTTACAACATACTACTTAGACTTGCTTAATTAGTCAATCTCTGTAAAGGGCTTTCAAACGTGTGAAAGAGCCATCGAACTGCTATGTGCGTTATCTTCAATTAATTTTGTGCAGCTACATCTTCGCTACCAAGAGTATCTTTAGAGTGCCAAGGAAAGGGAGGCAGTACTTACAATTTTGAAAGTAACTGGTCAGAAAGAACTAATTGAAAGATGATCTGATGCTGTGGGAATAGGGATGAACATACAATTTTTCTGTTTCAGCCAGACCTGAGTATAAAATAATAATCATTCTTATCCCTCTTCTGTTTTGACAGTTGTTTTTTTTTAATCCTCTTTGCTTCCATCTTTGCTTTGGGTTTTGACCCTCTCTCATCAAATGTTAACTCCCTGTCTTCCATATTTGACATTAGTTTAGTTAAAAAGAAAAAGGAAAAAATAAAAAGAGTGGATCAAAAGAAAACACTTCAACCTGTGGAGTCACTGAAGTTACACACCCATTAGTGAGGTAGCTTGTTCCAAACCAAGCCACGTGGACATCACTTTAAAGGTAAGATGCTAACGGCCTGGAACAGAGCCCCTGCATCAGAACAGGGCCACGTCCAGCCCAGGGAGTCGTGTGCTCTCTCTCCATTTCCTGAACCACTCTGGTAGCCAATGGAGATTAGCTCTTAATGTGCCTTTCAAAGATTTCTATTCTATTGAGAGCTTATATGCTATGTTAATTATTCTCATTTTACTTTAGCCATTAATAATCTGCTTTTGGTAGGGCTCTCTCAAACCTTTGACAATAGGTCCTTTCTGCTAATACCCTGCCTAGTGGCAGCTTAATTTTGGCCAGCAACATTGAATTGGGCACCAGAAACCTGTTTCCTGGATTTTTTTTTTTCTCCCACTGGGACTAACAAAAGATAAGAACATTTTTCTTGCCGAGTCTGATTTGTTTTTAGAATTTTTCACTTGCCTTTTATTTCTTTCCCAAGAATGATAAATCACCACTTCCTTGCTGACTGCTGAGGTCCCACATGTTGTGAAAAAATCAGGCAGCTTGTTTAATATAAACTTGCGTGAGCAGTGGTTATGTGGCAGTGTCTCTGTCACGGTTTGGATCATTTTTAACATTCGTTTGCAATATATTTGTATCACATCTTGGCATTCACTCAGCCATGATTTGAAATCCTATTCATTTACCTTAATTCATCTAAAAGAAACTGGAACAGAGAACAGACTATTCAATGGCCGCAACTTTATTCTCTGCATACTGTAAAGTAACAGCTCAATGATTTGCATGAGGCATTCCACTGGCAAGTCAGAGCCGTGTACTCAGTGATCCAGAACACCCCACCTTCTCAGGGACAGAACTTCTGGCACCAAACCTGAAAAACCTCTTCTTCCCAGCCCCTCCCCAGTGCAGTTTTAGAAAGGAACCAGTAAGGCTTGCCCACTGTTATTCAATCCAGAGGATATTCATTTAGCTGAAGGGCTTGATCTGCTCTATAACCAGGACATCTACAAGGATGCACAGGTACCTTGGAAAGCAGCTTGAAAATGAGACAGATTGCTGCAATAGGGTGCAGACAGAAGTGCAGGACAGCAGGACTGTCTGTAGTGCTTCCACAGACTGTCTTCTACTGTCTGTAGAAGCACTGAAATTAGCTTCTCACCCTCCCATATCTTCATCACCAGGTTGTTTGTACAAAAACTTACAGGATTTTGCCCCTTCACCTGGTATCCACAGAGTCTAAGCCCACAGAAAGTGCTAGAGGTGGAAGCCAAAAAATATTTAGAAAAGTCATGGTTGCCTTGTGCCTCAGCCTGAGGACTTTTCGTCCCTATCTAAAAGAAATGTGATTACCAGTCATCATTTTATTCACCTGGGCACTTGTCCTACCTCTGAAAGAAAGGTGAAACAGAGCTTGAATGGACTATAAATGCAACCAGATCCAAAATAAAAGGGGTAGGTTCTACCCAGATACCAAAGCCTGATTTCTCTGAGGTGCCATTTCCACTGAACGAACCCAACTGCAGGAAGTTATCAATACTTAAACAAACGAATGATGGGCAGGGAGGATCCAGCAAGATTTCAACCAACAGTCCAGGATTCTTGCTCCCCTCTCAGTCATGAACATGCAAAACAGGGAAACAAAATCCTTCAGAGGGTTCTCTTTCTTACCAGCGTCTCGGAAGATCAATTGCCAATAAATTAAGACAAAACCAAAACCACCAAATGTCTTGGGGACAAGGGAAGATGCACTCCTTCTCTGTCCCTGTCATGTCAGACGAGCAGCTCTGATATGAACCTCTGGGGCACAAATGCAGCCTCACAGTAGCACCGGTGTGACGTAGTTGGCAGGGAAGAGACCCAGTTCCCCACGCAGACGTCCCTTCCACCATGATGGGTTGGAGCTGTCTAGGACTTCTACGATGTCTCCGCTGCGAAAGCCCAGCTCATCATGTTCCACAGCATCAAAGTCGTACAAGGCACGGACCCATAGTATTCGCTGAGAAGGAGACAGAGATGAGCAGGAAACCATGAGTTACATGCTTGATCCAGATCCTTCAGTGAGCTCATGCCTTCTCACAGTGCCCCAGACCCCTACTGTGGTGGGCTGATGCTAAGTTCCTTCTTCTGATAGGTCGGTTAACTAAGAATGATTTTGAGTACAGTTGTAGAACTATGCTAATGTAACACTCTAGTCCTACCTTCAAAGAGCCACAGGATGAGATTCAAGTGGCCACAATAGAGCCTTGAGACTCAGAAATGTCTTCTAAGATACGTCCCAACACGTTCAATACACTGTTTCAAGTGCGACCTCTGTGCAGATGGCATTGCCCAAACTGCTTGGCCATCACTAAGAGAAGCATTAGGTTGGGTAGGTGCGGCCCTGCAAGCACGTTACCCACCGGTGTCTGCTGGTGCAGTGGGTCCGTGTGTCTGCGTTGCATAGCTGCTGCACTTCCTTGGCTATGATATCTTAGTCCATGCAGTGCATCTTTCCTGTCCAGGCTCCCCCCGTACCTATCCTAGAAGGAAAACAGCAAGAGAGATGTCACAAACATTTAAACGATTACGAGTGAGGGGTTTTAAGAGTCATTGGTGGTCAAGGAGTCAGGGTCCAACCCTCCTGTAAATGATCTTAGATGTCTGCTTCCAGTACAGTCGCTGGGCTGCAGTCCTGGAAGCAATTCCTGTCATGGAAGAGGTCACCTTAGGTTCTTCTATTTTGGATTTTTCTCCATAGAAGTTGAAATTTGGCTGCCCTCAGCTACGTTCCACATCTGCTGGAAAGAAGCTTCAGTGTCTTTTTTTGGCCTCTGGAAGCTTTGGAAAAAAGCTTAGCCTGTTCTAAGTCACAGGTGAAAAGCCAGCTTGCCAAGGGGACACTTTGCCTATCTGGAGTTACTGAGACTCAGTCTCTCTACTTCCCTTTTCCTGCTCCATGCTGTACAGAGCAGAGAACAGGCCTAAGAACCCAGTAGCCCCATTAGTGAAAGAGGAAAAAAAAAACCAAATCAAAAAGAGGAAAAAAAAACATTCAAAGAAAAGATGCCAAATGGCCGCACATCTGAAATCCTACCAATGGAAAGCTTTGAGGAAGCAAGTTCTCTTCTGTCTGCACAGTCAAGAGGTGCTGAGTGTCTTCATCTCTACAGGCTGTATGTGCACTGAGGGTTTCTTATGATAACAATGTGACAGCATCTGTTATCATGTTAGCTCAGGTTGCAGCAGTGCTTCAGTGTCACAGGATCTGAGCGCTTGTATCAACAGTGGGGAAGAACAACAGCTTGTGCTTTCTGAAAAAAGCTATCTGGCTCTTGCTTCTTTTATTGGACTTAGTCTTCTACATGCTCCCTTGGTCTTACTTTGTCAGCATGAAATGTATCTGAGACTGGAACACAATTTGCACCTCAGCTGTCCTTGCCTGGAGGTGAGTGACTTCAATCTGGCTTTTCAGGATTTACTATATGGGTGCTTCACTCCTGAGTGTTTCTGCTTCGTAACAAATGTGACTCAGAAGTAGATTGTGCACCAACAAGTGCAGGCCCTAGGCTTTATCATAGGCCGTTTTGTTCCATCAGCAGTCCTCTGACAGGCTATCTGGTGAGAGATCAGCTCTTTCACGATTGTCCCTGGCCAAAGGAGCTCTCATGCCTTAGAGGACACAGGTTTGGATTTCTTCCCTTCAGCAGGACAAGTCCTCTCCTTGGCTGATATCACCCCGTCTCCGTCAAGAGACACAAGCCAACCTTACCGCTATGGTTTTAGCTGGGATAGTTAATTTTTTCACAGAGGTTCATGTTATGGTATGCACAGGATTTTTGTGAAAATGATTTCCTCCCAGATTAATCAAGAACCTTGAAGACATCACCGATACTGCTGTTGTCCTCTCCATTCCTGTGCTAACACGGGAGCAAAGAGGTATCACACATCAGGGGTGCATCATGATGAAAGAGCGCAGAGAGGGCCCTGAATGAAGAGGAAAATGAGGAAGAACGTTCTGGAGGAAGTCAAAGTCTCCCAGTGTTACCATAATCATTTCTTATTCCTGATGTGTTTTGTGTCACCGTCAGCAGCATCACATAGGAAAAAAGAATAGGCAGTGAGGTTTCATTTGTCCCTCAGACTTGAGAGGAGTTCCTGAAACTGTGTACAAGACTGGAAAGTGTTTCTGTACATTCACATGGCACTAACGCTGGTCTTCCATTTTTTGGGATGGAACCCAGTACTCTCAGGTTCCCAGTGGGAAGGACCATGGCGAACCATTTTCTATTTTTTGTTTGTTTGTCAATCAGTCCCAAGGATCACAGAACTAAATAAAGCTGACATTTATTTCAATCCAGAAGAGCTCCCCAGGCTGATACCATCCATCATTGCTGCTGTTCCCATAGGAAGAACTGATTGACTGCCTCCTAACACAGATTCAGGGTGGCAGATTTTGATAAAGTGGCTGTTCACTTGCTATCAAGCAATCAAGGCAAATGTTCTGTGTGCCCAGGCTTCATATGCTCTCTTTCCTGGTAGAATCACAGAATATCCTGTATTGGAAAAGACCCACAAGGATCATCAAGTCCAACTCCTGGCTCCACAAAGGACCACCCAGAAATCAAACCATATGTCTGAGAGCGTTGTCCAAATACTTTACCTGTTGCTGGTGCAACATGGGGACAGGATGGTCCACATATCTCTTGGAGATAGAAGAATGAGCTTCTCCAGCTGCTCCACCCACATGGAGTCCATCCCGGCTCATTCGTTCCAGGCTCCCACCACGCCTTTCCTGAGGAAAGAAAGATTCCAAAAGTGAGGTCAGGTTTTGCTTCCCACCACGATCCTGACTGAAGCTTAGCAATCATTACCCATGGATTATTATCACTACCCTTTATGTTGGAGGATCTTCCAGAGATAGGCTCCTCTGAACGGAAGGAGAAATCAAGACTCCTGGATTGTAGATCTTTGTCATAGCTGTTACCATTTGAAAAGTGGGTGGTAATGGGTGATGCTGGCCTGAAAATGTGGTCCCTTACATGAGGTTTGGCAAAAGAAGCAAACTCTTTTTAGAAATAATGCCCTCAGACTTCATTTGTCTCTGCACTGAAATCCGTATATTGCTATCATTTTATCATATGGCTGTAGCAGCTAAAAATTCTAACTGTGAACTGAAACCCTACTGTGCTGAGTGCTAAACATACCCTGCTGAGCCCATCACCATAACAAATGCACAGAGCCTTTGCCAAAGCAAACTTGACTCCTGTTTTTTATTTGCCTGTCTGCATCTTGTAGCAAATGCCTTTCCCTTCCTGCTCACAGTCAGCTCAAACAGGTTATTTTATTGGTAATCTTGCATACAAGTCTTCCTTTCTCCTTCCCCAGACTATTCTTTGCTGTGCTCTCTCTCTCACAGGTCCCAGAGTCTCTATTTTATATCCCACTAATGCATTTTTAAAGTGCTGAATAAGTGAACTAAAAGGAGACAACAACACAAGTCCCCTCTTCAGACTAAAATATAAATCCTCTCTTTTTCAGAGCCAGCAAGAAACGTGCAGCCACGTGCAGCCTATAAAACTGCTGTGGTGAGCAGGTCCTGTACTTCCTGCTCACCTCCGTCTGCACATCCTGGTAATTTAACACCAGAATCCGTTTCCCAGTAGGGTTGGACCTTGGTTATTGCAGTGACCGGGCATGATCACTCCCAGTATTGTGTGTGCAGTGCAGAGCAACCGCTGCTATGGCGTTTGCTTGTCCTCCTGGCACAAAACCAGGCATTCATTGGGCCGGGATTTCCCTGCTTTCTTATCTTCTCATCTACTACATCTTTCCTGAGCACATACCTTGTTCCCACATCTGCTGTGCTCTCCTCAGCAGTGCTTTTCAGCCCTTACTAGCCACTAGCCTCCACACCCTTAATTTTGTTCACTGAGTAACAGAAAATACATGATTCTTCTGAACAAACTTTGCACTGTAATAACAGCTGCAATCTGAGTGTATTCAAGGACAAAAGGACATCAGATTCAAATTCTCCTCAGACAACCTAACAGTAAACTTTGTACGAGCCCTTATGAAAAGAGCTAGGCATTTCATACGGTAGAACCTGCCTCCCTTGCTTGTGCAAGGCATCTTAGAATTTCATCTCCAGAGCCTCAGAACAACTTTAGCAGAACTCCTCTATGTGGATTTGAGCCCTTTCTGTTAATATCCAAAACAAAATCTGAAAATTCTGCTCAATTACATAACCACATGCACTACTGAATCAACTAAAAATCTGTGTTGCAGCATCCACCAGCACAGTGTTGTGGTTAGTTTTCCAAGGGCAGACCCTCTCTCACACTTTCTGCAAGACATTCCTGTGGGCCAAATTCCTTCAATAGAAGGGTTTCTTACTCAATAACTCCTGAGGAGAGCTTGTGCTTACCTTCTCTTCTCGGCTGTCGTCCCTCAGGAAAATCTGCTTCTGCCTGGAGATAGTACTTGTCCTGTAGTAGTCTACCAGCTTGTTCAGTGAGTAGAATTTCTCTGTCCACAAGTAATAGTTTCCCTTTGAGTCCCTCATCACTTTGAAGTGTTGTACATCATCTTCATGCCTGAATCCAATTTAGAAAGTAAGAGATTAACTGGACTGCACTGTCATCTTCCTTGAAAAAGAAGGGAATCAGAATAGATCTTTCTGCCACTTGGCCAAACTGAGACTTCTGGAAAGTAAAGCAATGTCAGCTTTTGTATGCACTGGACCTAGAGGTGGTTTTGTATTTCAAAAGACATATTAACTGACAAACATAGAACGCTGAAGGGCTGCTCAGTCACAGAGTACTGTCGGAGTGAGGCATGGGGCTGTAAAGCCTGTTCTCTGAAGGAAAGGCTTTCAGAGCCCAAAATATCCAATAGCTATTATGTACTTTGTATAATACTCAAACGTGCAGTTGTGATCTACCCCCTGACCTCTTCAGGTTCCTGTTAACACCAGACTGAATTGACTATGAGATGTATTATACCCTTCTGCACCATGGACATCACCACTTTGTGAAGACATAGTCGCAAGACATAGTCACACATTATAACTGCACAATATCTAGTGTAATATCATGTCTGCTGGTCTGTCTCCCTACCAAAAAGTAAGAAAACAAAAAATTATTAGTTGCTATTACAAGAAAAAATTACCAGTCTCACCTCCTGCCCTGCTCTGCCATGCAGCTCTCCTTCCCTTACCACTTAACTGATTTGGACAATTCCTCTTTGGACCACATGTGATCTGGTGATCTGGTTTTGGTTCTCACTGCCTTTGTGCAACTCCAAAAACTCAAGGCACTGGTTTCAAAGGCTACATCTATACAAATAATCTAAACAGGGACTAGACAGAGACTGGAGTCTATCTTGTAGTGCTACAGTTACATGACTGCTAATGTTATTGCATGGTTTTAGCCTAAACCAAAAAAGTCTCCCAGATAGTGCAGCGTGGTGGCTATGGGTGCAGCATGGGCCAGGAACCATTGCCAGTGAACTTCTTGAATACAGCTATTCTGTCCTGTGAGGTGAAGAGAATTTAGCCATGTGGGTCTGAACTGTGCTGCACTGTTCGACCTTTGGGCCAGAGAAAGTGCCTGACAGTGCTCAGATCATTGATGTACAGGTAGCCATGGTCTCTTGAACTGGGACACAGAAAGAGGGGTCCACAGTGAACTAAGTGATCCTGGCAACATGTTTTCCTGCATCCCCCCCAGATACTTTTTGAGCTTCTTGAAGCAGAAAGTTCACTATGCTTGGGAAAGGTAGTGCTAATCAGTACTTTAGTTTATAACTGATTATTGACTGAATATTGATTAATTGAAAATCTGGAAACTGACCAGCATTTAACAGCTCTGCTTTGAAGCAATGAGAAGGGCCGAGGTACAATAAGTGGATGTAAAGCAGCTGGGCTACTAGCAACTAAAAGCCAATTCTATCCAATTGACCGGTGGGAAATAAGTTAATAATGTAACAGTCTTGTCTTAATGGGTAGTATGGAATTCTTGGATATAGTAACTGAAGCTGCCAAATAATACAAATGGAAGGCACATGTTTTGCACTGCGGGAGATGTCCCGTGTACCACTCCGCTTTGCTGCAGTTCTTTCAGAGTAGCAGATCTCCAGGGAATGCAGCTTTGGAATGGGACATTCGCTGTATCACTAGAAAGGAGACTGAAACATTGGGGAATCGGGTGCCTAACTCATTCTCATTCATGTGACACAGAGGCACTGCCTGGCTGGAGGCATTCAAACTTCTTGAGAGGCAAGGTCCCATTAGGATTCCTGTCAAGAAGGAGCTAGGGAGATCATTAACCAGAAAGATGCAGAAAAGTGTTGTGAGAAGCAGATACCTGACAGAGATGGAGAAGTCACCGTGAGAGTTCTGACTGGCTCGGACAATGAAAGAACCAACTCCTTTGCTCATGAGGATGCTCTCAGCTTCGTGGCGGGATATCTTCTCATCAAACCAGCTGTCAAGTGGGAGAAGTCATGGAAACGTGAATAAAGGTGTGAATGAAGATAAGGAACAGAAAAGTTCAGGGTGAGGAGACTATGAATAAATAGGATGGTGCAAAGACAAAAGAAAGGAATCAGAGGATCCCACATCCCACAGACACGCTAAGATACAAGGTCTTGATGGGTGTGAACCATTTGCTTTGAGCAGTAAAAGCACTTAGATGCAAAGAGGCCAAAGTAAGCTTTGGCCTGCTAAGCAACACTCAGCTAAAAGTTTAATTACAGGCACAGTGCAGTAAGGTGTTACTCAAAGAGATTTTAAATTAGAAAGGTATATATATATTTATATATATATATATATATATATATATGCACATACATATGCACGTACATATGCACGCACAATTCTCAGACATACATCAAATTGCTCTTGGAAAACTGATTGAAAATTACTGGAGTGCGATGGATATATTGTGAGGAACAAACATAAATTTTTAACAGAAGCAAGGCATGAAAGTTTCAGTGCTAATAAATTGGCTTCTGCAAGACTTATAACACCACAAAATCTCAGAACCACAGAATTCATAACTACACTCATGTAAATGTAGCCAGTAGTATAAGGCACTGGACAAATAATGAGAAAAGTCACCATAAAATAGTAGAATAATGCTGTGTCCATAGGGATTTTTAAGTAGAGAGAAAAAACATAGTGTATACTTCTTACGTCTGCAGGTAATAAGATCTGAAATCTGCAGCTTCATTAGCTGTTTTGCATTAAAATCAAGGACTGATAGTTTTGCAAGCTCTATAGCTTCATCTTTTCAGTTCTGTTATTCTTCTCGTCACCACCGTCGTGGTTTACCTATGTATCATCAACAGTCAATGGGAAATCAGAATTTAATCAGCAGTGATATGAAGTCTCGCTGCTTACTGGCAATACACAGTTGGAAAAAATGGTCCACCAAAAAAAAAAGAAATGACTTTCCTCCCTATATCTGGCTCTAGCACTTGCCACGAGCTGTTTCCAAGTGCAGATGTCCTGCTCTTAGAGAAGTGTCAAAGTAGAAATGTTTCTTCACAGCTCCTTTCGCACGGAGAAAACATCATGAGGAAAATGTGTGTGAAAATAAGAAGCTGCCCACATTTCCCTGTGGGATGCCACAGCCCTGCGAAAGAGCGAACAAGCACAATGCACTGGAAGATCCTGGCCCCTTGAGGCCTCAATGCAACAGCCCATCTTTGCAGAGCAAACTAAGTTCTTTGGCTCAGCTGAGCAGACGGGCTCACGTCCAAAGAAACCAGCAATCCCACCTCCAAAGGGAGCAGTGGTGCTTACATGTAGGGCACAACGGCATTTGCCTGTTGAGGGCACCGGCACGTCAGAGCCAACAGAACTGGGTTTGAGATGTGCTCTGCCCACGTCCTCTAAAATGCTGCTGTGCTCATTTTGAAAGAGGACAATTTTAGGATCGTAGAATAGAATCAGAATCAGTGAGGTTGGAAAAGACCTCTAAGATCACCCAGTCCAACCATCAGCCCATCCCACTGACCATATCCCTCAGTGCCACATCTGCGCAGTTCTTTGAGGGGCTTCAGGGAGTATTTCTGCCAACTGCAAGGAGAAAGGCTATCAAACTGCAGTCTATTGGCATTTTTATGGCACAGGTCTGGGCAGCATGCTTAGCAAGCATTTCAACACCTCTCAGTGCTTTCTCAAAGTGCCATCTTCCCAGTAAGGAGACAGAGTGAGGCACGCCTGCCCTGTGACAGATCTGTGTTTGGGTGCGCAGACACAAAGCGTGGAGAGGGATGTGTGTTTGCGCCTGCACGCGTGTGGGAGCCGGGTGGCACGGCTGGTCTATCATCTCTGTCAATCCACGAGCTGTCACACTTGGTGCGGCGTTGCACTGACCTCTAGTGTACCGAGAGGAGCTCGCACACGTCGCAGGGGGAGGGAATGCGGATGACAGGGTGGGGAAACGAGAGAGAATGCGGTGAAAGAGTTGGGAGGAGGGAATTACGCTTTTATAGCTCATTTACAGAGAGTTCTTGCTCTTCCTTTTGTGCCCAGCCTCTGCCTCGGTCGCCAAGACTTCACATCGTGACTATTCTCGTTCTGTCCAAGGAGAGCTCCATGCAGCTCCTGCCGCATCCCAGTGGCATCCCTACGAGCAGCAGTAACAAAGGAGTCACTCGAGAGCGATAAAGAGAACTGTTCGGTTCTGAAAGAACAGAGGATGCTCCAGGGTAGGATGAAGGTGCGCTGGCAGAACTGTGCGTGGCTTCATGCCAGCCTCAAACTGTGATGGGCTGATGGCTGGACCAGATGATCTTAGTGGTCTTTTCCAACCTGAATGCTCCTATGATTGTGTGTTATAACCAGTGCTTCCTCTGTCATGCCTGCCTTGACTATCCTTTAGAAATGTGCAATGCTGGTGCATGCATTTCCCATGACACTTACGGGGGAACTTGGAAATCAATGAAGTTCTTAGGAACATAGCCCTCTTGGCTTCGGAGTTCAGCTTTGTACCACTCTTCCTGGGAGCTCAAAACCTGCAATGGAGAGACAGATTGAATAAACATGTCTCCTGAGAAAGGCAAAACTCACTAAGACACTGACTGAAAACCAGAATTTTGTGTAAAAATGAAAGAGAATTCCTCATATACTTCTTACCCACCTTAAAGCAGAATTACTGGCTGATGGCCACTTCAGTGCAAAGAAAACAATGAAGAAGGCCAAGTGGCATTAGACTGATTGCTTGTTAACTTTATCCCTTCCTCTGAATGCCTCTCCAAGTGGCAGGGGATGCAGTCTGCATATCTCTGATGTCTGTGAGATGAGGGAAACCAGCTTGGAGGGACTTAATGGGGGTTTAAGGAGTTCTCTGTGCTGCTTTTAATAGTGCTGGATCATCTCAGATTCACAGGGAAAAGAAAAATCAGTGAAAACTTCTCTGACATGTATGGAGGGTTATAAAGCTGCACCTGTGTGTGTGTGTTATGGCTGCACAGAAGTCATCCTATTCTCTCAACACACCATTCTGCACGAGAGTACTTAATAGAATCATTTGAATTGAAAGGAACTCTTAAAGACCATCCGGTCCAACTCCTCTGCAATGAACAGGGACACTTACAGCTAGAGCAGTTCAGAGCCTGGTTCAGCTTAACCTTGAATATTACCAGATGCATCCATCAACTCTCTGGACTATTTAGTGGGCTATTTAGTAGCCTAATTATTTAGTGGGCTATTTAGTGGGCTAAGTTTTCAGCGGCCGTGAGCTTTGCCAGGGTAGATAAAAGGAGGCAGAAAGCATTGTAAAGCAACTCCCACAATTCCAATATTTAGGGCAGCAGGAAGCCAGCCTACAGAGCACATGGAGAAGCTTCAAGACTGTTCACATTAATGCTGACCATAAAGGTCCATAGGGAGTGCACTGCTGACCACAGACTGCCCAAATTCACTGCTCCCTTGTGGATGGTCTCTGGTGCAGACCTCAGCTAGCAGGAAGACGACAGAGACACAGCAAGTTTGTGGCTTTCCTGCAAACACTGCGGTCTTTGGTGTTCTGTTTGACATTCCAATTCATGGGACAGAATTCCTTTTTATAAAGTAGAACATGTTTCTGCTCATTCTGGTTTTGGAGGGGTGCCTGAGAGGATGTATCCTGACAGTTTTAAAAGGAGAAAACAAGTGGAAAAGACTTTATTTGAAATCTATTGTTTAACAATAATAATACTTGTTCTATAAGCCAATCCCATGTTTCTGGGAGGCTAACATTCTAACTGCTTGGTGCTGGCAACAGGATGCTACTGTCTTTGGGGCTGATTCTCCATTGCCTTGCCTGCCACATATGTCTCTTCCACGCATTTGGATAAAGAAAGGTTGAGAATAGAAAGCCATGGAGATCCCTTCTTGTCCTGTTACTGCTTTCCCACCCCTGGGTTCAGGATTAAGGTTCTCTTTTTTTGCTGCTGTGGCCAACCAAAGGGAATGACAGCCACACACCACACCCTGCTCAAGTCCTGTTGGCAGCAATGTTTCTAGGACGACATACCTCCTGGTCCTTAGTGCACAACTGTCAGGTTTCTGTGTGTCATCCTCTCAGAGAAGGATGTGGGATGTGTGTGTGTGAGAGAGAGGGTAGATTTCCTCCTGTCACTGGTGGTTGAGGGCCTCGTGTTTCCTGTTTTCTAGTCTCTGCATCAATACTGTTCATTTTATCTTCTTCATAAATCAGAGCAGACAGCCAGCAGGTTGAGCAGGCAGCAGAAGGGGGCTCGGGATGGGGTATGAATGTATGTGTGTGTTTGCCAGATGGAGAGGCACTGCTCAGGTTATTTTACTGCTGCTAGGTCTTGGGCAGTGTGAGTTTGTTCACCTGAAGGACCTTAAAGCAATAGGCTGTCTGACTTCTGATAGTGAAGTCTTAGTGACTACTAATATTAATACTGATGTGTTTGAACCGTTTTCATCAGCAGCTTTCGATGTAATTTGAAAGGAAGCTCTAGTTTTCTAATGATTGTACAGGAAGGGAAACTAACAGAAGGAAAGGTGACCTGGCCAATGCCATCACTGTAGCCAGGGCTTTAATGAAACCACAGTCTCCTGAGGAAGCAGATATCAGGTAAAGATCAGGGGATGGTAGGGCTGTGAGGACTACTCTGAAATTGAAGGAAGAATTAGGAATGGGAGTGTTCATCAATCCTTCACATATCACTGGGGGAAAAAAAAAAAAAGTCTTTGATCTTAATGAATTCTGGATGCCATTAGCTTTGTTTAAGCTTTAAGGATTAAAAGGGCAATAAAATAAGAAATGGTGCTGATGGAAGAGGCAGAGCCAAGACATAATATCTGGTCATTAAATGGAACAGCTGGGTCTGTACAGGGAGGTGGTGAAGGTTTCTTGGTAGAACAAGATTTTATATCTCATTATTTTGCAATATCCCTTTGGCTAGTGGAGGAGTTAAGGCCTTAGAGAAATGTTTTGCCCAGTCATTTTCAACCGAAGCAGAACAACTATGTTGTGGGTTGAAAAGTGGGCAAATAATTTGGGTGGAGCAGAGTGTGGCTTCATCTTTGACACTTCAGTAGGGTTAACAAACTGTTTTACTGTAGCACATGCACATCAACATTCAAGAGACTCTCTTATACTCTGGATTTCTTATGATAACTTCTGCCATTTTGCTATTCTTCCACTGCTCAGTTCCTGCGGGAGTTTGTGTAACATTACTAGCTGAGGACCTCTTAAATTTTTCTATTATGTGTGTAACAGACTGTTTCATGGACATTTCCTCTTCCATTTGCAACTGCCTAAAGCCCCTGAGGCAACTAACAGTAATTACTTATGGTGAAAAGTTAGATGTAAGTTCTACAATGCATGTTAGCCATCATTTTAACAGTTTAAGAGTTGGAAACGAGGAATACAGCAAACTCTCTGGCTCGTATTCATCCTGCTTGCCTTCAGACACAGTCATCCTAAAAACAGTCACTCTAGACTACGTCCATATTCAATGAAAACAGACAGGATCTTCAAAAACTGTTCTAACAAAGAACTGGATCTCTTCCACTGCAAAGATGATTATACTTCCCCATTGATTACTAGAGGACTACAGGACAACTACATGCATAGTTTAGGGACCAAGTAGAGTCAAGTAGAGTGGACCCAGTGGAGGTTGCTGGTTGACCTATGGGAATCTAATATCCTGCATTCCTATCCCAGTTCATAGACATTAGCATTCATATGCTTTGCCAAGGCAGAAAGCCTTGGCAGAATATCAGCACTGATCTTTAGTCATTCATAGAGCCACACTTACCTTCAGGATATCCCCAGCTTGGAAACTCAGCTCATCCTCTCCAGAAGCAGTGAAATCAAACTTGGCGATGGCTTCCATACTGTATTGGTGGCAGAGCAGAGCTGAAAGAAGTGTATGCAGGTCAGTATCTAAACGCTCCTCAGACTGCTGAGTCTAGCTTGCAGAAAGCTTATAAGCAGTGCTGTGATTTGCACATAGATGAGCGTGCACCTACCATTAGTTGACGTTAGTTACTAGATACTGAAGGACATTAGCAGGCAGAAGAGATAGCATGGCCAAGAAGCTGTAAGTCTCTCAAGAAATTAAAAAAATCCAGTGTATCAGCTCATTCCAACAAATCTTTTTCACTGCAGCAATTTCATGGAAAAGTTTGCACACATCCCCAAAGAAGCTGGTAGCAGGAAAAAACCTTCTTCTGTGTAGACCAAGGACCTGAAGCAGTTCTGTTAATCAAATGATTCTATCATGCAATAGAATAATGTGGTTGCCCTCTGCAATCACTTACTCTTTATCTCAAGAGGGAGGCAAATTGTGGACAAAAAGAAGAGCTTGCAATAAATATTTTTTTTTCTTGGACAGGGGCCACAATTCTGAAGGTTGAAAGAGACTTTTCTCTGTGATGGCTTTGCATGGGTAACCACAGCATATAGCTAGGAAAAACTGTTTGCAGAAAGATTGTCATCCCTGTTTTGAAGCTGGCGGAGTGTGAAACTGTAGCACTGACAAATTTAAGGCACGCACTTACCCTTCCTCTGTGTTCATAACTCAGGAGCCTGAAATGTACCAGACAGCCTGCAAACCAAAGCCTGCTTTTCATCAGCAGAGCACATGTGGCACGGGAAGTCACAACATGAACTTCGCTTCTTCACCACTTCCTGCACATGCAACTCAGATGTACCCCAGCAGGACCACTTCTATGATCAAGGGAGTTACTCGTTTCCCATGGCTGGCTCGTGCTCCCTGCAGCCCAGCAGCGAGGCTGCCAGTGTCAAGACAAAGAGTGAGGCAGTGCCACATTAAGCAAAGGCACTGCTGTGAGATGTTCCAACAGCCCAGCTTGTGAAGACCATCACACAGCTCCAGTACAGAAGTAACTTCAGTGGTTACTAAACTAGGTTCATCTGGAAACTATGATCCTGAAGTCAAAGGCTTCACCTAGCTTCACTTCCCACAGAATCTCCCAGACTGTAAGACTAGAGAAGTGCCAACTTGCCTGATCCAAAATATTTTTAACCAGAAAACCCAAAAAAGAAACAGTACCAACAACTCAAGTTCGGGAACTATTTCTTGAGTGTCCTGTTACAACTGAGATGAGATCCCCCCAAAACAATGTGATGAGTGAGCTCCAAAATTCTGTCACTTTTAAATTAATGGGCTACTGTAACCCCTGCTGTAAGCTTGCCTTTGACACACAATCCAGGGATTTAACTGCCTGTGTACCAGTAATCCAGGCACAACTGTGTTACTGACTCAAACTACTTAATAAGATCTAGGAGAAAATACTTAGAAAGATTGGAAGGGCAAAAACTGCAGATAGAGCCATGGAGATGGCACCAACAGTAAATAGTTCAAGGATTCAAAAGGAAAAACATCATTCTGGAATGACAATTTCAGAGGAAAAACAACAATGGGAGATTTGGTCAGGACAGTCAGTCCAATTGGGGACCAGCCACAAGTCTTTGAGGTCACTGAATTATCAGTGCCACCGCTGCTGACTGAGCTGTTGGTAGGTGGCAATGGAACAACACCAAGGTTTGGTCCCAGGGAGCAACTGGGAGCAGCTCTTCACCTGAGCAATGTCTGCCTTGCCAGCAAAAAACCCGTCCTACATCTCATTTCTAACTACAAGGAAGATCTTCACTTGCTTTCTCTTGGATTCTGTTCACACTCTCGTTTCACGCTGCATATTGTAGTTGAATCGGTATTCATAGGACTGAGGTGAGCTATGCAGCACCAGGGCAGATTGATCAGCAGTCCACAGGCAGCTCTGCCTGTTGAGCATCCATCAACTTGTCCTACAGCAGTGGGACTTGTTATGTGCTGGGACTCACGGGTAGCATGACACATAGCCCTTGCGACTTGCCACACGCCTGCTATTCCAACCCAGAGCCCCAAGGTTTTGCCCAATACATCCATACCTACCTGTAACAGACCATGTTTTACCAATATACCTTATTCTCATTCTCGAGCAGCTTCTAGCCCTTTTCACTGAGTTTTCTCTCCATCCACTTACTGATGCTCTTTAATTCTTACTCATTTGCTCTGTGTGTGTCAGAGCTGCAAATATAGCTTAAGCTTGCTGTCTAATTGTCCGTCTTTTATTCCAAGTGCAGCTCTGTGAGTACAACTCAGACTTGATCTGAAGACTGCCCTCTGTTCTTGCACTGACATTCTTTGCACTCCTGTTTGTATCTTCCCACAACCATGCTTGCTGATAGAGAGTAAGGGTATCAAATAAGAGAGGAATTAACCATTTGGAGAACTAGATAAACAATAATACACTTTCACGGTAGAGAACCAGAGAAAAAAGACCAAGGAAAATTACTTTAGTAAGGGATGTATTTCTGTATTTTATCTTATTGTGGTGGGGGTCAGAGCTGATAGTGCAAATGAATCCTGGAACTCCTAATGCAGAACATTAATCCCATCTCAAAGAAAAAAAAAAAAAGAAAAAGAAAAAACAACAACAAAACACACAAAAAAAGAAATCAAAGAGAACAAATGGAAAAAACCCCAACCCCAAACCAGTTCAAAACAATAAACTGTATAAATACAAATCCTATCTTTGATTTTTGCTCCTCAATCACAGGACAGGCAGCAGGGCTTCTCTCCGCAGGGAGCAGGAAGGGGAAGAGCCTTTCATTTCACAGTCTCCCAGGTGCTAAAGATGCCACTGGAGACGTGACCCTCTCAAGAGGGGAAGTGTTTGTGAAACGGTTAAAATCTCCTCTCTCACCTCATTTTCAATTTCAGCAATCACAACCATGGGGAGAGACCAGGAGACAGATACCTCTTCAAACAATCTAACACATGGATTAAATGTGCTTTTCATTGCCAGCGGCTGGATTTAGAAGCGACTCAAATACCATGCACAGTGTTGGCTGTGTTGATAAATCAGCAATGCTATGGCCTTAAGCTCTTTCCCCACCAACTACTAAAGCAGCACTAGCCCGTAATCCTGTCTTTGAACGGCAGCCTACCACTTTTCATCACCTGAACTTCAAACCAGCTCTGTTTTTCTGATCCCATTCCTCCCTCCATCTGTAACTCGAGGATGTGCGGGTCAGTGCTGGGCCCTTGTGAAAACTGCCCTCCAAAGGGGATGTGAAAACATCCCTCTCTGCATGTGTGTGACTTTGAGCACCACCCCATGACACACCGAGATGGGATTTTTGGGGGCAATTGTCAGAACTCCATTTCTCAAGAGCCTTTTATCCCAAAGGACAGCACTGCAGTTTGCAGGCAGTCAGATTCTGCTTTTAACTGCCTGGTGCAACTCCTTTAAGCTTTCAAGTAACCAAAGACAATTTTAGACTGTGCATAATATTCTAAGGGAACAAAAAAAATCACCTTTGTGCAGGGTTTAGCATGAAGCCTCTGCGACGTTTAAAGGAGGATTTGTCAGTTCCAAGTATAGGCTGACGAGTACCTCCATTTTGTGCTGGTTCTCTGCATGGAGGTGAATTTTCTCTGTGGTTCCCCACTGCAATGAGGCAGATCCAAGGGGCACAGGGCTACTGCCGTTCTGTGGGACTGACACTGCAGAAGGTTCATCGAGAGAGAAGAGAAAAGCAGCCCAGCTTTGAGAGCATGAGGCAGGTCTTTCAGTTTGGCAGAATGCCATTCCCTGAGCAAGAACATCAGCCTCTCTCTGTTGATCAAAAGAGCTGAGACCTAAATCATGTCAGCAAGCAGCATAATCTGACAGCAGCATCCCAAAGAGTTTAACATTGTTCCACTACACCAAGTTGGATCAAAATTCAGTAATAACAATGCCAGGGAAGGTTACCTCCTATGAAGTTTATCACTCTGGGATGGCTCAGGTTCACCCCTACTCAATCTCACATATTAACATCACAGAAGAAAGCACAGCGGCCTACAAAGTGGCTGCTTAAAGCAGCCCTATGAACAGAATCCTGATCTCCCTGCCTGCAGCACGCATATCTCCAGCAGGCAGCTCCATCCAGCAAGGTGTCGTGCTGACAGACACAGCGCGAGCTGCTGCATCTTTGTTCCTCTCTGCAAGAACAACCTATCAGACTGATGAGCAACCAGGGACGGGATTCAACCCCTGAACATCTGTACAGAAACTCCTGATGACATTTCAGCAGAAACAATGGCGGAGGGACCCGTTATCTAGAAGAGCTGTGATAGATAAAGGCTTTGTTGTCACCAGCTAAGCCACATACAAGTGGCATGGGAATATTTCGTTCCAAAAACACAAACCTCTTGCTACTGAGTTAACGGCGCAGCTCCGCTGACTGTCAGTGATAAGAGGGTAAAATTTATAAGGGAGAACAAGCTACTAAAGCACTCAGCATTGTATGTTTCAGTCTTGGCTGCGCTGCCATCCAAAGGAATGCAGGGCTCCGGATTGAGCCCTTGTACAATGCTCTGACAAAATGAACCTCCAAAGAATAGGATCCAGAGAAGGAAAACACTTTTAGGGCTCTACGACCAACAGCAGTCAGTAACCCAAGTGAGGACAGCTCTTGATCACCCTGGGAAGACCGGGGCCTCTTGTGCTGCTCCAAGCACACAGAGCAGAGCAGGGCAGCACCATGAGACGCCATGAACAGGCAGCACCGAAGAGTACCACAACTCTGAACAATGTCGTGAGCGCATAACATCATGAATCTTTGCTGGTGCTGAGGAACTGGGCTGGGGAAAGCATTCTGCCCCACCTCCTCCTGCAGCTCTCAGCTGGTTGGATGTGACCGCAATGCAGGGATTTGTCCCACACAAGCACTGCTCTGGTGTGGAAGCCGCCCAACAAGATGACAGCGATCCCGTCCTTTTCCCCTGCCCTGCAGTCCTTTACCTCTCCCTCCAAGATCCCACCTCCCTCTGTAGAGCTTTTCCCACACAGCTTGGCCCCCCAGGTCTCTGAGCCACGCTTGCCCCATACCTTTTTTCAGTAGCTCTCCTCTCCTCTGGCACTTTTCTAGAAAGCAGGAGGTGTATTGCTGTCTAGGGGAAAGGAAGGAAAGGAGAGCTCAGCCCATACAGGCTCCTCCCTGCAGTGACAGTGCCACAGTGGTAATGGGTCCACGTGCTTGGACAAGGACGGTCAGGAATTGGCATGGAGGACAGAGGTGGGTGAACTGAAATAGTCCATCACAGGCCATTTTCAATCTCTAAATTTGGAGATACTCGGTACGATACATGCTTTTAATGGCGCTGTCAGTTTGCTGCTGCTGCCTCAGCCCATCCTTGTTTAACAGCCAAATAATGGAGGGTATGATCCCTCAAAAAGTGTGAGTTCTACCCAAATATAGAAAACAGAAAAGAGCACAGATCTGGTGAGTTAAATGAGAAACCATAATAAGTCCGTTGAAAAGCATATCTTGAGGAACAAGTAGCTGAAGACATAAAAACATGTAATAAAATTATTTTCAAAGACAACAGAAGCAGGAAGCCTGCCAGAGTGTCTGTAAGGCTGACAGATGATTGAGATGTAAAAAGAGTGCTCAAAGAAGATAAGGATGAAGCATAAAAGCTAAGTGAATTCTCAGCATCCGCGTGTCTTCCAAAGGGATGTAAGCTGTTTCCCACATTGGGGTTTTCTTTGTGGAGAAAAGCCAGGGAAAGTAGAAAGAGTGATTTTAGGACAAATCAGTAAATGAACAGGAGTAAATCCAATAATTCAATATTTTAGAAATCTTGATTGAAAATTAAACGGAGCATGACATAGTAAAGGTTGAGCAATTAAGCTGTGGCATATAATGTAGGACTTAACTCAGTCTCCATATTAGGGCAAAAAGCAGCAAACACAACGTCAACCATTTTAAAAGTGCTTTGAGGGGATGCAAAGAGCAGGAGGTCTAACTTCTGCATGCCTGAAATTAATACACAGAAACCATAATGAAGGAAAAAATTACCGGGAAGAGAGAAATGACATAGCGGTTGCACCTTGTAGGTTTTGCAGAAGGAAGTACTACTGTACAACTCTGATACAGTTCTGTGAAGGAGCTGCTGAGCACGTGGGTGCAGGTGATCATTTGATGTAACATACATTCATTTCTAAACCCTTTTTGATGAAGTCTCTTACTGAAGAGTCTTTAAAAGCCTCCCTCCTAAGCTCTCCAAGAAGAGGAAAGATCCTACAGAGGATTAACAGCTGAATAAATAATAGGGAATGAATTAACAGTTGGACATATTCATAAATGCTATGGAAAAAAATGAAGTGACAAAGCTTACTGACGAGACAAAAAAAAATTCATGGTAATACAAATTAAACCCGATCACAAAGACTTGCAGATGGCTTTCAAAATACTGCTAAAATGGAAGATGAATCTCTGCGCTCATGGCTGAAAAGTAATGGACATGGGAATAAGCTGCCTTCACTACAATGAAGACATTGAGAAACTTAAAGTTAGCAACTACTACTCAGGAAAGATACCTTTAAGTTCCTGTAGATAATTCTGTCAAAGCGTTAGCTGAGTAAAACTCAGAAAGGTGGGTTTGGAAATGTCAGCAAAGGAACAGAGAACAAAACAACGTTATGTCTAAATCCATGGGGCACCTGTATGAATATTTGTAACTCAAATTTGGCAGTTTTCTTCTCTCCACCTCAACAACAGAGGCAGTAGTAGGTAGAAATAGAGAAAGTCACTAAGGATGACCAATCACCATGCTGGGCTAGCCTAAGGCGATCAGTCCAGCAACAGATGAGGCTGTCCCTCCACCCTTTGGTAGGGAATAACATTCCTGGAAGAGCTGATAGTGATATCCTCTGAAGAGGATAATCCCCAGTATATTTTGCTGAAGGAAGTATACAGGTGAGGAAAGTGAGGCACCATGAGAACTGTTTAGCAGCTAGCTCTCATCACGTGCCGAAAAGTGTGACTATCACTGTACACACCAGAAATTACAGCTTCTGTACATGTCGGGTGGGACACCAATCCCTACAGTCCTCTTGGATTTAAGCTGTATTTATTTTCATGCTCCGTGAAGGGCCTGACAGATTTCATTACATTGCACATTATAATGACCTATTTCCTCTGTTTTTACCGTGATGTGATCTAACGGGCCCCCCAGAAAGAAAGGAGCTGCTGTGAGCTGTCACTCATGCCTGCTGCCTGGCACTGCCAGCATGCACTGCCTGCCTTCCTGCAAGGCGTCCAGAATGGTTACGTGAAAATAATGAACATATTTCAAGTCAAACCCTACAAGACATGGTTTTCCTTACAACAAATGAAAGACTGAATAGCAGCAAGCCCTCAGCAATGAGAAAGGATAGGGAATAAGACAGGGTAAGAGCTAACTCTCTTTTCTTTCTTTTTTTTTCTTTTTTTCCTCCCTTCTCACTGTTACAACAACTCTTCACCAAGCAGCACAGATGTGTCAAAAACTGCAAAGAAGCACCCAGATATCCCAGGCACAATGAATGGTAATAAATGCCACAGAAAAGGTTGTAGACTCCATGTTTCCATGTTTTAGCCAAGCTCTCTTAGGCAACTGAATAAAGTCCTATCCAAGCACACAGGTTATTCTGCAACCATTTGCTGCAGACTGCTTACATCATCCTCAGAAACATCTTCTACCATCAGAGAGATGGGACAGGTGAACTAAGGTTTCCCAAACCTATAGATAGACTGATAGACTGAAGAAGAGGATGCTCATGGGAGACCTTATTACTCTCTGCAGTAACCTGAAAAGATGTGGTGAGGTGGGGATCAGCCTCTGCTCCCAGGTAACAGAGGTAGGATGAGAAGGAATGGCCTCAAATTACACCAGCAGAGAATCAGGTTGGATGTTAGTGGCACAGGCTGCCCAGGGAGGTGGTGGGATCACCGTCCCTGGAGGTGTTCCAGAACCGTGTGGATGTGGCACTGAGGGACACAGTCAGTGGGCATGGTGGGGATGGGCTGACGACTGGACTGGGTGATCTTAGAGGTCTTCTCCAACCTTACTGATTCTGTGATTTTAAAAAGTTTCCAATAAACTTACACCTGTATTTATCCTTAAGCAAATGACTCAATCGTGTCTGCAAACATGCCTGAAACCTGCCCATGAATAAACTCTTACAAAAATTTTAGCCATTTCATTTTGAGCTGGAGATTTCAAGAAAAAAAAAAACTTTTTCCAAGGCATTTTATTCACTTTAATTTCTATCTGGAAAGGATGGGGACTGCCAGAAAAACAAAAACAAAAACAAACAATTGGAAGATAAAAGAGAGAAGGAAATTATTCCAACAAAAAGGTATGAGTCAAACATTTTGCCCATTCCAAATTGTTCGTGTTGATAATAGAAGAAAGATGAAGTGACTGTGTTTTATTTGTCCTCAAAGTACACTATTTCTTCATGTTCCTAATCAGTTTTCCTCTAGAAAGTATCATTACCAGCAAGGGAAACTGAAGTTGGACTGTGGAAACAAGGGAAATTTCAATTGCTATATTTTGTTTTAAGTAATAACTCAGCATCTGTGGATTCAGGAGCATCAGGGCTGTAAATCCACATAAAGCTGAATGTTATGAATGGAAGCTGTCTGTTCTTACCCGATCTCCCATCTATTCTTGTCCCACACTCAGATGTGCTCTTCACACAACAATCCATCCTCTCTCACCGCTTTGCTTTCTGCAAACAGCTGCTCCGGCTGTCCGCAGTGACAGGTCATTAGCGAGCAGTTATTTTTTCCAGGACTGAGTGCACAGGAGTGGCAGGGCTATAAAAGCTTTTCTGCAGAGCTCCACAAACTGATCTGGGCAGCGCTCCGTCCCAGTTTGCTTTCTCTCCTGTTAATAAAGATTTTCTTGAAACCTTGTTGCTCAAACTGCACTGGTTTGTTCACATCACAGGAGTTTCAGACAGCTCTCTCTGTTCTACACATGCTGGGAGAGTGTACAACCTTAACTGCCTGGTACCATTAACATAGCACCACTCATTGCAGAGAGATGCGGCTTTCATCCTGAACAGCGGTGCTGTTTTGCTAGCAGATTCAAGCAAGCCTTCCTATCATCCTGTTAATTCATCCCCAAAGACACCTCCTACCATTCTGGAGGATGAGCATCTCTGCACTTCTGAGAGATTTTTTTTGTTGGGAATATATTGCTATGATCCGCTACTTTTATGTTCTAAACGAGCACTGTCAAACTTGATGAGATTAAATATTTTCTTCAAAATCCCTCCAAATGCGCTCACTTTATCTTCTGTTTTCCCCAGCCCGTACCTCCCGATTACTGAATTCTTTGAGTCTCACCAGTAGCTTTTTGCAGAATCAGATAGGTTCTCCACCTTCTGTATTTGTAGAGTGATTACACTGAACCATGCTCATGACACCTCAGATCATCATCTTGACAGCAATTACAACATCTCAAGCACTGAACCTTCGCAGAAGTGACTGGATTAGCAGAGGAGAAAGCAGCAGATTATGATAGAGAAATGGAAGTTCTGACCTCTTTTCTTTACTGTCAAACAATTCTCCTGGATTTCCATAGATTTCTTTTAACTGCTAGCTGTGCAAGGGTTGAGGCAGAGGCAACTGCCTTACAGCTGCTGTGCTGACACCTGCTTTGAGGACACAGCGTGCCCACTGTGCTGTGCAGTGTTCTGCCTCAGAGGTTTTCAACCTGGAGGCCATGATCTACCTTAAAATAGAATCATAAAGGTTGGAAAAGACCACTGAGATCATCTAGTCCAGCTAGTGACTCATAGCTGCCATGCCAACTAAGTTTGTACACATCAGGCCAATGAAGATATCAAGGAAGCCTCTGCTCACCTCATGTCAGTTTGCACCTTCACTGGGAAATATGGATAAATCTGCAAGCCCAAAGAAGTTTGGAGACCATAGGAAAAGATGAGCAGAAATACACTCTTCACAACAACATGTTTCCCAAGCTTGCTACACTGATCTCAGCTAAGAGCTATAGAAGGCCAGCAGTCCAGGGCCAGAACCCGTGCACCATGCAGCCTGAGCTCTGCTCTGGAGCTCTTCCCTGTCAGGACTTGTTCTCTAATCATCCTCAGCATCAAGACATTTAAGAAAGCTTTCTCCTTAGTGCTCTCTTGGGAGCCAACACCACCTCTTTCAGCTTCATCTTGAGTCAAGCAGCTGGTTTCCATCATCATCTACAAACTGTACCAAATTACACTGGCAGCACATTTGGCTTGTCCGAATTTATAATACATGGAACTGTTCTTTTTACGTGTTCAAATCCAAACAACTGTCAAGTGAAGACAGAGAGAAGCACTGCTACTGATAGAAGGAGCCTCCTTCCAGACTACAACTTACCATCTTGCTTTCTGAACAGTAACATTTAGCAAAGCCTTACAGGCTATTGGAGCTGTTTCCTGTGCTTCCCTGAAATATAAATCTGACAAAACTAGGGGAGCCAGGCACCTAGGTCTTTTTGACAAGTTAATTTTGTTATCACATTAGAATTCCAGCTACAGGTAAGCTAAGCAGGGGCTGCATGTGTATCAAGCAAAATCAACACAAGCCGCATGAGCTGCTGATTTGCTTCTTTGCTGCATGCAAGCAGAAAGAGGAAGAAAGAAAGGAGAGAAAAAGACAGAAAGTAATAACTCTTCTTTGGTGATTTGAACCCAGCATTGGAGCGCTCAACAAAACATTCCTTCCCAGGATTTAAATTCTCCCTTTGATGAGCACCTAGTGACTCAGTGGGATTTTTGCTAAGCCTCCATTTGAAGCTAGAGAACAGTACATTCACTATTTATTTCTCCCCCCTCCCTGTGCTACTCCCTTTAATCATGATAAATATACCTAAACACGCTTGATTAAGCCAGACAGACAATGTGCCCCTAATCTGAACTGATCAGGGCTCTGAAGCTGCCAAAGTGAACCCGCTGTCTCTCTATCAGACAGAGTGATAAGGGGTAGGTAATGCAGCTCCATTAACTGCTTCCCACAGAATGAATTCTCCCTGCCTGCTCCTAAAGAGCAGACACTTGAGGAATGCCACCTGATGGGAAACTGCTTCGAACGGACTCTTTTGGCACAATTGTTGAGCAGCTCCTCAAGCCTTCCAGACAAACACCTGAAGTATGAAAAATGTAGTCACTTCCTTCTATGCTATTTTTTTTTAAAACCTCCTCATACCTTATCTAGCTAACTGCCTCTCAATTTTTCTCATCTTTTCTGGGTAAGCGTTGGTACCGGCTGATACGTACTTTACTGCAGAAGGGTGGTTATCAGAATAACAATCGCGCTCCTGCTGTGCACATACACATGTGAGGGATCTGCTTTTGGGTACGGGTAGAGCTTGCACTTTGTGGACTCGCAGAATTTAAGACAACTATATATCAATGTATCAGTAGTTTTACGTGGTGTGTTTAGTGCCTTTACACTAATATTGGAGGTGAACTGCAGGATGACGTAGAATTGTTAAGGCTGGAAAAGACCTCAAAGATCATCCAGTCCAGTCATCAGCCCATCCCCACCATGCCCACGTCCCTCAGTGCCACATCCACACGGTTCTGGAACACCTGCAGGGATGGTGACTGCACCACCTCCCTGGGCAGCCTGTGCCTCTGCAGCACCACTCCTTCTGAAAAGAAAATTTTCTTAGTATCTAACCTAAGCCTCCCCCGGTGCAACTTGAGGCCATTCCCTCTTGCCCTATTACTGTCACCTGGGAGCAAAGGCCAACCCCCAGCTTGCCAGAACCACCTTTTAGGTTGCTATAGAGAGCGATGAGGTCTCCCCTGAGCTCCTCCACTCCAGAACAACCCCAGTTCCCTCAGCTGCTCGCCATCAGATTTGTGCTCCAGATCCCTCACAGCTCTGCTGCCCTTCTCTGGACACACTCCAGGGCCTCCATGTCTTTCCTGTAGTGAGGGGCCCCAACTGAACACAGCACCCAAGGTGCAGCCTCACTACATCCAATCACCTTCCTGCTCCTGCTGGCTGCACTATTTCTGATACAAGCCAGGATGCCATTGGCCTCCCTGGCCACACTACTGGCTCATGTTTAGCTGGCTGTCAACTAACACCCCCCAGGATGAATGCATACAGATCACAAGTGCAAGCAAACACACTTCTGAATTTGTTCTGCAGGCCATATATATGTATGGACATCTGCTTTTGTGTATCCCACTTCAATCTTCACCTTCCATGAATATCTATTCTTATTAAAAGAATGCAAGAGAGAGGAATCAAGAGGGCATCAGACCATGGTTGGGCCCTGTGAAATTCTGGGACTACTCATCGGAAAACTGGTCTTTGGAGTAATTATAAGTACCATCAAAGCTGCTCTGATTCGCACTGGCTGTGAGCAGCTACAAGTTGGCTACAGACTGCTTCTTCTCAGTGCTCACACCGTCCTACTGCTGTTGGTGTCAGAGGTCTGCAAAGCAGTGCATGCCAACAGTGAGTTTGCTCAAATAGATCATATCAGACCAGGATGAGGAGAGACACTGCATTTCAGACACATTTCCTATCAGGAAGGACTTTCCATAAGATACTCCCAGAGCAAAAGAGTCAGAACAAAATCAAGAATCTGCCACAATGAGTATAGTTTAAAACCAACCAACCCCCACAGATAGTAAAACCACCTACACTTCAACTCAGATATTCAGAGGTGCTTTCCTTGCATTTGGATATCTAAATATGGGTAAAGGATACTTAAGATTAATTAGCTCCAGCTTTGACAGTCAGAGAGAGATTTCCAAAATACATGGCAGCATCCAATTACCGCTCTGTAAGTCTGGCTCCTGTACTTCAGATAAAAGCTCATCTCTGCTGATATTCTTGCATATGAGTGCACACTGATGTATATCCCTTTGGATCAAATATTTCACAACGTGAAATGGAAATGCAGAAAAAAAAGTCTGTAAATGCCAAGATAGGAGTAAGTTCACCCTGTGTCTCTGGATCGTTTCCACAACAAACAACAAACTCCGCTCTGCATGTATAAGTGATGAAGGACACAACAGAAGGCCATCAGGTCCTTCTTCTCGAGCATAGCACACAAAGAGATTTCATGGCATTGAGACATTAATCCAATCTGGTTAAAATAAATAAATAAATAAATAAAAATAGTTTTCATTCTTATATTGGGTTTGATATCCCATTTGAGTGGGATATGAGAACAAGACAGTATGAAAATCTAGCAATAATAATAAAAAATAGAACTACATTTCCAATCAGCTGCTGTATGCTTTTCTGCTCATGCCAACTGATGGAATTTTGCATAAAATGGGATGGAAGAAGAGTGAGATCAGTGAGATGATTAGTGTGTGTGCATGTGTGTGGATGTGTGTGTGTAAGATTCCTACTGGCAGCACGGGCAATTGTGCAGAATTTGCAACACTGCTACTAAAATTACATTATGTGCCAATAGTGTTTTGGCATGAAAGTTAAATCAGTACAAAAAAGTAGCATCACTTTGTCCTTTTAACCATAGATCTACATTTGTACAAAATTGAACATGACTGTGCAAGTTGTTTTCTATAGAAAATTTCACTTCTTTTTAATACATACTTCTCTTCTTGTGCTTAAAAAAAAAAAAAAAAAAAAAAAAAAAAAAAAAAAGGAAATGTATGTTCAACTCAATAACATGTTATCTATGATAATCTAAAAACAAACACTGGAAATCTGATCATTGGGTTCCAAGAGCCCACTTATCTCGGCCACGCTACACATAATTTCAGTTCATAGCCACATTTGCTCTGAGGAAAATTTGCTGATAAACTTTCTATTAAAAGTTTCACATTTAAGTAAGGATGGAGAAATTGAAATGCTTTGAGAGGTATCAGCCATGGGGTCCAATTAATACTCCCATGGTATGCTCATTGCATAACATCACTACTGCATATTTACATTCTGAGTCTCAGCGCTGCATTAGCTGGGTTTTTTTTCTGCTTAATGGATCTTCATGGCTCAACTTCCATTTAAACACAGCACCTCTTTTACAAGGCCTAAGTGCTACAAAACAGCCTGTCTATAAATTAAAGTCAGCCTGTGTGCATCTGCGCTTGGGAATGCTTTTGAAAGGGTTTTAAAAGCAATCAATTACAATAATTTGTACATTTAAAGATGCAACTCCAACAGTCAATCCAATTTTTCTTCTGATTATAAGGTAAATGTGAATGCCAGCTTGTTACTACTCCTGGGGTTTATCTCTGCACAGAAATCGTATCATTTTAGGGAGAAATGCAGAACATATTTCACGCTTGTCTATGCATTTTTTTGTTCACTTGGATTATGATACCTTTGAAATTAAAGTGCAGCCGCAGTTTGTGAATGATTTAGTGTGTTAGACACTTTTACTCTCAAGTAGAAGTAACTTGTTTGTTAATCCAAATGTAAGTTCTACCAAATTGGAATAGGTTCTCATCATCTGGAACAAAAATACCCAAGCCTTATCCTGATGTAGCAATATCTCATACGGAATTAATGTGCAGACCAAGGCTTCATTAAACACCACGTTCCTATAGGTTGATAGCTCCTATAGGGCTGACATTCTACGTTTCCCATTCTTTCAGCCTGGGAGCCTTCACAGCACTGAGGCCGATGGGAACTCACTGCACAGCCCTTGCACACTCTGTGAAGCAGTTGCAGCCCCACTCCTCCAGCGAACGAGCGATCGATGCTGCTCTGCAGTAGGGAACCACACAGCTGCCAGCCTGCTCAGTAGATCGCATGTGGCGAACAGGGAACACTGCGCAAAGGGTGTGAATGAGTCATCCGACATTTGAGGTTGACTGAAGTCATTCCGCTACATTTACTTCTAATCTTGATGTGCTATCCGCATTTGCATTTCGAGCAGAATGGGAAGAAAGATTTAAATTATTTGCTATGCAGCGGACTGCATGTGTTCAAGAATGTATTGAGGTGTTCAAGAAAAGGGTAGAAGGTGTTTAAGGACTGTGTGGATGTGGCACTGAAGGACATGGTCAGTAGGCATGGGGATAGGCTAGAGGTTGGACTGGGTGACCTTAGAGATCTTCTCCAACCTTAATGGCTCTCTGTGTGTGAGCAAATGGGATTATATGCACGTTGGGGTGAAGGCAGCAGGCTGCGAGTTGCCTTTGCTACACTTGGATGTGAGCAGGCACTGCATGCAAGCCTGAGCAAATCCAAGCAAGAGTATGTTTGAGCATTTGTGTCTCCAGGGACCTGATTATAAATGAAAGATGTTAATTTGCAGTATGCCTGAACGGAGGAGCAGAGGTCCCACAAGCACATTTCAGGTGATGCGTATGTTGTGTTTTCCTAAGCAAATACAAATCTGAGCAGCTGTGAATGCACTGGCCCACATACACTTGGAGGGTAGGCACGTGCTGCATGTGCACCTCTGTGACCAGGAGCAGCCATGAGCAAGTATCAGCTCAAGCTGAATTGAAGCATTTCTGGCATTTCTCAAACATCAGCAGTAGTGTTCAAATCATTTGAAGATTTTCATGGAAAGACTACATAGCAACCTCATAAACGCAATCAGACCTCACATGAAGCTCCTTCACTTCTGGCTCCAATTCTAGATAAAAGCAGAAATTTACAGCTTCTGACTGCTTACAGCTCCCACTGAAGTCAGATACATGTGTATTTAGCAACGTTAGGTGCGAAGCCATTTTTAAAGCATGCACACCTGTGAGTCTTTGGCACCTCAGTTCAAGCCCTCGGATTTGAAATTCTGGACAAATATTTTCTTAGCTCTAATTTTAGAAGAAGAAAAAGCAATCATTATGCAGATGAAGATCCTGACAAAATACTGCACAGAAGATATTTTCTGAAGGTGATGGAGGTGAGCATAAAAGATACTTCATGAGGCTGCTCAAAGGGCAACTTGCAAGGAGACTGAAGATAGAGAATCTGGCTGTGGATATAAAAGCAGGCCTACACAATAGCTAATGCTGAAGAAGGTAAAAGGTGGGGGAAGGAAAGCACTCTCACCTCAAGCTAAAAAACAGTGAGATTTGGTTTTGCACAGAGCTAACAACGTGTCTGCCTTAAAACAAGGCTTGCAGCATGTCACATAGGTAAAGGGCATTTTACCAAAATCTGCATTATTATTTCCTTTTTCTTTAAGTCCAAGTTATTTTAACCTTTAAATTGTTAAAATTTAGTAACTACTAAACACATTTCAGGCCACCCTTCCCCTGCACATCTATTCTGTAAGTTATTGATACTGCACTCAATTAACCTTGGTAAGTGACTGTAGGCTGGATGCTGCCTCACAGATTCAGTCATTCTTGCTCAAAGCCACAGTTTGCATGCAAACCACTGAATGGCAGCACTTAAATCTCCAAGTAAAATTGCCTTAATGGAAGCAAAATTGTACATACATGACATTTGTATTCATATTTGTATTCATACTAAGTCTCACATTTATTTATCTGAAAACCTGAACATTGGGCAAAATCTATGCAGATTTTGTCCTATTAAATAAAGAAGCAAATGCAATTATGATTCAAAAAGTTTACAAAAATGTATTTTCCTATTTCTTTGGGTGACAATTGAAGGCATATGACTGCAATTCCAACCTATGTACTATGCTTGTATTGGCTTTTGTAGAGAAGAGAAAATGGAATGAGCCGGAAATCCAATTTCTATTAGTGAGTCCACTCCGAAGAACACTTACTGAGGTACATAAAAGTCCAAAAGCTATCGGGAGTGGCAATGAATTAAAGAGAGGCTCCACACAAAGGAACTCACAGGTATCAGGACAGAAGCATGGCATGATCCACAACAGCTACAAACCAGTTCTCACACACCTGAGACCCAACTCTGGTTGCACCAGCACACGTAAATGAGAGCGTAACTGTTTCACCTTGTCCTTGCTCTCAAGCTGAGAACTGGTTGTGCACACATTTTAAGAAGCCAGCTTTTCAACATTACACTATGGTTTATGAGAACAAAGTATTATTTCCTCCATAACACAATAAAGCACCATGCACAGTTGTTTCTACGATTATCCTCCTGAATACACTGTGCTGATGGCAGTGTTGTCATGAGAATTACCTCACTGAAAACAAATGAGGGAATTTATATGATATTGCCAGTCTTTTGCGTTGCTCTTTGTGTTTCTATATTACATCTCTTCTTTTTTAACCTTTGGATTGTTTTCCCTATTTGTAATGCAAACTACTGGGAGCAGCAGGCTTTCACAAATGGCATTCTTCCACATGGGGCAAGTTCACAAAAACCAATGGGTTAGCATCATACAACAGTATTTGTCTTGACCAATCTTTAGCACGTACACGCTGCGCACTGCCCAAGTGCAACTTCTCCATTTGATTCCAGTTTCCAAGTGGCTTTCCATTACCTCAAGCTCTAAAGGAATATTTAGTGTAGTCTCTAAGTCTATATGGTTTAGTATTAGATACGGAGGTTGGCGACCCTGCATGCAGCAGAGGGGTTGGAGCTTGATGATCCTTGAGGTCCCTTCCAATCCAAGCCATTCTATGAACAGTTGGGTTAAAATGGATCTGTGGAGATCATCCACATCAAGCCCATGCTTCACTGCTCATGGCAGTGCTAACTTTGGAATCCCATATGATCAGGGTACAATTCAACATTTCTACAGTGACTACTCTAGCGGAATACCAGTCTTATGGAAGCAATAATATAAATCAGGTACCCGCGTAGATCAAAGGTGTACTGAAAATCATTTAGGTACAACATCTTCATTAAATGATTTGAGTTCTCCTTTCACTGTAAGTCACCTTAAAAGATTGTGGAGGAAAAAAATAATTAAAAAAGTGATATTGATTTCAGCGCTGGGCTCCAGTTATACAGTTGCGTATTGTCAAAACACGCAGTAAAGTGTAGCTAGCTTTACAATCATTTCCTGAATTTTGTATGGTTTATATCCTCACTGTATAATTAAAAAAAACAAAATCATTGTTTGTAGATAGAATTATGAAAAAAAGATAAAAGGAAATAAGGAAATTTCAGGACAGAAAACAAAACAACTTGGTTAAAATCGCCAGGCAAGACGCTCAAAGAGTACCTATGTTATGTACCTTAGCTTAAGGAATGTGCTCCTCTTCACCATACCTTTGAAAGTCTGCAGAATACAGCTTCAAGAGCTGCAAAGTATAGGAACCATATGAGTGTAGAAAGGGCTCTGCACTGGGAAACTACCAATGGCGAGAATCACTCATCATGAGATGTAAGCACGAACTTCTACAGGATTTAACACCTCAGAAAAACAATTAGCATGATTGCTTACTTGATGAACAGGGTGAATTTTATCCAAATTTAATACCATTGAAAACACTTGCAACACTGCACTTCTGCATGAAAAAACAAGCCCTCTCTTCACTGCATTTCCATTTTCTGTTCTGTACCAGTTTCTTCTCATATTTGTTTCACCTGCTATCAGATTTAGGAAACTATAAGTATCAGTTTCATTACTACTCCATATCTTGCCCGTATTTGATTACAGTATGCTGTCACTTTAGTCCTGAAAATGAGCTTTGCTTTCTAGCCTGCAGCTTGTCAAAAATTAAAACGGTGGTTATCTTTTCTTCATAACAGAAATGAATCTCCAAATATTCCAAAAGCAGTAGCTAAGTTTTGGCACATCATCTCCTGGTCTGAAACTGATTGGACTTTGCTTATCTCTGCAGTTGGTCAAGGAAAAAAGTAGACGCTCAGCCCTTCCCCGTAGGAAACGCCATGCCAGGCTCATTTAAACTGAACAGAACAACAACATTTCAAAAGTACATTTTTCTCAAAAGCTGAACACTTTGCAGAAAAGCAAAGCTAACCATCCTGATCAGACATCATTTCAAACAGTAGTAATTCAGTAAGAAATTAACTGCTGTTCACACCCCCCTCCGCCCCCAAGAGATTCCCACTGCATTTTACAACTGAGGAATTAAATACAGGCTCATTTTGTATTTCTGTTACCTGATTGGTTCCATTAAAGAGAGATGCAGTGGTGCTGGGCAGAGTGTAGCAGCCGCACACTGTTGCTGTTTCTCCTTGGTAGGTTTTAAAGGATTACAGCCGCTCCTTTGGCTTCTCTTGTGAGAACTATCCAGCAGCTTAATTAAGCAACTCTATTAACATCTCTTTTCTTACTGCAGCCTTACGGAGAATCACACTTCCCTGGACACTTCTGGTAGTTGAGTTAGTAAGCCTGGATGTTAAACCATGTCAGCTGTGTCCTTTGACCCCAGCTTTACCTTGGAGGGTACCTCTGGTTTGGCAGCCAAATTCTCTGCTTCTTTACCTATCCCTTCATCTAACAATGAAATCCATCCTCCAGTGCTTTTCAACAGCACACAGCAGGTTAGGAGCAGGAGAAACAACTGCCCAATTAAAATCAAGGTGTCTGATGTGCAGTAGGCAAACTGAAATCTGCCTGAGCTATCAGGGCAAACACCTTCAGGCTTATGCAATTAACCTCAGGATAATTGATGACCACAAGCAATCAAGCTGTGGTTGGGGGTCTCATGCAAGAAACATACGAGGGCATATCATTCAGTATTGACTCAGAGAAAAGGGCTCCACTGAATCAATAACACCATCTCCTGAAGTGCAGTGGGTTTCCTTCAAAATCTTCCTTAATTACCAGATGAAATCACCAGGTGCTTGAAAGACTCGAAAGAGTAGCTACAGGTGTGCTAGTGTTCCCAGTGCCTCTGTAAGCTGTTGCATACAAAGAATGGTAAAACCCTTTAGCTGACTGTGGGGAAGAAAAACATACCACTCAAAATCATCCCCTGATTATTTACTAGAATGATTTAGTAACAATACAGGCAAAAGCATGCATGGGGAACTTTATGGTACTACCAAAGAGATATAAAGAAAACAAGAAAAAAAAAAGAACTCTTATTCTGGAGTTCCAGGGGCTATGCAAAGAGCTGTACCCAAACCACTACTCTGATAAGACAGCAAGGGAACACCTCTTTCAAACAAGTCCTTCACCTTTCCTCCCCTCTACCTCTTACTCTTCATTTACCTTTCACTTCAGACTGAGAGCTTGGTAAAAGCTGAGTTTTCTTCTGCTATGACTTTTATGACTTCACCTTCACTGAAAGAACTGATTTTTATCTATTTATTAATTTTTAATGAGGACAGCTATTACATTTAATTCCCTGGAATTATTACCTTAATGTAACTGTTAGAGGTTCATTCCCAGCAGGTGTATTCTAGTGACCATAAGCAGCCACCCTGCCATAAGATCCCTTTTGTTTTCTCATTCCTGAAATTCCACACTGAGGATCAGATCTGGAGAAAACCACTTGATTAGCAAGGAATTTCCTTTTTTTTTTTTTTTTTTTTTTTTTTTTTTTTGCATTAGAGATGTAAGCTTTATTACATAAATGTTGTATCCCAGTGAGGTGGATCTGGTGTCAAAAGTGTCTGAAAGTTAGCAAAAAAACTTGTTGTAAAAGAGCTAATTAATAACAGAGCTCAGGGTGCTTAAGAAGCTGAGTCTATGGAGACTGAAGAAAGTATTTTTAAACCCATTCTGGAGCTGCAGTTATTAACAAATGGTTGATCTGCACAGACATCATCCTGTGGTTGCTTCCACTCTGTTTCCCACAGTGACCTCAGCAGCAAAGGGAAGCAAATCAGAAGAGTATTGAAAAATCAAAATAAAACCAAAATAAAAATAATTAGTATAGCCTATCGAGGTACTTGTCATGTCTGTGCACTTACAGCTGAGCTGAGTCTTGCATTCAAAATAACAATCCAATGGCATTTGCTATTGTTTTTTTTTTAATGTAGAAGAGGCACGGTTTTCACGAAGACTTACAGCACAACTATAAGAGCACACAGTGAATTTCCTGAGAATTTACAAGTACGTTTATTAACTGATTTACAAAGTAAAATTAGTTTAAAATATGGATCCATTAAGAAAATTGATGGCTTTGGGTTTGACCTTTTGTTTATTTGTTTCTGCAGCCTTGGTAGTGGATTAATCCAGACCTTCATCGTATTCAGAGATTGCAAGGATCTGCATTGACAACATCTGAAGGTTTTTCCAAGATTGGTGGCCTTTTCTTTCTTTTCTTTTCTTTTTTTTTTTTTACCTCTATCATACTTCTTATCAAAAATTCCCTCTTAAAAAAACAACCCATGTTAAATTTTTTCCTTCAGAGGATGCTATGAGGAACATCTGAAGATACCTGAGGAGCCCCCAGCTAGAACGGCCCTTTCACTTCCCACCAGGAGGGACAATTCGCTGCAGTTCTTCTGTGAACAGAGGGAAGCAGGCACTGCTCTGAGTGATGAATCTCCTAACTGTGTGCAGACGGATCAGTCCCACTGAGAACTGCCTTGTTGCGTTGTCGTGGGAGAGAAAAAATGTTATGCTTAACATCATTTAAGGCTAACCTGACATCACAAACGTTCAGAGGCTTTGATTATTGCATGAGATCATTGCAGTAAAAGGAGAAGACAGCATTAAACAATTAGGCATGTAGTACAGATGTAATTACTTGGGATACAGGAGATAGCAATATATGCTTTGTCAAATCAGTAGGAAAAGGATGCAGCTGTTGTACGCAGCCCCTGCTGAAGGTAATACAATGATTGTGATAATGCCTATATAATCTTCAGAAATGTAATATTGCAATTCTATTCATCCTCTTTCCACTAAGAATCTCAAAGAATTTAATGACTTCAATAAATTAAGATTCTCCTTCTGTTCAGATCAGGAAAATATTTTACGACTAGATCCACTTCTTTACAGAGAACATCAGAACAGAGAAAATCAGCAGAATTTTTGTTTAGTTTGATGGATTTAATCTCAGAGACTTTCTACACCATTAGGATAATGAAAAAAAAGGAGAAGCCAAACACATTCACGTTCTACAAAGGTACTGTTTGTATGCTTGCATAACGAACATACAACTTGAAACTTCAAACTGTAAACTAATAACCCTCTCAGAAAGTATTTGTTCCATCCACGTGTAGAGACCCAACAGTGGGTTGGGTCACCTTTCTCTGAATCATTAGGTTTTGACCATTGTTTGGGCAGTGTATGGCATGTGATAGATGTCTGGTCCAATACAGCCAATCCCATGTACAAACAGTTAGATAGAATGTCTCCAGTATCTTACCCTTAGGTGCATGAAAAGCAATTACTGGGGCACATTCATGCACTGAGACAGTTTTAAAAGTTTGTCTACATCTTAAGATAATCCCTGCATCAACTGCAAGGTTAAGGAGTGTGTTTCCCATGCCAGAACTCAGCTGGAACTTGAAAGGGCTGTGACCTGGAAACACAATGTTGCTACTTACGTAGCTGGATTTTTTAAAAATAAAATTTAAAAAGAAGAGATGTCAGAGCTCTGAGGGTTGAAGATTTTACTCTAAGGGTTACTGGTGAATTTGTCGTGATGAGACAATAAAAAAAGAATTGGGGAACTAAAAAGAGAAGTATAGAGAACGCGAGGCATACAGTGCCTCAGGGAAAAGAATGGCATGTAATTATAACCGCACGCTGCTCTGAAAAGATAAAGCTGCATGTAAAAAGGTTATAGGCTCAGGGAAAGGGAGGAAAGATGGATCTTGGAACTCCAAAAGAGGGGGAAAAAAGGATTTAATCATGTATCAGTGCATACTGTTCATTTAGGCATTCCAGTCATTTTCTTTCTCTCATAATATTTTGCAGTACTGACCTGTGAACTCAATGCCAGCATAACGTGGCCATTTCTAGCAACCTTGTTCCTCAAAGGTTCCTCTCCCCTGCTTAGATGTTATTTAAATGGTACCTTGGTATGGTTCTCTAATCAGCAGAAAAATTTAAAAAAATATAAGTCTGCAAGGCAGAGCTCAGTCCTTTTCAAGATCACATTTTTCATTCTCACCTGTCTGGAATTCTTCTAGTGACAGTATTTACAACAACTTGGCTTCAGAGACAGCATTCTGAGCTAAAGCCAGAAAAAGAAAAGATGCCCTTCCTCTCATCCAGATGACCCATTTGGAGAAGACCAATATCTGTGGCTCAATAGTGGCCAGACTTCAAAAGCATATGAGTGAAGCACTGAATGTTCTATCACAGGGAATCTGTCTCCACCTCAAAACATGAAGGTGATGGTATCTAGCTCATACCATACCAAATTTTTTCATATTTGGGCAGGTTTTCTTTTTCCACTCTCTTCTAAAAGCTGCTTATTTGAAAACATACTTAAAATGTAGTCAACACTACAACATGCAGCAATAAGGCAGCTTTGTCTAGAGAGTAAGAAACAAGATCAAGAATTTAGTTTCCAAACCCATCTCAGCTAAAGATTTGATGTGCATCTCCAGGCAAGTCCCATCAACTCTCCATACTATTGGAGAGACCTGTGAAATGCAGGGTAGCTGTACTGGAGATATTTAAATGTGCTGGGGCACTGAAAGCCATAAAGCTTGATTCTGGGAAGACCTGTTCATTTTTTCACATTGAGAAACTAATTGCGCCAGTACAGCTTTAAGGGCTTCTGTCCTCACAGTGACACTGCATTTATTTACGCATATTTATATGTATATATGCATTATTATAACTATAAATTGAGAGTGCTCACACTGACTCACCTTAAGTGCAAACAGACAAAATTCCCTTCAATAGCCAACAATTTGTGAAGTCATTAAGACAAAAAGTTTATAGAGGAAAAGCAAAGTTACTGCCATAAAACCCTTGTTGGTAACATACTTCATTTTCTGCTGCCGCAAAACATGAAGAATGGTGGAAAACCGAGCTGCAAGCACTAGAAATTGTCCCTTGAGGGAGCTGCAAAATAAAGTTTTTTGAAATATATCATAGAATTTATGGATGCTGTTCGTGCTGACGGGAATATGGCTTGCAGCCAGCCCTAAGCCTTAAGTCAAGTGCGTGACAGCCATCATATTCAGTATAGCATTTTGAGGACCTGCAAGAGGACAGTACGGTTACATTCCTCTTAAACAAAAACCAGACTCAGGAGAGAGAGAAAAAGGTAGAGGATGACAAGGCCTTATTATATTGTAAAAACCAAAGGAACTGAAATGAGCCCCAAACACAAAGGGGTAGCAAGTGTTGATAGAAGTACTTCATGGTGAAACATATGGCATTTTCTCAGCCACAGTGGTTGGGCCCTTCTGACTACTTATATCAGAGACTAAACTTGGCAGTGAGAATATTTTATGGCATATAACTAACAGCTCCACTAAGAGGAGAATTTCAAGTATTTTACTGTTAAGGGAAGAAGCATAACGAAGGGAGTAAAGAACATTTTCATTATGTCAGGCAGTAAAAACAAACCAGAAGAGACTGCCTACAGCAGTGGTTCCAGACCTGTGGCTTAACAGCAACCTCTTGCCTGCCAAACTTTCAGATATTGCTGGTGGCCACAGAGAGCTGCTGTCAAGCTGGAAATTGATGGGGAAGGCAAAGTGTAACATTGTACAGAGGGTTATTACTTCTCACTGCTGTTGCTCTTCAATCAGCAAAAATGGAGGGCATTGGCATACGGTTCCAAGAGTGGAAGGTAAGGAGAGTGGGGAAAAAAAAAAAAAAAAAGAAATAGTTTGACTAGATAAAGAAAGACAAGGTTTGGAGAGAGAAATGATGTCTTTTACTAGAGTAATAGCTATAGCTTACAAAAACCAGACAGACATCCAGACACTCTACGCCTTCTGCAAGCCAATGTAAGAACACACAAGAGATCAAGACTGACAGCTGAGTACTCTAGGGGTTGTAAAAACTTCTGTCTTGTGAATAAGCCAATTTTTGTCCAGCCCTGGAAGGTGCCACACTCTTAACAATTTTGGAAGATCTGTGTGGAGAGCAATGGTAGAGGTGAAGCTAACTTCAAAATCCAGACAGCAGAACTAAGCCAAATTATGTGGGTACATTTTGCATTGCCTATCTACCCCTCTCCATGTTACTCTGCTTCCTACACACATATGGGAACAATGTATAGGGCTTTTTTTGCATTTAAACTCTTATCTAAGGGATCATTGAATTTGGATTTAAAAAAAAAAAATAAATAAAACAGAAGTAAATATCACGAGATAGAAAAGTAAGAGAAAATGCCTCCATGGCATACTTTTTCTCCATATGTCTTTTCTCCACGTTTCCACTCATTTCACCATCACATGATAGCATGGGTTTATGTCAGATTCAGAGACCCGTGAGCAAAAACTGAAGAATGGAACCCTCTCTCCTTCCAAGTGGAGGACTCTTGCTGGTGGCTGAATTGGCTAGACTCTTCCACACTAAATCAGAACCAGTGGACAGCTTTTCAAGGATTCTCAACCCAAAACCCAACTCTTCTTCCTGCCATGCCCATTTACTAGAAACTTGATCAATACAAAACCTTTCTTCTCCAGACAAATATGTGACAGCTTTTCCTACTGCTGATGAAGAGATTATTATCTTTTCTAAGAAAATTTTGTACAAACAGGCAGTACTAAATAATGTCTTGGAGACTGACGTCCTTTTAATCCTAAGTTATCTGCAAGGCAAGTCAAGCAACGTGAACTTTCTCCTTGAACAAAAACATTTGTGAAGCACACACAGTCCTTGCCATGGAGCTGCATAGTGCTCTATCCTAAAGAAATGTCTGGTACCAATGCTGTATATTGCACTTACAACGTACCGAAAAGCTTTATAAGTATGTTACAAAGCAATTAAGGAGAAATCACATTCAGGCCTTGCCCCCAGAGACACCAGCACATTTCCCAGGAGCCATCAAATAGAGGGTTGGTGATGCCAGATCTACAGCTGCCAGAAGCTTTTCTTTTTTTTTTTTTTTTTCCTAGGCATATTGCCCCAGTCAGTGTGATCACACTGGATGTCTTGGAGACACAATAGCCTGATCTGTCTCAGGGGAACCTTAACGTTTCTGGGAAATCTGGATATCTCTTTACATTGTGCTTCTGGCTGAGAAAAAAAAAAGAGAAGAAAAAACTCCCCATTATTTTCTTCCCAAAACTACCCTGCTTCTGAGCACATTCCTGATCCCCCACAGACAAGCAGAACAACTTGATGCAGTGGCGGCGCGACTGAAAATTTACTAAATCCCGAGCCTTGCAGCTAAGACTTTCCTTGTTAAATTCTACAAACAGAAAATATCACGCTTATTTAACCAATACTACTCTTAAAACTTCAGAGAAAAAGAAGCAGAGTAGGTCTGTACCTTTGTAGGGCTGGTGGTTGCACTCTGCTGTTTCAGAATCTGTGTTGAGATAAAGCGATGGGGAGTTTCATAACGCAGTAACCAACTTGCCTCCTGCCTTCAGCACCAATGCTCAGCATTGGCTGAAAGCCCATGGAGCCATTTGGGACTAAAGGGCTTCACCATGGCATCTTTGCTTTTCCCTTGCCAAGCACAGCCAATCAAGCCAGCAGCGTGTAAACCACAAACCACGCAGGAACTCACAGGCTCGGCTGCTTACAGAGATGGGTGTGGGGCTCAGTTTTGTGCGGTTTTATTCTTCTACTCTCACGGTGACAGGCGCTTGAGAACAGTTTCTCAGAGTGCTACAGCTGTTCTCTGCTCCAGCTGCATTTCAAACACTGGGGCACCCCATAACTTGCTCAACATTCGGGTATTTGATGCATCTGTCTGGAAAATACCAGTCTGTTATATGCAAGTAGTGGTCTGCAGAAGCAAGCTGTCAAGCATGGCCTGAAAGATGCCTTCTTTTCTAACATGGGGTGACTGGTAGTCATACATTTGTGTTTGAACTTCAGGGGCACTTCTCCTGCTGTGCATGTCTTCTGATGTGACAGAGTCCATGGTTGCACATATACAGTGTGCTCACAGTTTAGCAGGGTCTGTTACAATAGGAGAAGTGACGATGGTTTCAAACTGAAAGAGGGGAGATTTAGATCGGATACGAGAAAAAATTTTTCACAGTAAGGGCTGTGAGGCACTGGCACAGGCTGCTCAGAATAGTGGTGGATGCTCCATCCCTGGAGACACCCAAGATCAGGATGGAGGGGCACTGAGCACCCTGACTGAGCTGTAGGTGTCCGTGTTCATTGCAGGGGAGTTGGGCTAGACGGCCTTTAAGGGCCTCTTCTGTCTCACATTATTCTATGATTCTATGACATGTGAGAAGATGTGTTGTATCTCTGTAGAAAAACACAAGCACACACAGGGGTCACCTCAAGCAGTGTAGGCACAGGAGAGACAATTTAAGAAAGCATTCAGGATTTCAGCAGCCTCCATGATTATATCAACTGAGTGGCTGTGTTTAATTGGTGAGAGAAGAGATGTGAAAATCTGATTCCCATAAGAACACAGAAAAGGTGTTTTGCTTTTCAAGTCACTGCACCAGTTCAGACACCAACAGGAGCGCACCATGGGGGGGACGGAGACCTGGAGAAAGCAATCACTGTCTACACCCAGCATGAAGATTTGACAGGACGGCATCTGTGTCATGGCTCTTTAAGATGGCAAAGTAGTTATAGACCACATAAATGCAAGGGGAAAACATCACAATTAAGATTTCTACTCAGGAGAATCCTGTTTTCCTTTTCATCCCCACTCTTCCCGAGGCCTGCCAGTGGCCAGCAGGCCCGTGGAAGAAGAGAAATTGGCGACTAGAAAAATGGTCTTTACTGTAGAGTAGGAGCTCCATTAAGAAACACAGCCCTGGCCCAAAGTGCTGTGCCTGCAGCACATGGCACCCGGCTTCCCACGGGGAAGTAGAAAGGACTCAACATCAACAGAAATGTCTCCTGCAGCCATCACTCTGAAGCCACTTGAAATTAATTTTGCTTTGCAAGCTGTTAACAAAGAAAGGGCCATGGGCTGGAGCTGAAATAGATTTAGAAATTATCAAGTTCTTGAGACAGTGATATTCAAAGTTCCTAGTTTCCTGAAGCCACTTTTTTTGACTTTGTATCAGACTAAGGATCTGGATGGGATTCTGTTCCATTGAGCATAGTTCACAGCTTGGTGCCTTTTCCATCCTTCATGCTCAAAAGCAGAAACAGAAAATGTTGTAACTCCTCACTATCATTGGTTTTGAAGAACAAGCAGTCAGGCTGGTCAGGTAGAATGTATGTCTTTCAGCATAGAATAGATGTAACAACTAGAAGTGGGTAAAAAGTTATTGACCGTGTATTATTGATAATATAGTGCAGGAGGAGGGCCAACTTTTTAAGACGTCTGATAGCAATAGGACAACGAGTAGTGGCTTTAAACTAAAAGAGGGGAAATTTAGGGTAGGTGTTGGAAAAAATTCTTTACTCAGAGGGCAGTGAGGTGCTGACACAGCTGTTGAGAGAGATGTGGTGACCCATCCCTGGAGACTCCAGGCCAGGTTGGATGGGGCTCTGGGCAGCCTGAGTTGGGCCCATGGCACAGGGTGGGACTGGGTGGGCTCTGAGGTCCTTTCCAACCCAACCATTCTGTGATTCTATGATATTAAAATATCTAATATTAGAAAAAAATATGCTCTTAATAATGTAGTCTGCCCTCCAAAATTACAGAGAAGGATTAAGCTGTTTTGTGAATTTCTAGTAGATTACTCTTTTGCTCTTTTTAAAGATCTAGGCATTTCCCGTATGAAATATTCTGATTTTCAGTTTAAAACAGCTCTTTATCCAAAATTTAATTTGACTTGTATAAAAAAGTAAAAACTTTAAACGAACAATTTTGGGGGGGAGAAGGAAATGAAATATAACTTTCCAGTTGGCCAAAAAGAAAATGCTCTCAACTCTTCAGCAAAACAAAAGCAAAAACAAAAACAGAAACAAAAAAGACACAAAAAACACAAAAAAACAAAGAAATCCCAAACCAAAGTATTCATTATTTTATGTTGAAAACTTCAGTCTTGCAAGCATTTCAATATGTATATTGTTTTAAGTATTACTACAAATCAGTTATATATGCAGCACTGTAGCACTAGCACAAAGCACACAGAGTTGGCTCAAGGACAGAGGCACAGAATGCAAGAATCAAATCATGATTTCTTGTTTGCTAACACAAAGACCTAAGCAGTGTTCAGTTTCATTTATATGACATGATCTGTATGACATTAACTGACAAACAAAAGCAAAAGGCAGGAAATTAGTTCGGGGCTGTATCCAGGCTTCAAGCCTTTATAGTCAGAATGGCTCAATTCAAATATTATTTCAGTAAGAAAATCTACCATATTTTATGTTTCAGTTTTGTTGTTGCTGTTTTTGTCAGAGGAATGTCTTTTAAGTTAATGACTTGTTTTTGGTATGATTCAACAGTAACGACATATCTTTATCTCAAGCACATCCTACCCCTTCAGTGTCCTAGAGTACTAGATAGATAAATATATCCCAGCATTAAGAATATGTGATCCATCGATATAGAAATGCTGTGGTTTTGCCCCTCAAACACTTAAGTTGTAATGTCAGGTCACAGTAGTACACTCTTTTTACACGTCTAAAATATTCTGGAGCTCCTGAAGGGAAGGGGAAGTGCATGCTGACATTATTCACGTTGTCCTTTTTGTATGCATACAGAACTTCAAGCTGTCACTCTTGAACTTTTCACCATTTCCTAAAAACAAAGAAACAGAAAGAAGCATAGCATGCCCTGCTTGTTGAGAACGCATCTCATCAAAATCCTATGTGTACAAAAATCAAACTGAGTGGGGACCCAGATAAGAAGAACAAGGTAATAAGTTTTCCATCCAAGCAAGTTATGATTGCAGCAGGATTATCTAATCAACTCATAAACACAAAAACAAAAAAAGAACCCAACATCAAAGTATGCTGCCATATAGCCAATGTCACAGTGCAGCTCTGACAGAGGAAGAGAGAGAGAAACATACAAAAGCAAAAGAGGAGTCTCGCGATTGAAGTTTTTAATAGCTTCATTGAAACACACGACAAATTCAGTTTCTCTCAGTGGGAGAGGCAGATAAAAATGGACTCCATTTGAAGTGCAAACAACAAAGAGACACGGGGAGTTGTAAAACATGCAGCACCCTCTTCATAAAGATCCCACTTTCTCTCAGTTCCAAGTGTTTGCAACTGTCTCTCCCCGTGAAATCTTAATTAAACCAATATATTTCCCATCTAAGTCACTTGAAGATGTGCATAGTTTGATAAAAAGGTTAATTAGCTGTATTCTTTAAAACATTAAAAAGGTACCATTTTGATCTTTTGCTTGAAATTCATGCCTGTTCTTGCATCAAAAATATCTCTCAGCCTGGACTGTGGTAGCTAGCAGGCAAAAGCACACTGGTAAGCAGGGCGAGGGGGAGGAGACTGTGACAGAAAACAAACATTTGTTATGAATTTTAATATTTTTTGCCTCGTGTTCTCATAAAGCACATTATAGACTGTCTCCCTTCTAGAGGCTGGGTGTTTGTCAGGGCTTGCAATCTGATTGATCCATGATGAAGGCAGGCCCCTCTCTGGTGACTCAGCTGGGAATTGCTCAGAAATTTACCCAGCCTGATGTGAACTAATAAAAAGAAAGGAGGGAAACAGGAACATCTCATAAAGCTGTGAAATGACAATTCGCAAGCATCATTTAAATCATTTGGAGGCTGCATTCCCCTTTTATCTATTACTGCATTGGCTAAAATGCACCTCCTATTGAGCATTCCAGCTGTGAAAGCTGACAGATCCAAGTGATCAGTCTAGAAACACTGTTGTTACAGTTTAGCAGAGCAATTCATAGACAAATGGAAGCTCTTGGTTTAATTCTTTCACATCTCTGCTCCTGTTTAGAGCCCATCAGCAATTCCTTAAACAGAAGGGATGCTGCAGGTTGACACGAGGCATTTCCTTCCCCTCTCCCCAGCTGCAGATATTGTACTTTTGGTGCAACGTAACTTTCACTGAATCTGACATTTGCATTTGGATCTTGTTAGAAGTGCAATCAAAATGTTAACTACAGTAACACCAAAAAAGTCATCTGAAGCTGTGGTTTAATAGCAGAAGGTGTTACACTACTTTTGAACAAGCTTACTGGAAAATGATCCATTTCTTCTTTCACTTGCTAGCGCTCTCTGTGTTCTTGGTAGACTTTTAATAGTCAGGTAAGCAAACTCTATAAACCCTCAAGGGCTTCCAAGCGAAAGATCAGTGAACAAACATGTTGTGCAGCTTCTCTTGCTGAGATTATGGATGTGATAAGTCACAGGATGAATGACTGTGGAAGGAACTGGAGGCACGTGTCTGAGTGCCTCATGCTGTTGGGTTGTCTCATCAATAGAGGATGAACAAAAGTCACACACCGTCATCAAGAGTTTCTTCAACATTGGGACACAGAAAAGATTTGGTTTTACAGGTAACGCTGGGAGGAATCAAGGTAAGGAGGACTTAAGAAGGCCTGTCAACTAAAATTGGGAAGGGGGGAGTTATTAAATTAATTGCTCAAGGAAAAGTAGTAAATAGCTGTAGCTGCACAAAGAAATAAGAGAGAGTAGTAGGGAAAACAACTATTCCATATTTTCAGAAGAAAATTCATAAAAACACGTGTTATTGCATGTATAGGTAAGAACTTAGGAAAAACTACATCATCGCTGATGATTTAGGCTTACAGGTCACTGGAAATTTTCTTTAATATAAAGACAGATGAGCTGAAATGCAGAGAATTGAAAATAAATTAGCAATCACTTGGCATGGCTGAAAATTACTGCTTGAAAATAAGCAAGAAGAACGAATATTTCCTGGCTATAAAATACGCATTGAAGTAGATTGGGATTTATATTGAGCTTTCATACCCGTATTTTCATAGATCAATGAAGGGAATTGCGCTGGAGACGACAGTAAGTCAGGATTTGTGTATAAAAATTTGTTATATGAGAATAGGGTAATTAATGTGGCTGCTTGGTGCTAGGATAGTCCAGACAACTCAAGTTACTAAGCAGCTTCCCAGGTGTGTGTCAATTAGGAAGCAAGTACTGAAGCAGTTTCAGTCAGTAGGTTTGCTCATTCCTCAGTTTTGACAGATGCCACTGACTGAAACAGCTTGGTTTTGAAGCAAATGGTTTTTGCCAAGAAATCATACTGAAGGTACTATAATGCACTACAAGTGTAAGAAAACTACAGTAATGTGCAGGGTCAGGCAAAAGGCCCGTTTGGCCCAATGAGCTCTAGCTAATAGCACCAATAAGGTCCATCTACAAAAAGTGGGCAGGGAAAAAGAAATAGTGAGCCTTTTCTTAACATTCCTTCCAGGAGTCACTACTTATAGCAACCAGGGGACTTGTTGAACCAGAGATTATTTACAAAAATCAGACTGAAGAACCACATTTTTCACTGTAAATCTACCTTTTTATGTTTCTGCCCTTCATTACACCTCTTGACAGTAAATTTAACAGCTTACTTAATGTGCAGTATGGAAAAATACTTCCTTCGTTTTGTTCCAAATCTACTATTTAGTAATTTCAGCAGAAGGAGAAGGTAGGTCATGCTAACTTAATGGACGGTAGTCCAAAAGTTTACATTTAAAGTAAAGACATGACACTGACCACTTAATCATCTTTACCATTGAAATGTAACTAACTTTTTCTATTTCAGAATGAATCTGATCATTTAATGAATCAGTTAAGAAACTCAGTAATTTAGGAAACCTGTAGCAGCACATGAAAGCTGTTATCTTTATTTTCAGTATCATCTTCAGATATTGTTCTTAGCTCTTAACCTGCAAGAAATTTTTAATAATTACTGCCTAACATCTCTACAGTGAAAAGAAATGGAAATGCCAATCACATCACAGTAGTAAGGTGTCCATACTGCAAAGACAATAACTCAGTTCATATCAATTATTCCACCTGCTGGTAATCCCTACAGAGAACCTGAATGTCAGAGAGGCTGTGGAAAATGAACTTCTTATTGTCCAGCCTACTGTAAAGCATTTCTTCTTGCCCATTGTTGACACACTTATGAAAGAGCAAGAGCCACGTTCTATCCTTGCTCTTATGATAATTGGCATCTACTAGACAAATGAATTCTGTATTGTAGGCATTGCCAACTGACATGTTATATGAGAAAGCAAATTCTGCAAACTACATTTTCTAAGAAAAGGAAAGAATGAAGCATAAGCTGAGCACTGGAGTTTGCCTTCAAAAAGAAATAAAGGTAACCGTTACTGTATCATTAAATATATGTATTGTTATTTAAGTTAAAGATCCTGGAAAAATTATCAGAAAGTCAAAGCCAGAGAAACGACCCCCGTTCCTCTCCTCCTTTTTCAGTTATTTCTACAGGACGCAGTACTGCTCATCGATTCAATTTGCATTCTGGAGAACAAATATATGGGTTACAGTATTATGTATAAAACTTACTCCTGCTGTAGCGAACCATGAAATTGCAGTTAATTTTGCTGAAATGGACCATTATATTTATAAGTAGAAGTGAAAGAAAATGAGAAAGAGGAGACAAACTGTTGAGAACCGAACTTCAAATACAAGATTAAATTATTAGTAGGATCGTAGCACTGCTGGGAACAGCGTGAGCTGTTAGATGAAGTCGCTGACTTGTTGGCTTTCAGACACAACCCTGTATCCACCTTGCCATAGTAAATTAGATGAATTATTGGTAGTGATGGGCCTGTCACATTGAGCATTCATGTCCCCAAGTGATGTATGTGAAAGTGAATTCCAGCTGATACAAGCTGCATGCAGCTCCTCCTGGCTCTAAGATGCCAACAGCATGCATCTGTTCTGTGCAACAAAATAACTGTGTTGTGAAACTGCTATCGTACAGCTGTGCATAATGATGTTGCTCGATTTTATATTGGTAGATGAGATAAATTCAAGACTGTTTATTGATTGTACAATAATCAGGAGGCTATGAGATTAGACTAAGCAAAACTGGAACTGTACCATGAGAATTTGCATTTCAATGCCCTTTATTCCTGTCTCAGCAAATGGTGGCATATGCTTCCACCATCTCACTGCTTAATTTCAAAGGAATATGTGGCTTAATGCTAGGTTCAGTACAAGCTAGGAAAAGCAAGACTTGGTCACTCAGTTCTAAGAAGTGTGTCACCATCTTAATTAGCTATTGCCTTTCTCCCAAGTTTTGAAAACAGACATTATGCACAGTCTTACTCCATCCCATCTGTGTAGTAAAATGCCATAATTTAAACAGCCTTCAGAAGAGCAGTTTGACAGCCCTGTACTCCTTCATAACCAGAAGCATCCATTTGACCTGCAAGCTGCCATTAATTTGTCCATCAGGTCAGTCTGCACAGGGTATCCCAGTCCAACATTTCTTCAGTGTGATACTATGGTGAGGCTAAAGGCATTGTCACATTCAGTGCTTGAAAAATTATTGACAGTGGAAAGAAGGGAAGAAAGAGGAAAGCTAGTGTACCATACAGTACAGAATTTTCAGGCTTATAATTCTAAAGGGGGTGGAAGCCAGAGGTCTTTCATTGCCTGTAACCTGTCACTTGAGGCATTATGTAACATATGTTAAAGACTCTGTTCGGCATGCCCAAAGCAAGAAAAAATCTGCCTTCTCTTCCCTTTCTTGTGGTTCCTGACAGCATCAAAATTTATATAGCAAACAGGCAGCAAGGTAGCTGAAACAAAGCAAGGTGTACCTCCCATGCTGTGCTGTCCCCAAGAAGCCTACTATCAAAGGCTGCTCACCAGCATCATATCCCTTTCAATCCCTTCAGAATTTCCTGGTTCAAACAAACTTCAACCTAAGCATCTCAAGCTTAAATTATAAGAATAGGCGTGTCTAAACTCTAGGTGAATAAAAAAATTATATCCAATAAAAATAAAAATTAAATAAAAAATGTACTGTATTACTAAAATCTGTACTTCAATGATTTTAGGAAAAGGAGAAAATGAAAGCATTTAGCAATAGATAATGGGTTTATTATAGTACTCTCTTGTACAGTCACAAATAGAATCATGTTGTTGGTGTTTAAATCTGGCAGATATTCAGTCTGTTCACTGTTTGGTAGAACTTGGTTAGATCAAAAGACTTCATTCAAAACTGGGAATAGCAATGTGTATTGATGGCTACTCTTAAAATAGTGCGATGAAAGAACACTGGGATCCCATAACCAGGAAAGCATGAATGGGTCAAGATTGAGGTGCCTGGGCAGAGCGGGGAAGAAAATGTCTGACAAATGTCTGACAGAGTAACAGTAATCAGCATAATGGACTCTTGTTAGAGCTACACAACAGCATTGGGAATGAAATGTGCAGAGACCAATACCAGAGCAGCGATGCTGCAGATGAAGCGCACCATAGAGATGGGTAGAGATCAACAGAATGGTTATAGGATCTTTGTAACTTTATGTTTCTTCTCAGCTACAGATGTCTTGCATAATTTAGAGATCACTGATATTCACACAAACCATGTAAAATATATAGGTAAAAGAGGAAATTAATTCCTTTTTATGTAGCGTTCAAAAATGTCCTCCAATTTCCAAGCAGATCTCCACTTTCAGAATAAATTGTCAGATGATATTCACTGTGAAATAACATGGGAATAAGATGACTGTACCCTAGTGTTAACTAAATCAGTATGGCAGTATGCCACAAAACAAAGAAAAATTGCCCACTGGTAGCATTATTTTTGTACAGCTTTTACATACATCAGATATCACTAAGGTCTAGAAAACATCAGGGCTATTTATTCATGAGTAAATAATTCTACATAACATTTAAACTATAAAGTAAAAGGCGAGGAAACTTCTGAATAATTAATATTGCCAGGAGTTAATTTTGTTCAGATAATCTTCTAAAATGCAGTGAATTACATTTGAGCTGAAGTTGCACAAGGAAGCTTAACTAAAGCAGCCAATGTTTAATATCAGAAAGAATTTACTCAGAATTTTTGGCTTGTTTTTCAAAGTCTTAAATGCCAGATATTGAATGCAAAGTTACAGAACATGACTATTCAAGTTGACATACAGCCCAAACCAACCAAAGGCACTGCATACAGCATTTAGTCTGTTGCTGCACCTTTCACCCTGACCCATCATTCTTAAATACTTTCTGCAGCTTAAAGGCAGCCAGTAAAACACAAAGGATGTCATATTGTTCTAGTTTCACCAGGAGAAAAACAGAACAGCTGCAATTTTTGGACAGGGTGGCAAGAAATGTTGCGTTATATGACAAAGTAATTTAAAATAGACAGAAGATTACATCTGTTTTTATCAGTTGGGATGCATGGTCTGTTTGCAGAGGCTCCCATGGAGAGGCAGTACGTGAAATCCTTTGCTAGGCCTTCCTCTGCAATAATAACTATGATTTATACGTGTGGCAATCCACGTGCAGGATAGCAGCAGCAGGCACGTGTATGGCAGCTGTAGTGTATGGTCACCAGTCGGCAGGCACGCTGTGTTCAGGTGCTGTGAGGTTGTCAAACACAGCTTAATGTTTCCATACCATACGTACTGTAATACCTGATCACCATGGGACTAGAGACTAGAGTTTCAGCTCAGTTTATTTGTTGGCTGATAACAAACCAGCTAGCACGCTGAATGCCATCATTTCACTGTCACCATTTGAATAAATTTTAACTGAGACAAACACTCTCTTCTGCAGGTCTTTCCCCTTTCTGCCTCCCAAGCTTGCTTTTTTCTTCTCACCAGACAGCAGCCTTTGCCTTCTCCATCTTCCAGAAAAGTTTCAATTTTCCAGGCAATTAATTTCACCTGATGTATTTATCAAATCTTGGGAAGACTACATAGTTCCCAACAGAAAGAACTTCAGAGTTCTTTCAGAGCTCATTTTATAAGAGTGATTAAATCACTCTTGATATAAAAGAAATTCCTAACAGCTCACGTACTTTTCCCCTTGCAGTTCCCCAGTTCCACAATGCAATGTTAGCTGCAGACAAGCTTGCATGTGAATCACCAGAGTCTATGAAATAATCATATTTTTCCATATTAAATTCTGTTTACAGTTAACCAGGGAAAAATAATAATCACATCAAAGCTAAGAAACAGAAGAATTAAGGTGCCTCCAGTGAGTGCTTTGCAATACCTTGCAGAATACTTCTCACTCACTCACAGACCCATAACTTTTCCTTTTCAAAGCAAAACAATGCTGAAAGACACATCTACATAAAACCCTCACGACGCAAAGAGAATTAATTTTTTTTCCATTATGATTCTTATGACTATGTGCTATATCATATTTGAATTTCCAAAGGAACATTCAATTCCAAAGCAGTCATTTCCATAGGAAATCATCCCATTCCTTCCTCTCAGTTTAAGCTCCACCTACGTGCTTGTGCAGAAAGCTGTACTCTGCTCATCCTACTGGAGAACCTAAAATATTTTTGAGAAGTAACTTTTTTTTCCATGCAGATTGCTTAACCTCTAGTTGAAGTTCTGGGGGAAAGTGGGCAGGAGAGTCATAGAATCATAGAATTGCTCAGGTTGCAGAAGACCTTAAAGATCATCAAGTCCAAACACAATTTAACCATACTACCCTAACTCTAACAATCCTCTGCTAAATAGTGTCCCTTGAGCACCACATACAAATGGTTTTTAAACATATTCAGGGATGGTGACTCAGCCACCTCCTTGGGGAGCCTATTTCACTGCTTAACCACCCTTTTTGTAAAGAAGTTTTTCCTGATATCCAACCTAAACCTCCCCTGGTGCAACTTGAGGCCATTTCCCCTCGTCCTGTCACCAGTGAGGAGAGACCAGCTCTGCTCTCACTGCAATCACCTTTCAGGTATTGGAAGAGAGCAGAAAAGAAGGAAGGCATGAGGCTGCCCATTTAAACTACTGCCAACCGTTGGGTGCATTTAGCTGTATTACAAAATCACACCCTTTTACACAGCTTTGGCAACGATCAGAAATTTGAAAGTGCATGCAAATTATGCTGCATTTGCATCCACTCAAAAAACACTTTACATGACCAGAATGATGTAAAAAAAAAACTGTAGTGCAAATAAAAAGTAGATCAAATATATACACTGCTGAATTCTGCTACCGGTATCTTCCTTTTGATCAGCTGTCCCCATGGAAAATGTACTGGATAAGGCAATCTCTTTCTATTTACAGAGAAGTCCTAGAAGGCAGTGGATTTCAACCTTTTTGATCAGCCCTAAAGATTGTACAGTTAAGTTGAAGACTACTGAACAGAAAAAGTAGGCATAATGATGGTAGTCTTTTTTTTTCTGAGCTCTCAGATGACTTAAAAGCACATCATGGAATTGGTGAATATACCTTGAGCATTTGGATGAAAGCCTGAGAACCCTTTATTACAAATAGGTTAATATAGCTAATAAAAATTGCATCATCTTTCTTCAATGTTCTGCAGCCATTACAATATAGATGTGCAAGCCTGAACACATACCAAAAAGCTCACTTAACCAGATTGAATATGGTTAACAAGACATACTGGCAGAAACATAAATAATGAAATATGCTTAGCTAATACTGTGTGACATCTGTCCCCTTAGGAGCAATGAAAAAAAAATGAGGCCAGCTCACCCAGCAAGCCCAGTGAGTAAAACTTTTTGTAAAAATAATGATTTTAGTTATACAGTCTTAAAAATTGTATCATCTAAAGCTGAACGAAGACACAAACTGTAAACATTCTATGTAACACAACTTTTTGCTGCTTGTTCTTTTTAAATATTAGAAATTCCAATTTAAATGATGCTTGGAGCAATAAAGGGTTACCTGAAGATATATTTCTACCATTCAATGTACGTTTAACCAGAAGTCAAGACTGAAAGGCAGACTTTCTCCACCATGACCACAGCAACATAGCACTGTCTAGCTGATAGCTGGACTAGATGATCTTAGTGGTCTTTTCCAATCTTAACCATTCTGTGATTCTATGCTGTGAGGTTCTCTCATCAGCATCTCTCCTGTGGCTATGTGTTATACCAACAGCCCTGCATTACTGCCTTCTTACCCTGATAGAAGATTGGATGGTTTCATGGTGGTGTCACTGCACTGGAAACAGGCTTACATTACTATTTCTGTCACAGATCTCCTGTGCAGTCTTGGACCAATAAACTCTTCATGCCTCTGATGGTAAAATGAGGCTAACATATCTGAAACTCACTAGGATATTCTGAAGATCAGTTGATTAGTCTTTGTGCGATACTCTGATATTAGAGAACAGATGCTTCAAAAAGCCAGTAAACATACAGCGATCTTTGATTTCTGATCTTCCTCAGCTTTTTTTTCCAGTTAATAAATTGCAGCTGGATGTTTGTGTTTTTTACTCAGCAGCTCTCCTATTAGTTTTCTAAGGTGGAACCAGTTTTCTTCCCTTCTCTTTTTCGGAGCTCTTTGCCCTTTGCTCATTTAGTACAACGCATCTTTTCCAAACGTATTTATTTACTGCTTTTTATCCTCATGTTCTCAAGCGCCTTTATAAATACACATATTCAAAAAACTTCAAAGAACAAAGAGTGCTGCAGGGACCCACAGAGCAAATAGATAAAAAGGCTATAAAATAGTTAGCTATATTGTCCTTTCATGATCGTATAGGAACACCCACAATGAAACTTACAGCAGAAATACCATATATTCCATAGAAACTGCAGAGAGGAGCTTTTATTGCGTACAAAGTAAAACAATCAGAACACTAAAATTAACTTTCTAGTCTTTTAAGCGTATTTGGGATAATTAACCACTTACACTAATGAGGACTGTGGGTTTTGCATGTCGAAGTGAGTATCTTTTATGGTGTGTTGGCATAATACATATTCAGAGGTGTATACTGCAGAGCAAATTGTCTTGGTCCCTGTTCCAGCAAAGCAAGAACCCAAAATGGGTGCTCACATAACCTCAGGTAATTTTGGGAATGCTCTGCTCTGTTGTACAGCTTTCTGCTGAACTGGACTCTGCAGTGAGGAATTCTACGAGGGCTTGCTGCCTTCTGCAGGAAAGACCTTGTGATTCAGGACACTGATGGTGTATATGGAAAAAGATCACTTCCAAAGAGCACAGTTTGAAGCAGCCAACAAAAAAACACATACACACCAAATAACAGCAGCATCTTGTCATTTTCTTCCCTTTTTTTCTTTAATGTTTTTCTTAAGAATGTAAATTTCTCTCAGGAAATCACAATCTTAAAATCTGTGATTAGTTTTTCGGCTATTCCCTACTCTCCTGCTTTTCTCCCTGCTTTATGGAGCAAGTGTCAGATGTAATGTAGCAATAATGCTCCCCTTAAAGTAATAAGCAGATGTGGGGGAAGGGATGCTGATCCTGGCTTGCTGGGTGTTCACTCGTCTGTATAATTTTCACATAAATGAGCAAAACAACCCAGCTTCTCATATTCACATCTCCCCTGTTAAAAACGGAAGCAAGTTTCAGACATTGGGAATATAAACACAGAAGGCAGCAGGTAAAAACAGGAGGGCTACACTGAACTGTGAATCTGTCTGGCTTTGTCAATTATCGTGAAGAGTTATAAAATCTGTTAGCATTCAACTCCAGACATTGGCAGTTGGCATTGCAGTTAATGGACTGAATGATGCCTCAGAGGCATTTTCTACCCAATTAACTCCAGGAAATTTAACACCTGTGTAAAAAGACACCACCCCAAATAATTAAAAAAATATATTTCTCAGCAGAACATTTTTCCAAGGCAGCATCCATGCTGCACTGAAACCCGCTTTTCCCAGCATCTGGGTGAGCAGCCTTGACTCAAGACAAGTTCTTGACAGCACTGCTCTGAAATCACCAAGGGTAAATTTTATGGATAACAGTGCTGTATTTATAACGAAAGAGTTGATGGATATCTAACAGATTTATTTTCATCATCATTCAATTTCCCCACCTTCACAGTAACTAACAAATAGCGAGCAGCTGGTGCTAGCAATGAAATGCTCCAAATGTGCTCTCAGGGGCAGATTTTTGGGCCCAAATATCTGAAATAAACATAGCAATTTTGTCTGCCATCTCATTCTTCTGGTTTAAATGCTGCCAAAATTTGGACTTCACCATGACTTGCCAATTTTCTGTCATTTTTCTAAGTACAAGGGGCCATGGTAGTTTATTCCAGATGTCATCTCTAAGCAAGTGGAAGAAAAGAAAGTTATCAGGAGTAGTCAGTGTGGATTCACCAAGGGGAAATCATGGTTGGCCAGCCTGGTAGCCTTCTATGTCATCACTGATAGTCCAGATGAGGAGATAGCCGTAGATGTTGCTTACCCTGACTTCAGCAAAGTTTTTTACACTGTCTCCTTCTTTGGAGATATAACCTGCCTGGAAGTTTTCCTATGTAGCTTATTGTAGGGAACTTGCTTTAGGAGGAGGTTGGAGTAGATGACTTCCAGCAGCCTCTTCCAGACCTTAAGGTTCTGTAATTCTGTTTCTTGCCTAGCATCCACTGATAGGAATCAGAATTCTATCAAAGCAAACACACAAACTGACGTTTAAAAATTATTTTAGAGGTAAAACTGTGCCATCTGAACACTAAAGCTTTTTCTGGGTCCTCCACATGATCTGTAAAGCATGACATGCAGCTCAGACTACTTCAGGACAGCTCTCACTGGGACATTTTAGTACACTGAGGTGGAGCTCATTTTATCTCATGTTGTAAGACTGCACTGATCCCAGGTCCCAGTGAGACACCCCTTTTGAATTGTGCCGTGCATTCACATTTAATACTCTTACATCATCAGTAATCCTGTTTAAATCAACCAGATGCTACCTAGCATGAATAAATATATCGCAATTTGACTTAGCAACATACATAGGAGATTAGGCTACTTGGCTAAATTGGTTCTGACATTTGACTACCAGTCAGCAGAAATGAAGCCCTGAGAAAGCATCTTTTGTAAAATGCTGTGTGATATGCAGAATTACTTTTATCAGTAGTGACTAAATGCATAAAATATCATAAAACTGTGTGGCTATTCCAGTGTAAAACTCTGTACTACCCTAAAGTTATGCTGGATGCCTGGCTGTGCACAAAAGAGACTATTTTAGAACAAGTTAATTGGTATGTGAATCATCAGTGTTTTTTATCTGTCAAGTGTATTAAATATTTCACCTAGCTAGTTAAAATGTTTAATTTGGAAACTGATTTATACATAAATATAATACCATGCATATTTCTCAAGATATGCTCATATTTACTATGTGCTGAAAGATTGCAGAGTATTATGGAACCTACAGTCTTTAAGGTAAGGTGACTACACCATAGCTCTTCCATTAGGACACAGGGAAGGACACTGATATGACCTATACTGAAACTGAGAATCAGAAAAAAAAAAAATCCATGAAATTATCAAGCAACAACCTATTCCTTAGAGTTTACAGTAGAGAAGACAGACCATGGCTGGATGTGCATTCAGCTGTTGGGTAAATGAGATCTCCAGCAATTGAATTTCAGTGCAATAGGAGAAGAGAAAAATAAAAAGAAGAAGAAGAAAATCTGCATCTGTCCTCAGAGCAGTACTTCTTAAACAAAATGTAACCAGTTATGACTCCACACTGCGTGATTCCGAGGACATATTTTCCAGTCAAGGCAACTAATTCTTTGTGCACCCACGAGGGGAGCAATGTGCCCCCAGACATTTTATGATATCTTGGGGGAAAATGGAGTGCAGCCTCATCTCTTATTCCTACCTTCCTGTGATGATTATTTCAGTGGGCTCTGCGAAGAGCTGCTGTAACTGGTTTGCCTCCTTGAATCCAAATCTTCTCCTACAAATTGTATCCCCATTTTTCAAAGAAGTTTGGAAATTACACACGCAAATATATTGTTTTAAGAACATTTTTGTGTTACGGTAATATTCTCCCATATTCTTGCCAAATTTCTTCTCTTATTAGTATCAGCAGCATCCACAACAACCCAACTCTTCCCTCTGCTCAGCAAGCTGCATTCTCAGTGGTTGATGAAACCTGGCATGGATAAAGAGTAAATCTTATTAGCGATGTCCACACGTGCTGTGCAAGGGCTTGCACATGATCTATAGCACTGAAGGAAGACATGCAATCTGATAACAAAAGAGGATTTTGTAAAAGGTTCATCTCTACGGTTGCTCAGTCAGCATAGGCAAAGCTTGCACATCTTTTTTTTTTAAATGGTTTGAGATAAAACCTGCTTTCGTCCATTCTGATTTCCATGCATACTCCACAGGAATTTAGGAAAGTAGAGCTTTCCAACTCATTGCAGTTCTCTCCTTTATCTACTTTTTCATGCTTTATAATACTAATAGTTAGCATTAAGAAGGCACTTGAACTGTTTCAACTTACTGTCTAATTAAATACCACTGCAAGATACTAACTCCTCTGAAACTGCAGTAGTTACTCAGGCACAATACTGCACAATGTTATGACATTTTGCACTGTTCTAAAAATAGGGAACTGCTGTACTTTCTCATAATATGATGGCAGCAGGAGAACAGCTGACTTCTTAGTTATAAGAGCATTAATCTGCATTCTTTCGGAAGTTAGGGGCCTGAATCTTATTGATGGTAGCATTACTTTAAGGCAACATAAGGAGGTTTTTAAGTGTTTGGACACCACTGCATTGTTTAATTCCCAGTTTTGCTTCCTGTTTTGCGTTCCCCAGTTGTCCAACCTGGGCTCCATCTGGAGCCAAAACCACAAGTTTTCCTTTTTAAGGAAGTCTGAGCACACTTCAGATGTGGCTGTGGACCATGTTTAGAGCAGCCCATTCTAACACATCACAGAATCATCATAGAAGGGGTTAGATTGAAAAGGAACTCAAAGATCATCCAGTTCCAATCCCCTGCCATGGGCAGGGTTGCCAACCAGTAAATCAGGTACTAGATCACTTTGCTCAGGGCTCTCTTCAGCCTGGCCTTGAACACTTCCAGGGATGTGGCAATCCTGATGGTCCTCCATGGTATGGCCTACAGTACACATGAAGTACTTTCAGCAACAACTATAAAAACTATAAAAATTCTGGCAAACTGAATATTGGCCTTGCTATTATATGATCACCTAGATTTATTAAAAAATTTTAAGTGCTGCTTAATATCCAAGCTCTTTGCAGCTTGGTTCATAGGCAAATACCAATATATGAGCACCTTCTCACAAAACTGAATCTGATAGGCACAGGGATGCCAACATGATATGCAGACATCTCCTTCCCCATCACAGAAGAGATTACCTGACCTTCCTTTAAAACAGTGCCAAACATTTTAGAGAACAAGAATTCTTAATGAAAGCTACTATAGACAAAAAAATATCAGATGCTTGCATTTCTGTAACATTCTATGATAAAGCAGTGGCTTTTGATACCTCTCTACTCACTCATTCTTCTTTGCATCTTGTCCTGTTCAAGCCACACTTCTGCTAATGCTTGTTTTCCCCTTTGTCCTATTCTAGAAATATATGGCCTGGCCACATTCTGAAGCTCCCTAGATCAAGGAGGTTTGGACCTGGAGCAGGCTTACTGTGTAACCGTACTACAGGAAGAGAAAGATGTTCAGCTATCCTTCATGTCATCAGAGTGAGAATGAATGCCGTCTGCTACCACACACTTGGCAAACTCCAGATACTGAAGCAAAAGCTGAGAAGTTTAGGTTTGATACAGAGATGAGAGCCTCTTCTAAAATGGAACCTCAGGTTTGTTTGTAATACCTGCTCCAACATTTTCCATGAGGGACTTGTGGAGAGGCACAGATCACAAGGAGAGGCACAGATTGCAATGCCAGTACCCAGTTGTCTTTCATAGTTTTAGGTTTACCCTGTAGCAAGTGGGCCATCCCTGGCCTCTACTACTTGTCTCCAGTCACATCTGCAGTTATTGCCTGCTGGAGTGTAATGTCAGTTGAAATTACTGGAGATAGCCCAGGAAGAAGTCCAGCAGATGGAGGTATGGAAGCCCTTGGGGCACCATTCTTCATTTGAGCTCACTTCCACAGAAGCATCTTTTTACTGGGAGGAGCCAGTGTAATCTCTGGCAGTAGCTTTCCAGCTCCAGATCAGCCAGAACAATCAAGACCTAATTCATCTGCCTCACCACTTGTATCACAGCAGATAAGTACCCTGAAGTCTTCCCAAGTGTGTGGCCGAAGTGGCTTTATTCTGACTGTAAGTGGTTTATCATTTCTTTCTCTCCCACAGATACCTGTGTCTAACCAGAGGTTATAGTTAAAGAAGTAAAAAACTCCCAAACATCAGACCTTGATAAATTCTTGGATGCTTCTCAAGAGTGCAGAAACAAATTGCACAAAGCCCAGAAGCTCATGATGATTGTCGCAGTACTGAGGATTTTTATAGCCAATTTTTCGTAGTAAGCTCCCTTAGCAATCAGCAATACAAAAAGCAAGGTGCTAACCATGGGGTTAACTGAACATTATCTTCTAACATCTTCCACATTTTCATTCTGATTCTGCCTCTGATATATCAAATACTGTCACTGTAGGAACACGCTCCTAGTTTGCTTGAGACCAACGTGTCTGGTCTGGTGTGTTAAGGGAGATGAAATCCAAGTCTACGTGAGATAAATCATTCACTACAATTCAATATAGGAACAGGTGTCTGAGGTTACTGTCAGAATTCCATCATTCAGAGAACATGAGAATAATTGTACAGAGTTAGACAGAAGGTTCCACTAGCTCACTATCCTCTGTTCAGTAACAGAAGAACAGAAGTACCGCTTTATGAAAGGCTACAAGAAGTGAAAAAAGTTATGGGTGATCTTTTGATACAACCTTCTAGATTCATGACGTGCTACACTTACAAGAATATGACATAAAGGGTGTGCGTAGGCCACGTTCAGCAGCCACACATGTATTTATTCCATGAAAACTTGGTCTGCTTTTGAATCCCTGTCTATTCCTGGCTTCATCAAAATGCTGTGGCACTAAGTTTCACAATTATATGTTGTGCAGAAAAGAATTGCTTTCAGTTTGCATTAAAACTAATTTATCATAGCTTATAAATTCAGTGGGTGCCCTTTAGCTCCTGTGCTGTGAGAAATAACAAGTAGTCATTTCCTATTCACTTTCTCTGCACTACACATCTTTTATAGATCTGCATAATAGTTCCTGCTTTTTTTCCAAGCTAAAGAAACCATTTTGTACTTGTGAGTGATTCCATACCTTATGACACACTAGCTGTCCTTCTCCATAATCTTTCTAGTTCTTTGCAGTAGTCAAGGTGAAAATGCACCATGAATTTATATAGTAGTACAACATCATTTTCTGACTTGTGTAACTCTTAGCATTCCCTTTGCCTTTTTCACCTCTGTGCAACAACGAGCTGATGTTTTCATTTGTATGAGACAATCACAAGATGTCTTTTGCAAGCACTAATGTCTAACAGAATCCATCATGGAATGCCAGAGGACACAGGAAAGATGAAGTTACTTAAGGTCTGAAAGAAGGACTGTGAGAATTCTAGCAGGTTAATTCACAACACCAATGCATTACTTTTCCAGTAAACTGAATTTATTTCCTTAAGTCATCTTTCTACAGAGCCTTTGTTGCATCACTGAAATTTCTTGTACTGTGATATAGCAGTCATGGGGTAGGTGAGCACTGGGTCAGGATCAGATGAATCAGACACACGTGTATTCAGCTAAGTAATTTTGAATCTGTCTCTAGGAGTTCAGGATCTAAGGACAGAGTGGGAAATCATATCTTCATCAGTTTTAAAGGTAGGAACTTGCAAACCTCGTTGAAAAGAACTCTTTAATGGTAGTCATACAGTTTTGTATTGTAATTGTCCATCACAAACTGATGTTCCTTTATGGCTGGGTTGAAAATGATGAACAAGGGCAGAGGGGGAAGATTAGAGAAGAAAAAGAAATCAGGGTGGAAAAGGTTTCAGGAAGAGACTGTTATACCAGCATATGATGATGAAGATCTTTTGGACAAACTGTTAATATGATATTCCAAATATGCATTATAACATTAAATATATGCAGGTAGGGTGCCTAATTAGCTGCTCTGTAACAAGATTTAAACATTTCTTGATACTTAATGCACAAACAGAAGTCTGAAGCATATTTTATTGGAAAAGTAATGCCCAAACAATACAGAGCATAAGTGAACAAAATCATAATGCTGCCTAAGCTGCCATGGCAAGCCATGAAACATATATTTTTAAATATTTGGAGATGCTCATTGATTTAGCATATAATCTCCCATTTCACTCCATAAAGCAGGTCTCAGAAGACAAGCTATTTCCACTGTAATTAATACTTCATTTTACATAGTAATAGTATAGTAGGGTTGTTGTTGTTGTTGTTTTTTTTTAAGTGATTAAGGATGTGCATTCTGCCTAGATTTAAAACGACAGCAACAATTCAATAGCCTATAAAAAGGAAGAAGGGTAGGGGGAACAGAGCTATGTGCAGAAACATGAGGTTAGAGTTGGTTTGTCTCCTCAAGCCTGAAGAGAATGAGATCAGCCTTAGTGGGCAACTAGAAAGGCTTCAGTAAGGAGAACAGAAATAATGCAAGGAAAGTTTTGGTACAATAGAGAAATGCAAACACTGTTCAGGTAGATCTGAAAAGAGACTTCCAGCAGACATATGCAAGATTAAGCAGAACAAACTACAACATTAAGTTCTAACAGTTCGACTGCTGCCAGACGCATCAAAGTGAAGGCAATGCTACTTAATAGACCGCAGTGTACTTCACAACTCTTGACAACAGCTTCACTTCTTGACAAGATCTTGGAAAGAAGAACTGAAATTGCAGCAAGATGTGCTGAACAACGGAGATAACATTGCTATTGATCTTCATTGTTTACTTTTGCACCTGGCTTTGCAGCTTTTTTTTCCTGCACCATTAAAAAGCTCTGAGAATCATTTTGCTGGCCCTAAGAAATTATCACTTCAAGAGAAAGAGTCAGAAGTTTTTGAATTAAGACCTGGAGCACCTAGCAACTATGAAGATACAGTAGAGGAAAAATGTAGACATTGGGCAAAGTATCAGTTAATAATTTCTACTGTTCATATTGTTACAACATCATTTCTTTTGATTGGCTACGTACCAAAGCTTTGCCCTAAGGCAGATCTTAAACACAATGCTGTTTCAATCCCAAACACTGTTAATTTACCTTCTTTAATCTTTCATAAAACTGCAGTCTCCTTCAGCTTTTCTTCTTCCAACTAATCCTGATACGATCACTAGGCATGGCTATTAGAATGACGCGTACTGACTAGAGCCTGATTCTCATTTAGAAACAAAACAAAAAAGCCAGCCATTGTCTCAGTCTGGAGTTGGACCTAAACAAATAGTTCTAGAAACCCGAGAATTGTCTGTCAGTTGTTTTTTTTTTTTTTCCCAGTCATTTTTTATGTCAAAGTTCTGTATTTTCTATGTGAAATGAAACAGAGAAATGCTGAAAGGATCTCCAAGTAATTCTGGCCTATTTTTTGGAATCTGAGAGGAAGGGGGTAAACAAACATCAAGCAAACTCTTGGATGCTTACATGAATTTAATGACCAAGACTTTAAAGTTGGGCCAGCTCTGAGCAGCCCAAGAGCAATTGGACTTCTGTAATATGCTCTTTGTTGGGAGACAAAAAGGAACAGACACAGATATGAGTAATTCTTCTTTGTCTGTCTAGTTTTCTTATTGTTGTCATAATTATCTTGAAGAAAGATAAACAAAGAAGAGAGAAGCATGAATTTTGTGGCATTTCCTGAAGATCTGTGTTTAAACTTTCATCCTGTGCTTCATCAAGGAACTGCTTCCAACTTCTACATGTCTGTTGCTGTTAACCCACCCACATAGCAATTCTATAAGATCATACACATTTATGTCACTCACAGTTAGTGCTACCAGCTGTATGTCAATCACAGTTCCTCCCTATCTACCCTGGGTGGCTGTCAATCTGTTATCAGGGCAGAATCTCTTTAAGCGGTTCTGAGAATTTGTGTCTTTCATCATGACTGCAGTACAGAAATATCCTTTGCTAATAACAGGTGTTAGCAGGAGATGCAATTAAGCTTGTCCTGACATGCTTGGATGTTATTCAGCATTGTATTTCAACTGTATTTCTTTCTACCATCCTCCCCTAAGAAAGTTACTGTTATTGTGGTATAGCAAAAAGCCTTAGTTCTCTGTTCAACGGCTTTTCTCAGCGCACTGATAAACGTAAACCATTTGAAAAACCAGCATCCTGCTGTAATTTTAAAGGTTTTCTGCAAAAGGGAGATAAGCATCTCAAACATTACATGCTTGGATACTAGCTTTGTGTGTTATCAGCAGTATGCAAGCAGAGAAGCCATCTATCAGTTTCTGGTTTCTCCCTGAGTATCTAGCCAACTTTAAGGGGAAGTTGGCTAAAATTTCACTCTACAAAAGTCAGTATAGAGAGACAGATGTCACTGGGCAATACCGACTCAGTTCATGCAAAGAACTGGCTACATTTGGAAGAGTGGAGAGATACAGGACGTATCCCACATGTCCCCAGGTGTGGATCATTGATCTATGCCTAAGTTTCCATACCTGGAAAGGCACTGAAAGGCACATAAGTTGTGAATTTCCTAGCAAAGGTTGTGTACAAGAGTCTCCATTCCTCTGCTTAAGATGTTTTGTTTGTGGCTGCACACTGCTTCTTCTCAGGTCTAGATGCATTTGGCCCTTTTGTCACTTATTACACAATAGTGCCACATAGCTCATTTGATTTAATTCTGAAGTATCTTAACATGAAAGATATGATAAAATACAAAATGTTAGAAGCACAGTCAAGAGAAATAAAAGTGATAACTGGATAAAAGATATCCCTTCTTAGAATAAGTTTTCAGTAACAGCGATGGAAATGCAGTGCAAGGTTTTTTTGTTGTTGTCCTGTTCTATGAGCAAAATTTGGTCTAAGAGTGACAGTTGCCCCTTAGTAGACCAGGTCCACTAGGGAGGTCCATTATGTTTCAGTAACAATCAAAGAATTATGCAAGAGCTCCTTACAGGGTTCTGTTGTCTTGCAGGAAAAGCACAGAGCAGCAGCTGCAGTATTTGCAGTATAAGCCCTAGTGGTATTACAGCCTGCAGCAGAGGAAATATTGTAGTCTTCCCTTTGTCCTGTAGCAAATAAGGGGAAAAAGCATTCATTTGTGTTTGTTATTGAATATCTGCTTCTAATCACCTCGATTTCTCATGGTCACACAAGCAGTTACCTGTGATATTAAGCATTTTAAAAAATACTAGTGCTTGGGCCAGCAGGTCCATTATGCACCAATATCAATCAAAAAGGTTGCAATTTATAACCACCTGGCCCTTCTTCCTCCAACTTAAATCAAATGGGGAAAAAAAATCCAACATCTTAACGATCAGAGTGGCTCATAAATGAATATTCAGTCCCCCATTTATCACTTCTATGTTTCTTTTTCATCAGGACTTGAAGTGAAGATGAGCTGATCCCCACCATCACCACTTCACCATCACCCTGTTTTGCCAGAAAGTCTGCAGATGAATGGCCACCAGTGGATAAGAATGCTGTCGGCCATGTCTGGAGCTGAAGTATGATGTTTAAAGTGTGCACAGTTTGAGCACAGCATACATCCTGGTTAACACAGGACCTTTGCCTTCTTGAAGTTTATCAAAATAAATCTGATTTGAAAGTTACTGCATAATAAATATTAGTACATAAAGCAAAACAGGCCCTACTCTATATACTAAGATACGCATTTAAAAGTGAAGTCCACCAGGAAGAACTATCATAAGCAGAGATTCTAGAAGAGGTTTGGTTTGATTCAGGCAACGATTCACAAGTTCAGACATAGTATCCATCTGTAGATGTTAAATCCTTCCTATTGAACCCCCTTTTTCTTCTAACTCATGGTGCTTAAGTCCCACAACAGCTCCGCTGCGTACAGATTATTACTCCCTTAGGTTGTTCATACGCATCCTTTATTTTACCATCTAATTACTAACAAAAATAGAGAAAATACAGTGGATTACCGAACTCAGCCTCTACAGACATTCAGTACTATAAGGGGGAGGCACAATTTCATTAGATACTGAAAGCAGGTTAGGAAGGGTACGTAGCAGGGGAACATTTTATGAAGCAGACGGGAGTAGGAAGAGAGGAAGACAGGGTGGAAAAATAGAAATGAGGATCAGATACCAGTGATGTGAGAGGAGAGTACAGGCCAGGAAACCTGAAAACAAAACTCTTGCTAGTATTTTTCAGATGCATTTTGCATAATGAAGGCAATCCTTGAAACTGAGTTTTCTGTATATTGATTTCTAGCAGCTGACATGAGCTTAAAATATCTTTTTATGTAGGAGAAGTTCAGCTTCCCCCCAATATGTTCTGTGCTTTCCTTCCTTCTATCTCATTGGGACTAAAATCAGCTTCTTGAGGACAGTCCACCTCTTCCTCCTGCTGCGTTGTCTCCCACACCTCCAGAGAGAGCCCTCTCTAACGTCACCTCTGATGTCACTAGCAGAGGGCTAAGGCCGTAAATAAAAGGCATGAGGTAACAGAATTAGAATGGGAACAAGTGAACTAGCAAGAAACCAAGAGACTATTTTCAAGGCAATGCCTGTCTCCTTAGAGATGAAAAATGAGGAGGAGTCAGATGAAGGAAATCTGAGTGATTAAAAAGTGAATTGGTTTTCTGAATTTTTTTTTTAATGTATTCAGTGAGATTTCAGCAACTCTTTACATTCATAATGAAGACATGGAACTGAAGACGTGAAATTGAAGATTTAGTCTGACTGTAAAATTGTATTTAGGTATGCATATAAGAAATGCATACAGAAGAATATTCCTGTTGAATTTTATTCCTTGCATTTGATTACAAAAACATTAGGGAATGTGTTACTATTAATTGTGCATATAAAACAGACTATAAATTTCTTTCTAAAAGCCTTTAAAAAGCCCTAGGTGTGGTGGCAATGCTACATTGGTGAGAAGGTTCATTTTTACTCCTGTTAATGCAATATGCCTCCACAGAATCTGCTGCAGTAAAAGTCAATTAAAGAACCAAAAGAACAGAAAGGCTTAACTATAGATACAAGACTGCAGTCCCTTTGCATTTTTCCTGATGATAGAAATAATTGTAGCCTTTCCAAAAGCCTCTAATAAGCTTGAGGCTGGCACACCTACAAATGCAGGGTCTATTCCATGACCCCTGGGGTGACAACAGAAACCTAACACGGCCTTAGCAAACAACTACATCAAAATGCAGTGAATTTAATGTGGTGAATTGTCTGTCTTCTAGATTGTTACCTGTCTCAGTTACTGTTAATTTGGATATATCACGTGCCTGTTTTTACTCTCAAAACATGTAAGAAAAGTATAACATAGAATCTAGTCAGAAGAAGGAATTGAACATCAACAATCTATGAAATATGTATATGTTTAATGTATACTACATAAGCAATTTTGGATGATCTGCATTAATTATACCTCCACATGTTGGTATCTTTGTATCAACTGAACAACATATCATCAGTCATGCCTTACTGGTTATACAATCAGCATCTAGACAGCAAACAACTCCTATCTAACTGCTAAGTAAGATTCACTTGGCAATAATCTGGAGTCATTCAAGACATCGTCTTCTCTCAAATGCTTGTTACTGCCTTTTAGGTGAGCATTAGTGCCTGTTCATTTGAACTCTGTAAGGTAAAACATACGAATGCTCTTTACATTCTTCAGTGTGAAACCAGCTTGTTCATTTAAGCACACGATGAAAGTGCTTTGAAGCAACTTAGTTGAGTTATAATTGTCCACACTTGGAATGTAAAGTGGTATTTTTAAGTTCCTGGCAAGAGCGAGATTTCTTAACGTAAAAACTTGCATTTTAAAATGCTGTTATAACTAGGTTATTGTTCTTGATTTTATATCCCATACTTTAGAACAGGACTCATGGAAAAAAGATATACATTTTTACCATCACATTAGTAAAGCAAGAGCAATAGGAAAAGGGCCAGTGACAAGGAAATGCGTTTTAAAAAATAATTACTTGTAGTAGCACTTAGAGCCTCCTCTGAGGTCTTCATTTTGCTGTGAGCTATGATTTAAAAGCAGTCTTTTGAAGAGCTTAATTTTGTTTTGTGAGAAGACAACAGGTAAATCAGACGTGGTGGAAGGGAGCAAGTGATACAGCCCTGATTAGCTTAATAAGCAGCAGAATTGCCTGCAGCTGCCTCAGCTGCACTTGCCTGAATTGCAGCTTAGCAGCAAGTACTTCAGTTTTAGAAACAAGAACACTACAAACAAGACTACTTTTTCATCCAGACTTTTCCTGCTGACAAAATGGTGGAACACAAATTGTGCTCTCAGTTAAGGCCATCTCAGCTCTGCAGAAGCAGCACTCCCCACCCCAACCTTATTTGTGCAGTCTAGCAAACACCATGTGTTTTCTACTTGCAAACCCAATTTCAGCGCTTCTCAGCACCTCACCTATATCCCTTAACAACAGAGAAAAGGTATACTTCAATTTTTAATAAGCAGCAGCAACCTGAAATCGGTGCAAGCTGCTTAGCTCTAGATAAAGCAACAGCATTTAAACCACAGTTAAACCCCTAAAGAGAGAATGACAGAGAATTGGGAGTGCATCCAAAATCCTGCCGCATTTGTCTCTCATGATATATACTGTAAGCAAGGTATGTCACATGCAACCAAAGAAATGTTCATCTTGATTCCTCGCTCTCTTTTTTTCTTTGAAAACAAACATAATGCTGCTGTTCAGTTCCCCATGCTGAAGATGTGGCTGCCTGCAAGTGCTTTGCAGTAAAACTGGAGGACAGCTGAAGATAGTTTTTGACTGAAGCCATCTTATTTCCACGTGGTAACACTAGAAACAGATGAAGAAACTTCACAGAATCCTTTGAGTTGGAAAGGACTGTTAAAGGCCATCAGGTCCAACTCCCCTGCAGTGAAGAGGGGCACCTACAGCTCAATCAGGGCGCTCAGAGCCCCTCTAGCCTGAACTTGGATGTCTCAAGTTGGGAATCCACCACCTCTCTGCACAGACTGTGCCAGTGCATTACTAACTCTTACTGTAAAAAACTTTTCCATATATATATACACACAATCAAAATCTCCCCTCTTTTAGTTTGAAACCATTTCCCCTTGTCCTATCCCAACAGACCCTGCTTCCCTTTTAGACACTGAAAGGCTGCTCTCAGGTCTCACCAGAGCCTTCTTTTCCCCACGTTGAACAGCCCCAGCTCTCCCAGCCTGTCCTCACAGGGAAGTGCTCCATCTCTTGGATCATATTTGTGGCCCTCAGTGTATTCCTGGCCTTTCTCCAGCAGCAGGCACAGTCCAAAAGCGTTCCCACATGCAGGTTCGTCTGTCTTAATACCTGCAGAGCTATAACAGAGCACCTGGATGTTACTTCTTTTAAACTGCCCTGTCACTAAAAGAGGCTGCAGGCACCAGGATCAGCCCAGAGGCATGGCAGAGGGTTTGTATCTTTTCACTGTTTGTGGTTAAAGAGGAGACTTCTCTGCCTCTAAATTTTTTTTCAGCATCTTCAGACACCGCTCTGTCAAAATAGCCCTGAGTTTGCCAGTAGGCATCTCTGAATGAACAGACATAAACCACAGGCCTTGGAACAGAGACCTATGGAGATGCAGTGAGAAGTCATTCTCTCATCTACATTTATAGCTGTGATTTTTTCATACACTGGTACACTAAAGAAGCGATTCTCTGTTTAAATATAGTATTTCCATCCACTGCACGTAAGAGTAAGTCAGGCCAGACCAGTCAGACCTGCAACAGAATCATAGAATATCCCAAGTTAGAAGAGACCCATAAGGACCATCAAGTCCAACTCCTGGCTTTACACAGGACCATATTTCTGAATGTTGTCCAGATGCTCCCTGAACTCCAGCAGCTTGGTCCCTCTGGTGCAGACCCTGTCCCTGACCCCCAGCTGCCCTTCCCTGACAGCTCCATGCCGTTCCCTCGGGCCCTGTCGCTGTCACACAGAGCAGAGCTCAGCGCTGCCCCTCCGCTCCCTGTGAGGAGCTGCAGCCATCAGGCCTCCCCTCAGCTGCTCTGCTCTGCGCTGAGCAAACCAGGAGAGCTTAGCCACCGCTCATACCTCTTCCTCTCTAGGCCCTTCTCCATCCTTGTATCCTGCTCAGACAAATATGAGTGAATTATGGTAGAACACTGGTCTGGTCTTCCAAGCTTTCTGCAATAGCAGAAAATTCGATGCCTAAGTGTCGCCTGATCAAGATGCACCTGAGAGACTGCATGCTGATGTGCAGGAATCAGGCAGTTCAGTAGCTGTGTATGTTTGGCACAGGGCTTAGACGTTCCTGGGATTGCTACATGTTCCCCTGGGAGTTCACCAAGCTGAATAAAAGCTTTTACAGTCCTACAAAAGACTATTTTGAACAACATGATGTTTTTTATCTCTGGGATACGTATCTAGAGCAACCTGACCTCTCTGCTTCAAGCCAGTCTGCTACTTTCTCCTCTACAGATTTAGTAATCTAATAATCTAAATGTACTTACTTATTTGACCACGTTCTTTTACGTGGTTATGCTCTGGTTTTCTGTTCTTCTTTTAAAAGAACTAGGCAGGGATTTAATAAAAGCTTTTGCTTTATTGCGACTATGTGTGGCATTTGAGTGTGTCCCCTATCCCTATAATTTTTTAAATTACTTTTCCTAGCTTATGAGACATTAAAGTGGTGAAGTCTCTTCAGATGGTGGGTACCAAGTTCCTTGTCTATTAGTGCCAAAGCTGCTCATCACTTTGGGAGCAAGAAACAAGTTTCAGACACTCAGAACATAACTAGCACACTGTACTGCAGTAACGCAGCAATAACAGGATGGCATAAAGCAAGATTATTTTGCTTTTAGCCTTCTGTGCTCCCTCACAGGCATCCAGCTCATTTTTGAGCTATATCAGAATGATTTCTATGGTTTAGCTTTCCTTGATGTCAAAGCAGCAGATGAGCAATTAAATTTTTTTTACTTCATTTTGGAAATGAAGAAAGGCAAGTAAACCCTTCAGCTACATTACAGGCAGTTTTTGCAAGCAAAGTAGTCAGATCTATTTCTGTTGAGATAAAACAGAATGTATTTCTTCAGAGATGCAGCAACAAAAACAGAGAATAAGTGATTTTTAATCATTAACCGCCTGGCAGCATAACAGCCGAGCATCCCATCCTCAGAGCCAGGGCCCAAAGAGGGTTTTGGATCCCATCTGCAGCACCCTGGTGCTCTGACAAAGCCTCTCCTCAGATGCTCTTTTAGTAACCCTGTTTGTCTTAAAAAAAAAAAAAAAAAAAAAAAAAGCCACAGAAACAACTGCTGGGGAATGCTTCACAGCACAAAGACTGAGCCAAGCCTTCGCTTAGTGCTAACAGGCTCAACTGATGTGTTGAGCACACAGATCTGGGTTGCAGCAAGCATTCATTTGTCCTACTGACTTCCTGTGAGGGTTCGGTGTCTGCAGTGGGGCACGATGCTGGGAGCACGCACGGGGTGTGATGCTGCACCATCCAGAAGCAGAAAGCTACAACTTGGCTCACCTGGCAATGCATAGCTATACCTCTTCAGGATCAGAGCTTGTCAAGAAAGCGATCAAAAGCAGCAAATAAACCCAAATATAAGTACCAGTGAGATTTGCCTCTGATCTTTGTCTCAGAGAACTTTGTGACACAAACAAGCCATCAGGGCAGGCCCAGCTCCTAAAATATATTTGACACCGAATGCCAAGTCACCACTAGCTAAGGTTCTTACAGTCGCAGCAGCTTTAAATTATTGAATGTGACTAAATCCCATTCTCATCCCCCCTGAAATGGGCTGACATTAGGTTTGTGTGAACAGCTGTTTCAGTAAGCAGAGCAAAAGCATTTTCCTTTGTCTGATCCAAACCAAGTTTGGTTTTTTTTCCTCCAATTTTTAGAAAGTCTGTACAACCCAAAACACTTATTTTCCTTGTTTCCTGCATCCTCAGCCAAAAATAAAGAAAAAGAAACAAAGGACTATGAACCTGACCAAAACCAAAATAAAGCAGCAGATGACCAAAAATGCAGGAGCAGCAGTTTTTAAAATCCGTTGCCTAAAGGTACCTACTTCTTAAGGGAATGTTTTGGAGGAGATCGAGATGTGACTATCACTATAAATACTTCTCACTTTGAACTAAAAGTTTAACTGTTCATGACAATACAGGTATTCTATTTCCCAAATGAGCACCTAGCAATTAGTCCCCAGTCTTTGGTTTGATGAATATTTTAATTTTCCCATGCCAAGAAGAAAAGGTACAACAGGAAGTCTGGAAGTAAGTTGGTGTGCCAACCTCCACCTCACAGAGCCTTTCCCTTTGTCCACAGGGTTTTCCCTTAGCTTGGTAGTCAGGAGAAGTAGATTTAGGTCTTCTCAGTTGGCATCATAACTTAGAATCATCAGATCACCATGATTTAGTGTTTAGCATTTCAAAGCCTGCACAAGTGGTTGGCTTCCAGCGGTGTGAACAATCTGACTTGTTCCAGTTCTCAGATACCCTGGTAATAAGAACCTCTTTATGATGGTACCCATCCCTGTGCCCAGTAGATAGCTTTTCACAGTTGGGCTGCTGAAGCAGTGATTTACTTCGGGCAGCAGTTCCTTATTTTAGCATTGCAAGGAGCTTTTTGTTGAGACCCAGGCGGGCAGCTCTGAAGGGGTTGTGAGGGGTCTCTGCTGAAGCTCTGCTTGGTCTCTGCAGTGATTACAGGGCTGAGTGTTGTGCTAGCAGTTGGGACCATGCCAGGAGTAAAGCCAACGGAAGAGGTGATGGCAACATAGCAGCCCGAGGGAAGGAGGTAACATTGCTGAAGTCCTCAGCCGGGGAAGTGAGGGCACCGTGTGGGTGAGATGGCGGAGTTCTTTTTGCAAGCACTTTCACACTCCCGGCTTGCGATAAACAAATGAACCTATGTTTCTTACAAGCAAGGTACATGTGAACGTACTTTAAAATAGCATCTGAGGCTTCACGTGTGGCTGGGAGCTGACAAGGTCTGCACTGCATGCAGACAGCTGCCAGCACTTGGTAGGACTCTGATAGCAACTGCTCTGCTCTCACTTCTGAGCACTGCACACATCATAGCAATGAGTCCACTCTGCTCCTCCTCAGCCTCTGCCTTCAGAGGTGGTCTTTCCTAAGCTAGCAGAAGATGCCCTCTAATTTATCAAGAGCTCTTGCATCCCATTAGAACAACTTCATATTCTCATTTACTTGGTTCTTGCACACAGGGGAGGGTATTGCTTGGAGAAGTCGAACATGTTCAGATCATTAGATTATTTTTTTCCAGCAACTGCAAAACCCACCTCTTACAGATTCTATATACCCCCACATTCTGTTACAAAGGATATGCTCACCACTATACTTTTTTTTTTTTTCCTTTTACTGCCTATGGTCATTTTCAAACGCTTTACGTTTCTGGCTTTGTGCACCTGCATCTAACTGAACCAAATACAATCTGATTGGATTGTCCACTAATCATCTGCTGCAGCACTGTCTAACAAGTCCCAGGGAGATAAAAGCTCTTCTCTCATTTTAATACTTACACTGAGTACACTTTGCCAAAATCAAACTCCCACAAAATGATGGAACTTGTAAGAATCATGACCACTCTTCTAAGTGCAAAGGAATATGTTGGTTTATTTGTGGGCTGTTTTTTTTTTTTTCCACAGCCAAAATGCCAGATTGTTTTTTTTACATTCTTCTGATGTCTTCTTGTAGAACTGAATTTTCTAGATCAGTACCAACCTTTTCTGAGCAATGAAACATTAACTTCATGACTACCCACTGCATGCATAAAGACTGTAACAGAGCAGTTACTACTCCAGTGTTCCATAGATGTATACTCAAGGTTGCTCTGTCAAACCACATAAAATGACAAGTTGAGCATATCATGCATAAGCTGTTTTATGGGCTGCAAAACATCCGCCCAACAAATAATTCTCTTTCTAACCATTTGGCTTCTCTTATGGCCATCTCTTTTTCGTGGTGAAGCTATATCACCACCTGATTCTTCACGAAGGTCATCAGGAGAGAGCATGAAATAAAAACATGGTTTTTCTCATCAAACCACTTGCAATCTATCCTAAGATCCCTCATACATTCTGTCCTTGTTGAACATAATACCTTTCAAGACTCTGTTACATGGTTGCATGACTGAGTTTTACTGTTAACTGAAAAATATTTTGTACATCTCATACTTCATACCCAGACTCTGTCTGAAAATAAAGGTCTATTCTGATTGCCTTCCATTTTCTGGCATCCACTCCTAGCAGCAGAAAGTTTCTGTTTAAATCTTTTCTAACTCTCTTCCTTAAGTCCAGAAAGAAAGAAGGGAAGAAAGAAAGAAAGAAAAATATATATCTGAAGAGGCTTTTAACTACAATTTTTTTTCCATATGGGCTATTTTAAATTTTCATTTAACTCAGAACTTCAGTACTATTGTTGCTCAGCAATCATTCAGAGTCTGCTTGCCTGACAGAGGTCTGTTCCTCAATCTCTGATTACAGCTGCATATGCTGAGCTGCTGCACAAGAAAAGCAAGCTAATAGTTTCCGGTGGTTAGGTCAGAGCTTAACTTGCAAGAAAATTGGGGTCAAAAGGCATCAAGAAAAGTGATAGAGTACCTTGCCCATCCTCAAACTCTCACCACAAGTTTCAATCACTCAACTCAAACACATTGAGCGCCAATACCTCCAGCTTCATGCACGTATTGAAACACAGCTTTTATTCTTTCTTCAAAGACTTAAAAGACAAAATGAGCAGTAAACTCCTCCCTCACCAATCCCCAACTCTAGCATTTTAAAACCAGTTGTATAAGTATTTTCTTTCTTTCTTCCTTTCATTTTTAAATCATTAAAAAGAAGGAATAAATGGACCCTATTTTTTTATTATTATTTTTTAACAACAGTCTGCAATCTGCAACTCACTCTTACAAGGTTGCATGCTACATTACTCTCTGCAGCGCTGGTCTCTGGGACAGGATCAGACTATATTCCATTGACGATGGTGCAGTCCGGACCCTCAAGATCAGGGACCACTCTGCATCCTTCCTCAAGCCTGGCCATGCAAAAAGACCAGGCACATTGGCTCTTATCCCAGTACACAACTGAGAAGGGGGTAGGGACAGAAGAGACAGGATTACAAACTACAATATTTCTTAATATTTTCACATCAGACTTGCTGGCCTATGTATGGAATGCATGGCAACAGCCCCCATACCCTTCTAGGTGCCAAAGTTCAGGAGGGTGGTGGAGCTCCTGTACGGAATCTGCAGCCAGCTCCTCATGCACAATCTGTTTTACTTTCAGGAGGTTTGAAGAGCTTCTTGGAGCAACAGAAATTGGGCTGATATCATATTTGCCTGCTTAACTCTCCTGTGTCCTCTGATATTAAAGGGAATGAGTGTTCAGAGAGAGAGAAATGTGGAAGAGAGGGGAAGGAGATAAGTGAAGTGAAGGATATAAGCGATATTTCATGGTATGATGTATATGGGAGTTTAAGTGAGTAAACCAGTATGTACATTACAGCAGTAACTATTTTATCACTAGCATGAGAACAGAAGTCCAGCGAAGAATGAGTCGCCCAAAACACAAGAGAAGAAAAGGATCCGGACCTATGACATTTCTTGACAGAGATCTGCTTTATAGGAGTTAAACTCATCAGCTTCACATCAGGTTCCAATGTGTGAAAGCCAGAGGATACTACCTAAAGAATACATGTTTTTATCTAATTGGCTGACCTTTAAATGTGTTTTTTACTGAAGCTGTAGTATGAGAATCCTGAGTGAAGATGCTTCCCCAAATGTAAGGTTTTTCAAGATCCATAGATCTACACAGACATTTCATTTTTCCATTACTGGCACAGTATTATTGCCTCATCTTTCTGTATGTGGTGGAAGAAAAAGGAAGAGGGAAGAAATAAAGATATCTTTCTTAAATGGGGTATCTGGAAGAACAAATGCAGTCACTGTCCAAGGACACAACCTATCTGCCTTTACCTCAGTTCATTAAGCAGTTCAAATCTCCCCACTGTATCAACTGTTCAGTACTACAAGCAGTTACTACACCGGACTTTCTATTATCTCTGAGCTCTATTTCTTCGAGCAACATAGTTAGTTATGGCTAATCTTTTTTTCATTTGCACATTTTCAAATCAAGAGATAAATTTAAACTTTTTGAAATCCCTTGTCATGCTTGCTGACTCTGTTTAGTAATCTTTAATGGGATATGGCATATCAGGCTACAGAATAAATTGCTTATACAGAAAATCTCAAAAAAAAAAATAAAAATCCCCAGCTTTCTGTAAGAAAGCTACAGTTAGCAGTGCACAAAGAACAATGCAGTATATGCTTACAACAAGAAGCTCAAGAACATCAGTAGTCAAGAAGAAAAAGGTAGGACAGATCTGCCTAAGCCGCAGTCCCTGTTGCTTAGGTAGCATCAGCTCATTCTGCTCAGAATTGTATTACGGTTATTGGAAGAAACTGCACCTCTGGATCACCTACAGCAATTTCTCACACAGCAAATAATGCTACAGCCCCATACAGAGCCCCTTCTTGTACTACTAAGGTGCCCTTAATTTGGATGTAGCCGTAAGTCATGTGCAATTCTGCATGTTGTTCTTCAGTAGCACAAGAATCCCATGCACACACCCAAATTGTCCAGCAGAAGATGCCATTCGATACTGCAGTGGTGTATGCAGTGAAATGGCACATCCCAGGTGGGGAGCTGCCAATGGAAGATCCAAGAAACTCCTTGTGTTTGGATCTTCTGCACACTGGTAATGATGGAAAACTTTCATGTATTGGGGTTGCTGCCTTGTCAGAAACCTGCCATGGAAAATTGACCGAAAGAAACTAAGAAGGAGGGGAGCCACATTAACAGACTTTCACTATCACTTAAAGAAAGCAAGGAAAAATATTACCATATGCTATGCAGTTCCTCAATTTCTACAGATGGTACTTACCTTCTGTTGTGTAACTGAAGGAAAAATGGGTTTTACTCAATTCTTACATGGGGCCTACAGTTTTTGCACACTTTCTGTGTAATCCATGCTGGCACACTTATTCTTCTCAATTTACTATACTTTCTCTGTATAGCTCCCTGCTGCACAATGTTTTACGCTCACCAGAGAGAGACAGCAGGATGTTGTGGGGGCACCTTCTGGAGGCAAACACAACCCTTCATTCTTTTTATTCAGGCTTTTTACAAAGATTCCCAGGGAGGTTGTGGATGCCCCGTCCTTGGACGTGTTTAAGGCCGGGTTGGACAGGGTCCTGGGCAACCTGATCTGAATGTGTATGTTTGGTGGCCCTGCTAGGCAGGGGGGTTGGAACTACATGATCCTTGGGGTCCCTTCCAACCCGGGTGATTCTGTGATTCTGTGATTCTTACTCCAAGATTTCCATGCATGGTGGAAACCTCTCTCTACCTTTCCATGGCTCTCATTTTCCAAACAATCACATTTAAGACCATTTGGTGCCAGCAGCTGACTTTTAGCACTGCTCAGTGAACATGCTGAATTGATGTGGGATGAGCGGGTGGAATGTTTTCTACTGTTTTACTTTTTTATGAGAAAATAGAACTAATCTGGTGATATTAACAGTTGTGCTGTCACGGGTATGGCCGCAGTGATAAAGAATAAATTCAGTCTTGACAAGATCTTCATCAGCAACAGCAAGACTGCTCGTTAGATTTCATAGCATACACACTTCAACTACATTCTGTGCATCTGTGGTACTGTCAACAGTTTAGGATTAGATACATATACACACATACACACACTGTCTTTGACTTCAAGCTTCCATGGTTGTGGTTCAGTTTATAAACAAACAGGATCCCAAATCTTGACATTTTAACTGTTTGCTAATGCATAATCGTCAATACTCTAACTGGGACCTAGTGTGCTAATGAGAGTTGCTCCATTAAGAACAACAGTATCATCATCAGAATTACTTCTTTGCAAGAGGCTATGTAAAATCAATTTTACTGGCTGATTTTAGCTCATTATTTTCAGGCTATGATGGGCATTTGTTTTCATGCCAAATGCTTCTATAAATCACCTGTATTATGATATATTAAAGCATTTTAATTTGATAGTCAGTGGTAAAAGCAGCCAGATAAACAAGTTTCCATTCTACTCCACAGCAAGCTAATTAGCAAGAAGATTGTGGTACATTTCTTTCTTTTTTCCCCCCTCTTTTTTTTTTTTTAAAAAAAAAAAAAACTAATGTTGGAATGATGAAGTCTATAAGAAAGATTTTGTGTTAATCCTGGATACTGTGTCTCCAGGCACCTGTTAGCCCCCATACACAGCCAATCCTCAGGGCTAGCTGTGGATGGAAGAAGAAATGTGCCACTTTACAAATACTGTCAGCAAGAACCTTGGAATTATCTTCTAAAGGGACAAAAATAAGACAAAAAGATGAAATCTTCCTATTGTGTTGTAATTCACTAAAATATTTTCCTTGCAAATGTTAAGGCTACTGTCCAAGGGGGCAGCAGAAAATATTGTCTTCCAGAAATTGTATAAAGCATATTCTCTCCACCCATTGGCACATACAAATCTTAACACGAACTCGCTCAGGGGAAAAATTAGCTCTCAATGACTTTGACTTTCTGCTGGGATGCAGCTGGCATATTCTTCAGCTGACCTACAGTCATTCAGCCAGGTACCAACAAGTAGCATAGGTGCCAGTAAGGATTATAGCAAAGTTACACTTCTTTCCTGGGCAGGTTCATTGCTCTTTTTCTCTGATACAAAATAGAATTGAATCGGCTGTCATCTCTGTTGTCTGATCAAGGCTTGTTTGTTTCACAAGATCACAAGATGATGAATCACAATAAGATATGAGGCCTACATTTAAGAGCTGCAGATTAATTTTCAGCAATTTGGTCACTTGAGTTGACTTCCTAGGACATCAATCAAAATACCCTAGCCAATGACATGCATGTCTCTGCTGATTAGATCTCCTACAGACATACATGAGAAAATCCTTTTTGGGCAAATCATACACTATATTAGAACACTATGAAGACAGTATTGTTTTAGCAGCTAAATAAATTTTTAAAAAATCATAGAATGGCTTGGATTGGAAGGGATCCTAAAAATCATCCAGTTTGGATGGTTGCCATCCACCAGCTCAGTTGCCCAGGGCCCCATCCAACCTGGCCTTGAATATCTCCAGGGATGGGGCACTCACAGCTTTCTGAGCAGCCTGTGCCTGTGCATTACCACACTCTGCATAAGGAATTTCTTCCTAACATCTAACTCCAAACATTTCTTGTTTAGTTTTAAACCACTCCCCCTTGTCCTACCACTATCAGACCATGTTTAAAAAAATATATAAAAAAAAAAAAAAAAAATCAGTCTACCTTCTACTTACAAGCTCCCTTTAAGTACTGAGAGGCTACAATGAGATCTTCCAAAAGCCTTCTATTCTCCCAGGATAAAAAGGGCAATGTGATTCACAAAAGACTTTTATCCCAGGATACTTAATTGTCCTACAGACAGCACCTGTCCTATTGCTGAACTCAGTTATTTTTTCTCTCTTTTTTTTTTTTGCCAGCTGGTGTGGTAAATAAACTTTATCCATTGTTTTGTGGTTTAGCTACTTTTGGCATAAAAGACACATAGATTCTACCAAAAAGATCGCCTGGGAGCATCCTCATCCAGCATAAGTGGGTAAAGCATTTTTCTCATATTGACAGTGGCATGCTGATACTGGATTTTAAAGACCAATTTCAATATTTATTAAGTATTAAAAAAATAGCAGTCAAAATTTAAAACTTGTTTTTCAGATATGTTCCACCACTTGTATTTCATAGCTGTTTGATCAATTTATTGCTGTTCTTACTGAGCTACTGAGAGTTAAACAGGATTCACTTAGCTATATCTTCTAAGCTGTATTTACAGCTTGGTCATGACACAGATGCTCATTATCGTCATGGATGTGAGCTTCGCACACTGCTGTCCTGTCTCAGATGGAATGGAGTAACTCAGTTACAAGAAGAGAAGTCTCCATTCTCTATAATTACAGTCCATGTAACAGTAGAATTAGACATTCTAATCAATGAGAATTTCATTATCTTAAATAGAGATGTTTTATCGTATTTTTTTATTCAGTAATCAAAGAAAATCTCTGGGAGCGCTAAGTCTCGATTCCACCAGAATTCATGGAAAATGCTTTTTGTTTTTTTGCTGTAGTATCTCATTTCAGAGTGAACTGCGAGGGCTGACATGATAAACTGCTCCTATTGCGCTCATGTCACCAGCACTTAATTTTGTCTCATTGATTTATATTGAGGAACTGTAACAATTACCTGAGCACAATGTTTCCCATGTTGGTACGGGCAGGTTTGAAAGTGGTGTGTTCTCCGCTGCACTATTTCCTATTTTTCAGTTTATGCTTTCATCAATATCACTACTTGTAGGTAACTTTCTGGAAGCAGAGCTCTTCCTTAGCCCACATGGCATCCCATTTTGAGCCTTTCTAACCTCACTGAGTTGTCCTATAGCTGATGAGACTTGATTTATATGGCTTCATTAGGCAAGGAGATAGTCTTCATGTACTTTACCTACCCAAGCCCGAAGATGCAATGCCTTAAATTATTAACCATATGAAATTTTAATTCAATATCCTATTCTGATGGGTACTATACCCATTTACCAGCAAATTCTCACAAAATTCTATTAATGATATTGGCGTTGGATCAAGTCAGGACTAAAGGATATTTTATCTTATCTAATTTTTTATCTTCATCTCGTGCATTATATTTGGCTCTTCCCACATGGGACCCGTGTCTCAGGCTGGCAGTCTGTTTTGTAGCTTTGTTCCAGTCACACATTTCACACCACATAAACACCTAAGCGATCCAAGCACGTGTCAGCAGAGAACTCAGTGCCACCTGCATTCACTTAGTTTTAAGAAACGAGTGCTTAACAGATACTGTGTGCATAGCAGGGAGGGAGTGACATCACTAGAACAGTACCATATGGTTTATCAGCAGGTCAAGCTTCATGCTCTGATCATCACATTCATAATTCCACAACATTAAATTACAAAGTGGTCATATAAAATGAGGGGATGACACTCCTCCAAATTTAAGATCTGAGAATACAGAGACTATTCTAAATGCATAAAATAAGCATACAGTTAAGATCATATTCCTGATTAAAGTAGCTTAATAGTTAAAGTTTACAGAAAAGCAACCCCTTCACTCCATTTAAGTAGATCAGAATGACTGCCCTATAAATTTTGTTACCAAATAATCTTCTGTGGCTGATTCAGTACCAGAGTAAGAAGATTGTAACTTTCTGATTGTTGATGTTCTATTAATAGAAAAGAAATTTAGATTTAGCAACTTATACTTATGTGCAATTTGCTATAGTGATTGCAATTTGCTATTCATTGCAGTTTCCTTAAATTATTCCAAAGAACTACTTGATATCAGTCAGTTTTCCCCCCGTTGTGGCACAGCACAGCTGCAGCAGTCACTCTGGGAGCCTCAACTCTTCCTTCTCTATAAATGCAAAGCTGTTCAACAAGATCACTATTTAAGATTCTTAAAGAAACTAACCTGCCACGGGACAAATGTCCTCAAGTGAGTATGTAACAGGTAAGAGATAGGAATTAAAGGTGTTGGGTTTTTTGGTTTTTTTTTTTCTTCAGTAGGATGTCACTAATAACATCCCTTAAGAAATCTGTTTGGGGACATGCTTAACATACTCTAGAAAAAGAACATGCCATGAGATGACAAACTTTGCTGAGGATCCTACAGGAATCATATTAAAAGATGACCACACACATTTTCTGAAAAACTGAAGAAAACTATTATAAGGCAGTATAGGTCACCCACAGGGAAAAACAACAACTTTACCTCCAAGCCATTATTTTTGAGGTGGCAATGAACACTTGGGAATAAGGCATTGCAACAGGTCTGTGGAATGGCATTCCAATTAGGAAAAGAAGTAGGCACCAATGTAGATCATTATGCAACTGTATACATTTATGGTGTGCACACATTTCAAGCACTGCATCACGTTCTGGTGAAAGGTCTGAAGCATGAGTCTTATGGGGAGCAGCTGAGGGAACCAGGATTGTTCAGTCTGGAAAACAGGGGGCTCAGGGAAGAACTCATCGCTTTCTACAATGACATAAAGGAAGGTTGTGGCAAGGTTGGGGTTGGCCACTTCTCCCAGGTAACAGCAATAAGACAATAGGGAATAGCCTCAAGTTGCGCCAGGGGAGGTTCAGGTTGGATGTTATGGAAAACAACTCAGAAAAAGAAGTGCTGCAGTGGCACAGGCTGCCTAGGGAGGTGGTGCAGTCAGCATCCCTGCAGATGTTCCAGAACTATGTGGATGTGGTACTGGGGATATGTTTAGTGGGCATGGTGGGGATGGGCTGATATATGGACTAGGTGATCTTAGAGGCCTTTCCCAAGCTTAATGATTCTGTGATTCTATGTCTCCTTGACCCCATTCCCCAGAGCCATATAACTGAATGAGTATAAGAGGAGAGAAGCATCAGACTGCCCCAAAAATCATAGATAAAATGTTAGGAATGCATATGACTCGAATACAAGAGCAAAGAAACAAGGGGACTGGCAGATAAAAGTAAATAAGATTAACCAAAGCGTAACTGAACTGTGGAGCCTTGTGCCAGAGGATATCACAAAGGCCAGAAGCAAAAAGTGACTGAACTGACATAGTATCTATGCAGTATCATCATACGTAAGAGCATCATTATAGCCAAAGAAAGCCCTGAGTAGGAATCATGCAGGCAAGTCTATCTGGTTTGTCAGTTCTGATGTTCTGGTGGCACAATCCTACTTGGTACAGCGCACTGAAACACCCGACCATCAATTTATATGTTGATCACTACAATTATGACATATTTCCCCACCTCCATCTGAGATATATCCCCTTTCTGAGACATTATCTTCATTTGCTGCCTTGCAGGTGCTGCTTCCTGCCTTTCAGGTGCAAGCCAAACTACTTCACAAAACTGGGGGCTTAAACAGGAAAGGAGATGATACTGCCTCAAACCCTGCTTCCTGCAGTACCCTGACACTTCCGTCCACAAAATTATCAGGTGCGAGCACACCAAAAGCCACAAGTCATCTCGCTTGATCCTCAGTTACTAGCAGCATTCAAACATCAAAGTCAGAGCTTCATCCACCAAGATGTGAAGCTTCTGTGAAGGCCATCTATCTCGTACCTACAATCAGTGCATTTCAGCCCTTGGAAAACACCTAAGCAATGAAATTTTGAAGCTGACCTCTTCCACTTGTGATAGCAGATCTCTCTCGTTCTCCAAAGAGAAATGAGTTTACATTCTCCATGCAATGTGTATTCAGCCCCAAGCAGGCTGCCAAATGCTTACTGAACATGAGTCTTGCGTAGCTCAGGTAGGCACATCAGTGCACATCAAACTGAAGGAATATCAGCATAACTTTGTGCCGCTGACAATTCCTACTCTCCAGGTGAGAGCAATATGAATATGTCCAGCTGCTTCAGGGTTCAGATCCTCCAGTTTGTTGTAATTTAAGTCATAGTATTCAACGGTGCATTTTAACAACAAAGGCTAGAAATCTAATAATGAAAACAAGTAACCATCATCCTGAAATGGACATTTCAAGATCAGGCAACACATCTGTACATATCCACTTACACTGGTTTCAAACACAGCCAGAGGCTTTAACTGATTACAACACCCCAAACTCTCCAGTTACCCATAAAGCTGGACTAATTTAATCAGGGACACAACAAGCTTTTCCTTGATGCAGCCTCCTCTGTTTCTCCTTTCCATTCAAACTTAAACTTATTTCTAGACAATAAATGGGTCTTAGCTTACAAAACTGCCATTTGTGATTTACTCCTTCAGGTAGGACCATAGTCAGAGAGCTGCATTTATGCTGAGATGAAAACAGATTGTTTCGGTAGCTGAGCTGAAGAAGTGACTCTCACTTTCACCTTTGCTGCATCGTTGCATTGTTCACTACTGGGAAATGGGGGTGGCATTCAGAACAGCCACTCTGCTGAAAGATGTTGCTATGGGGTAAGTTTCTGCATTCTGTCCACAGGTGTTCTGCAGCTTGTAGAAAAGAGTTTCTGAGCATACTAGAGTGAATAAATACTCTATAGTTGCTGGAAGATACACCTCATCCCAACTGGGAGTAAAAAAGAAAACACTAAACTTTTTGAGAATAAAAGAGAAGGCACTACCATGGAAGTACTGACCTGAGAAGCCACTGCCTCAAACAAAAGCACTTAAAATAGTGTTGTTGTTGTAGGAATTTTAAAACAATACAACAAAAATAACTGCATCTCATCTGCATTCTCACGTGAGTTGGAACTGTGCTTCTTATACACGGCTATCCCACATCACCATGTGACACACAAGCGGCAGATCACTGCTCATAAAGACTCTCTGCTGGGGAAGAGGAGCCATAAAACTTTTCTAAAGAAGACATCAGCACATTCCTCCACAGACAGGGAATTATGCCAGTTCCAGACACACTCCTGCATTCCAAAGGAGGAATATATTGAACTATAATAAATGGCTGCAGGGTTATTTCAAACCAGCATAATGAATGAGCTCAGAGACTAAGAAATCCCCTCCCGGCCCTAGGAAGCAGAGGAAGAATATGAAGCTGACATTCCCATTTGTGCAGTTAGTCCTCAGTGTGATCTTATCATTGGGTTGGAAGCAGTGCTCACAGGAGTGGCATAGATGGAACTTGGAGGAAGAGGGGGAGTGAAGAGCACGTGTGAATTTTGCAGCTGGTAGGTGCTCTGGCTGTATCATAGGATCATTAAGGTTGGAAAAGACCTCTAAGATCATCTAAGTCCAACCATACACCTACCACCAATATTGCTCACTGTGAATCTGTGCCTAGATATGTTGCTGTTTATCTTGCAGTGGTTAGGTATGTGCTTTCTGGTACACAGATCACACCTGGAGCAGCACGGCACTGTGACAGGTAGGGTCACATTGCACTCAGGTTTTCTGAGGATGTATTTATCTGCAGGTGAGTGGCTGTTCTGGAAAACAGAACCCAAACCCTCGGTAAAGCTGTAGGCAGCTCTGCTGACAGCATCTTTTTTCCCCTCTCATCTCTCCTTCCCTGCTAGGATACCCCCAGGCTTCCCTCCTTAGAGATGGATGTTGCACCACTCTCCAGTGACAGTTCCTCAGGCCCACAGCTGTCACCATTCGAGGAGCAGGTCTTCTCTCTCAAGTAATACACTGCCACTCTACATGTGTCCTGTCAGGTTGTTAAAATCAGTTTGAATCACAAAACTTTCACAGGAGCCTGCAAAGCACAGAGCCAGGTTAGGCTTCACCTTTCCAGAAGAGGTACCCAAACGTTGCTCTTTGCTTCAGGCCAACATTTTCCCCCCTTTCCTTATCCCTGGGCTCTGGCTTGACTGACACCACAGTTTTCACTGCTGTTACCACTCAGTTACCACTTTTTGCAATATAAAATGATTTTAAGTTAAAGCTCAACACCTTAAATTTATTCTTCATGTCAAAACCTCAGCTTTAGTTTAGACAAGCTTCTAGTCCGCAATTTAAACACATTTTCCACTTACAGTCATAGAACAACACTACAGATAAGTGAGTGGTACTTGCAGGGGAAAGCTTATCATTTTTAAAAGATCTTAGTTTAAAATAAACAGTAATGTTCAGTCCCATACATACCAGAATGCATGACAGCTTTATACTACAGCACTGCCTGGAGTCTTGAAGTTTGGTACATACCCCAGCATATACAGTTGGATATGAGTCCTTACTCATTTTAAATTAAGCTGTTACACTGACCTTTGCCAGAGCATACAAAGACTTCCCAGAAAAGCATCATGAAGCCTCATTATTTCCTTATTTTTGTTCCCACATCCCCTACCCCCACTATTACCTATGTAGATTGGTCAAACTTCTAAAATTTGCTCAATTTAGGTAGGAATCAGGTCAACAAGAATTTGTATCAGATACCTATTAGCATACCCACTAGCAAATACCTGCTGTAAATAATTTTTCCTCTCATTTCAGAGCAATTATTTCTGGCTGAATATTTACTGTTTAAAACATGCATAGTTTCAGACATTTCATTTAGGACAAAGATATTTAACTATGTTCATGCTGTTTTCCATAAACTCTTTAGTAATTCTTAAATGAAGCCAGCACAGAAAGGATTCAGCACTTTTCCATCCATCTGGCCTTCTGTGAAGTACAGGTACATTGAGTATGTCTTGAAAAGCTATTTTAATGAAGCAAATTTGCTCTGTACTCACTGCTAAAACAAGGACTCACCTTAAACTTTTGTTTTATGAAGTCTTGGTAAAAATGCTGATTTCTGTCTTTTTCATGATTCAACCACTTTTAGATTTTAGATTCAACTACTCCCATGACATCAGCTTCTCTTTACTTGTCTCCTCTCCTGATTCAGTTGTCCCAGCAGACTGATCATCCCTTCATTACTCCTGCTATACATTCTTCACATTTATGTTCAGCTCAGTTCTCCTCTTTCATTTCATTCTAAGAGCTCAAATAGAAGGTCATAATCAGATTCCAGGCAAATTCATTCAAGCATACTTCTATTCACTTGCAGTTTTCAGGATGACTACATGAGCCTTTGTTTACAATTTTATTCTCTTCTAATCTATATCAGAGAATGCTTAGAGTTGGAAGGGACCTTTGAAGGTCATCTAGTCCAACTCCCCTGCAATGAACAGGGATATCCATAGCTAGATTAGAATGCTCGGAGGTCTAGCCTGGCCATGAAAGCCTCTGGGGATGGGGCATCCACCATCTCCCTGGGCAACCTGCTCCAGTGCCCCACCACCATCACGGGAAAAGACTTTTTCTTTATATCTAAGGAACCTTGGAACCTTCCTTAAATCCATGTCACACAAGCCATCAGATTTCATTTATGATGTTCAAGTTACTATAATCTAACACCAAGTTTTCAGTTCCTTTCTTGAAAATACATTTTCTGCATCTTAATGTTTTCTTACTATTTAAACTCTTAGCATGACCCACTGTTCAAGAGTGTAATCCTTAAGAACTCACCACATATATAAAATAAAGCACTTATGGTGTCTTGTTGCCTGAGTATTGCTAAGGAGTCTGCATTTTCATCTGTATTTGCATCTGTGGGCTGTCCCTGCATGTCCCGATCTTCTCATTTTCTCATAAATAGGAAAATAAATATGTCTCATCAAGAAAACGTTAGGGTAGTAATAGGGAAATACATAAAGGGATGGTATGAAGATAGCCCATGAGCAGCTATAGGAAATAGTAGGCAAGAAGTGGAAAATTTATGATCAAGTCCTGAAAAAGAATAAATTGAAATACCTATATATTTTTTATCACATCATATTATATTGCAGAGAGAAAACAAAAAACACTGCCGTAAACCAGGGAATGTTCTATGCAATACAAAATCTGATTTATAACAATTCTAAACAAGTGCCCACTTTTCTAAGCGATAGACTTCTTAAAACATTATTTTACAATTTGCTTCTCATACCACAGACTAAACACAGTCCAGAGCAGCCTGTTTAACAGCCTGCAGCCTCTACAATCTACCTTCCTCCTACAGCAATCAGAAATTTTCCTCTTGGCAGCTTGCCAGTATATGTTCTGCATACCTCCATAAAACAGCTAGCAGTTTCTTCCCTGGCTATCAGACCAATACAGAATAGACAGTTTTTCCATTATGCTCAGAAGGGTCCTGTTGCAAGGGCAAAGCACAGATGTGGTGATTTCCAACCACTCTTAGGAACTGTCCAGCGCCTAATGAAGCCCTGCAACAGACCCAATCCTATTTTGCTCCCCTATCACAGAGATGATGAACTAGAACTAGCTAGCAACTAAAATATATGATTCAACTTATTCCTACTAGCAAAGTCCAGATGCACTCATAAATTCATCTTAACAATCCTATGAATAACGGAAAGAAATCTCCCTGAAGTTCCCAGGATGTTCTCACTTTAGAATATCTTCTGAGCACATATTTATGATGTGGTCTGTGTAGAGTCTCAGTTGGAATTTAAGACTTCTCCTTAGATAGCTTCCTAAATACAAGCAAACTGACTTTCAGTAAAGCAGAATGCATCCACGGCATGCCAGACCACCCAAACCCATCTCCTTCTTAGCACACGGCATTTGAAAAATGGAGTCAAGCAGAGAGCAGCAAAGAAAAGAATTTGATCCCTCCAGCATAGAGGGCCAATCTGATTATGATTCAGACAGGTTGGACTGAGATGAATGGTTGACTCATATCCCTAAAAATACTAGTGCACTGAAGAAAACAGAGACTGCAGTTCACATGGCATCTTTCAATTTAAGCTAATATTTAACTGATCAGCAAGATGTAGAGGAACTAAGGGCTCATGTGCACCACCTAGCAGAGACAGCACAAGAGAAATTCTGAAGGCTTCCTGACTTCTTCTGTGGTACATTTGTTTGTGGCAAGTCTTTACAAGTAAGAAGCCCTCCTGCACTTTAACCACAACTCTAGAATATTTTATTTAACATAGAAGTCCTCCCTGCAGTTCTGTTGAAAGTATATTTAATTCCCTGTCATAACTGTCACATAATATTGCTGAGAGCTAGATGAATTTAGCCTTAGAAACAGCAAAGTTCTAGCTACGGTTCAAATATAATTTGTATAGCTGTTTAAGTAATTTAGGATCTATTTGGATAAGTCTGTATGTAATATTACAAAAACATGGAACCTCCCATCCCCTCAAAAATTGGTAGCAATTTCAATCCCAAAGTGTCCTTTTCAAATAATATTTAATATCAAGAGGTGCCAGCCACACTTAAAACAGCACAACATTATTTTATACAATCTCTGTGTCTGTTATACAATATTCCATACTCAATATACAACCTTCCTTGCTAAAGGATGCTCCATATACCAAGAAGGGAAAGGAGAACAACAAAGGTTAACACAAATATGTGTCAGTGTGGAAAGAACAGGCTGATGGGTTTAATGGCACTGAAGAATACACAATGATAACAGAAGTTTGACTGGAGAAGCTGAGAACTGGAAATATAAGGGGATATGCCAATAATAGTCTTGATGCAGCTGATTTCAAGTGGCAGTTTAAGCACTGTCTGATAATGGACTAATGGGAGAATAAGTGACTGGTGAGGGTTGTTTGGAAGGCAACACACAGAGAGAGAGGATGGATTGGCCCTGATCGTCATGCTTCAGTGAAAGAGACAACTACTGTTAATCAGAATCTGTCTGGCAGTGATGAATATATTACAGTCCACTGTGGGCACACGTCCTTCTCCCCTCTGTCCACCCAGAGGAGCAGCTGAAAGCTTCCACTGTGATTGCTGCTCACAAGTTGTCTGCAAATTTTTGCATCGGTAAGATACACCCCTCCCTATGGAAGGTTTGTCTGCTGAGAAGATGGCTTTGCATTCCCTAACCAGAAAGGTATCCAAAAATCAATCCAAGTAACCCCCATCAAAAGGGTAGCATAAAAAGAACTGACAGTGTAACAAAGTTATAAACAAAGCTGATGAGCAAACAAGCACAAAGAAAATTAGCCCAATGCTGGCCCTTCATCCTCAGTTAAGGTAATGAGCCAACGGTTGTTCTGCAAGAAGCACAGGCAGCCTTTTCTCCCACTGTGCAGTTTTCATTCTGATCTTAAACTCCTGGCAAATATTTTTGTTCAATGTTAATCTTTCCCTGTGACCCAATTTCCACCTCCCCCACAATTTGGGGTATTTTGGCAGATACCTGTAATTTTTATGAATTAACGTAAATGTCAGAAAGGAAAGCTGCTCATCCCATCGCTCTCAAAGAGCTGGAAATAAAATCCAATGTCTAAGGTTATAAAGCTCAACGCTTCACTTCAGAACATTGGTAAAACAAGTTCACTCAGCAGCTCCACATTACAAATGTTTCCAGAAGAATTACTGAATTCCCTGAAACCAATTCAAAAAACAGCACAAGCTATATCCCAATATCTTCTTTTTTTTTCAGATGCTTTTCCCATAGCAGCTGCATAGCAGCCTGCACACTCATTTTAGCACCAGTCTTCATGCTTTGTACTTTTTCAGATAGATTTGTAACTGTAAAAGTCTTAAAACAGAGCTTTTAAAGGCAAGCTGAACCGTATCACGCTGACCCCAAACCCAAGGCCTGGGAAAGGAAACAATTTAGTAGTTGGACGTGCAACTTCACACATACTCTTAGGAATCCGATAGGGCAGAGTTGAACTCTTTCTCATTGCCCTGCTTTTTTCTTTTTCAGTTTCTTCTCCCAGCATCAGGAATTATCTTTGTCCACCTCTGCAAGCCATTCATTGCTTTTCCCAGTTTGACAAAGCCAACTTGACTGCTTGTACCCCTATAGGCAGCATAGTTTTCCCAGTATGAGCACACCCTGACCTCCATAGCAGCTCTCTTCTGATGCTTGTGAAAAGTTCATGTGGCCTTTTTTTATGTGAGAAATGAGAAAAGACAGCAACAGGGAAAAGAGAAAAAGCAAAAGGCAAACATCTCTCCACTGTGATGGGACAGAAGGGCACAGGCAAGAATTTCACCTCTGCAACTTATTTTGAGGTATCATTTCCCTTTTGCTTCTCAGCATAGCACAGAGTTCACGTGCAGACCTTGAGCTGAAGCTCCCAGAGGAGCTGACTTCCTGGAGATCCCCCAGGTCACTATAAAGAGGTAAATTATTACAGCAGGGAGACAAATTCTTTATATATATCTTCTAAGAGCGGAAGAATTGGACTCAGTGATCCTTGTGAGACTGTTCCAACTCAAGATATTCTATGGTTTCATTAATTTTTTTTTAAATGCGTTTTGAAGTTCTCTTTTAATACGTTGAGCTACAAACTTCTTAAAAACTCAGCAAGTCTGCAATACTGAATGTGCATTTCTAGTCTCTAGATTAATTACGTTAATGATCTAGGCAAGCTAATCTCCTCTAACTCAGACAAATTAGTACTTCCATGTGGCTCATTAATCCCCAGCTCTTCATTTTAAGACACACTGCTTCATAGGACCAATGAATGTGAAGAAAAATAATAATAAAAAAAAGCTTGCCAGGAATATCTCAGGCTGGAAGGGCTGAGAACAGCAGAAGAATGGCCTGAAATTTATCTAAACATATACAGAGGCATTTTGTAGACTCTCCACCTTCCATTTATTCCCTCCTTTTAAAATAGCCCAGGATATCATAGAATCATTAAGGTTGGAAAAGACCTTTAAGACCATCTAGTCCCACCATTCACCTACCACCAATACTGCCCACTAAACCATGTTCTTAAATACTACATCTGCCCTTTCTTGAATATATCCAGGGACTCCACCATCTCCCTGGACAGCCTGTGCCAGTGCATCACCACTCTTTATGAGGAGAAATTCTCCCTTATATCCAATCTACTGAACAATATGATTTTCTCTACTCCCTCTGAAACCAGAATTCCAAAATTAAGGAACAGCCATGTATGGCATGTTTTGCCATACATGCTATCGCCATCTGGACAAAGGAGGAAGGAATCAAAGCATCTGCAAGTCTGGTACAATTCCACTTTAGGCAGTACGAAATCTACAATCCAGATAAATGACATGTGATAATTTTCAGTGCTTATATATAATCACACACAAAATCCCTAACAAAACAAGGAATGGTTCTGGTCATTGTACTTTGGGATCCAGCCTGGGGACCATCTCCCTTCCCTCACAGTCACTCCCAATTTGGAGTGATTTTTCTGTTCTTCCCAGGTATTTGATCCCCAAGGCCCAAAATCCTCAGTGTAGCTGCCACTGCTCACAAATCAATTGATACCGTCACATATTGTATTGATTCCTGTAGTGCCTTGGAGCAGCAGTCTGAAAAATGCCAATTTCAATTACTAAACAAAACAGGACATTTATTTGTGATTATACGACACGAGGAAGATTACCACCAACGACATTCTGAGGAAAAAAGAAATCAAATGTCCTCACTTCAATAAAGATGCACAAGTCTGTAACAGGTACTCAATGCATTCAGCTACATCTTTTCTTTTTCCAAACGGAAGTACTTGCTTTTTATTTACGTACATATTAATTAGCTCCACTGAGATATATAAATTACATACACACACAAACATGCCATTGTACCACAGGAAAATACTCCTCAATGCGATTCAGACCCATGAGAGAAGTGTGACAGGGAGATTTTTGTGTGTATTTTCCTTGACTCTCCTGTGCTACACAAATGTTATGAATTCCACCTGGATCCTTTTAAGGTCCTCCCTAGCTGTTGTGTCCAAACTTTTCATTGGTATTATTGAATTTAGTCTAACAAAACACTCGCAAGTGGGAACAATATCTCATTGCAGATATAGAGAGAGGAGCCGAAGGGATAAGTGCAAGAAGCCACAAAAATGATTGAAGAGATGCAACTCCTGCCTACGAAAACAGGCTGAGAAAGCTGGGGCTGCTGGAGAAGAGAAGGTTCTGGGGAGACCTGAGAGTGGCCTTTCAGTATCTGAAGGTGGTCTGTAAGTAAGAAGGGGACAGGCTCTTTAGTGGGGTCTGTTGGGATAGGAAAAGGAGAAGTAGTTTCAAACTAGAAGAGAAGAGATTTAGACTGGATATAAGGAAAAAGGTAGCAAGGCACTGGAACAGATTGTCCCAAGATGTGGTGGATGCTCTGTCCTTGAATCCATTCAGGGTCAGGATAGACTGTGAGCATCTTAATCTAGCTTAGGTGTCCCTTTTCATCATTGCAGGAGAGTTTATGGAGGCAGACAGAGAAGCCCATGTGGACTCTGGATGGCTTTGACTCAGATCTTCCACAGTAGGGACGTCACAAGTGAAGGTGGTCCATCCAGTACTGCCTCAGTTGTCAAGAACTTGCTATTGCCAATGGGATCTCGTGTCATCCTAATACTTTTCCACTGCATGCATGTAACATACAGTGACATGTGACACTGTTTTTGTGACACACAGAAACACATGACAGTACACAGCACTTTGCTACAAGAAATGCCACACTGTTTTATGACATGCAAGAACATGTATGTAACACACAACAACAAGCTACGTTGTTTTTATAACCTTTTCATCTCTCCAGGTCATTACTGCCAGCGAGTTGGCACTTAATGATAATAAACTCTGTACAAACATCTGCCACAGAGAATCAGAGAGACATTAGATAGAATCACAAAGGTTGGAAAAGACCTCCACGATCCTCTAGTCCAACCATCCACCTACAACTGCTGGGTGAGAACAGGTAATAATTTGAATTGTTTGAGGTTAATTGCTAGACAATAATACATGTCATCTTTACTATGGTTGTTATATGCCTTGTCAATGGTATTACAGTAAGAATCACCCAGACTAAAGAAGAAAGAGTTCTGATGGAAGCAGAACTAATTTCAGCAAGCTGTAATCCACCACCATGCATCATCCCTTTCACACTGAAGGACTGAATAACAGAATGGTGTCGAAAGTCATGGACTAAATTAACTCCATGGACAATTTACTGGGATGGCCTCCCACTGGGAGGGGGAAGGGAAATAAGACTGCTTGGTGTTAAGCTGCTTGCTGGGTTAAACCACACCACCACGTTGGAAGAAACATACTATTACATGCAGTCAGGTGAACTTACTCAGAGCTGAAGTAAGACAGGGGGAAAAAAAAAAAATCATTAGGGTGGTGTATGAATCTGAGCCCAGTACCACCAAGCCAGACTAGGAGACCCAGCTGCATTCCCTGATGCTACCAGGCTGAGGAAGCCCTTTCTCTTGAGACTTCCAGTCACAGGAAAAGGCAGTGCCTGCTTAAATCCAGAAAGTAAAACATTTCTGTATTATGGGAAGGTTTGCCCACAGGAAAATCAATTTGAACCCCAGACAACAGAACTGCCTGTGCACTATCAGGAGCAAGGGCAACGCTGTTATCCTTCATGTCCATGTGACTCTCACATTAGGACCTCCAGTCTCAGGGCAAGATAAAGAATAAAACTGAATGCTAATACTCCAAATGAAGTGAAAAATCATTAAAAAAAAAAAAAAAAAAAACAACTTTTTTTTTTCCTTGCCCTGCTGGCCTTCTCCCTCCCTCAGTAATGCAGCAGGACACTCTGAAGACTAGGTGCTTCCTGACAACCAGTGACATCATTTACACTTCCATAGCACATTTCAGACTAATGGATGTGAAAGGAGACTTTAAACTATCCTTTGCAGAGAAATTCCTATGCCTGTTTTATGATAAAACACTGCGTCACAGAAGTATCACATGGTAGCTTCATGACAAGCAAAGATGAGTATCAAAGGTAGTTGCATGGAGACTTCTGGTGGGGTTTCTCACATTGGTTCTGGCTGGAACAAAAAACCCAGCATCTTCCCCATTCTTGGGAGGGATGGCACAGAAGGCTCAATAGATATAGGTTTTTGTATCTCAGAAGACAATATGTCCTAGAGCCAAAATCATAACATGAAACTGGAAAAACTGGAATTAGTAGTAAATCAAAAAGAAATGAGTTCCACTTAGGGGGTCAGTCCTCACCACGACCTACCATAACCTATGTCTTTCCTCCAGCACTCTCTCATCAGGCTCATAATGGCTTCGGATGAAATCCCAGTCCAAGCTCAAGGCAACGTGTCTGGATGCAGAGGGCTAATCCTCTGCCGACACAAACTGACAAGATGCCATTGAGGCTGATGAAGCGCTATCAATTTACAACAGCCGAAGATATGTCACATAAGGTAATCAGACTTTAAAAGAAATGTGATGGCAAGAGTCCTAAACATCTCCAAAACACTGTGCTGTCAAAATAGATCTCAGAGTACAAAGCCCTACTTTGAGAAGTTGTCAGAGACCCAGATGGGTTGCTGATTTTATCCTGCCTGGAACACTGTTCATCCACCTTTCACCCCTTTCCTGTTATTACTGACTTATTTATTTATTTTTAATTGTACCTTAAGACCCTGAGAGAAGTCTCTGATATTTTGCCAGCCCCAAAGCTTAGCTTAGAACAGGACAAATACTTTGCTGAGCTTTTTCCTCCCTAACTCCTTGTTGCTACGTTGCTTTATCGTTATGCCTGTAAAGTGTGGAGTTTCAAAAGAGAAAAACAACCTACAAGAGGCAATTAATAATAATATACGCCAGCACTCTCCAAACTGTTCACAACACTTCCTTCAACAAAGCATTGAGACAGAACAACAGCAAAAGCTGCTAAATAGCATGCAACAAAGCTACACCCATGGAAAGGTAAAATAATCTTCATTTTTTAAGATCTTTTATCCAAAGTACTTTTCAAACATATGCATGTCATATAGGGATCATTCATCCAACACTGAAATATAGCTACTTTCACATCAGAACTAAGTTATATAACAGCACATAATAAGTATAGCAGAGTCAGAGAGAGGAAAATGAAGAGTAACTGTTCTAGTTGAATCACCCAGCAAGTGCTAAGTCAGCAGAATACTACTTTCTCTAGGTGAGATTTAGTGGAACATTCAGCACTGCTTTCAAACTCATGTGGAAGACATTACAGTATTGCTAATGATTAAGCCCCTGGGTTTATGGCTAAATGAAAATCCAGTACCTTTGGTAACAAAATACCTCTGCCACAGTGTGAGAGGGCTCAAGTATTACCTAGTGAGCCATCAGCTTTCATTCTTGAATTACGTGTACTTCCTCAAAAGTCTCCCAGCTGAGCATCAGTCAGTGACACATAGTAAAGCTGAATATTTCTCACTGATCGTAGACCAGGCACTAGCCTCATTCTCACACTTCTCTTAGGCCAGGAGCGCTCAGTGTTGTTTCTGAGGTACGTCAGTCAGGCCACAGGATGTTCTCATGTTTACACTAAGGACTGATGGAAATTAAGTCCCTCATATGTCAGTGGGATTGCACAGAGAAGGGAGAGACTGTATTTCTGTCTGTGAACCACACTAACCAGTTAGGATGCAAAATCCCCCCCATCAGCTGGAGCATCAAAACTCGTGCAGAAGTAGCTGGGAGGCCTGCATCCAAAAAACAGATCTAACTGTCAATTAATTGTATAGATGCCTACTGCCACATCCTACACTCAAAATGCACGTGAGGCAGGACCCTTGCTGCTAAGTGTACCCACATTGCTTGTAAGTACCTAGTTCTCATTTGTTTGCATCATAGCAAACTCTGAAAAAAAATTTTGAATGGCCAGAAATTTCTGGTGACGGATTATAAGGGGAAGTCAGTTTTGCTCAAAGGCTTCACCAAGATCAGGTCCTGCCTCACCAACCTAATGGCCTATGATGGCATGACTGTGTCAGGGGATAAGGAAAGAGCTTCTGATGTCATCTATCTGGAATTCAGTAAGGTCATTGACATGGTACTGTGTAACATCCTCCTCTCCAAACTGGAAAAAATACAGATTTGACATGCTGACTGTTTGACAGACAAGAAGCTGACTGTGAGATTGTATCCAGAGAACAGCAGTCAGTGGATCAATGTCTGAATGGAGATCAGGGGCAAGTAGTATCCCTCAAAGGTCAGTACTGGAACTAATGCTCTTTAATACCTTCATTTACATCAACAGTGAGATTGTGTGCACCCTCAACAAATTTGCAGATCACAGCATTTTGTGTTGCTGTCAGCACACCTGAGAGGTGGGATGCCATCCAGACATGCTTGAGCAGTAGCTTAAGAGAATCCCATGAAGTACAACAAAGCCAAGTGCGTGGTCTGGCACCTGGACTGTGGCAACTCGCACTACTAGTAAAGTTGGGGGATGTAAAGATGGAGCACAGCCCTGCTGAAAAGGACTTGGGGGCACTGGTGGATGACAACTGGACATGAGCCAGCAATTTGCTCTCACAGCCCAAAGAGCCAACTGCGTCCTGGGCTGCACCCAAAGCATATGGTCAGCAGGGAGAGGAGTTGGACGAGATGGCCTTTAGAAGGTCCCTTCAAACTCAGTTTTATGATTCTATGAATAATCCTTCACAGCACTGGAACCACAGCTTCTCTCATAGGTAGTCCCGTGCCTCTCTATACCTCCAGAAAGCTTAGAAAGTAGCAGGAGCAAAGCCACCAATTTAAACCCTTTTCCACTCAACTTCAGGTGCTCTGACTAGCTACTACCCACTGCTCCTCCAAGATAAGCACTGGTCTCTGTTAACCTCATACCAACTATCACTATTAAGCATGGTAACAGACAGGATTCAGCTTTCTGTACTGTGTCCGGCTATGAAACATGGCTTTCTGGACCAGAAGGCAGCCTAGGCTCCAAAGAGAAGGTATTTGTGGCCTGGCGTGGTTCATAGGACTGCCAAGTGTGATCCGCCTTTTGCCCCTACTAGATGATGGTCAAACAGAACAGTTTGTGTCCTGCTCCCAGAGAGAACTGCACAGAAATCTGTAACAGTGAGAAGAAAAAGGGGTACCATCATTCTTTCTCTTCATCACCCCACCCTCTGCTCCCCAGACAAATGACCAAACAACTACAGTAAAACCACACCTACAGCTGATGAGAGCCAGCCTGGCTGTAGATGCGCCTCCTGCTGAAGCAATATCACCTTCTGTCTCTTTCATCTGTCCTTGCCTCTTCCAAACCCAGTTAGAAGAACGTTGCAGGCAGATGTGCCTTCTTATCTTTGCAGTATGTTTTTCTTTCTTATTCACACATATATCTGTTTTCTGTGGTCTAAAATATCTGGGGATATTATTTTAACCTGTAGCCAAAGCAGATCTGACTAGTATGAATTCACCTTTGAAGAATAAATAGGAACACGGGAAGGCTTTGGAATCAAAGCTATTGCAATCAAAGACTCGACATCTCAGCTTTGTCTAGAGAGAGCTGATCTGGAGATAAGAGCCCTTGCAATTTGAGAAAAGATAGTATTAACCAACTACTGCATGCCTCTTTCAACTCCTATTCCTCTTAATTTCTCATCTCCACATGGCTTTTGTATTCCTAAAAGCCATCTCCTTCCAAGTTACTTAGTGCAACACATCAGCCTGAACACAGGCAATACTTTGCCAAACCAGAGAGAGTACTGGGATGGACCCTCACCAGTCAGTCAGCACCAGCTGATAAGAAATAATTCAATACAGTCTATTCTACAGTGTCTGACCCTGAGACACTAATCCAGAGGCTAATAAAACAGTAATCCTCTGCTGATCCTCAGGCTCCATTTCCCCTGCTCAGCCCATCACTGCTCCTGGCTAGATCAGCTCTTGCCACCCTCAATCTCCCCTCTCCCCTACCTCACTCTCTCCTCACCAGTGCAAGACTGGACCTACTTTTCGGACCATCCTCATCTGTTCATATTGTTACTTGCCCCTTGCCTCCTTGAGGGACATGGTTTAGTGGGAGCTACTGGGAATAGGTGAACGGTTCGACTGGATGATCTCGAAGGTCTTTTCCAACCTTGGTGATTCTATGATTCTATGATTCTGAGTGGCTGCTATCCCTAAGCATAGGGTATGTCTCTGGATTTTTGTTTTGGAATTGAGTTTGTCTCTAAACCATTCCCAGTGCCCCCTCCTCAGTTGCCCAGACCCACTGAATGGTACAGAATGGTATATATACAAATGAGCTGGTGAGAAGCCCTGGTTACAACATAACAGACTACATTTAGACTCCCAGGAGTTTGCTCATTTGGAATGAGAAGCCGTAAGTCATATCACAATCATCAGACACTCAGGTTTACTTGATCTTCCTGTACACATCGCTGAGAGCTACAGGTAAAAATGGAGCAAGGGAAGTGGACTTCTTTACTCCAATTTCTAAGACAAAGCAGCACTTGAAAAGAGCTGTTTCTTATCACATCCAGATTCATGGAGGACAGTGGAGCTGCAGTAGTGTCCCTAACTGTGGAATTGCTATTTAAAGAGGATTGAAAGGCTGACTATGATCTTCATTTTCAATCCAATATCTGACCAATATCTGTTCCTACTGCCTCCCTTTCATCCTCCCTAGTCTCCACATACCAAGGAAAATGGTTGCACTCCGAGTGCTTACAGTTTGGAGTGCTTCTGTTGCTTCTTCCCCTGTAAGAGGGAATAGAAAAGCAAAAGCACAGAAGTTCTTAAGTAGCAGGATTGCCTCAAAGATACATGAAATATCTAAAGCCACATCATATCTATGTATAATATAAATGCTAATAATAAAACCCCATCTAAAAGCCTCCATTGCACAGTGAGGTTTTTCATTGCCACCCATTAGTGGTCACAAGCACCCGATTCTGGAGGGAGCCCAGCTGCTGGGCACAAAACTCCCTGCACCAGACCTTACCCTGACCCAAGGGGCAAACCGGGCACACACATGCATCCTTCTTCATTCAGTTCTATGGGAGAAAGGAAAATCTTAGGGTGAGGAAAAGAGGAAGACACAGCATTGTCTACCCATCTTTGCTGAGGATGCAGCACCACTCCCAACCAACTCCTGTCCTCCTCCCATCAGGGGGCTCACAGGGAATGTGTCAGCAGGATAAGGACATGACATATCCCCGATGGCCCAGCATTGGCTCCAGGAGGAATCTTAGTGATCGGAATAAACTCTGGAGTGCAGACACTTGCTAAGAAGGGACATCACCACATCTTGTGGCTCTTGCTAAATAAAATGCTAGAATGCTCCTTGCCCCAAATTGTTGTCTATTTGTTATGCAGTGACTGACAATCTGCATATAAACCCTGCAGATACAAAGGATCCTAAAGCAGGTGGGCAATTTTGCATCCTTTCTACATACCACCATTTCCTTCTGTCCTACAGCCAGAAGAATTCATCACCCCCTCTCTTTCCTGCCAAGTACACAGGAACCTTGCTGCTCTATCCACATTGCTTCTGGCTACCTGTTGGCTCTGGACATGACGAATCTGTATCTGATGGACAGGTCACAAGGGGTCGGTCGATGAAATCACATTGCTGCATCAAGATCTGGAGATGTGAAAGCAAGGCTGCAACCTCTTCTGACCCTATTACCCTCACCTCATTGCGGAAACCTAACCTGTGACAGCCATCCTGTATCTAACTTCTCCCCTAGAGATAGCTTCTGTCCTTAAGCAGCTGGCTAATTCATTTGAGATTACAATCACAGACACAGCATATGCTTGCTGTAGCCATGCCTCTCTGTGCTCTTTACAAAGCCCAGGCAGCATGAGGATGCAGCACACGGAGGCAATGAAGGGGACAGAGAGGGGAATGATATCTGAGTGCTGACTGGGCTGTCCTCCTGGTGAAGGACAATGACAAGCCAGGATTCACTGTTCGCAGCTGCTCCCATTTAACTGCTTATGATGACTATTTACAGAAGGAGAATAATGAAATTATCTGTTTGGTTTTTTTTTTTTTTTTTTCTCCAGCATGCTCTTTTCCAGAGGAGAGGCCTGTGACAGCCACCCAGAGTGCCTCCTGCCCTCTCTTTACACCCAACTGCCAGAATCACTGAGTTTGTATGTACACACACACACACTTTTCCATCTCAGTACTGATGTGAAGAAGGCTAAGAAGGCAGATGGGAGGCATGGGAACAGGTCATCCAAAGAAGTGGATGTGCCATCCCTGGAGAGATGGAAGTCAGGCTGGAGGGGCTCTGAGCACCATGATTTACCTATAAATGTCCCTGTTCATTGCAGGGGAGTTGGACCAGTTGGCCCTCAAGGGTCCCTTCAAACTCAAACGATTCTATGATTCCATGCTGCTATGTCAAAGACTGATGAAGATCCTGATGAATGCTGTATCAGTTTTGGTGACCTATCACTGGCAGATGCCAAATGAAGCACTGTTAGATTGCTCCCAAACCTCAACACAGTGTTTATGACTCAGTGTGCAGCTGATCTGGACTGACCTGCAGCATACTTAAGACCAAGAGGCTACCCCCTGCAGGCAGCTGCTATCTGACACTTCATCACCACCAGACAAACCAAACTGTTAATCAAAATTCCCAAAGGCTGAGCAATAAGTCTGCCTTGACTTCATGCTTACACCTGGCTTTGGCTACGAGAAGGAACCACAGATTCACCAGCCTCATCTCACTGACACTGAGATGTGGCACAGCTGAAACAGAACTTGGCCAGATGGGATTCTCAGGAGAAAAAGACATTTCCTACCTTGCTGCTTTCTTCACCTTGGGAAGAAGAGCAATAAATAAATAAATAAAATTCACTTTGCTCCTCCCCTCGTAAAGCTCTTTATTCTTCCTTGCTTGCTCAGGTCACACAGAATCATGCCCCAGTCCCCAGCCTATGTTTGCCAATGCTTTGAAACAGGCCTCAAGGGGGAAGTCAAATAGCCTGTACTGTTGAGTGCCATTGTTTGGAGAAAACAGGCAAGCTTGCTTTGTTGAGCAATCTCATTGGGCTGCAGCAACCTGCAGGTTTGTTCTCTTCTCAGGGGAAGGTTGGTACTGGATGATGTTTATGTCCCTTCTAACCCAAGCCATTCTGTGAGTCTATATTTGGGGTTTGGGAGGAGCAGGTGAAGCAGCTGCTCTGCTATTTTAGTTTTTCACCAACTTCTGGGCTCGAAGTGCCTTACTCCCAGGGTTATCTTTTCTCCCATCAGAGGGCATCAGTAACTCTCCAGCAGGCTCAGAAGAATACAGCTGCTTTAAGCTCCCATCCTTAAAGCTAGCAAGCAAATCCCTTTGTTCTCTAGTCAGCCCTGGATATCATGCGTCATTTTTTCCACCATCTCCTCCAGTTCTGGAGTCATCTTGTGAGTGTTGTGTGCAGCCACTAATGGATGCTGATGGCTGTGGGTGGGAGGGTGTCTGAGCATGATGATGACCCCTTCTCAGAGGTCAGTAGCTTAGAAGCATTTTCCTTGACAAAGTGTACAAAAGAGCGGTACAAACACAGGATTGTACCTGTTAGCCAATTCATTTCCCTTACCTCCATCCAAGTGAGTGGGAGAGAGCTGTCTGCTTGCATTGAAGTGGCTGCACTGTTGACGAACTGCATGCCAGCAAGGAGTTCACTTTGGGAAAAGCATGAAGTGCAGCAGGGCAGCTGAGACCCTTTTAAAACACACTTGACTTTTGGTAATCACAGCAATAAGATCTCTGGTGGGAAAATCCTACCTAATAAAAAGTTCAGTAAGTCCAAGGAGATATTGAAAGCTAGACAGGACTAATTGGTGAAAACCAGAGACTTACTCACTGCCCATCAATATGTTAGCTTGTGATATTCCTGACAGAAGAACATAACCCCAAGCTCCAGAGTTATTGCTACTAGGAGGATGGGGTGAAACTGGTGGGGGGTAGCACTACACTCTCTTCAGAAGGAAAGGGAGAAAGGAAATACACCAGCTATTTCTACAAGGGCAATTGCAAGGAACTGCCTGAAGTCCTGTAATCAGTAAGACTGGTCAGCCTCTGGTTCCATAAAAAGCATTTCCACCAGGAGATCCAAGCAAATTGGAAAGATGGTTTTAACAGGCAAGTGTGCAGACAAGTGTGAGCAGTAACACAGGAGTAAGGCAGGATGCCAGGAAAGCACTTGCACAAGATGTAGGGCAAGCTAAGAGACAGCTTTGGCTGCAGAGTACAAGGCAGGAGAGATGTGGGGACTTCTGAGCAGTTGCTCAAATAGGACCATATGAATTCCTTGCCAATAGAGGTACACTCAGAGCAACTATCAAAAACATGGAAACTACCCCTGCACTTCAGCTGCTCAGGTCAGGAGACGTCACTGCTGCTTGGAGGAATTTTGGGGGAATGCTACCTCCCTTTCCGCAAGGAGCACTACCACACAAACCCCAGTAAACAGAAAGGATTCACAGCATATTTTAGGGGCGTGGAGCCATTGGTGCTCGATATCTCTAAGCCCAAGACTCAAAATAACAAATGCAGGTCATCAAATGCATGAAAATGGTTGCAAGATTTAACTCTGGGCCTATAGCCCAGGAGTACCCATCCCTAAACCCAGCTAAGACACAGAGAAATTAAGATGCAACACTGGGCAATGAGACTGCCAGTTCAACCCCCCCACCCTCCACTCCCCCTCCTCCTGAGTGCTACACAGGAAGATGAGCAAATTTACCTTTCACTCCTTCCTCCACTAACTGTCTTATCACCATAGCAACTGTAATCCTAGGTCATGCTGCTAGGAAATAAATAAATAAATAAAACACAGCACAAATGAAGATACACACTATCACCAAACACAGCCTTGGTGGTGGAATCTAATTTCCATTAGAGACATAACAGTGGTTTTGCATAATTATACATATATTAATGCCCAACATGCCCGTCTTCAGTTAAAATTCATGAATTCAGTTCTAAATAAAAAGCATTGCTCATTGCAGACTTTTTTTTTAATTAAAAAAAAAAAAAAAAAAAAAAAGAAGGGGGGTGGGAGGAAAACATTTCCTAAAGCTCAAGTTGCACTCGCATCACAGTTTCTTAATCCTGAGATTAACGAAGAGAGCAAAATGTAATGATTGAGTCAGCTTTCAAGTAGGAACATCACATAAAACACACCAGGAGAGTTTGCTGCTTTCACAAAACAAAGGCAAGAAAGGGATAGTATAGAAGTCAGTAGATGCTGGAACATACCTGGGATTGAAACCCAAAGGAGGATGTCTCACTGCTTCTCCCGTTGGTGCTTTTGGTGAAAGCAGTGCCACAGCATCACACAGAGGAACAACATACCTTTGCAAGTGGCTGAGCACCAGTCTGGCTGTCAGCAGCATTCACAGGAGAAGGTTTGTTTATTTACTCAGACGGAAACATGCAGGTAACAGTCAAGGAAATTCTGAAGAACAAAGAAACTCTTTTTCTCTCCTTTTTTATCTACTTCTACCTCCAGCTTCCTTCAGTACTTGCTAACTGTGAACTACCTTGGCCTGACAGCCAATTTCCCCTCTTTATTACCAAGTTTTCAGGTGGGTGTTCCTTGACTAACGAGGCATCCTTGGTTCTGGATAAATCCCACCTTTCTTACTTCTTGCTGCCACCATAAGAGATAGGGATCTGAGTTCCTAGAGGCATCAGGGCTTTAGAGCAAGCGCCTCAGGTTTCAGCCATGCACACAGCTCTAAGGGTGCTCTCAAAGACCTGATATTAGAATCATAGACTATCCTGTGTTGAAAGGGACCCCCCAGGGACCATCGAGTCCCACTCCTGGCTCCACACAGGACCACCCCAAACCCAAACCTTCTCTCTGAGGGTGTTGTTTAAATGCCCCTTGAATTCCAGCAGGCGCAGTGCTGCGTCCACTGCCCTGGGCAGCCCTTTCCATGCCCACTGCCCTCTGGTGCAGACCCTGTTCGTCACCCCCAGCCGCCCCTCCCCTGACAGCTCAATGCCGTTCCCCTGAGCCCCGTCGCTGTCACACAGAGCAGAGCTCAGCGCTGCCCCCCCGCTCCCTGAGGAGCTGCAGCCGCCATCAGGCTTCCCTTTAGCTCCTCTGCTCTGCGCTGAGCAAACCAGGAGAGCTCAGCCACTCCTCACAGTTCTTGCCCTCCAGGCCCTTCTCCATTTGTAGCCCTTTTTTGGACACTCTCTAATAGTTTTTGTCTTGTTTATGTTGTGGTGCCAAAAATGTGTCAAAAATATATGTGTATATACCTTGTAGCCCATACTTGGCAAAGCTGGCTCTTCCATAACTGTGCTGCACCTGATCTGTGTACGCAGCGCAACTCTGACCTGCCCAGAGGTGCATGGGAAGTGCATGGTCTCTTTCTCAAGACTCTAAAGTAACATGTATCAGTCCCACCAGCAGCAGACGTAGCAGAAACGAAGCTGGAAGTGGATGGTGGGATTAAAGAAGAAAGGGACTCGTGACTGATCCCCTCCCAGCCCTTATGTTCACCCATAGAGCCACATTCACAAGTTCAGGAGTTAGTGGCAGAAGGAGAGAGGCATGTAGGGAAGACTTAGGATAAACTCAATGGGCAGGCTGAAGAAAAGTTCCAAGGGAGCTTGTCTCTGTTCCAGCATTGCAATCAACCCCTTTCCCTCACATCAGCTCCCACACCTTCGATAGCAGCTCTGTATCTCAGGGATGTGTTGTTACCTTGCTGTGGCTCTCACAGTGCCTATCCTCTCAGGATGATGAGAGTGGCAGGAAGCTGTAGCTTTGCTGGGGACCATACAGGATGGTCTTCATCCTTCAGACATAAGTACCGAGCTGCCCCAAGAAGAGCAGAGCAGCAAGAACTGATGTGAAATGGCCTCTCCTTCTCTTGGGGGAAGAAACCACAGCAGGGGGACATTTCAGCCTGTTGTTGAAGCAAAGGCTCTCCCACCACTCGCTCTCATGCATTCATTTCTCTCTCCTGCACACACTGATTAAAACCACACTCATTGCAAGCGTCTCGGATCAAGCACCTGGTCCTTTAATTGCTGCAATGAAGGGGACGGATGGAGGAGATTCTGAGGCCAGCAAAGCAGAAAATTAGCATTTAGTGTGAAAATGATACCACTGCATCATCACCAGTGCAAAGCAAACAACACAACTGGACAGGCTGCCTCCTTCCCACCCTACCTACACATTCACAGGCTGATGGGTGCTGCACCCATGGGGGTGCTGCACCCATGGGGCTGCTGCCAGGGACTTGATGAGCCATCAGGACTGGTGATGAATCAGATTTATATACTCACTTCTGAGATAATTCTCCCTCAAATGTCAAAAGTGCCACTTTAGCTGCCGCATTGATTCCTGCAGGGTTTACAGAGCAGGAAAATGCAGCAGCAGCCAGCAGGAGGCTGGAGGGAAGAAACCCGTACCTGCAGGGTGTCCCTCGGGGCAAATCAGCCCAGTCTCAAGCCAGGAGCAAGATCTTCACCTCCTCCAGACCCTTAACTAGCTTTCCCCATCATTAGTGCAAATTCCCCTCAGGCCTTTCCACCTTTTTTGTTATGCAGGCTGTATTTTTGCCTGGCTGGACACAAATAAACATTACGGGCACTGTGTCCATCCAAGCACGAAAGGGAGGGCTGCTTTCCAGGCAGCATGGGATGGAGCCATTAGCCCCAGCCCCAGGTGGAGGCAATGGCTCTGTAACAGGCAGCAAGCAATACAGCCTTGTTGGTTACTTCTATTTTATTTTATTTTAATTTTCTAATTTATTTCCTATGTCTGAGCTTAATATAACAGCAGAAACTAATCAGTGGCCAACTGTGATTAAGAGTCTTTCACATGTTATTAACTTTGTGCTCAATGGGAGGTCATTTTTAAAGATTTGCAAGAAAGATAAGTGTACCTGTAGGTGTGCATGCGTGGGGAATATGTAAGTAGAGAAAACACACACAAAAGCAGAACTTTTATCCAGGCCACCCCTTGACATTCCTCTTGACTCTTTCTTAGAAATACCTATTATTATCCAGTATGTGTTTAGCAGATTGTATCTTGAAACAAACCCCCTCACAAGGCTCAGAGGTGGGAGAAGTGTGTAAATGGGAGCATAAATTAACTGTGACATCTTAATTGAGAGGAGAAATGGGGTCATCTGCTTTCATGGCTATCATCCCAGCAAGGATTAGAAGCTGCTAAAGGTGACAATGGTTGTTTTAGAGGAAAGCTCACCTGGCACTTCATATCTAAAGCTTTGGTAGTTCAAGGGCAAGGCTTATCGTGAGGACTGGCAGGTGATAAAGATAAGTCCCAATGCATATATCATGTACTTTAGGTTCTTCCGTAATGCTTCCCCTTGTATGTGGGCTGAAGTGTGTGCTGGCCTCTAGGAAAATTGGAACAGCCTGCCCAAAGAAGCTGTGGGTGCCCCATCCCTGGAGGTGCTCAAGGCCAGGTTGGAAGGGGTCCTGAGCAGCTGGAGATAATGGGTGGCAGCCCTGCCCAAGGCAGTGGGATGGAAATGGGTGGGCATTAAAGTCCTCTCCAACCCAATCCATTCTATGATTCTATTAAAATGTCCTTGGAAATGCATCGATGCAGGGCATGTACCTTGCCGTTTGTGTGATCCCACCACCTGCACAAGCTAAAGGGAAGAACCCAGATTGCTGAGACAGTTGCTTGAGCAGAAGAGGTATGCTGCAGAGTGATGGCTGGGCTGCTGGGTTTGATGCGAGTGAGAACTTTTCACCTGTACACTGAGCACATCTGCTCTGGAAGTGGCGGGGAGGCATAAATATTGAATATCACATTGCCAGCTCTTGTTCAAAGTGTGTCAGGATTCTAGTAGAAATAAACATGGGCCTTGGAAATATGCAGAAGGGAAAAGTGCTAGAGAAGAAATATATTTATCTAAATGAGAGGGAAGAAATGAATAATAATTCAAAGATACTGAGATACTGAGCTCCTACTGCAAACCAGTGCCTAGCAAGGAACAAAAATAACATGGAAAAACTGAGGAGTAAGGCACATCTCATTAAAAAAAAATGTATTCATGAAGACCAGAAAAAAGAATATTTGGAAATTTAAATCACATGCAGACAAACTGATCTGGATGGCATACATCCAGGGGCCTGCCTTTGCAAAGCACTGAATACCTCCTACAAGGTGTGCTGCACGTTTTGTACTGCAGCCTACCAGAAAATCAGCAGGATTTAATCTGCCTCTGCTCTGTGCAGTTCTGGTGATGAGAACAAGCAAAGTGAAGCTGCTTTACCACCACATCTCCATAATAAAATTTTCAGTTTTCTGTTGGCAATTGGAAGCTCATTGGTCAAAAATAACTCTCTGCTTCAAACCATTGCAACTACACCTTTTGCTCTCATTGTGAGTGTAGAGGACACTTGCTGTGATGCCTTACAGATGTCTCACTGGAAGAGAAGTCAAAACATGGAATCACAGAATTGTTAAGGTTGGAAATGACCTCTAAGATCATCTAGTCCAACAATCAACCCATCTCCCTGACCATTCTAAGCCATGTCATTCAATGTGACATCTGCCCCTTTCTTGAACACCTCCACCTGGAGTTACTTGACAGTAACTCCTCCCTGGGCAGCCTGTCCCAATACCTCACCAAACACACAGCATTGCTGACTTTTGGCGAAAAGTAACTGTGCACACTGATCAATGCTTCTCATGTTTTTAAGCTAATGGTGGCTGGGATGAGGAAGACAGATGAAGATGGAGGAGCCAGGAGTAACTCCAGCAGTACATCTTGTTCGGGTAGCAGCTCTGCGAAAGGGTCTCTTAGAAAAAATATTGAATGCTGGTGCATTTTTCATGAGCAGGTTGGAGCAGATGAGGAGTTTAGGTGAAAGAAGAGGTGGGAACCACTCTGTATGGGTGCTGCTTTACAGCTGCAATGAACTACACTGGGCTGAACTGAAGGATGTGGCAAGAAGTTCATGACAGGTGTTCTCCAGGGGTAGGTAGTGAGGCCCACCCTCTTTAATGTTGATGATCTGGGTGAGGGGGTTGAGTGCATCCTCAACAAGTTTGCAGATGACACCATGTTGGGAGGAAGTATTCAATCTGTCTGAGGGTAGGATGGCCCTACAGAGGGACCTACATAGGCTACATCAGTGGGCTGATGACATTACATGGGTGTCAACAAGACCAAGTGCTACGTCCTGCATTTTGATCACAACTCCATACAGCACTACAGCCTGTAGCAGAGGAAAAGGATCTGGGGGTGTTAGTTGACAGCCAGCTGTACATGAGGCAGCAGTGTTCCCACGTGGCCAAAAAAATAGGCATGGTGGTAATGGGCTGATGGTTGGACTAGATGATCTTAGATGTCTTTTCCAACCTTAACGATTCTATGATTCTAGGGCAAAATATACACAGTGGGCTTAGCAAAAATGATGAACTGGATGGCAAGGTAAGATAAAAACAGTGAAATGCATCTAGTTTGGCAATGCAGAAGCTGAAGAAGGACACAGCAGAAGTATGTGAGCATAAGGAAGAACCTTGCATCAGAGTGAGGAGGTGCTTTTGGTGGCAAATGGGGAGAGAAGGGTATGAAGGTGGCGTGGCAGTAGGACAAAAAGGAGTGATCTTGGGCTGGTGACAGCAGTGAGCATCTAAACAGAAGCTGCTGCAAAGTGGTCCCTGCTGGGAAGTGGGAGTATGGGAGTCTGGGCAGATTCTAGACTGCCATCAGGTGTTGTCTGGAATGTGGGCAGGTAATGATGGAGGTTTTCGCAGGTGCTGACAGCTGGGCAGACCTGGGAAATGCAGGAGAGAAAGCTCGCAGCCCACCCCACCACAGGAAGCCCAGCAGATACATGAGGCTCTTGCTGGGTGTTATCATCCTGTGTCCTCCTCCTTAAGAAGGATGGATGTTTCCTCCTTCTTCTTCAAGCAGTTGGTAAATAATTAAAAGAGAGAGACAAAATATTCTCTAAAGATAACCTAGACTTCTGTTTCCATGGCAACCTCCTCCCAAAGCCAGAAGCCTTCTGCTCAAGTCATATGGCTCAGGTTGAAAGTCCTTGCAGGGAGGCAGTCTGTGGCACGACCCCAACAGGAGGTGAAAGGGAGGCCTCACGGGGCACAGGACTGCCATGGTCCCCAAACAGCAGTGAAGCAAAGATTTCCCCTTGCAAGTCACTTCCAGAGGGCACTGAGAATAAATGGAGATAACATCCTGAGGGCTGTAAGTCACTCCACAAGGCCACCACCTCATGGGTACCCTTCCCACTGCAACACGAAGGCATGGAGCTGTTGCCCTGGAATAGTAGCAGGGTCCACATTATAGTGAGTGACAGTGGTGCAGATACTCAAGTACCTTTGCAAAATAAATGGAGGGATTCTGCAGAGAAAGCAGATTATTTGAGCTCTTCTGAGGAGGAATTGAAGCCTTCAGCCTGGCCATCCATCTATCCTTCCTGCTGCTTGTTCACATTGAGGTGATGAAAGCAACCAGGTGAACAAAGGCCTGCAGAGACTTGCTGAGATGTGTCTCAGCATCACCTGCATCTTCAGTGGGGCTTTATTCCCTTTAATGAGGAAGAGAGCCAATGGGATGACCTCTTCTTGGGGTGTGATACCTCCTCCCTCCCAACTATCTCAAGTGCAGGTCATGTATTTATCGTGACAGTATAGCAGGGTAGCTTCTAGCATCACGGAGGCCTACCTCCAAGTCTTCTTATTGTGGAATCATAGTATCATTAAGGTTGGAGAGACTACTAAGATAGATCACCTTGTCCAACCGGACATAGGGCCAGCTTACAGGAAACAATCTACATGCCGATGGGTAGGGCTTGGGTTGGTTTTATTTTTTTAGGCTTTTTTAAAATTTGTTTTGGAAATCTAATGCAGACTGAGTTGGATGTTCAGTTTTTGGGACTGACCATCCTCCTTTCCCAAAGACAGGGAATGAATTATGGGGGGTTGGAGCTTAGTAACGTTTTAGGTCCCTTCCATCTAAGCCAATCTAAGCCATTCTATGATTCTGTGTGCCTCATCTCTCCTCTCTGCCTCTGGGGGAGTGGGCAGGGGTGACTCACCCAAAGAACGACGAGTGCAAAAAAGGCATTTAAAGACCCTTATTATTGCTTTAATAAATCTAGACCAGCAATCTTTCTGCAGGGAGAAGGACCTGGGCTCTCCTGTCTTTTGCCCACAGGTCTGACTTCCCCGCAGTCAGTGTGCACACTTGTAAGACAACAAATTCTCCTTTCAGATAATAAGTCAAGTCCATGTAGCAATGATCTTTTTCCTTTCTGCTGTTTGTCCCATTCGATGTGATACTGTTTACGATTCCAGTTTGTAAAATGCAGCAGCAGCTTAGTAATCAGACAGGTAATGATAAAACCAGAAAGTCTGTGGTGTTGCCACCCACTCTCTGCAATGCCTCAAATGCCAGCAAGGAGAGCTTTGCGGTAGCAGCCCTCTTTATCTGGTGGAAAAAAAGGGACGGGAAGTCTTTATGCCCCCCTCCTAGGTGGCTTCTGATGCCCTTTCCTACCTACCCACAAACCTGGGCAGGGTATAAAACCAGGGGAGATGCAGGCTGGCCCCAGCAAAGGAGGAGATGTGTGCGGTCACATTGCTGGAAAGGGAGCAGTGGCCTCGGAGATCCTTCTGCAGCCACGTGGGAGAGAATCACATCTGTTGGACTGAATCCTGGGTCCTGAGGCAGGACTTGGTTTAAGGAGTCGATCTGCCTTCAAGCCACCCCGCAGCATACAGATGGCGCCCTGTGATGTAGGACAAGGCGAGCCATAGCACCCTCCTTCTTCCTCTCCCCTTCTCACCATGCAGTGAGCCATCCAGTACACAACACACACGAGCACCCTCACATCTGCCACACCACATACACACACACATACACACAGCTGGTGTTCTCTGCTCCTCACATCTGCAGTTGTTTGCTGAGCAGGGGTCTGGTCCCAGCAACACCATTGCAAAATGCCAGAGGATGGAGGTGACGCTGGAGAAAAAGCAGAGCTGACACTGAGCCAAGGATGCTCTCGTAGGGTCTTCTTGCTGGGACTTGGGGCAGGGTTGGTATCCAGCCAGAGGGCCCACTACCATTTATGTTGAAGCCCTCTTTGCTTTTATTCGTCCTTTTTAAAATTCAAGTTTTTGTCTTCTTTATATATATATATATATATGTATATATATATAGCTATAGATACAAAAATAATAGGTATCTCTAGAGATGGTTTTTGCACCTTTGGGCTTCTAAAAGAAAATATCACAATTACTGCAAATGAATGGGAAAAGTACAATTTCCCCTCCTTTTTTTTTACCACCCCCCCCCTCCTGCTCCAGATTTCCCTGTAACCCTTGCAATTCTTTTCTTTTGGAACAAAATGAAAAGCAGAAAACCAACAAAACAGCCACAGAAGTACACTGTGGAGCTCACATCCTCTCCACCCATGAACATGCCTGCTGTGCTCTTGCAATCCCTTCAAAGTCAGGCTTTTCACCTCTGTTTGTTTCCTGTACTCCACAGCTGTTTTTCACCTGCTGTAAATCAGCAGCGAATCCCCCTCCAGCCAGAGCACCACTGCTCTGCACCACCAGAAGAGCACAGTCACTGTTTGCCCAATTTATACTAGACCTGAAGACCCGCCCCACAGTTTTTAAAATTTAAAATGGAAGCATGAATAAGAAGAAAGTTCCCAGAAACAGACGAGGCAAGCTCCAGGTAACCTTCCCTTGCTGCTTACCCCACTTCCCTCCGTCCCACCCCACTCTCCCACCCTCCTTAGTTCTGCATAGCACCTCCTTCAGCTCCCATTCGCTTGGTCCTCCTTAGCACTTTCTGAAATTCATAATCTCTCTGTAAAAAAAATAAATAAATCGATCTCTCTCTATATATGTATATGTATATGTATATAACTAAATGGCTGACAGGCAGTGGTTGCCTGGCCGGAGGGTCCCATCCCTCCCAGCCCCATGGCCTTTTCTTGTTGCTGTAGTCTCTGCAGTGATGGTCCAGGTCTTGCCCTAGGGCAGGACTGTTCCCGTATTGCTTGCATTCTCCCACGCCTCTGAGGTACGGTACCAGAGTATTTATTCTATATATATATATATATATATTTATGTATATATATATATTTATAATTTTTTGTTTGCCTGGTTCTTTTTCCCCCAAATCCTTTGGAATCGCTGCTGGGAAGCAACTGCCAAAATGTGCTCCCCATGCCGGTGGCCAAAGATTCCGCACACCCCACACCCAGGGACCCTCATCTGTTCCTCTTGCTGACCCCATCGCCCAGCTCGGACGGCAGCAGGGAGCCGCATTCCCCTGTCCCCAGTCTGCCGGGGCCGTCGGGCTCTGCTCCTTGCACTGGCGGAGGGGTGTCCTTGCAGAAGTCCGTCACCCAGGAGGGCATGGAGAGGAAGCCCTTGGGGTCAACGGTGTAGAAGGGCTTGGTGTGGTGGGCAGCAGGACGGCGGAGCGAAGGGCTGGCGTGGAGGCTGCTGGTGCTGCTGCACTTCTTCCCCAGCGTCAGCCCTGGCGGCGGGGGCGAGAAAAGGGAGGTCAGCGAGAGGCTGCTGAGGGTCTCCGAGGGCTCGCTGTTGTTGCCTCCGCCCCGCAAACTGCTTCCTGCCCCCTCCTCATCTGAAGGGTCCATGGAGTCATGGTGGGTGCAACCAGGGCTGGTGCTCCCACCACTGCTGTGGCTACGCTGGTGCCGACGGATGCTGCGCAGGGTGAAGAGCCCCCGGCCCCGTAGGCTGCGGCGACGGGAGCTGGGGGACAGGGGAGCTGCCAGGGGTCTTTGGTCACCAGCAGCTGGCATGGGGCACAGGGCCACTGGGAGGTCCAGGGTACACTGGGGAGAATCACTGAGGTTGAGACTGTCCTCCAGTGTGGTCTGCAGGCTGCCCGCCGAGCTGCTGCTCCGACTGTCCAGTGATGTGTCGCTCTCAGGAGCCTGGGGGGTGAAAGCACACCATGTTCAGATGGGAAGAGTAGCAAGACAATTTATTTTTTTAAAGTGATTTGAGATATGAAAATAAACTCCAGTTCTTCTCTCACTCTCCTCTGGTGGGAATGGCAACTGTAATCCAACTGAAACCTGCTCCAAAGCCAAGGATGTTCCCTTCTGGGGGAGGAAATTTTCTATATTTTGAGCTTTGATTCCATAGAATCACAGAATCATGGAATATCCTGAGTTGGAAAGGACTCCTAAGGATCACCAATTCCAACTCCGGGCTCCATACAGGACCACCAGAAAAATCAGACCCTATGGCTGAGAGCATTTTTCATGCCTGTTGAACTTCTGCAAACTCAATGCCATGACCACCTGTTCCATGTCTACCACCCTCTCATTCTGCTCCAGGATGAACCTTCTCCTCTCCCCTAAAATGCTCCACCAGAGGGAAGGGATGCTGGGTCTGTGAGCTCTGGTGTCAGTCCAGGAGGCAGCGGGACCACTTCGGTGTCCATGTGAACCTGCCACATGGACAGGCTGCAGGCACATCAAAATCGTCAGCTGGCCAGAAAGCAGATAGGCTTCTGTGGAAACCTCAGGAAGTCTCCTCTCATTAAAAAGAATCAGAAATATTTTGGGAGAGAAAAGAGATTCTTCTGACTAGCACAAGCAGCAGTGGCTGTATTTAGGGGAGAAAACTCAAATCTCCTCTCAGGAGAAAGGGAAAATTACCCTAATGTCCTTGTGACAGTACTTAGTTACTTAACCCCACTTCATCATATTCTTAGGAAAGTGGTCTGCATCATGAGGTTTGCATGGGCCCACCTCTCAAGCCTGTGCAGGTCCTTGTGGATGGCATTCCTTCCCCCCAGCATATTGACTGCACTGCTCACATTGGTGTCATCTGATTTCCTGAACCGTAGTTATTCTATACAGTCTGTCTCACATAATAAGAAGTTTACCAGTTTCTCCTTTACAACGGCTCAGCACTTTTCCTTCCGTGCCATGCAATCTCCAGAGATCTTTTTCTTCATGTCTAAACTTATATGAGAAGTTTCAGCACCACAACAAATCAATGGCCTCAGCTCAAGGCTAAATTTATCCCTGGTGAATTCATACACATTTGTATTGTGCTAAGAGTGTCTATTACACAGAACTGGATAACACATAATTTTATTGTATAGCTCATCTGGAATAGAGTGTCCCTGGGAACAGGAATTGTTCGTGGGGTGAGTTCCAAGAACAATAAGTGGGATCACCGATGAACTCCATTCTCTGTCTCCTCTGTAATTCAGAGACACTTGATCTTCCCTTAATGCTTTTCTTCTTCTCAATGAGAAATAGATGCCTTTTCAGAGAGAGAGTGTCTTTCTGAGGTGCAAAAGCTAAGTGGCAAGGGGAAAACAGAGCTCAGAGACAGAGTGTGGATGTGATCCAGAGCCACAGCACCAGGAGAAACCGAGGTGGTTGTGTGGCTGCCATCTCCCTGGCTCACACAGTGGCTGCTGTGCATGCAGGTGGCTGTAGTGCACTTGGTGCATGGGGCCCAGGGGCAAGCTAAAACGTGATGTGATTCCATATTTACATGGTGCTAGCTGCAGCTGTCAGACTGCTTTTTGATCCAAAGCAGAAGAGCATGTAATTTCAGGGGGTAGAGCTATACAACCCTTCTTTGCTGTACAAAATTATCTCCTCCCCATCCCTCCTACACACTGTGGTTCCCTGTGCTCCTCCAAGTCAGATCAGAGTCACCCAGCCCCTGTCCACAGCTGGCCTCTCTTCTTTGTCTGCCTTCCTCCCTATTCAGTCCTCTATTTTTGCATGTGATGTGGAAATCAAGGTTTCCAAGCAGAAGTAAGTAGGGTTCCTCACCTGGTGAAGAAGTGAACAGTTCACGCTCGGAGATCTCAGTGATGCCCATGAGCCTTGCAGAGAGATCTTAGGAAGGTTATGTGCACACGAGACCTTCTCAGGCCCTGTCTGGGCAGCAGAGATGGCTGGGTGGAAAAATTCTGCTGGTACAGGTAACAGAGGGCAAGATGTACCTGGAGAAAAGGGGCTGGGAGGGACTGAAAAAACACCAAAATAAATAGGGAAGAGAACACAAACAGGAAAAAAAAAAGTTCAGGAGTCCTCCACCTTAATTTGGTGCCTTTGCTGCTGTTACACCAAGGGTCCTGCAAGTCCAGTGTATAGAGGATATCTGACAACACACACTCCTGGCCAAGAAGCGTCAGTCTAGAGTTCACACAATGAATCAGCACTTTCTGCACAACAGCAAAAACCTGCACCAGACCCTACAGATCCAACACAGCTCAGAGCCATAAAGCAACAGCCCAGCTTGCCTCTCGTTGCTGCTCTTGGAGAGAAAAGCTGAGCCATAAGGCTTTGATTCAGCCAGATATCATTGCCAGAGGGCTTTCATTCCAGATCCTGCAAAGCAGGGGATGAAGGGAGATAAATAAACTGGTGGCTTAAGAAACTGTGCTCAGGAGTGGAACAGTGGGACTTCCACAAAGGGCAGATGTCTTATATGTTCCCTTCGGCTTTATCCAAGGAGCTTGGTCTCATGGGATAGCAATAATTTACCCTGCAGAGTGAACACAGGTTACCCAGCTCGCAAGTCACTGAAACCTGTGTCCCTTCATCTCTTTGACACTCTGCTCTGACAACAAGCAGGTGCACTACTGCAAATAGGAAGCAAGTCTTTCATGATGCTTCACACTGGCAAGTCTGAAGGAGTGTATAAGATCTAGCAGCTGAAGAAGGAAATGATCTTCACTCCCGAGGACTGGTGAACTGAAAGTGAATTCTTTGTTAGTGTAACCCTGCCTCACATTACCTCCATTCCTTGCAGGAGGAAGGCAGATAAGCTGAACCAATCCACACAAACCTAGGGAATGCTAGCTGTTCTCACCTTTGGTACCTTCATGCTTTAGCCAAGACTGGACTGAGTTGAAAGGAGTTTTCTCTATTTCACACAGGTAACTGTCTGGGTTTGTGGAGCCATCTGTGCTGGATATTGGAAGCAAGCATTCCCCTAGATCTCCTGCCTCAGTGGAGTCAGGGCTGTCCTGGCCATCCTGGAAAAAAATAAATAAATAAAGACAAAACCTGGTGAAATTTAATGGCAAATCACAGAGCAGACTTGTCAGGAAATGGATGTCTCTTAAGGTTCCTATGAATTAGCTAAAACATGCTCATATTTCACACTCAAATCCTTTAAATTTAGGGTCATTCAAAGGCAGTTATTAATAGTGATGAAGAGAACATTCAAAAACATACATCCATTCTTTCTCTTCTATGGAGAAGCTCTTGAAAAGTGACCAACATTTATATTCCTCAGCAGGGACATACGTATGAACACAGAGCACTTCCGAGGAGCAGGGACAGAAATACAGTGCAACATGCCTATGAGCACCTGAGGCTAACCTTGGACTCCTTAGGACTCAGCTGAGAAGTGCTGCGATTATCTGATTCATCTCCTAGAAGGATGGAAGAGGACTTGTCTGAATTGAGGGATAATGCTTCCATTTCAGCCAGCTGGACCTGCGGGAAGGGAAGGAGCTGTCATTGGATGTCTAGAGTCCACATTTCAAGCAGTCACGCTGTTTATGAAGGATAAATAAAAGCCTGTAGGCCCAAGATGAATTTTATGTTATATTCCTTGGATACAACAGGTTCTGCCTAACCCAGATTTGGGCTGGACAGAAGAATCCACTTTCTAAGGAAGCAGAACACAGAATCTGCAAGCAGCCCATCTCCAGTCCATGCTCCCCTAATGCCAGTATTGTAGAAGGGAGTCCTGAATCTGTCCCAGGGCTCCCTCAGGTTGGTGACAAGGCAGTCTGCTCTATAGAGAGATAAGGAATAGACCCGTCTCTGAAGGTGCCAAGGACAGCCCTCTTCAACACAAAGATGCTTTCATTCCAGGGATAGTCATGCCTCTTGCAGTCCATGCCAATATCATGCTTTTTGTATTCTCTTACCTTCATCACTGAAATCCCACCTCCCTCCAGCTTCCCTGCATCTTCTATTTCATCTCTAACCTACTCAGCTAACATCACCCTCCCTCCTGTTCTCCATCCCTAAATTAACCCCGCCAGCCCACCCTGTACTATTGCTCTCTTGATTTCTGAAACCAAGTCTGACTACTGTATCTTTCTCATCCATGAAACTCATCTTTGCTCTAGCCCTGTGCCTGAGCTTTCTCCATCATTTGGCCTGTGTCACAGCACACACACCCTGCTCCCACCTTTCCTGCAAGCTTACAATTCCCCTCTGCCAGACCTTGTCTTACAATTCTCCTTTTTCTAGTAGCCTAAGTAGCTGCTCTATTCATCCTGTGCTCAACTTACTAGATTATTTTAGTGGTCTTTTCCAACCTTAATGATTCTCTGACTTTCTGTAGCTGGTCTCTGGAGTCCTATCAGTTCCCACCACCAGCACCTGACTGAACAGCTATATTCCAGGTTGTCTCAGTCAAGAGAGCTTTCTTTCTGGGCAGTAATATTGTCCTTCCCTGTGTTTTTGTTTGCAAGAACTGGGTACAGCTTCTATGCCGTAAGAGCAGGTGGAATATTTGTAGACATGACTCCTTTGAGCTGGGAGTTTAATGGCTTGTGCCAATGCCAGAGACTGGAAGAGTCTCCATCGTTGGATAAGGCAGTTGGAATAAACAGAAGGGAAAAACTGAGCTGGATTTAAATAAAGGGCACAAACAGCATCCACATTTGGGATATTATTCTGACTGTCGAACGTGGTGTCACTCAACCATGCAGAGAGCTCAAAGTAACCAATGCTTGATGCTTGAGGTGCATACACACACCAGAGAACTCACAAGGATGTTATATCAAGCACACTACACAGCCACCAGTCAGCGATTAATTGTGTACAGAAACACCACCTTCATCCAGTCCCATTTAAGGTGCATACTCATCCATTACTTGCACAAGTGCTTGTTACAGCAGAACAGCCTTACAGCTTGTAGAAATGCGAATTTGAAATGTGACATCTGTGACTCCCTTCTCCATCCATAAAAAAGGGTTTCAACAAAAGCCAGAATTTGGCTATTCTTCACTGCACTGCTTGCTCACAATTTCTGTCCACATTGGGATCTACACAAAAAGCACAATCAACAGAGTCATGAGCAGATCGACTGTGTGTGTGGGAACACTGTTCACTGCTGCTCACTGGCTAAATACGCCATCAGCCACTGATACACACATCTAACTGTCAACCAGCCCGAAAGTGAAAGGACAGAAATGACAGAAGAAGAGGTTAGTCATATTCTGTTATGTTCTTGTAGCTTCCATTCCTGGAGAATATTGAAAAATACTCTGAACTAAAGATGAAGAGAAAAGAAAAAAAAAGTGAAACAAACGGCAGTGCAGAGCTAATGGGATGTTCAGTAGAACATGAATTGCCTGGGACACCAACCACAGGCACTGAACCACGCGCACATATCCCTTAGAAAATAACTCATTGCAGGTATAAGCTATCTTTTAAACAGAGCCACGATTAGGAAAATCCTTAACAGTCCAAATAATTGGTCTGAAAATAAGAGGCCAGCAGTTTAACTCAGAAAGACACTGAGCACTTTGTACTCCACACAGTACAAAGCTTAACACATATTAAAATCTTGAACATATGTTTAAGTGTTGTATTCATCCACTCTGCTCAGCATCTTCTCGGATTAAACTACAAATGAAATGGAAAAAAAAAAAAACCTTTCTACTGATAATGTGATCACTTTCACAAAGGCGAAGCTAAGGTGATTTGGTGAGCAGCCAACATCCTGTATTGTTAAAAAACATGTACTGAAAAAGACAACATAAAAACAGTACAATTCCATGTGCACAGTGTACCTTCTGGCAGTGTACAACTGGTACTAATGCACAACTCTGCTTATGTTGATGCACCTGAGTATCCTCTGATTAATTAATGACTATGTATTGCTGATGTTAGTGCTGTGATCAAGTCTAGCTGTGATTTTCTGTTGGAATTTCCTCACTGGTTTTCCAGTATGAAATACAAAGAGAAGATCACGATCAACCTATGACTTAAAATCCTCACCTTTCACTTTGATTCATATAATGAGAAATAAAATAACCACTCTTCACTACTGACATTATTCCTATGGATATAGATAATTTCATTTCAATTCCACATTTTAGATACAGTGAAATATCAATTTAGAAAATCAATTTATGGCTCTGTAATAACCATTAGAAAATTTGAACTAAGAATAATTATTTGGTAATGATTTTTCTGTTAAACTCTTTGCTGTGGGTTGCATTTGGAGATTTTGCCATCCAGTTTCCTTGCTGGGATGGTAAGAAAATTGATGTTGCCTTAATTCCCAAGCAGGAATACTGAAGACTATCTGGAAGATTTTCAAATGCAGCAAACTGGCTGCAAAGGACTTGATTTGAGGGCAATCATTCTGGAATACCTTTAGAAGACTTATTTTTCTGAGAAGGCTGAGCATCAACTGCTGAATATAAGGACTTATATAAAGCACTGGAAAGCGGAATGATTTGAAAACAGTTATTTGACAGTATTAATGCAGTGTCCATGGGTAAAGTGTTGCAGTACTGGGAAACTACAGCTATTTTTTCATTTTGATACCTGCAAATGGAAGCTACTGGGATAAGTAGATAGCTGAAAGACTGAAAAAATGTAAAACATCAGAACTAGGGGTCCAAAGCCAAATGAAATATTACTATCTTCAAACGTGGATATCTACCAGTAAGAGCTCTCTTCTGAACTTTCCTGGTTTCCTTACAAGCAAGAGCAATGCATCAAGTTAGTTATGGGGAAGGAGATGGTGTAGACTGCTGTTGATGTAGTGATATACTGACAGATGAGAACAGCTACTGATATGAGACTAATCATGACCATAATACTTAAATATAACAAACTGATTTCAGAGAAAAAAATAATTATATATCTCACCTAACATCTCCCAGGCTACTTTGCTCTGAAGTTTTATAACATGAAAAGACAAATTGCTTATGAAGTGGTTCTCCAAAGCATCTACAGTCCTGCTCTTAGCAGCAACCCATTTGTCAACTAACAGGTTCTACACCAGAAAAGAGGATCTAAAACTTTCTCAGTGGGCTCATTTTTGTTTAGTTTTTTTTTTTATATATCAAACTCATTAACCAGTTTTAATCACAAACCAATCCTGGCTCACAGACAGTAACTCTACTCAATAAAGCATGTAAGCATGTGCTTAGCTCACTCTCCTCAACGGGGAATAAGCAAACATATGCTTCAAATGAAGATGCAACATGCTAGAATCTTCCAGAGTTGTCTCCAAGTGCTAGTACCGGGGTGTGAACCTTCCAGTTCTTTCTACACGGTGAGCTCCAGCCTCTGCTCTTCTTGCAGAACTGAACACAATGTTGTCTTCACCTACATCTCAGTCAGTCCCTCCTGACCTACACCATGGCACATCTCAGATTTCTACCACCTCAAACATACCCCATGGCTAAGGAGGGCAGGCTCATACCAAAGGCAGTCTCAGCGGCACATGATAGATGACAAACACAGGCCAAGCCCTCTGCCTACACAAACTACAGCCAGGAGCACACACTGGATATCCTGCGGGCATGTGAATGTGGATGTGCAGGTCTTGGGGAAAGAGTCCCCTCACGCATCCTCGTACGCAGGTTACCTCTTGCTTGTCATGGTTACACTTCTCGCACATGGCCGGCGAGGAGTAATGATGGAAGACGGAGCCCGATAGGTTATCGATGATCATTAACTCCCCGTCGAAGGAGTCCTTAATAATTAAAGAGACACTGTCCAGCCATAAGTTCTCCTAGGGGACAAGAAGGGGGGGAGGATGGGAGAAATCATTTTAAGAATGCCGAGCTTTTGTTTCAAAGTTCCTTGTGAATTTGGGGCTGGATTCTCCACCCTGACTCATCTGAAGCAGTATCTTGTTCTGCGGGTACCTGCACAGGGTCACAGGGGGAGCATTTGCTCCTTAGGGTGTGTAAAGGTGCCAAAATCCAATGCAAAAAGAAGGATAGACTGCCTTCACTCACTGTCAGCACGGTACAGCCCAGCACTGCTCACACCTCCATTCCAGCTCTGCTGATGTGCTTCACTCCATCTGCTATTTCCCCTTCTCTTTTCTCCTGAGCTTCCCTCTCAAATTTGCTCCTAATACAGCTTCAGCTAATCTGCTCCATCCCTCCTCTGCTGACCCTCAGGATCCTACGCTTATGATGCCAGTAAGCTGCCGAGCAGTGCTACAGGACCTGCTGCTACTACATCCTTGCCTCTTCACAATGCTACCAACTCAAAAGTCTACTGCTAAAATCAAGCCTCTCACCCTGAAGTGGAAGAGTCTGCCTGCTACTGCTAAGCCCTCAATCATCTAGGCCCCCTGGCTTCTCCCCACAGCCGCTTGTTGCAGTCTGGTTGGTAAGCTCAAAGGTGTACCCACCTGGGCAGGAGAGTAGCATCTCGTGCACATACGTCCTTCAGGCTCTGTTCTCCCACCACCGCTTCCTGTTCCTGCTCCTTTTCCCTGCCTTGATTTGGAGGAGCCTGACTTGCGGGAGCACAGTCCATGCGCAAATTCCAGCTCAATCTCAGCATCCATTTCTGCATCCTCCTGGGCTTCCTTGTTGCTGTCATCCAGATGTTTCATGAGAACAGCTACTACCACATTGATGAGGACAAACTGGGCTGTGAGCACAAAGCTGACAAAGTACAGTGGGGAGATGAACTGCAGGTTGCTGAGGCAGCTCCGGTCATCGTGGCTGCAGTCGCGTAAGGTATCCTTGAGAGGAAGTTGGTTTTGAGAGGGAATGATGAAAGGAAGGAAGGACTAAAGTAAGAATGCAAGCTTGGCTGATCTTTCTGTCAAAAAACACCAATGCCACTGGAAAGAACAGAGCAATGGTTCTATCACTCCACAGCCTCTAGAATCATGAAGTCCTCAAAGAATCAAGGACATTATCTGATCATGGGATGCAGCTTGTGCTCTCTGCTTCAGAGCAAGTATGCCCAAAGGTCTACAGAATTAAATCTTCAGACCATTGCATTTTTCTGCCACTGCGGCCCCAGGTATGTGAACTGATGCTGTGCAGTCCTGCCTGCTCACATCACACTCAAATGTACCATATATTTGCAAAGAACTTTCCTTCTGTCTGGCAACTCAGTTCCTATGCTCCTCTCCCTTTCCAACCAAAGCACCAAGCACAGCTGATCTGAGCTCTGGTCAGAATTTCTCACACGACCCCTAAGACCCAGTTACCTTCATGATTCCGTTCCAGTTGTCTCCCGTGGACACCTGGAAGAGTGTGAGGAAGGCCATCCCAAAGTTCTCAAAGGTAGCATGACGGCTCATGCCCTCGCAGGGGTTCTCATCATTGCATACTGTAAGAACGGGGATCACAGCTATTAATGGGGGACACACCACATGCTCTGAGATCAACAGCAGGAGCTGGGGAAGGGGACTTCAGGCTCCTCACAACCTGGAGGCCCAAGTTAATGGCCTCAGCACCATGCCAAACAGTGGGCTGTTGCCCAACAACACTTGACTGCTGGACAGCATTGCAAAAAATCACTACTGGTGGTGTAACTCTGGGTTGCTCTGGATGACTTTCCCAACACGTCACTGTGTTGCCTTTCTCCATGATCAATATTTCACGGCAAGAGACATGAGTAAGCTTTACCTGACTTCTTTTGTAGCCTTAGAGCATTACCAAAGAATACAGTGAAGAAAAACTGAAGGTTTAAGAATGAAAGAAATACTAGAAACTACTTTTGTTCTTTTAAGCTGTTAGAACAATCACATTTTAGAAAGAAATTCTGCTTATGTCAAATTCACAAAAAGGAGAATGAAGGACAATGAATAATTCAGTCCCTTTATTGAACGAGTACTGAGCTTGAAAAAACTCCCAGCAGATCTGTAGTTCACACCAGAGCACAGGCTGCTTCAGACTTACCCAGTTTTCCAAAGAGCTCCACTCCTAGAGCAGCATAGATGAAAAAGAGGAGCATGAAAAGCAGTCCAAGGTTCCCCACCTGAAAGCAAACAGCACAGTCAGCCTACCTCATCTGAACAGGCAAGCGTGAATCGTACGCACACTAGTTTCTGTACTCCAAAGCCAGGAGAGTAGAGCAACAAATTCTCAGGGTACAAATGCAACAAAACAATTGCTCAGTAACCTTGGAAATCACCAGCGACTACCAGTGACTATGCCATCCATGGAACAACAGCTGCCAGCACATACAAAGGATGCTGTTTCTAGCCAGTACTGACTAAAGTGTACAACTGCTGGTCAGGTGAATGCAGGCATATTAGAGCAGGAGCTCAGAGAAATGAACCCATTTTGACTAAGTGAGAGTAAAACCATGGATTACAGCACACAGATGAGCTGCAGTGCTACATGCCCCATCAAGCTGCCTAAATTTCCCAAAGTTATGATTAAAGCAGAGCTCCAGAGAGATGGGGACACAGATACAACCCTCCATATGTGGAGGGCTGAGCAGGGCTTGGGGACGGAGATGGGAAGGAAGATGGATAAAAAGCCTCTTTTAAATTGTGTGGAGAGAAGAGAAGAGACTACAAAAGAGTGAAGAGCACCGCTTTTTCTGTATCCTGTGAAAAATGGGGCAAAGCCTGATTTCTGGGCTTCCAGCATTTATGTTTTATAAACTCCACAATGGGAGGATTGCTGCTCCATGGTACACAGAAGTAGCACCAACAATGTGTGCGCTGCCCCCACATCCTCACTTTCCCAAATCACCGCTCTGCCTCTGAATCTCCTGCATCCCAGCATGTGTGGTACATGAATTATATGTGGAAAGCAGTTTTAAAAGTGGCAGGCTGAAAATGCTAGTAACAATTAGCACACCACTGGTGGGGCAAAGGGAGGTGGGGAATTAAGGACCTGATATTCAGTGTTTTTCGAAACCTGAGTAGTATCTGACCCGAATGCTTGTGAGTGCATGTGGTAGCTGGGCCTTTATTAGGATTATCTACTTCAGGAACCTAATTTAGTCACTGCAACTGCTGTGAAATCCAAATTCAGGCAAGAAATGAATGATTCAGCACACCCACTCCTCTGGGCTGCCAGATTCTGGCTCCCTACACATGCGGTGGAAGGAATTATTTCTGATGACTAAATTGGACACCATAGTAAATGCTCTGAACACACACCTTTGTGTCTGTGTCTATAGGGCATTAAAAGAAAGGAGGCTAATAAAATTTAGCTAAGGACTAAATTTCCAAGGGGCTCCAAAATTAAAGCTCTATTCAGTATTAAGAATTGTTGCAGTATAACAGAGAAAGGAAGAGAATTGGAACAGGACAACTGGAGATGCCTTATATGCCATTAGCAAGCCAAAATCCCCGGTGTGAGTCTGTGCTTTAGGAACACAAAGAGAAAGGCTGAGATGAGGAAAAAGCACAAGGGAAAGAACAGCTTATTTTAAACTGCTTCTCTTGGCAAAGCCAATAAATCTTGGAGAATAATATTACAGATAATTCAATTGTCCCCTGAAGACTCAGTGTGTAAAATATGGAGACAAAATACAATTTTTAACAGTGAAAGTGGGGGATTTTAGCCCTGCTTTGTGTGCAGATTTTGACACAGGTTTAACTATGGAGTGATTTTTGATCTATTGGTTATATAACTTAATTAAGTGAAAGCAAGCCATTACAGAAGGAAGCAAAAGCCAGTCAATAGGAACTGTATTGGTCATAGGCTTGATACTAGGTAGCACTTTTCACTTTTACCTTCCAGGGAACACCTAGAGCCAGACCTTCAGACATATGTTTGTGAAGGAGGTCACAGCAGATATTAATGACCTCCAAAAGACAGATCATCTTGATTAGCAAAGGGTCTGGAGGTGACTGTGAGGCAGAAAAGCAAGAATCTGTAAAGCGTGGAAGAATATCCTTGTGGTTTGTGGCTCAGAGCAGGGTTTGAACTGAGGTCCCGGCTGCAGTCTTTGCCATCCTGAGCAAAACCCTTCAATGTCTGATGACTCTGCTTCTCTGCGTGACATGGATACAAACATTTCCATGGGATATGAACAGCCCCATGGGAGTTGGACTGGATGACCTTTAAGGGTCCCTTCCAACTCCAATGATTCTATCATTTCCCCCTCTCCTGTTTATTCACCATATTTTAAGGGTAGAAGTTGAGTCCCACCATTTAACTACAAATATACCACAGAGTCCTTTTACTGAGGGCTGAACACACTTCAGCCAGCTCATACTATCTGTGTGTATTTATCTGAGCGGAGCAAACACACCACATCTGCAGATGTTGGATATTGGGAAATTTTTTCTTCCCTGACAGAGTGGTGCTGCAGTAGTATGGGCTGCCCAGGGAGGTGGTGAAGTCACCACCCCCGGAGGTATTCAAGACAAGGGGAGATGTCACATGAGTGACATTGTCTAGAGTGGTCACAGGGATGAGTTGATGGTTGGACTAGGTGATCTTTGTGGTCCCTTCCAACCCAAAACATTCTATGATTCTGTGATTCTTTCCAGCCTTAATGGTTCTATGATTCTTCTTTGGATCTGGAGACCTGCTCTATTTCAGATCCTTGCCAGAGCTAAACAGTAGTTGTGGCTCCTGGACTGGAGAAGAGGAACTGCACTGAGCCAGTCTAGGGCAGCGTAGACAGAACTAATAAACTTTAGGGGCACCAAGCTGCCTCCAACAAGAACACTTCAATTTTAACATTGTTCAATGTATCTCAGTTCCAAACTACCCTGGATGACAAGGGATGCTGTTATATAGCCTGGATGTGACTTATATCATTAACATTATACAAAAATACAAATTATTACTGTAAAATAAAAAAGATTGGAAATCAGACAGTGCTCAGGATTCAGGAAAGATCACAGAATTTCCCCTGGCTTTCATACTATGGGTTTCCTCTAATTCAGATTGACATCACTGTCTGCCACTAACATCAGAGGTAAACTCCTTGTGTAACTACTCATGCTGTTTTCAGATTGATTCTCAGCTCCTTGCCACTCATGGAGACTGGCACATTAGCTGATAAAGCAACTGACAAACCCCCGTACATTTTGATATCATGCAAGATAGCTGCCTGCTCAGGGCCTGCCAGGGAAATATCTGATGTGTGATCAGTAGGGAAATTTGGTACCATTACTGCTTGCTTAACAATTCTCTCTCAAGGATCCCCAAGGAAAGGGAATAGTCTCCCAGGTCACTTCTCCGTCACAAAGGATCCTCTCAGTAGGCTCGATGCCTATGTAAAGTCAGCATCTCATTCAGGAACAGCTGCTGCTCACAGCTCATGGAATCCTTCTGTCTAGCTGTCTTGTGGTAGACACTTAACCACCGGCTGCGTGAGCCACAACAGAGCGCGTCACTGCTTCTCATACATGAGAGGCTCAGAATTGTGAAGGGATCCAGGAGGAGAAAGGAAGAAAAGAAAGCAGGAACGGGGAGGCACTGGCTAAGAAAAACAGTGACGGGAATGCACGTGAGAGAGAGAAGGGAATAGGGGGAACATGCAGGGAAGGGTGAGAAGGACAGAGACCTGTGTTCCTCCTGAAATGGCTGCCAGTTGCTCTCCCTTTCTTTTGGAGAAGGGAGAGAAGAGCTGGGGACTAGCAACAAACTAGCTGGGGACAGACACTAGCTAGACATGGTGGGAAGAATCCTGCCCTTACCCTGGATCAAGATTTATTTCATTCACCCACTGGCAAACTGGGATGTGAGGTAAGCTGTATTCCCATGACTTAACACTAAAACTTGGGCATCCCTTTCAGGCAGGTACATGTACATCACAGTAAACCCAGAATCACAGAATCACCTAGGTTGAAAAAGACCTCTAAGTTCATCTAGTCCAACTGTCCACCTATCACCAATATTGCCCACTAAAGGGCATCACCTTTGAGAAACCAAGAGAATTGACCGTTTGGGAAAGAAAAAAAAGGTGCAGAAAGAGAGTCTTGGGGGAAGCTTGTGGGTTTTACCTGTGGTAAGGCTTGAACGACTGTATCCAGCAGTGCTCGCATTCCAGTGGCCATCTTCAACAGCTTCAGGACTGCCACAAGAAACACATGAGAAATGTTACTCAAACTCAGCTCAGAAGATTCATCCTTTTGCATACCTACTAATGGCAGTAGAACAAGACAGAAGCCTTGATTTCCTTCGCCCTTGAAAAATTGAAATGTACCCCTTGTCCCCACATTCCCACATCTTTGCAATTTACATTCCCAGTTCCTTCTCCTCCAGTCTATCTACTCCTTCCTAAACACACTATTTCTGCCACCCATGCCTATCAGGCTTCTGCTTTACCCAGACACATTCTGGCCAAGATTCCTCTTTCTCCAAGCAATGTGTATCACAATTACTCCTTTCTATTCTCTGCTTCCAGGGCTGAGGACAGCAGGAGTGTGTGCCTCTACAGCCACTGCTCAGTGAGTCACTGCTCTGGGTCCCACCCCATGGCCACCTCCATCCCTGCCTCCTGCCTGTGCCTCTCTCACCACGGGCGATGCGCAGCACTCTCATGATCCTGATGATAGTGGGGTTAATTGGGAGAGCCGCATTGATTTCAATCTCTTCCAATGTAATGCCCATGACAGACAGCAGCACAATGGCCAGATCTAGCTGGTTCCACCTTAAGAAGAAAAAATCAAAGAGAATACAGGAAGACAGAGGTTTTCCACTTCCCTGACAAATAATGTGAATTGTTTTCACTTTATCCTAAACGTATAAATCCAAGGCCCCACTCTGAGTCAGTCTGTATGGGCTTTTGCAGACAAACAGATTCACTCTGCACACAGCCTGAGCAGCCAGAGGCAAACCAGCCTGATCTGAAAGCATGGAGCTGTGTTACTATGGTGCTATGCTTTGACTAATGGGCTCAGCTTTTTATGGCCTCACTACCTCATATCAGCTTCATTATATACGTTCTGCTTCAGCATGTTCCCAGTTTGCCTCAAGGGCAGGAAAAAACTGGCTGTTTCTAAGCCCACCTACTTTGCTTTCTAGCCTAACTAGCAGATGCCAACACAGAGGCAGTTCTTGGACAAACCTTATTGTTGCCCAGGCACTGCAGTTCTCCTGTGCAGAACTAGGAGATAGTTGGGACTGCTACTATATTCCAGATAGGGATTCATCCTTGAGGTCTCCTCCCAATGCCCAGCTGTCCCACAGAAATATTTTACACAACCCTTTGCTCACCTGTCCTTGAAGAACCGACGTAGACCGAAGGCCACCAGCTTGAGAACTGCCTCCAACACAAACACAGTGGTGAACAGGTAGTTACAGTATTTAAGAGCGGTCTCCAGGGACTGTCAGCAGAAAGAAAGAGTGGAAGAATTGAGGCAAAAGCAACAATAAGTTCATAACCTGTGGGGTCTCTCTTGAGTGCCAGTGATTCGTTACAGGATGGGGAAGATGCCCCATGCTCCCTATACTTGAACATGGAGGTCTCCTACTGAAGGCAACCATCAGCAAGCCCTTCCACCCCATGTTGTTCTGGGGATCAGTTATTGCTTCTTCCTCCTACACTTCTCAGCATAATGGGAAGAAGGTGGCTATTGCAAGGAGATTCCACTGAGGTTTCATCAGCCTCCTCTTCAGTCAATAGCCCACGTCATCTGGATGCCACCACATTAATGGCATTGGCCTAGCTATGGGCAAGGAGCGAGGCAGGAAGGTTGTTGCTTCAGTCATGTATAAATGCCATCTCTAATGGGGGAAAACTCCTGCATGCCTTGTTCTGGGACAGACACGAGTCATCTCTCAGCTGTGAGTTTCTCCGCCACCAGGGACTGGTGTGACCAATGGGCAGCACTGGTGGCACCTCGTACTGGAATGGTTTGAAGCAGTTGGACAGGGTTTATAAGCAGAGCCTGACTGTGTTACAGGGGAAGGAGCTGAGGAGTAAGAAAGGTCCAGTGACTTGTTCTGACACAAGCAAAGGTCTGACACAAGGGTGGAAACAGATAAGGGCTGGAAGCTCCTGCAAAGCAAAACTGGGCACCACTAGGAGCGAGACAAAAGGTGGGCAAGAAACAGAGGAACTAGGCAACATGTCTGAATGATAACAGACAGATTCAGTTCCTGACCTACCTTAGACAGCATTTGTTCAGAAGTGTCATCTAAACTACGAGTCTCCTCAAAAGAAAACTGAAATGCCATTGGGCAAATATCATAATGAATGCTTTGTCTACATATAAAGGCAAAAAGCATCTCTGATATAAGCAGAATGCTTTTATTTTATCAGAAGCATCTAGAGCTTTGCCAACAACACTCAGTGGTTCCTGGTCTTCTCCAGCCAAAGTCAAAAACTCCTTTAGCTCACCATGTCCTTTGCCGGGAATCAGACCCCTGAAGCTGAGAGAGGCTCTTTTCAGAGGCTTTACCCCTTCAGCTCCTCTTACAGGAAAGAGGTGGCTGGGTGACCACACAACCAGCCAATCCAGTCCTCGCATCTCAGATCATATGGCAGGAGAACTGGAATTTCATTTTGAAATCTGATGCAAAGCCTGAAGCTCCCAAGGGCACTGCTGCTTCCACCACACCTCTTGTTAGGGTCCAGGAAAACATACCAAGTAGACTAGGCAGCTAAATTTGGGTGACCCACTTATCTCATGAATAATGTAAAGCACAGAGACCTAATTATACAAAGCTTTCTAGGGACCCTTCTCTTGCTTATATACCTAATCTCTCTTCATTTCAGGTGATTACAGATCTCTAAGTGGGGGCTGCCTTTCTAAGCACATACCAAATTCCTCACATATCTCTGCCTACTATATTAACTCTTGCAACACATCAACAGTATTTTTAGACACAAGCATCCTACCTCTTCTGGTAGACAGTGAGCATTAGAGAGCTGTAGCAAAAGAGCATAATTACTCTCCACGATCTCACTCACCACAGGTTGGTTGTAGTGCTCCAAGGACATGGTGACCACGTTGAGGCAGATGATGAAAGTGATGAAGATGTCCAGATAGTGGCTTGTGCAGACCGAATGGATTAGGAGGCGTATGGGGCAGTAGGTAGCATAGTACGGCAAACGCTGCGCCTCTTCAGTGGAAAGAGGGAGATGGGGAGAGTTAGGAGGAAATTGGAAGAAAGAGAGAGATGGGTAAGAAACACTGAGGAAGAAGCAGGCATAAAAGGGGTGATAAATGTTAAAGTCAAGGGAATGAAGGCGGGAGAGAGAAAGGACAGAAAAGCATAGGTAAAAGAGGGCATAAGAGAAAAATGAATCACAAAAAAAAGAGGAAAGTAGAAGGGGGGAGAAAAATAAATGGAATAAAGAAAAGAAAATCAATGCTTGAAATCTGTCAGTCTATGTTTTGTGGGAATGGTGCTAAATCAGCATTTCATGCCTCAACAAATTAAGATCATAAATGATAAAAGGGAGCAGATGGTTCCAGGAGAGGCCCCAGGGTGTCACAAGAGAGAGGTAAAACTGGAGCAGAGGAAGGGAAAGCATGCCTATGGGCAGTGAATGGAAGAAAACCATCAGTCTGGGGTAGTAGGGAAGATATCTAGGGGCAAGTATGCTTTTGCAATTTTTGTTTAGAAGTAATACAGAAGAGAACAGATAAACCAGGGAGAGGGCTTACTTCACTTTAGAGAGCCTGGGACCCCAAGAAGTGACACTGCAACACTAACAGAAAGAGCTAGGAACAAAACACAAGTGTCTTCCTCTTTTCTTTTCCTCTCTCTTTTCTTGAAATTTTGGTTTAAACACAAAGTATAACTTCAGTCTTCTCTCTAACACTAGTTGAGGTTGCATGAAGCCCAGGAGGTCTACTGAACTATGTGTGTCCTGTGCTGACTGTGCATACCAACATGTACACAGGTATATTTTTGGTGCACCTTATTTCCCCGGGGGCTGGATGCTAAAACCTCATGGCTTCCCCAGCACCATAGCCTCCCAACAGACTTCATCAGCCACCCCCTCTTCCCCAGACCACTGGTGTGGTGCATAGCCGGGTGGCAGTGACGCAGGGAGGAAGGCTCAGAGCACGGCCAAAAGCGATGCATTTTAGAGACCGGCCCATCAAGAAAGAAAAAGAAGAGGAGAAGGTTTTTCTCAGAAAACCTTGGCCTACGAACCAACCAAACACTTAGGCTGTGCCTTACTCCTTCGCTTCTTCTCCAGTCGCCGCAGGCGCTTCTCCTCTCGCCGGCGGGCCTCCTCAGCCTCCTGGTGCTGTCGGCACTTGTGGAAGTTCTCCACCACTACCCCCACAAACATGTTGAGCACGAAGAAGCTGACAATGAGGAGGAAGGAGATGAAGTAGAGGAGCATCCAGGGGTTGTTGTTGGTCACCGGCTGGAGGAGAACAGAAAGGCTGTGATCAGATGGGTGCTGGTACAGAAATGATAGGGATGGGTACCGCCATGATGACTGGCTGCTGAGAAGGTGGGGTGGGATTATGAAAATGAGAGGAGTGGGATGGGAAGAGCAAGAACTATGGACAGTAGTGCATTTTGTGCAGAATTTCAGAAGTAAATAGAGCATCAAATCCAAGGTTCAGGCCCATGGCTGTGCAGCCAAGGGCAGGTGCCTAAACCAGCACTATCAAGGTCATAGCCTTAGCAATAGAGGAATGGTGTTATAGCAGGCAGCAGCCCAACAGTCTCTTCTTATGGGGTATTAAAGCAACCATCTGTGGGCCAGAAGGGAGCCAGCATGCTCAGAAACGCATATGGCATTATTGCTCTGTTGTTATAAAGACCTGCCATGTGATCCAGACTGGTTAGAGGGGTGAGAATTACCACAGACACTCACTACATGGTCATAGAATCATTAAGGTTGGAAAGATCATCTAGTGTAACCATCAGTCCATGCCTGTGGCCACTATAATCCACGTCTCTCAGTGCCACATCCACACGGTTCTGGAACACCTCCAGGAACGGTGACTCCACCACCTCCCTGGGCAGCCTGTGCCAATGCAGCACTGGTCTTTATGAAAAGAAATTTTTCCTGACATCCAACTTGAGGCCATTACAGTCACAGCTGCACTTCACTGCATGGACTTGGCACAGCCTGGACTACTTGCAATGGGAAGAGCGAGGGATTGAGAAGGGCCCTAAAAGGAGAACCTGGCTAGAGGGAGGTGTACAAAGCAGGATATTAGAGTACACTCTTACCTTACTAGCTACTAGCTGCAGGAAGTGAAAAAGGTCTTTTTGCAAGGATGTATTCATACCTGCTGGTCAACAGCCACAGCATCTAGTCCATTATACATAATATTGACCCAGCCATCCTTGGAAGCCAGAACAAAGAGAGACATCAGGGCCTGCAATAAAAAAGCAAAGCAGATGTGGAGCAGGTGCATCTGGCAGACTGGGAAAAATAAGCGAGTTTTTACGCTCTAACACACACAGTGTTGAAGTACTCTTTCTGCCCGTGTCTCTGCACATATCAAAACCTGCTCCTTTCAGTGAGGAAGAGGGGGACAGGGAAGGGATAGGAAGCCAGATCATCCAGGGGGGAGAGGTCATGAAGAACATCTGCTTCACAGCATGAGCTAAACAATAAAATCAAGCTCTCTGCTGCCACCCTTTTCTTTCCCCACTACCTGTACACATCATCCTGTTACTAAACCACCAGCAACAGGCTCTACATGGATACACGTACCAAATAACTGCTTTTCCTAGCCCTAAGATCAGGCTTTTCAGGCACTCAGAGAGGTACATATAGGAGGAGAGCTGAGTTCCCATCAGAGATGTGGGCTGCAGGCACACTCACCTGTCCCAGGTTGTCGAAGTTGTACTTGTGGTGCACCCACTTGTAGTTGGCGGCCATGCAGTCAGACCGGTTGGTGATGTTCCTGATGTCAACCCCTAGGCAGTGGTAGAACTTGCCCTTGAAGAGCTGTGGAAGGGGAGCAACTCCATCAGTTCCTTTCCCTCCAGGGCTCACCATGGGATGTGCAGAAGCTCCCAAGGAAGTAGGTGGGCTGCAGGGTTCCCTCACGGAGAGGTATGAGGGAACACCAGTGCATTATACAGCACTGGTTGATACATTGGTAAGGAGACAGGGCCAATCCTGCAAATTCACATCTGGCTTTTCATCTTACTGTACTGCTCCAGGCAGAAGTGACTGTAAGTCCTTGCTATCTGACAGCTGTTAGGGCAGTATTCTGGGGATCCAATTAAAGCCATTAGCCTAATAATCTTCTATTCAGCCACTAAGAGCAATCACCCCTCCCTGTCTCCCAGTTACCAAGAAAGCTGATGGGAAAGAAAATCATCTGTGGGTAAAGAACCAGAAAATACATCCCCTGCTTCTCAGATACTATTTTTTTTCGCAAAGCTGCACTGCTCTATCTCTCTGCCCAGGGCTCCCTTCTCCATATGGAAGGTACTGGATTGTGCATTTGTACAGATGCATAAGAGCAGACTAAGTATAGCGCATTCCCTGAGATGTAAGTAACGCCCACACCCTCGCTCCTCTCACCAAAAATAAAGAGAATTAAATAAAAAAATAAAAGGAGGATGTGGGTGGACTTAGGGTTGATAGCAAGGGGGAGGAATGGAGCTGGCTGGAGGCAGAGTTCCTGCAAGTAGGAATGGAGCTGCTTGTCCTTGCTGTGTGGCATGGATGTGTCCAGTGAGCCAGCTCTGGGCTCTTCCTGTAACACTGACCCAAACCCTGACCCGATCCTGCCAGGCATGCACAAGCATTAACTCCTGTCTTGCACATTCAGCAATGTTTGCACTCGTTGAAGAGCTGGAAGCACTTGCCAAAGGCCATGGGGACACTTCAGAGGGAGACATCTCATGGGGCTGAGCAGCTGCAGAAGTTTCCCAGCTTGCCTGCTCTTCCTGTTCAGTTTGCTGTGCCTGTTGTAGCTGGGGGTACAGGTGCCCATGGTAGGTATGGGAGTACCAGGGCTGTTTGAGGGCAATAGGAATCCTACCTGTACACCCAGGATGCCAAAGATGATGAAGAAAGCGCAGCAGATGAGGACAATGTTTCCTATGGGCTTGAGGGAAGAAATGAGTGTCTCCACCACCAGCTTGAGGCCAGGGGCTCGGCTGATGACTCTGGAAGGAAAGAAAAGGGAAGAGTGACAGACAGACAGAGCAGGAGTGTTTGGCCACAGATGAGCATTTTCAGCAGCAGAGGGCCCCTGCTCTCCCTGTGCAGTGGCCTGTCATGGGGAAACACTCCTACCAGGGCTCCAAATCCTCTTTTATTCCATGGGTTGGATGTCTGATGAAATATCTCCATGGTCAGAGCCATACGACTAAGGTCTGTGGATTGTCAAAGACCACCCTTTGACCATTACAGTGGGGTCTGAATCCAGGACCCTTCCTGGGGGGACCAGTAAGAAGGAGGAATAGAACAGAACGTGGTAGGACTCTGACCGGAGTGGCCGTAAGGTGCGCAGTAGCCGGAGGACCCGCAGCACCCCTAGGATTTTGGCACCACCAGCAGAAGCCACCGAGACCACAATGTCGATGAGAGACACGAAGACCAAGAAGCCATCCAGGACATTCCAGCTGCTGCGGAGATAAGCTTGATCCCCAAAATACAGGCCTAGAGAGACCACCTGCAAGAGAAGGAAGAGGATGGGGTCTAAGTTGGTCCTCCATGTTGCTTGATAGAGGACATCCACAGAAGAGGGGAAGACTGTTGAATGCTTATCCCCTCCTTGCTCCTAATGGAGCAGCAAGGACTCATTCTGAATCCTATAATCAGTCTCATCACCTTTTCCTTTTGAATGGAAGGTTATGAAGGAAAACGTCCGAAGTGGTGGCACCAAACACTAGAAAAAACAAGGCCAAACTCTGGAGTAGCATTTCACTACGATTGCCATGGTGTCTTCTCACCTCTTCTTGCATCCCTGAGCAACAGAACTCTGTAGAGGATGTTCCAATATCACATACCTCCCAGTACAGAGATTAATTTCGTTTTAAGAGCTAGAACCAGGAACTAAAACCCATACTCTGGCTCCTGAAACACTCTAAAAATCACACCAGTAGTTTAGGAATGAATTTTAGGGAGTTCTGTGTCAGACTTATAGTTTTGAGACTTACTTTCCCCAGTATTTAGTCTCTTTCCTCACCACAAGCGGATTGGCCAGATTTCTCTATTGTTGCAGTGACACCTATTGAATAATTATCTCAGCTAATGGCAATTCATTAATATCATTGTAATTACTCCCTCTCTTGCTCCAGGAGGAAGGGAATGGATTTTTGATATTATTACAGAATCCATAGCTGGAGTCTAGCTATTCCTCCCAGACACCTAGATCCCTTTGGTTTTAAAGCTCAGGTTAAGCATCTCCTCCATGCACAACCAGAGGGGACTTAACTCCCCTTTACCAAAGCAGGGGGAAGGACTGGGACATCGAAAAAATGAGAGATTTTGGAAAAGTGCCGAGCAAACATGAGCCATGGTATTCCTGACACGGGAGAGAGGCTCTGAGCCATTCATTTCCATTAACTTACCTTCAGTGTCATCTCAGCTACAAAAATTGCTGTGAAAATGTAGTTGGACACAGTGAGAAAGATTCTCTCCTAGAAAAAAAAAAAACAAAAACGAGAGAGAGAATGGCTTTAAATGTATCTTGACTTCTTGTTATTCCATGAGGCCCCTGTGGTGAACTTGATATCTTTTTCTTTCCTGTAAAGGGTCTGAAGGTTGGAAGAATAAAAGAAGCACTCCTGGCAAAGGTCAGCACTGACAGCTTTGGGCTCGCAAGCCTCAGCTCTACCCCACACCACAGCTGGCACAGGACGCCATACAGCTCTTGTGAATAGGATTTGCAATGCAAAATACAAATCTGGTTCCTAGGTGCTTGCTGCCTCACTCTGCCGTGCTGCTCAGTCCTGATCTACTGCACTGCCCTGGGACTCCTTTCCAAAGAGCTGCTGAACACTGACTGACTGCTGAAGGGTGTGTAAGTGCCACAGAGTTGAGGGGTCAACTAAGGAAGAGATGCAAAAGAAGTCACTTGTCTGCTCAGTCTCCTTTTTGACACGCCAGTCTGAGCCATCTCCAAAATAGCTCAAAAGCAGCATACGTGATGACATACTGCACGTGAAAGGTACTTCTTTTATTTCCCAATCCCTGACCATTTGGCAAACCATCTCTTAACCATGGGACTCCATCACTCCCCAGAAGGGAGCAAACTTGGATTACTCTATTATAAAGGAGATTGACACATTATAAGACCCTGCAAGGAAGAATATATGATGTAAATAGCTAATGCATGGACATACGAATAGATGAATTGGAGTTATGTTTAATGCTAAGTTATGTCCAAAGGCCATTATAGTACCAGGAGTGCCTACACACCTCTGTCAGACATTGTATTAAAAGGTAGATGGGAGAAAACAGTGCTCACCGTGCTTCTGTGTTCAATCTGTGGTCTCTCCAGTGCAATGGTAATGCAATTCAGGAAGATGAAGGCCAACACAACGTAGTCAAAGAGTTTGTGAGCAATGATGGTTTGGCACAGGAGGCGAAACCTGCAAAAGAGTTCCAGTAGGTACCTGTACCTCGGGCAGAGAGAGGTTAGAAGCTAGAAGCATGGAAAATTGAGTGCTCGATAATGAGTTTCTGGTGTAGCAAACCCTTCCAGATTCACACTAGGACAATGAGGCCACATCTTGAAAGCTGGGGAGGGGCAGGTAATTTGGCTGTTATGGAGAACACAACTCTGCCTGCTCTGAAAGACAGAGTATCCAGGTATCACATGGAGCAAAGAGTTCTCCTCCATGGGCTGTAACAAAATTCCCTACTCCTCAAGAGGTGATGGCACATTGGTAAGAATGCTGTTGGCTGGGGTATGTGGGCATTTTCTCCTGGTGGGAAGACCCTCTAAGTGGGAAGAATATATCTCTAAATATGTGTGGGTTTTTTTTGTTTTGTTTTTATATGTGTGTTTGTTTGTTGTTGCTGCTGTTATTTTTCTTTTCCAGCAAAAAGATTTCTAATGTTGCCCTAAAGGGTGTGATATTGCTGATAAGTTGGCAGTAGGACTGAAAATGGAATGGAGAGGATGTCCTGGTACCAAGGGAGAAAATATCTGTGTTATGGACTCATTAATAATATATTCCTTCTCCTTTTTGGTTTAATGTCAGTATTCCCTGCCTCACTTTGCTATAAATATTTATAGTTACACAAAAGAAAAACAGGATGTTCCGAAGGGAAGGAAAAGCACAATAGGCATTTAGGATTCTCGTCCTCCCTCTCCTCTGCAGAATCAAGGAAGAGAAATGTTGTTCGACTGTAGAAGGAGAGACGAGGAAGAAGAAATACATTCCCGGATGCTGAGTTCAAAGTTACAATCTAACGTCCAGCTCAGGGAAAGCAAATGGCACAGCAACAAAATCTGTCCCATCTTCTCAACCCTTTTACTGAAAAAACTGCACAAACCTGTTTTGTGGAGAGAAGAGATATATGGACCAGTCTTCCCGTAACTCACACCAGTCTGGCTTATAGACTTCCATCATCTTCCGGATGCGAAAACACAGGCTCTGGAGGGATGCAGGAGAAGCAAGTGTCACTGGTTGACTTCTCGTTGCCTAACAGAGGCACTCTCACTTTCTCATGTGATCCCCAAGTACCACTATCAGGTGCTCCTCCCCACGTGTGCTACCTGCCTTTCTTTAGCACCTGGATGAGGGAATGGACCCAAAGAACAACAAGACACTATAGAGGAGGTAGTACTTCTTTGCCAGGTCCTGTTCACCTCTCACCTTCACATTTCCTCCTCGCATCATTAAAAAAAAAACTGCTGGTCTCCTATCTACAGGTGGATGTTGCCCAAAACACTGGCTCTATTACATGAGTATGATGTTTCCTCAATACCTCAGCTGAATAAGAGGCAAGGACAGAATAGTCTTCTGCTGGCACTTCGACTCAGAGTTGATTTAATTTCATATGCACTGTCTTCCACCCTTTGATATGCTCACAGATAGGGTATGGTGGTCTCCCAGGCTGGCACAGAAAAACACACTTGCCTTGTCTTTTATGCATCTATTTCCAAAGCAAAGCTCTTCCTTTTCACAAAGCCTGACCTTTTCTAACCTGTGACAACCACTGGCTGCAGTACTCTGAAATAACAGCCCTCAAATGCCTATGCATCATCTCTACTCTCTTCCCACCATCTATCTGTACGACTGCCTTGTGGGCAGCCTGACAATGCAGTGTGGGCTTGTCTGGACCCACCTACATTCAATGTCATCCTCCACCTGTACTTACAGCACTTCTGCAAGCTCTCCAATCCATATGGCAGGGAGACTGAAACTTGAGGACAGAGTTGGGGTTTCCCACAGCACTGCATTGTAACCCCAGGTTCCCCACACCAAGTACTTACGTAGTCTATCTCTTCATCATCCTCTCCCCGTTCCTTGCGGTTGTTCATTTTTGGGAAGATCTCTTTCGCAATACTGGGCATTTTGCCGTTGCAGTCTTGATGTTCACTGCCCCCTGTTGTTGTCCCTGGCCTACAGGTCCCTCTGTGGCCAGATGGGATGGAGGCCAACTCTAGTAGGTCACAGGAGTCTTTGTTGTCCAGAGAGAGCGTCCGGCGGTGGTGAAACACTCTCTCTGCTCCATCCAGCTCCCTATCTCCTGCCCTGTGCCTCTCCCCAGACAGGAGGGACTCATGCTCAGCAGAGGGAGGTTTGTGCTTCAGGCTGTGTCCTCGTGCCAGGCTGTTCCAGCTGGAACGACGGCTCCCCCAGGCCCCACTGCGGCCCCAGGCACCGTAGTGGGAACTGCGAGAGCTGGACTGTAAGAGAGTGGGTTGGGACTCAGCCACACAGAATTAGGGAGGGAAGGCACTGCTTTGTGGCAGACATCAGATATCCCCCCAGGGGTCCTAAGCCATGTGCACCCTTTTTTACCCCTCAAAGAAGATGCATAGTGGGAATGTAGCTGTAATTGCTATAAATCTCACAACAAATTAATAATGAGCTAGCAGGGGTGTTGGCTGTGATCACTTTATAGCACCATCTGTGTGCAAGGCACTTAAAGGGAAGGTAAATAATAAAGCCAAAGGCCAGATGCCTGATGTTGTTACTTATATCAGCACAAAGCAAGAATAAAGATTTCCAAAAATCTGATTGGCAGCATTTTACACAGCCCTAGGGTAAAGAATAACACAAGGTACAAGGAGATGGATAATCTGACACAACACCTTTGAGCACAGTCTTCATAAAAAGAAGAAATGAGAGAAACAGGCTTGTTGGTTACAGTCTAGTTCAACAACATCAGCAGGTTACCATGTAGTACACAGCTGTCAGCTCTCCCTTTTTAGAAATAACAGGGGCATGAATGCTTCCACTATCAATGCACCTCCTTCAAAACCCATGTGTGGTAGTGTGTAGGGGTCACAGAAGCTTATGTTACAAGGTGGGCAGGTTTGAGATGTGTTGACTGGACAGTTAGCAGTGTTTGGAGAAGCACTGGGGGACAGCAGGACCTGACATGAGTAAGTTCCAAGCCAAGATTTCTCTATTCATTGTAACAAAAGGTTCCAGAAAATGCATCCATTATGGGACTCTGAAGTTCTGGCAGCACCTGCACCTTTCTATGCTTTCAGCTCACTCAGGGCGTGACTTTTTGTACTGAGCAAGAGGACAAAACATAGAATCACAGAATCATAGAATTCTGGAATCCTTATAGTTGGAAGGGATATTTAAAGGTCATCTAGACCAAGTATCTTGCAAAGAACGGAGACATCCATAGCTAGATCATGTTGCCTACAACCTGGCTAGCCTAGTCTTGAAAGTCTCCAGGGGCAGGACATCCACCATGTCTCTGGGCAACCTGTTCCAGTGCCTCACCACCCTCACTGTAAAAGTCTTTTTCTTTATATCTAACCTAAATCTCCTGTATTTTAGTTTGAAACCATTTTGCCTTGTCCTATCACAACAAACCCTATGAAAGAGTCTGTTCCCTTCTTTCCTGGTGCTCTCCTTTAGACACATCCACAGCTAGATCAGCTTGCCCAGAGCCTGGTCTCCCTAAAAGAAAAGCTCTGTCCCCATGGTGTTCCCCATCTCTCACCAGAAAAATATAAAAGCTGTAACCTACACTCAATGGAATACTGATCAATAACCTGCAAATATAGGTCAATAAGGTCAATAGATCACTCAGAGGTTGGTGAAGCAGTGGCACAGGCTGCCCAGAGAACTTCTGGACGCCTCATCCCTGAAGGTGTTCAAGGCCAGATTGGATGGGGTCCTGGGCAATCTAATCAAGAGGCTGGCAACCCTGCCCATGGCAAGGGGCTTGGAACTAGATGGTCTTTGAGGTCCTTTCCAACCCAAGCCATTCTATGATTGACTGACTGATCTAATCTGGAAATACAGATGAATTATGTGAACTGTCTTCCTATGGGCAGGCAATGAGGTTGTATTACAAGCTTATAGCAGCAATGCAATTCTTTGTAGTAATCCAACAGATGATGAGAGAAAGGCCCTTGCACTTCAAAAGAAGGGCATGACAGATGTTCCTACTCAGTCACTCACCAAAGATCGCTGATCATAAGTCATTCTCCCCAGGGACATCACACTGCTCTTCCGGGAGCCAACAGCAACACGGATCTGGTCAGGCTGCAGGGAGTTGCGTGAGGAGTTGGAAACTCCCCCAGCAGCCACTGGGGCATTGGAAGAGGGCAGGGATGGGTCCAAGTGGCCATTTGGTGTCACAGAAATTGCACAAAGCTTGGGATCTGGATGGAAAGATGGAAAAAGAGGGAAAAAGAAGGAGGTTGGTTCCTCACCACCCAGTGATTGTTTCAACATCCAAACTGTTGAGCATGTTAGCAGCTAACAGCGTGTTAACTGTTTAGCATCAGTCATCATTCATTCCTTTTGATTTTGAGTGCAATGGCAAAAATAATGCAATCTAGCAAGACTCTGAAATGTTCTCTTCAGTCTCCAAAACTGGCTGTGGCTCTCCTGGAGGCTAGATGGTTGAGCAGAGTGCTGGTCAGGAAGAAAGGCAGAACAGAACAGCCTGTCCTACACTGGGCCTCTTCAAACGACTGATCATTGACCATGAAGATTCAGGGCATCTTTGAGGGCTGTGTTTGCTGCTGTGAAAAACCACTGACATTTGTCAAGATGGATGGAAAGGATGGGATGCTGGCTTTTAACACCTGAAGGGACTGGAGCAATCATTTTTGTTTGACCTATTGCATAATGGAGGTCACATACCATTGCCTGCACTCAGCGTCACTGTTGTGAGTACACCAACAGACTCTGCAACCTTTCTTCTTTCTGCCCTTCTAGGATTTTAGCTGCCTACACTCAAGATAAGCCCTGGCACAGCGTAGCTATGCAACTCAGGATCATACTGCTATGAAAAAATCTAAATTGTGAGAATAGGCTGTGACAAGCAAGCCTGGAGTCGCTGCTCCTCACCACAGAAGATACATTCAAGCTCAGACCCATGCCTATGATCCTTGCCTGGGTTATGCTGTGAATATGCTTCTGCCCATCCTTACACCTTATGGATGCTGACCTTGTCTTGCTGATTGAGCTTGTTGACTCCCTGTTGACTTGCATGGCAGACTGTGAACCACTATTAGAATCCAGATACCATCAGCAGACCTGCCATGCTCACATGTCCAAGTCTTACGCCTTTGTTGGTGTGGTTCCTGTCCTGCCAACTTGGTTGCTTCCCCCAGCTCCTGCCTCACTATTCATACTCTTGCTGCTCCCTGCCACCAAGTCCTGCCTGAAGTATAATACCTTTTGCACAAAGACCTGCAGTATTCAAGGGGTGGAAAACTTATCCAGCAGTTTGTGGGTAGACTGTTCCAACAGTTAATTATCCTTCCTCAAAAATATGTGGCTTTTTGCAGTCTGAGTTTGTCTAGCTTCAGCTTCCAACCTTTACAATCTCATTATGCTTTTTTCTGCTCAATTAAAGAGCCATCTACCATCAAAAATCTCTCCTTATGGCCGGCATTTACAGAGTATGTGATCAAGTTACTTCTCCAGTTTCTCTAAGCTTCATTAGCCTCACACTATGAGGCAGGGCTTCCAGATTCGCCTGAATCCTTTTTAATGTGTTGGTATCCCCTCTCCAAATGGGGCCTCCAGATTTGGACATGGTGTTCCTGAAATGGTGCCCCCAAAGCTGAGCAGGAGTGCCATCTTCTCACTCCTCTTTGCTGTTTTTAGGCACTCAAAAACTGCTCCCTTTAGCTGTCACTTTTCTCAGGATGCCAGTGCAGCTCCAAAATTTCCACATGTAACACCACAAACATTAAGTTCAAAACGAAAGTAAGGTCTGCCTTGGAGGTTGGGAGCCAATTTTCTGCCAAATCTGCTTTCAGACTTCCTACTAAGCAGCAATGGGATATGGGCAAATGAGATAGTTTGAGCTATCATACCTGAGCCCTCCTGGATCTCTTGGAACTGATCTAACTCTTCCATGTTTGACGAACTCTGATCTTCTTCTGAGTATGATCGGTTGGCATCACCCTGTAACACACAAATCAAGAAAATAGGAACTCAAACAGAAAAGGCCACTTTTTCTTGTATTTCATTGTTGCCAATCTTCCTTGCCAGTCATGCATTACCATGACTACCAGGGAGTCCAGCATGACCTGTGATGGCTGAGACACTGTGTTCTTGCTTTAGGAGATGGAGAGGACCCACCGTAGCTGGTGTAGCATGAGATGGAAATTGTGAATTCCCTTCTGGACGGTTTCTCTCTTTCACTACAAGGATTAATACTGTCATCTGTTTTTTTAAAGAAGCCCACCCTGAACTTAAGAAGGAGAACAGCAGAGGTGTGATACTTTGGGAGTCCTTCACTCCAGTACTTGCCAAATATCTCAGAGGTCCCTTTTAAGCACCTCTCCTCCTTCTCTCCATGGGATTAGCATTGTTGATGACTTACCTCAGCCTGAAACCCCTCCACGAGGATGGCCACCAGCAGATTGAAGAGCACGTAATTGCCAAATGTCATAAGAGCCACAAAGTAAAGGGATGCCCATGGTGACGTGGAGGCCATGCCATTATAGAGCACAACATTCCAGTCCTCCTGGGTTAATATCTGCAACCAGGAGCAGAAATTATGTAAACATGAAGGAAGAATACAAAGAGGATTCCCAAAAAGGACACTGGAAGCATACACTTTAGAGCACATTAAGCCTTTTAACCTCCCCATAATCACACAGCTACTGCCCATTGCTATTGCCCAGTATACTGATACTGCCCCAGTAATGCTAGCTGAGCAAAAAGAAACAAAAACAAATATGAGGGCAGCCATGTTACATGTTACAGGGTGAGTTTTAAACACAGGTTTTGTTGCTCCAACAGAAGTGACCTTTGCAAACTTCCTATTAGGAAGGAAGGAGCCTCTCTGTCTGAGAGACACCAGTCACTAAGTTACAATATACAATTGCTCTTCCTTTGATGTCGCATACTAAAGCCTTCAGTGCCATCAGAAATTAAGGAATAATCCACAATGAGAAAAAAAAACTCATGATCCTGGTGATTGCTTTTTCCACCCATGAAAAACAAAGTGAGCTCACCTGGAAGACAGTGACAATGGCCCACAGCAGGGAGTCAAAATTTTTCCGATCAGGAACTGTATCACCTGTATCCGTCCTCAGGCTGAACTTGCAACCAAAGATGTGCATTCCCAAGATACTGTTGGGACAGGAATAGGAATTGGTGCCAAATTTAAATATCTCTGCCATCACAATCAACTTGTCAGAGTGACACTCCATGGCAATTAATCATAGAATTATTTGAGATGGAAGAGACCCTTAAAGGCCATCTAGTCCAAATCCCCTGCAATGAACAGGGACATCTACAGCTGATCAGATTGCTCAGAGCCCCTCCAATCTGACCTTGGATGTCTCCAGGGATGGGGCATCCACCACCTCTCTAGGCAACATGTTCCAGTGCTTCACCAACATTATAAAAAAACCTTTTTTCCTCATATCCAATCTAAATCTGCCATTTTTTAGTTTGAAAGCAATTGCCCTTGTCCTATCCCAACAGACCTTGCTAAAGAGTCTATCTCATTCTTTCTTATAGGCCCTTCTTTCTTACATAGCACACAGGTATTAGAACAACACAGACAGACCACTGGGACTTATCCATAAAGAAAGAGCTAGGTTGTGTTGCAACCCTATAGTTTATCACAAAACCTCACTTCATATCTGCACCGCCTCAGAGCCCACTTAACGCCTTCAGACCTGCTTTCTCCATCATTCTCATTTGCCCTCATTTGTCTTCATCTCCCTACTAGTGCATCCATAAAGTCCACTGACAGATTTTCTTGGGTGCTTCCTCTAACCCTTCTGCCAATCAGCTTCCAGGCTGAGGTCTTCCTGCAGATACTACTGATTGCCAAGAGACATCACCTGTCCTGCAAAGCACACATATTTGGTGGCAGCATTTCTCCACCTCACCATAACAAGTCTTCAGCTACTGAAACCAATTTAGGAGAGCAAGAGCCTCAACCTCTTGAGCAAATGTCTGCCAATGCTCCCCAAGCCTAGAGCCATAGACAAGATGAGCCACGTGCTCACACACTGATGTTCACAGCAAAATGAACTGTGCAGTGCCTCCTCAAAACACTGCAAGGCAACTGCCTCCTCACCTGAAAATGAAGATGAAAAGCATGAGAAGCATGCAGAAGGTGGCTACGTTGTCCATAGTCTTCATCAGCACCACGAGCTGGCGGCGCAATGCAGGCATGAAACGAACCAATTTCAGCACACGCAGGAGACGGAATGTCCTCAGCACTGAGAGGCCCCCATCCGACTGACCAATGATCTCCCAGATGCTATGGCCAAGAAAGGCCCAGGGAGCAAGAGGAACAAAATGAAGAAGAAGTGAACAAACAGCAGGGAGAGAATAACAATTCTGATCCAAGTTATCAGCTCGGCATTGGCAGCATGTGTATGCAGGTCAGAGGGAAAATTTGTTTGAACAACATACAATTAGAAATATATACTACAGGTTTACACTTATGTGTAGAAAGCGGCATTTCTACTTTCTTGAATGAGGGAAGGATTTCAGAACTAAGACCCAGCAAGACAGGTCCTTCCACCACACATTAAACTTCTGTAATATCCTTCATTTATGTAGACTGAAAGATATTTTGCAACCAATATTTGTTGTGGACTTGCAAGACAATCATGATGGCTTCCATCCAACATAAGTAAAAGTGAGGGACAGAAGCACTCAGAATTGTCAAAAGTATTGGGAATACAGTCTCTCAATCCTTTGCCTTATGTATCAGCTCATGCCCTTATTTTTCTGTTAAAGCTTCTAACTTTTTTTTTGAAAAGGCACATGAAAACATGCAAACTTTGTGGTGCTCTCTACTATATGTATTTCAGTTGATACCCAAGACCCCTTATCACCTGATGATGACGATGATACTGTCAAAGATATTGTAGGGGTTGCGAAGGTAATCAAAGAGACCAAAAGCAGCAAGTTTCAGGATCATCTCCAGGGCAAACATGCTTGTAAAGACAACGTTGCTGATCTCCAAGATGTTGGTCAGTTCCTCTGGCTGGGGAGAAGGCAAATTCAGAGTCAGAACTGAAAGAGCCCTGAAACTGTGGTAAATAAAATGCCACTATTCCCATTCCCAGGAGACAGGCTCGGTAGTGAATTGTGAATAACCATGAGTGAGATAGAAGTGAGGCTGGGCAGAGTCGCCTTTCTGCTCCAATTCCTTCCCACATTTACTACCCTCATCACAGATATTATGTCCCTAACAAATTAGTGTGCAGCAGTTAGGGAACTATGCAGCCATTCACATGAACCAACTTCTTCCACATCCTATTCTAAGCCCTGATTAAAGACTGTGTCACTGTGTGAAAAGAACTTTGGTATTTTTAAAGCAGGGCAAAAGTGGCTGATCTGTAGTTGGTCTCTTCCATCAAAGCTTTCTGCATATGTGGCACAATTTTTTTTTTTTTTTGAAATTTTGAAAATAGTTGAATGTCAGAACACAGTTTCCCATTCTCCTCTAAACCTCACTGTCCCTTTTCCGCTGTTTTTTTCCTTTTCCTTCCTCATCTTCTCTCCCCTAGCTCCCCATTAAATCCTTGGTATGTATTAGTTTCCTGGTCTTGTTTCAATAATTACCAAAGTGAATATCAAACTGTATGAGTAAGAGCAAGGCCCACAGTGCTAACACCTACCTATAAGGGATAGGAACAGCAAGACAAAATGAGGAAAAGAGAGAGTGTAAGAGGAGAAAAACAGATGTACATGATAGAAATCTTCAGAGATGACACAAAATTACTGTGTTGAAAAAAGAGAAAGGAAAAGAAAAAACAAACCAAAACAAAAACACATAACCTGTCCCTACCCCTGCCCCAGGCATTTTCTTCTGATGGATCTCTGACACATCTTTCAGCCCTTGTGAAACATTCTCCTCCAGCAGAGAATGATGTGTTTGTGCATAAGGGAGAAAGTGTTTTAATGACTCCATCAGTGAAACAAGTCTGAGCAAATTAAATTACTCCTTCTTTTGTTTTCTGAATTAATGACTTTTTCTTCACTGTGTGCAGCCCTGTAAACTTCACTGACAAGTTTAGCAAAGGTTCTACAGCGTTTCCTCAGCAATGGTGAAACACTGTTTTAGGAGACAGAGGCTGCATCGATGTCATTCGTGAGGGAAGCCACGTTGTTGCTGTCCTGCTGTGTGAAATAAAGGCATTCCCCGTGCTGAATTTGGGATAGAAAAAGCACCTCTCAGCAAAAGTTGAGGTTTGAACTCCTCCTCAGAGCTCCTCTGGTCCAATTTTCCATGTTTACCTTGGGGCAGGTCTTTCACAGCCCATAGAAGGTTACATATTTGATGTTAACCTACAATGCCACTGAACCCAAGATCCATGCCTCTGTGGTAGCGAACAGAAGTCTCTCTCTGTTTTGTTATCATAAAATCATAGAATCATTAAGGTTGGAAAGACCATTAAGATCATCTAGTCCTACTATCAACCTGTGCCTGGGACTGCTTTAGACCATGTCACTAAGTGCAACATCTACACTTCTCCATGCCAAAATCGTGGGCAAAGACTGATCTCCTCCTTCACAGTGATCTGAGCTATGCCTGGACATCATGACACTGTTTTAATCATCACCTTCTGGTTTTGGGTCAGAACCTCCCCCAGAATATGGAGATTGCTCAGGGAGGACCCCCCAGAACCCTAAATCTCTCTGTTCTTCTCCCATATGAATAAATAGATTGGAAAGTGCTTCTCACAGTGATGTTGTGTCTACCCTGCGTCCATTGGTAATTTCATGCACTCTTCAGTGCAGATTTAATTGAAATATTCCATTTCTTTAAAAAAAAAAAAAAAAAGAAAGAAAGAAAAAAAAAAGGAGATAGCTCAATTTATACCCATAATTACATTTGAATAACAAAACCATCATGAAAATGAAGAAGAGAGGAAGGGAGATAAGAATGATGAGAGAAGAAGAATGAACAAGTGCGCAAGGGAAGGGAGAGATGAAGATCACTTTACTGAGAGCCAGGCAGTAATGACACCAGCTGGGAACATGAGGCCCATATGCTAAGCAGAGATGCCAATTTCAGCCTGATTATGTCGGTGAGAATGAGGAATGCGAAAAAGCAACAGGCTACAATGGTGGATTATCCTTCTCTGCTGTCCATGCTTTCTCTCCTGTGCTGTCGTAGGGAGCAATTGATGTTTGAAAAGCCATGCTTGCATCTCACTTACGGAAAAGGTCACCTGTTCTCCCGTCTCTCCTTCCCTCCCTGACATCTGTTTCTCTAGTCAAGTCTCCACCTGTTAATCTTTCTTCTAATGGGCTATCAATCAGACCTAGAAAAGCATCCTTCCTAGATAGAGGCGCAGGAAGAACAGGGCAGGAAAAGAAAGGAAAGAGAGACACAGGCAGCAAAAAGAAACTACAAAATGAGAAGGAAAAAAATAGCATAATGGGCTCCAAAAAGAAGGAAAGAAGACGCTGTTAAAAACAAAGTAGGAAAGAAATACCAGCTAGGGAGGGAAGAGCAACACAAAAGAAAGGCACTCAGGAAAAAGAAGGGAAAAAGTGAGAAGAGCCAGCTGGAGAGGCACAAGGCAACACACACACAGGTGACAGGCAGATCCTGCACTGCAGCCATTTCTAGAGATAGAGATAAATAGGCAGAGTGAAAAAGCCATCAGCTAGGAGCTGGGGCTGCATTCTGCGCAGGTATGCTTTCACATCTAGGTCAGCATGGTCAAGAATGACAGTGGATGCTGCTGAAGTGGGAGACTCTGGCCAGAGAAATGTGAACTTGATGAAGAGGGCAAGTGGACAGGAAAAAACAGGAGAAAAATGTCATTATCTGACAGCAGCCAGAAAGGTGTACATTATGGGAAAGGCTGAGAACATGCAGACCACCCTGAAAGAGTTTATTCTACCCAGGAATAAATTGGCAACTGTCCTAAAAACAAAAGAGTAATTGATGTGATCTATGTAATCCAGCCCTACCAAACTCCACCTGCATGTCACCGCCTTTGAGAACATGAGAGAGAAAAATACATACACAGATCTCCCCATTCTGTCCATTTCTGATGATGAGAAGAGTCACATAAATCAGCTATGAAACATACCGGCTAGCTTTTACTTTCCCTATCACCACCCCACAACCAGATAGAATTTCATAATATTTTGTTATTCCCTAGTTTTACAAGACTGAAGTGATGTGGCTTCATCCAGCACCCTGGAGAGACTGTTCCGTCATTTACTAAATGTCAGCATGATGAGCTGGCTTGGACACTTGCTGAATGTTTCTGACAAGCAGCAAATAGCAAAAAGAGAAGCAATAAGTGTAAAATATGAAGTAGTAGATCCAATAAATGCTGGTATAAAGGGAAATCATGCAGGCTAAAGGATATGAAGGTGTCAGTACATGAGGCTGGTTTAACTGGAAAACAAGTGATAGTTTCCTGATCCACACCTCATAAAGTATTGCTCTGATGCACAAAGGAATACTGGAAGTTGACACAACAGGAGGGAAATCAAGTTTCTCTGTAATTGTCTTAATGGCTACTAATGGCAAAGATGTGCAAGTCCAACAGGCTTAAAGAAATATATGAGAAAGGAGCCTGAGACATACAGCTGGGAACAGCCTTTCATCCTTGTGCTGAATAAGGAGAAAAGCGAGCTGCACCAGATCCTCTGAGAATACCAACAAAAATTAAGGCTATTTAAAGGATCCTTTTGGACAGTCACAAGCAGCTAATGTCTTGATTTTCTACACCGGATTTTAAAAAGCAATTCTTCCGAGCAGAAGCAGATCTGAAGAACTGCAAAAAGTATTTCAAGCAGGACTATGCTTGAAATGATGGATTTTTGCCTGTGCCATGTCCCAGCAATATCTGACGACCTAATACTAAGGGTATTGTATGTTATAATGCACACTGATGGATTTGTATAAACTAATCTGTTTACAAGTGATAACTTGTGATAAGCTTAAGGATTAAGAATGAGTCATAGCAATGCAGTTTGTTGATTTCCCTCACAAGAAATGTATACGGAGATAGGAAGGTGCCTTGGCCACACAAGCAGAATGACAGAAAAGACTTGATGGATGAGCCCAATTTTAAGGTGATTTGGATGCTGAGGTTAAGTTTCCTGGCATAAAACAAACAGACAAAGCAAAACAAACAAAAACAACCACCAGACCAAGCTAAAACAAAACAGAGTAAAAGCACTCTGTAAATATATATATATAAAAAAACTGTAACAGAATTGCAGAATGGTAGAAGTTGCAAGACACTTCTAGAGGTCGTTTGGTTCAAACATCCCTCACTCAAAACAAACAAACAGATAATTCCAATTTGTATTCTTCTTTCTGCTGATCAAGGCTCAGGAATCAAAAGTTAGGTGAGGTGTGCACATTGGCTCAGTCCTCAAGACGCCTGTGTTTCTGATCCTGACCCCTCTGCCCAGCTCCTGCAGTCTCCCCCATTAACCTGGTGGTTTGTGGATCACAGAATCATTGGGATGGAAGGGACCTCAGTGTCCACCCAGTTCCACCCCGTGGCTGCCACCCACCAGCTCTCTAGGCTGCCCAGGGCCCCATCCAACCTGGCCTTGAACCTCCAGGGATGGGGCACCCACAGCTCTCTGGGCAGCCTGTACCACTGCCTCACCACCCTCTGAGTAGAGAATTTCTTCCTAACATCTGACCTCAATCTCCCTCTTTTAGTTTAAAGCCATTCCCCCTTGTCCTATCACTATCTGCCCATTCAAGAATGTCCAAAAAGTTGGTCCCCCCCCTTGCTTATGAGCTGCTTTCAAGTACTGGAAGGACGTTCTTCATCTCTGGGCCACCTCATCTGTACAGTCCATGAACAACCAGAGCAACACAAAGCTGATGAATCAGACCACTCAAACCTGCAATACTTTCACACGTCCTCTTTCCCAGACAGGTGTGTCCCTAGCAAGAGTCTGGGACTGTGATCTCTTACGCACCAGAAAGTCTAAGCTTGAAGGGTCTTTATTTCCATTAGCTCTCATCTGGGGGAGATTCACATGATAAAGTAGCTGAAGCAACAAAAACCACTTCAGCCATAGGATGGTGACAAGCTGCAAATCACAGATCTCTATAAGCATAGGGGTTTTGCTGAATATTTTTCTGTGAAAATATATTTTTCTATGAAAGAAAGCAACAGGAAAAAAGAGAACAGAAGGAAGGAAAAGGAGGCAGTGAAGCATCAGATTGAGATATACCAACAGCAATGCTTGAGAAACATGGAAGAGCAAAGGGAAATGTGTACATGCTTATGTGGTTTTGAGGTAACTTCTGACAGAAAAAGACCTGGAATTCATGTCAGAAGCTAAATATTCTTTTTAAAATAATCTTGTGCTAGGTAAACAGAACTCAATGCACACATTTTAAATAAAGAGCTGCACCACATTTTTCAGTTACGATCAGTACAGTCAACTTTTTTTTTAATACTAGAAGCAGCCCACAGGACTGTGAGCTCTTCCTAGATACTTCTAGATAAAAAGTGATAGCATAATTTTAAGGATGTGTCATTAATAACCTGCTACCAGAAACCATGAGGCTGCAGGCAGATCCTGCTCTGCCGAGGGCTGTACAAACACAGCAGAGGTGGCCCAGAAGAGCTTAAATCTGCACACACAATAGTCAGAGTGAATTCTCTACCTCCGGTTCAAATATTCTTCAGCTGAACTCTTATATCTTGCTATCTCCAATAACACTAAATGAACAGTGCCTCTCTCTGCTTGGTGCCTGCATCTTCAAAACATCAGTGGGCAGTTTTCACATTGTGCTAGGCTTCAACCCTTAGTCATCTCTCTGCTACGTGATAAATACATCGCTCTTTTTCATCTGTTTTCATGAATCAGCCTCTCCAGTCTCTTCTTCATTCCCCTTCTCTGAGCTTCCAAAAGTATTTTTCTGTACCGGGGCATCCCAAGCAGTTTTGCAGTCTGTGATCAAATTAAGATTTCCCATCCTTGTATCAGAAACCAGCTGAGTTTTCTAAAATGGTCTAATGCTTGCAGTGTGGGTGGGATCCAGGCATCTGAGGCTTCAAATAGTGGCTGAGCCACTGTGTTGCCTCAAACAGGGAAATTCATATACTCTGGGGCTCAGGATATTGAACTAGATGATCTTAGAGGTCTTTTCCCACCTTTATGATTCTATGATTCCATGGTATCTCCACCCTGATAGAGAACAGGGAAAGTCTAAGTGCCTGCTTAAACCACTCTCAGTCTGTTTCTTTGCTTCCTGAGATTGTATTTGTGGCTAAAATTTGCCTTGGCTGCAAAATTCCCTGATGCAGTTAGCATCTCTGCTGTGGGCAAATCTCTTATTTCTTGTGATCTTGGCAGACAAGTGGGGTCAATCATGGCCACATTTAGACCAGCAGCACGGATTTGAAGGACAGATGTATATCTGTCCTTTAACTCAACATGCAATAGAACTGTCAGCCAGCAATGCAGATGCAAGGCCATGGGTACACTTAATATCCTCTCAGGCTTGCTCTGTACATCACAGGATAGACATAGCTTCTGTTTCCCAGCTATAAAATGAGGGCACACCATCCTTCTCCATCTCACAAGTCTGTCATTACGATAAAGTGCACTGCTGACTCAGAGATGCCTGCAAACTATTGGCATGAAAAGCAGAACTGTCATCACACGTGCTATCTATGCCTTGACTTATCTATCACTTCTTGCTGTCAGAGTAAAGGAAAGGCTCAAGCCGTATGAGCCCCCAAAATGACTGGAGGTAGGAGGTGGTGCCTTCTTGTGCAGTTAGACAGCGCTCAGGCATCCCTTAATTAAGCTGGAAGGGCTAGCAAGCTGATGGATTTGAATTGAGATGCTGGTGAAGTGCCTGTGACATCCCGAGAGAGCACATTAAATTAACCAAATAGACTAAGGATTCAGTAAGCTAATGAAGAGAGAAATGAGAGAGAGAGATGAGGAAGATGGAAGAGGCAAGGGTGAAGGAGAGAGAAGCAGATGGAGAGAAAAGACAGAGAGAAAAAGAAAAATAGAGGGATAGAAGTAAGAAGGGAGAAGGAAAAAAAGAGAGAATGAAAGAAACTGGGAAGAAAATGCTCGGAGACAGTGAAAGTGATTAGGTGCAGGGATAGGCAGGAAAAGATCCTGCAATGTCCTGAGGTACAAATTACTCAGTCTCTATCTCTAGCAGATTTTGCTGCTGCTTGGCCAGACCTTAACCCCAAGCATGACCCTCTGTCTCCCAATGTCCATTCTGCACAACCTACCTGCTCGTGGTGCTCAATGCCCATGCTGATAGTGTTCACAAGGATCGCGATCATGATCCCACGGTTGAAGTACTTGCTGTCCACGATCCCTCGAAGCTTCACCCTAACTTCCCGCCACATGTCACTACAGAGCTTCATCTTCCCACCTTCTTCCACTTCTTCTTCCTCTTTCTCCAGCACTGAGGCACTCTGGTCACCTCTGCAGCCTTCTCCCTCTGCTTCACTGTCTCCTCCATCTTCCTGGTCTGAGTCAGCGCTGTCCAGGACAGACAGCCTTCGGGATGTGTCATGTTCCCCCCTATGGCATCGGGGGCAGTTGGTGAGATCAGAGGTTGCTGTCACAGCAATGGGCTGGACCAAGCCTTGAGGAGGGCAGTCAAGAGGGTTGTGCTGTTGACAAATTCCTGGGGAGATAAATGATTGCGCTTAAAGGAGAAAGCTTTGTTCCCTCCAAAAAAATGCATCCAAGCTGGGTATGTTTTTGGCTTCTAGTTATTTAGACTCTGTAACTGGGCTTTTTTAGCTGTAAGGATGACTAAACACTGGCAAATCATCTCAAGGGCAGCAATAAAAGCCACTGCCGCTGGGTGTTTTACTCTGACTGGCTTTGTCACCAGAAGGCATGGTACTGCTCATCTGCCAGTGATTAGGCTCAGTGGGGGTTCACGAAGAACTGTTTTGTCTGATGCAGGAATCATAGCCAGAGATTTAGACATTTAAATTAAGTGGGAACTGAGGGGAAAATGATCAAGAGGGCTGCAATTGGCCTAAACAGTTGCAAGTGGGGTCCAAGAGTCCACGTGCTGAACTCAACTCTCTAAGTGAGGGACACTATGTTAGCAAAGTATTTCAAGAAGCCAGAAAAACCAATATGAGAACGGTTCCTCCTGATAGTCAGTGCACTCTGAATGAGAACAATTTGCTGACTTCAGTGAGAAAACCAAGTTCCTCAAACCTCCAGTTGTTCCTGGAAGATCAAACAGACACTGGAGGGATTAATCAATTAATTCATTAACTGCAGAAACCTTCTTCCTAGCAGGTAAAGAAAATGAAAGACTGAGCATGCAAGACTAGTTGAAGGAAAATCCATCTTTTCGCTTGTTAACTGAGAGAATTTCTTACGATAGGTATCAGCAGGCAGTTAATACTAACTCTATAATACCATTTTTACAGTCACTTTTCAGGCCAGGAATCCAATTTAAATGGTATCTCATGTCTAATTTTACACAACAGGATGTGCTCCCATCAAGAGAAATTGTCTCCATTGCCCTAGCGCATCAAACTGACTTCAGTAACGCTCTTCTCCCTTGGCTCAGGGGACACTACTGCAATTCTACTGCCTTTACTTCTCACCTGTAAACTCACTTTTGGAGGAGAGCTCTGGGAGACATGCTGTGTCACTCAGTACAATCCTTAGTCACACTCCTTCATACTCCCCTAATACATCTCTCTCCCTGGCTGTGATCATTCTGCTGCCCTTCCAGACCTGGAGCCCTTTCCAAGCCTCAGTCAGTGCCTTTAATGTTGTCCATTATGGTTTCAGGTCTGTGTTTCCAGCATTTCTGATTGATCATCTCTGTTTCCATTCCCACCCTTGCTGGTCAATCCCATCTTACTGGTCTGGTGCACTACCTATGACCTCAAGCTCAATTATCAGCATTAATTCTACCTCTATGCTTTGTAGACCAAAGTCCTTTGGAAATACAGCAGATGGAGATGCTCCCAGTTACACACCCATTTCCACTATTGACATTTTCAGATTTACCCGTGCAATCCTTACTGTAGTGCCTCTGTTTTTTCCTGTTGGCACCTCGTTGGGCATCACTCGGCTCCACGTGGCCCTGGCGCCGGCTTTGTATGCTGTTGTACAGCCCAAGGGTGCGGCGTTTGGCTTTGCGCATGATGTGGCAGACATACTGGAAGATCTCCTCGTAGCAGTCTCCGGGCTCCATGTAGCTGGCAACGGTGCTGGAGGAGAGGTACCGGGCCCGCTGCTCCTGCATAAGCTGGTGCTCCCGCTGCTTGGTTTCTGAGAACTGTGTGGCAATGACTACCAGACACAGGTTGATCATGAAGAAGGAGCCCACCTAGGAGCAATGGAGAAAGAGGGACAGGTAATGTTAGTGTGAAGAAGAACATGTAGGAGGACGAAAGAAGGGAGAGGCGAGGCAGGAGAACAGGAACAAGAGCTAACACTAGTCTGTTATAGAGATGGGATTTCAGAGGGAGACAGGAGTGGCAGAGCTTGGTCTTGAGAGATCCCTCAGTGTCACTTCCATGCAGAATTTAGATCTCTGAACTGAAATTCAGCAAACAGAAGCCCAATTTTTGGCTCTTCTGATGGGCTTTAGGAACTTCCACAAGTCGCTTAGAACTTACCTACAATGCATTTGATGAAAATTGGGCTTTTTCTTTCCCTCTCCTTTGTGTTAAACAGAAGGTGGGAGATGGAGGATTGTATTGGCTTGCTTTCTCCTCTGCTTACTTTTTTAGTACTGGAAAAATCATGTGTTGTCATTTATTGCTTTGAGCTCTTGGAAGACACGTCAGTGTTCTCCAGAATTTTATTTATTTCTGTTATTTACGCCTTAATTCGCTATACAGGGAGATTAACTTTGCTGAAATGAATGAGCTCTTGAAACCAGAGAAGTTTGCAAAAACTAATGATTTTGAGAAGGACACCAAACAATCTGTCAAAACAATACTTCCTTCTTCGATTTCTATTCTTCTGAATCTTTTGTTACCAGGCATGTATTTTCTATTATTTTATTTGTCTTCCAGTCTTTTTCAGTTTTCCATTTAATGCACAAAAACAACCACAGCCCACTCCCCAGTTTCTCAGAAATAAAAAGCCCAAGATCTTGTTCTCCCCATGAAAGCCAGAAGTCTACTAGGCTTACTTTATACACTGGCAAGTTCCCCTTTAACTTTCTTTGCCTCAGTTTTCCTAGCTGAAAAACTGAGACAGTTCTTGGTGCTGAGAGATCTGGAAGTGAATATCTCTCTCTCCATGTTGTGTATTATGAAATTACAGATTAATCTCCACTAGGAAATCTTTCCACTGCACTCAAATGCGATGATGCTATGATTGGTGGCTACTCCCCGCAGAGCTGTAAGTAGCAATATGGCATTGAGAAAATGTAGGGTGTGATTTCTGAACGAAGATCACACACCTGCATTGCTCTGATATGGGCCTTGTGGGGCAGCTCCTAGGAGGAGAGGCACCTCCGCCTTGGGATTTTTGCATTCTCTGGATCAGGTGTCTCTTCCAAGGGACATCTTTGCACTGTGTTTTTCCTATATGACTTGCCCAGGACCCAGCTTCATCTCCATGTCTCTCCTTTCCAAGCAGACAGCTCAGACTCAGAGCTGGATCCAGTCCTGCCTCTATCTTTTGACATGTGCTCTCCTTCATACAACACAGTGAAGGGGAGAGGACAAGAAAGTTGGGTGATATGAAGATCCCAACTCTCAAGCATGGAAAAAGTGGTGTGTTTTATTTTTTCCTGAAAGCACCCCAGCAAATTTTACCAACCCATGAAGCCTACCCCTCAGTGTATAGACTTTGCCACTCTACCCACAAACCTGTGCCTTTGGACATCTTTTTCTCTTGCACACAGGTGCCCAGCCACTCTAGCTGGAGGCTCAATACCTTGGCTCTTCATATTTCAAAGAGGAGACATCTCTGCTAGAATCTGAATAAACCTTTCAAATATGAAGCCCTTATAACCAGATTCAGAATCAGGACGATAAGTCAGTTCAAAATAATGGTCTTTTTTTTTATTCTCCTCCTCTCAGCACCTTTCAAAGTTGTTCTAATTCTGTTCCCCTTCATCACTGAGCCTTTCTCAGTAATGAAGTTTATTTTCCCTTCAGCTTCAGAGCATAGCCTTGAAAAGGAAAACAACACCTCATTCTGATCCCTTCTCTTTCCCCCATGGATTCCTGTAGTCCATGATCTCTTGCACGTTTTCACTGATGAGGGTGTAACTGGGAATGTGAATCCTCCTCCATTGTGCTCTCCTGCCCTCTTCTCCCTCAGCACTACATGACCCTCTCACAGGCTTCTCTCTTCTGTTATCTCCTCGGGCTTACTCTGAGTAAAGCAGAGTTGGTTTGGGAGTTGGATGCTCGCTATGCATTTCTGAAATGCAAATTGTGACACTCCTGGTCACAATTTTGCATCTTCTTTGCATCTTCCAGCACCTCCAGAAAAAGAACAGCCAATTAAAGTTTGCAACACCTTCTCTCTAGGTGACATGCAGAGAAGCCAAGTGCAACAAGATGACCTCAGCAGGATCATGATGTAAGCCTGAGGTTGAATCCTGAGAGGGGTTCAGGTTTATATCGCCAAGCCCTGTCCTCTCAGGAACTGTTTACTGTGATCTCCCACTGATAACAGGAAAGGGGAGGAGTGCGAGGACCGATTATGGCAACGAGCCCCCATTCCTTGAACCTCCTAGCAAGAAACATCAGACACAAAGTAACAGAGATTGCTTGATCCTTAAGATGACAAGCAAGTCTACAAACCCAATGTTCTACTGAGCTTGACTCTGCCTCCAATTTAGCAGAAGGGCAGGAAAGGTCCCAGATGGATTGTAATTGAGTGATCCATCTCAGCTGGCTGAGCAAAGAGATCACTAGTGGCTGACACGGAGTCAGACACAGTGTCTGACAGAACCAGGAGACCATTGATTCAAAGCCCCACACAGTCATCTGGTTCAGCTCTGACACCAAATCATACGTTGATTGAGCTGATCTTGGCTTTGTTCAGTCCGAGGCTTGATCCCTGTCTCTGCAGTATTAAGTAAGAATTGACTGGTGTTAGAGATGCTAACTTACTTGCCCATTATTTTTATTGCTTACTGCTGAATAATCAGGTTGTCTTCTGAAGCCCACACATGTAAGCACTTCAAGGAGGCCAGAGTATCGCTATGTGGATGAGAACCTAAGAAAAGCCTGTAGTTCAGAAGCAATGCTAGTGGGCAAGTAATGAAGCAGTGACACACAGAACACTGGTCTTCAAGGATGAAGACTGAAATGGATAATTGACGCAAGAAAGGAAAGTAAGCCTTCCTTGATGTCAGCTCCCTGGAATCCAGCAAGACCAGGAAGTTATTTCCCAAATACACAAATGTATTTACTAGACTGTTCTGCAAGGCCCTTCTGAGTGCCAGGGTCAGCTGGTGCTCTTGTCTTCAGGGACTACATCAATGCAGGAGTCCTAGAAAATGATGTGAATATACCCAGGTGGTGGAGCTTTCTTTCTGCCTGATGTGCTTAACAGGTAGTGCCCTTATGCAGATGTTAGAAGGTGTATCTGTGAGGAAGGCAGAAGTCACCAATGAAAGCATAGCTCTAAGGAGGAGGCTGAGGAGATCCGGCCCCAGAAGAATGAGTTTGAGCTAAGGCTAAGCCTTATGTGGAAAAGGAAAAAGTCAAGACTTGAACTATGGCTGCCAGAGCAATCCTGTTTAGAGAGCAAGGCCTCTCAACTGTGGAGAAGGAGGGCAGGATGAAGGCTACAAGGACTGTGCTTCAGAAGACTTGAAGAGGGAATGTCATTGCTATAAGACAGCTTGGAGGAGAAATGACACCAGGAGATAGCAAGTTCACATTGTGGTTTTGCTAAGTGCTGTAACAGCATATGGGAAACATGGCATTATATGTGAAATAAAAGTAACAGAAATGCTAAATCTTTTCTTGGTGTAACTCCACCAAAGACGAAGGAAATATCCTACCTAGCATAAAGCTCCTATGTTCTGAGTGTTTGATGGAAATAAACCTACATGGCTTCTGCAAATGAGGAGGGCGTGTCTAGAAATGTCAATGACACTCCACAGTAAAATCTCAGGTGGAGTGTTTAATTGAGGGTTTTCAGCTGCCTGCAAATTCAGAGACAAAGTTTGAGTCACTGGGAATACACATGAGCTGAGCCAACACTAAAGGATGCTCCTGTTTCCAATCCAAAAATATGCCATCAGAATTTATGTACTTTGGAGGTGGGGCCAGAGGGCGCAGTTTTTGAAACTGGCCATCAGGAGACAGACATGCCCATCTCAAAGGTCAAACACTGGCTCTGGGAGAGATGGCATGGGAGGCTGGGAGTGAATTTGGCGCTGAACTACATGTTACAGAAATATAGGTATCCTGGCCATGCTGCTCAAAGCAAAAAAGAAATACAGTAGGTCCTAAATCTTAGTTGTGTAGTTGGAGATCTGAAGAAACTATAAGGGAAATAATTGTTTTCTGGATTCACAAAAAGCAGTGGATGTTTGGTTTGGCTCTGGGAATAGAGCTGGGGAGAGCTCCCCACCCATCCTGCGCAATCATGTTTCTAGATTGTCCTCATTGGGACTCCACAGACTCAAAGTAAAAGCAGCATTCTTCAAGGCACATTTCACCTTTGCTGTCCTGGCTCATGCTTCAACCCAAGGGAACAGGTGACCTTTCTGTTTTTCTCTTTTCTTTTCCTTGTGATAGTAGAAGATCAGGAGGTGGGGAGAAACAGGGGATACCATGAAGATTCAGCTTTTTCGTAAGGCCTTCAGCCTCGGTGGACCAGCAGATTTCTTCTTGTGTCACTCCCCATACATACAGTCTACAGAATTTCTCCCAGAAACTTCTGAAGTTTGTTTGCTCTCAAATAATGACATACCAGTCCAAATTTAAACTAGATCCTATGCCACATAAGTCTGTTAATGTTATTGGCAACTGCTTATAAATATCTGTTTCTAGGAGATCATGACTATGTAGGACAAATAGTAGATGAAGAAAAAATCTGAGCCAGGTCCATTCAACAGTCCGTCCAAGAGCATGTAGGCTTTGGAGATACACACTGAGGTCTTTACTGGTGAAGTGACCTAGAACTGAATTGCATTTACTATGTACATTTTAAACTTCCCACAATACATCCTGAGTTCTTCCTTTCTACTTTTGACTTTGGTCCCCATATAGGAAAATTGAAAGTATCAAGTGCAAGTCTTCATAAATACGGGAAATTCTTCCTTGTTAGAAACATGGCATTCCTCCCAAGGAAATCTATTTGCACATGGGAAGAGGCCTGAGGAAGGGAAAAGGCAATGGTATTTGTCAGCTGTCCTTCCATGCACAAACAACAAATCTCCTTACAATAAAACAGCCACCTTCACCCTTCACATGTATAAATCCACAGTGCTCACAAACTGCTTATGAAGTTCTCATCACTGATACACCGCTCTCCTTCCGTCTCCATCAGCCACAAATGATCTCACACAGCTAGTTTATGTTGGACTGATGTCACTTTGGGAACAGCAGCTCCTTCTTGTTCATAGTGAGGAAGTAATTCAGCATGACAGACCCAAAATCTGACAAAATGTGAATTTGAGACCCTGAATCTGAAGAATCCAGGTGCTGCCAGAAGCCATAATACAGGAATGAGGAATGAGCTCTTGAGGAATGACTCAAGAGCTTCAAATACATAAAAGAAGAAATTGGAATAAAGATGAAGAAATGGTTTTCTCTACTTTTGGGTCTACTGTTTTAAGAGATGTGTTGGATGAGCACATTATCCTACACTGGTGTTGATTTTCAATCCTGAGCATATTTCTTTGAGTGAATAGGAAGAACCTGGGTCACAAGTACGTGATTCTGCCATATAATCTTGGTTAGAAACCTCAAGCTGGATTCCTGAGGTTCCAAGAAGAAATCCAGATAGCCAGTTTCTGTGTTGACCTAATATCTGACTTTTGTAGGCTCTTAGCTTGCAATGCTGAGACACAGCAAGTATTATACTTACAATTATCAGCAAGATAAAGTAGATAAAATTGTAGAATGAATGGGCATCCATCACATAGTACATGATCTCCACCCACCCTTCCAGTGTGATCACCTGCAAAATCAAGAAACAAAAAGAGAATCAGGAGGGAAATGGGCATCCGGAGTTCATTTCTCAGTATACACAGGCAGATACTGGCAAGGCTGTTGTATTCCAAGGAAGGTGAGAAACAAAAAGTCCTTTCAAGGAGGCCAAATTTCCATTCCAGGAAATCAGCATGGTACTGCTTGGTGACACTGGCATACTGTCAAAGCCTGTGAGATCATGCTAGTCCACAGCAGGAATATTTCATTAAAATAGTTCATTTCCCTGGATCACAGCAGGGGAAAACCCACAGCAAGTTTTTGTGTCCCTTGTACTGGACACTGAGTACAGCAGGTGGAAAATAAAAAGGGCAAGGATTTTAGCTCCCATCTGCAATGAGTGCTGGTAATTAAAAAAAAAAAAAAAAAGACTCCTTTGCTATAGTGATCTGTATGAAAACAGGTACACATCAACCTGAAAGGCATAGCCCATTTCAGTGCCTGGAACAACTCTACATCCCTACCTGTCTTCAGGAACACTTTGTGGTGAGCACTTGTTCTCACTTGCCAAAATAGTTGCAATGCCCCTTTCTCTCTGCAGCTGCATCACACCCTGTAGAAACCATCATGGGAACAAAGAAAGACTGGGCTGTAAAAAAAAACAGCTTGAGCTTTGTTAGGAAGATCTTACCTGAAATATCACAATCCAGGCATACCCAATGTTGTCAAAGTTGATGGCACCCTTGTGCGGATTGGCATTGCCTGTACGGCACACGTTATAGTACTGGTTCCAGTTGACACACATGCCACTGACGTTGAACTCTTGCCGGACTGAGTTGTAGTAATAATAATCATCTTTGTCCAAACAACACTCGTGGCCCCGTTCCTTCAGGGGCGGGATCTCATGACAGCCCATGATTCCATTGTCTCCAGACAGTGAGCAGATAAAGGGCATCTCATCATCTTCCTCAGGCTGATAATACGGGGGCAGGACAATGTCACCTTGTCTGTAAGGATTAAAAAAAAGTCTCTAAACTTAATGTAGCAGATATTTTCTCACCAGTGATATTGATAGAGCTGGGAGCTGCCATTCTGACATAGGAACGGTAGCAAGTAAAGGATTTCCAAGTTTATTTTCTCAAGAAAAGAGAAGGACAGAGCTCCTGGAAATCAGTGATTTTCCAGGGGCGAGTCCTCCATTTTCAGAGTTCTGTCCTCCACCAGACCACCCCACCTCAAATTACAAAATCTGCTTGCATGGAGATAAATACAGGTTGAAATGCAGGCATTTGCATTCTGATCACTCTCCCCATTAGCATCAAAGCTAAATCAGATGCAATGATATTAAGGACATTCATCGGGCTTTAACATAGTGTGCTTGTGTGTGTAACCACTGATGGACATGTTTTATAACATTTGGCTCTGAACCTTCTGTATTTCCAGCAAAATTAAATAAAAAATCCAGTTCATGCATAATCAAGATTGCACAGCAACACCTTAAAATCAGGTATTGCAGAGATGAAGTTGACTTAACCTTAACTTTAACTCCTCCTTGACAGTTGGCATTATTGGTATAATGTTTAATGACAAGTTCACGTGTTTTTTTCCAAATAATGCAGGCACCTTCCAAATGCTTGAATAATTAAAATCATCTATGCTTGCCTAGCTGGAGATGAGATAAGATGAGGATATGAAAGATGGAGATTTAAATTTTTCCATTAAACTCTACATGGTGCACTTGCATTCCTTGCAGTGGTACAATATGCAGCCTTCACATTGCATGAATGCAGACTTTTTCACTGCGGGTCATTGGAAGGGGACAGATGTTGATGAAAAAAGAAAAAAGAAAAGAGAAGAGGCCTCCCATTCTGAGCTAACTGGTACTAAACCACAAAGTTCTGTCATTACCCATCCACGTCACTTGTGAACTGGCTGCCTGCAGTCTTTGTTTCTCTAGTAATGGTCAGCCAAAGATTATTCAGTATCTGTCACTTTGCAGCCCATAGCTCCAGTCTACTTCTCAGTTACATCGACTCTGCTTGGATTTAATTACACTCATTAAAGTGGTACCACTCTGATTTACATAAAGGCCAATCATCCTAAACATCCCTTTCTCCCAAAGGAATATATAAACACTGTAAACGCTTGCTTTAAGCAGCTCCTACTCCCCAACCCCATTGCTGTTCTGCAGATCATGTTTTTGCACTGATTTTTTTCCCCCAATTTGAGATGGTCTAAAGCTTCAGAACTATTTAATCAGTTTAAATTGATCTACAGATTTTTTTAAAGCAGTCTAACATGATCAAGAGTCTGGAATTAGTATGTGGTTTTAAGAAAACATTTTAAAGCCTGCAAGTCAACAGGAGGAGCTGTGTTCTGCTGAGGGACACTTCTCCCAGCATCTCCATCCTCTCTCGTGGCTCTTCCCAATGGGAAGTTTGCTGCTTTTTCAGTGATTTTCCCCACCTCCCTCCAGAGCATCTGGAGGTGAAGCACTATGTCCAAACAGTGATCTCAGCTCCAACCCAGAGGTGCCAAAGGTGCCCCTGGAGGCATCAGACAGCAGTACAGCTTTCCGTAAGACTGTTTGTCTTATGAAGAGAAGTGTTCCTGAATATCAGCTATTTCTGGGATAAGGAGCTGCAAGAGGCAATTTTGTTGACTTTTGCCTAGCCGAATCCCATTGTGCCAAGGCATCTATGCACTGTGAAGATAAACTAAAACCAGATGCTTCTGGTTTGGAGCAGTTTGCAGAGAGCCAGACAGCAGAAGCAGAGAATAGGGAAGAAGAAAGAGAAACACCTTTGGGAGAAACAAAAAGGGACATCATCTCTCAGGCACTCACATGGTGAAGTTCTCCTCCATGAAGCAGCGGTTGCGGAGCAGCCCAGCCCACAGCTGCACCCCGATGATGCCGAAGATGAAGAAGACAAAGAAGCAGAGCAGGAGGACGTTCCCCAGCATGGGCAAGGTGTCCAGGAGCAAATTCACAAGGATGCGCATGCCTGCAGGTGGAAGAGAACCAGAAGGAGCAAGTGTAGGACGGAGGGAGAGGGAGAAGAGGAAGGAAAGAGGGAAGCAAGGAAAAAATTAGGAGACAAAAAAAAAAAAAGCTACATAAATACAAAAGCAGAGTGTTGGAAATTAATTACCGCCCAAGTTGGACTAGATTTATGATCATTGCCCTTTCTTGTCGAAACCCCTGCTGACAGGCAGCCAGCAGAGCTGCTGAGATGCCGTGATCTCTTAACCCTAGGCCTCCATCTGCAACACTGAGAAGAAAAGGGAATGAGACATTCAGCACCATCAGCCACATAAATGATATTTCCCCCTCCCCCTTTCTCTGCAGAAAGGCAATGGAGTGAAAACACCATCCCAAATGTGGACAGCAGCTCAGTGACCCCATTCTCAGATGGCTTGGCGTCAGAGCATGATGACTGCATTGTGCAACCTGTGAGAATTTTGCTGGCCCAAGGCCAGCCTGCCCAGTGAGATAGACCTCTATAGCACACACAGATTGGAATAAACTGGTCTTCTCAGTGGCAGTCTCATCAAACGCTTTCCTCTCTTGGCTAACCATCCTTCCCAAGCAGGGTTGATGCATACAGGCAGTAGGCACAGCTCACAGTCTGCCAGCACACCACCTCTGGCCAGTGCAAATGTTTTTAAAATCATCCCCTCTTTTCTTTTGTTAAATCACCTAATGAATTCTTTCTCTGGTTTTACTTCTTCCCCGGCTCTTCAGTTCATACAGCTAGAAGTAGGGATGAGAAAGACTTGTTTCTCCATGGTGCTAATGACTTTTCTGCTGCTCTCCAGGAATGATAAAAGCCTAGAAATCTTTCCAAGCATCACTGTACCACCTTCACCCCTGCAGTTGTCTCTGCTCTCCACCACAGAGGGGTTGCCAGGGAGTTCCTTCACTGAAGATGTTTCATGTAGGCCAGCCAATAATTAGCTAATTAGGTATTTATAACCAGTTCATTACTTCAGATGGCAGCGGAAGGGGAAAGAGGAGGGGAAGATAAGATTAGGCTTCACTGACAGCCCTTTGAGGCACAAGTTAATCCCCTCTGTATGCCCAGCATCAAGTAATTAGCCACATGATGCTGGGCATTCAGAGGGGTCGGGTGGGGAGGGGAGGGGAGGGGAGGGGAAAGAAAAGGTGCTTTGAAAGGGATGTCAGTCTGGTTTAGGTCAGGAGGGAATGTTTGGGGATGGGATAGGCAGGAGTGATATTTGCAAGGACATAATGTGTAGGGAGGAAAAAACGTTTAAGGACGGATTATGAAGGAGAAGAAGTGACGGTATCAGTTCCTCCAGGGGACGGCTAAGGCCAGGCTATGAGGCAGCTGCTAAGTCCTGCTTGCCTGGCTGCCCAACTGTATCACCAGTCACCAGCTATGGCAGTTTCTAGACAGTACATCAGTAACATCACCAGTCCAGCCACTCGCTGGGGATCGCAGACATGTCATGAGTCACTGATGGCTTTCTGATCTGTCACCATACAAAGCCCAACAGCACAGACACGTTGCTCTGCTGCTTGTCTCCATGACCTGCCATGCTCTGCAGCAACATGCTCTGCATCACTTCAGCTCTACAGCCACACACCCTCACTGCAGTGCAGCATGTTACCAGAATTAATGCTGCTTCACAGCACAAGATCACTAGTTCCCATAAACTGCCCTGGTCAGTACATGAGGGAGAGCCAAGTAACACAGGAAGCAGTGCCAGTAACGCTGTAAGAAACAGCAGTGTTTTTCAAAGCAGCTGATGCTAGCTCCATCTCATCTCAAGCAGAGGCAGTGGGAAGAATGAAATTGCCCTTCAGCTGAAATGCAGAGCAGACATCCCTCGGGGATCTTACAGACAAACATGAGTTGTATTAGGATTTGCTGATTTTGCAAAGATTGATTTTGTTTGTCAATGACTTGCAAAACTTGCATGCTTTTTCCTCGAAAGCATCCTGCCTAACCATATATTCTTTCTGACTCTCGTAGATTCTTATGATGATACAGGACTGAGTTATCCACAGCTCCAGAATCACAGCCATTGCCCTCATGCACCCTTTCCTGGGTCTACAACCCAATTACCAGGCAGGTGACCCCAGCATTTGGCATCTTTTCCACATCACAAAGAATTTCAGCACTAGTAGGTTTCATTTCTAAATCTAAACAAAACCCAGTTTTCGTTTGCCCATCCTTCCTTGCCCATGGACAGTGACCGTGGATAGAAGAAAGAACGCTGAAGCTACACCCATCCAAGCAGAAATTGTAACTCTCCTGTGGACCACCAGCCTCTTGACAACTTACATTGCTTCACTTTGGGCAAAACGTTTTTTCCCTTCCTGGTCTAAACTGCAAAACAATTGCTCTGGGAACCCATTTTGAGTCCCTTAGCCCTGCACAGGAGTAGACCGGTCTGGCAGCCGTACAGGGCCATCTGCTGTGGGTCTCCAAAGTGAGAGGCCCATTGCCAGGTGTCTCAGTGCTTCCACAGGCAGGAAGGGTCTGTACAACCTGACCTGGGTCCCTGCAAATGGTTTCTGGTCCTTCAAGCACTCACAATGTGTGGGGAAAAGAGAGATAAAGGTTGAGGAGCCTAAGAATGGAACATGGTGATTTATTGGAGAACCTGCCTGAGACGACACTGTCTCCAAAGCAACCACAGAGCCATGGAAATTGACAGAAGGCAAGGCAGGGACGGCAGCATGTTTGTCAGCACAGCTTTGGGAGCATCCTGCCCTGGAGAACCACAGTGGGCTTGTTCTGGACAGCCCCCATCTATGGTGACATCAGTGTTTTCTGTGCAACAGCTTCTAGAAGGCACTGGAAAGCCAGTTCTTCACAATTTTTCAGCCAAGTCCTGCTGCTGCCTCTCCCCCTTTATCTTTCTGTGCTGTGAATACATCCCATCTCTGCCTCTCTACCGCTCCACAGCACCCATGCACAGCAATCCCCGCCTGCCTTCCCCTCTCCCACTGCTGCCCTTCCCCACATTGCCATTTTTCCTTTACCATTGGCAGAGCAGAATACACGCTGGCTCACAGCAAGGAGGGAATATGAAAAGGACAGTGACCTTTTCTGAAACAACCTTTACAAAAAAAAAAAAAAAAAAAAAGAAAGAAAGAAAGAAAGAAAAGAAACATTCCTTGAGAAGAGAAAGGAATAGGGGGCCAGGCAGTCCAATAGAAAAGCAGGGAGGTTTCCATTGACCAAGTAACATTCAGCAACCAAGAGGGCTCCCAGGGCATCAAATATGAAAAGATTTTGCTCTTCGTGGAGAAGAAAAGCTAGAAACATGAAATATTCATGAGTACCAGGTGTGGGCTCTGAAAGACCTTTTCTCCTCCATGCTCACCCTCACAAGGAGGCCAGTCGAAAGTAGGAAACAACACTGACATCAGCTGTAGGCATCTGAGGAAGGATCCTCACAGCCAGGTGTACATAAATGGGCCTCAGAAAAACCCATCCCTGATGTCCCGTGCCCACAAACAAGTATGAGGGGTGGGGAAAGGAGCGTGATGTGACCCCACCCTTTGCAGCAAGGCTACAAGCACAGCAGAGATGGTCTCAGGGGTGACAAAAGATAGGAAGGGAGAGGAGTGCCGGCATCCAGAGGCCCTTCCTACCAAATTCTGCAGATGCTACAGCAACTCTCACTCCCTCCAGACACTCACTGTCAGCTCTGATTAGCTCTGCTGCCACAGCTGAAGCTTCCCTAGGCAGACTCACCCAGCATATGGCAGGGCAGGGCTGGGGAGGAGGCAAGATCCCAGCAGGGCCACCAGCCCTGCACGTGCAGGTGTGCCCAATTGCCCTCTGCCCCTGTCCCAGCTCACTGTACTTTGCCTTCTCTCCACTGGCCTCTTTGCTGGACTGAGGACCTGCAGTTTTCTTTCCATAGCACTAACTGAAGGTGCTCTGAATGATGCCAGATCAGGATAGGGTGAGAAACCCAATTCTTTCAGAATTCTTTTACTCCACCCATCTCTGAGGATTTTGATCCCTCCCTAGACAGTTTGATACAATCCTTCCTTGGATGAAACCAGATAGAAAAGAACACAATGCTCAGCACTGATATCATTTTGACAGGACAAGGAGAAATGGCCTCAAGTTGTGCCAGGGGAGGTTCAGGTTGGATATGAGGAAAGACTCGTTCTCTGAAAGAGCGGTGCTGCAATGGCACAAGCTGCACAGGAAGGTGGTGCAGTCACCATCCCTGGAGGCGTTCCAGAATCGTGTGGATGTGGCATTGAGGGACGTGGTCAGTAGCCATGGTGGGGGTGGGCTGGCGGTTGGACCAGGTGATCTTAGAGGTCTTTTCCAACCTTAATGGTTCTGTGATTCTATGATCATTTGCATCATGGGCCAAGCCACCGATTGTCATTTTATCTGGAGCAAAAGCAAATCTGTTTCCATCAGTACTTATGACCATAACTGGCAGGACATTCTGCAGAGTGCCTGAAGCATTGCTCTGTCCCTCAGCCAGGCAGCTTGCCCAGGCATGCCTCCTTTCCTTCCTCCCCACCCCAGGATGCATGGCAGTCCACCCAGATAGCATGAGGCTGGCAAGATTTCCCCGTGCATAATCTCTGTGCACACAGTGCAAGCTGGCGCTCCAGCTTGTGGCCCTCCTCACTGACTTCTTGCTGATCCTGCACTCAACTGCTGTTTAACACATTGCTTTCATTTACATCAGTGAAAACATGGGTCTGAATCACTGCGAAGAGAAAGTCATCAGCTATAGGCGCACTGCCAATTCCACCATCATCATAACTCATAGCTTCCCTTGCCAGCCAGGACAATGCTCCCTTTGCTGCATTGCTCCTAATCGATGCTTCTCATGCAAAGACATGTGTGAGTGAGAGGAGCTCAGCCACAATGGTCAATGGGCAGCCCCACCAGATTTCTCACAGAACTACAGAATGGCTGAGGTTAGTAGAGACGTCTTATCCATCTGGTCCAAACTCTGTTTCAGCAGGGACACCCACAGTAGGGTGCCCAGTGCCATGCCCACGTGGGTTTTGGAGATCTCCAAGGAGGACATCCCTCAGTCTGTGCTCTATCACCTGCACAGACACCATGTGCTGCCTGATATTTTCTTCTCAAGTGGTAAAAGCTACACAAACACTGCAGACCATCACCCTCTGCTTTGTACCAGTGCTGTAGAAGACATGCCCAGATATCTGCCCTGACCCAGATAAAACAAACCCTAGATAATGCACAGTGTATTGGCATATGATGCACAATGTATTGTGTGGCTTTTTTTTAGCCAGCTTTGCTGCTAAGAAAAAGACAGCTGCCCCAGGCACAAATGTAAAGCATTATCTGCATTTAGAGGTGTCCAACCATCAACCCATCCCCATCATGCCCACTAACCATGTCCCTCAGTGCCACATCTTCACAGTTCTGGAACACCTCCATGGACAGTGACTCCACCACCTCAGTGGGAAGCCTGTTCCAATGCCTCACCACTCATTCTGAGAAGAAATCATTACTAATATCCAGACAGAACCTCCCGTAACACTTGCCAGCATGACCTGTGCTTTAGGAGTAGCACTAGGTCCCTCACCAATGCCCCGTTCAACAAGCAAAGCTTTCTTGCACCTCTGTCTGGCTTACAGCCCTCATCCCATTCAGCCTGCTGATGGCCTAAGCTCCAGTTATCCAAATCTTTGTACCTCCTCAGCTTGACCACAGACACAGAAAATATCAAAGCATGACATTTCCAGAACTTATAAAGCTTCAGCTGATATAAAAAGCTGCTGTTCATTTTCTCAGCAGCATGGGCACATCAAGCCCTGTCTCCCCTAAGGATATTGCATCAAGTTCAAGCATTAAGTATCATTACTCCTTACCTTTAAAGTACTTCTCAGCTTAAGCCTGAAGTAGCCAAAACAGAGAGTAAAGCTGCCTAGCTACAATGCTCAGCACACTGAGGGCGCATAGGTGCCAGGGCCAGGGCTGAATCTTGATATTCCGGAACCCTTCCTACCTACCCATCAAATGACAGAGGCACATCTGGGAAATAGGTTCCTCCTAGTGAGACTGAGTGTGCAGAAGTGTCAACAACCTTGAAAAAGCTAATTTGCTTTAGCGTGGTTATTAACATGACCCTACTGCACCTTCACACCATGATGGATGCCCTGAGCCCAGCTAAGGTTAGCAGATAGCAGTGAGCTCAGCTCAAAGCCCTTCCACCACTGATACTCACATGCAGTAAGTGCCACCATAACATTGCTGGTAGCCACACAACCAGTGACATAAGACATTCCAGTACTTGAAGGGAGCTTATAAGCAGGAGGGGGACCAACTTTTTACCATCTAATAGTGATAGGACAAGGGGGAATGGCTTTAAACTAAAAGAGAGAGAGATTTAGGTTAGATGTTAGAGAGAAACTCTTTACACAGACTCTGGTTAGGCACAGGCTGACCAGAGAGCTGTGGTGTCCCATCCTTGGAGGCTCAAGTCCAGGTTGGATGGGGCCCTGGGCAACCTAAGCTGCTGGGTGGCAGCCCTGCCCATGGCACAAGGTCTCCTTCAACCTAAGCCATGAGACCATTGCATTCAGGAGACCATTTTTTGCCCCCCCCCCTATCTCATTAACCTGTACAAGGTTTGGTCTCCTTATTTTGGAGAGCGATGCCAGCTGTGGGATTATTTCTTAGAGAGGTGGCTCTGGGGGTTTGCTGCCATTCTGTTTCTTTTTCTGTTTCTTTTTCTGCACTGCACATCTAATAATCAACACCTACTACCACCTGCCACTGCTGATCACTCACCGATCAACTCTTTTTTTGCAGTTATAAATGCAATGATGATTACATTCATTGTCAGCAAAAATTCCATTAGAAACATACAGCTCCACCTTCTCTTTCAGAATTGCAGGGGTCACACAACACTGGGGACAAAAATGAACTCTAGTGCTGTGGCTGCGAGCCTCTTTATCATTCCTATAAATACCCTTAAGTTCTTACACGTATCCAGCTTTGTATAAGTAGGACAGAATAATGCAAAAATATTATGTAAAGCAGTGGTAATGCAACTCCTGGTTAAGATTTAACGGCACTAATTTCCTCTTGCTGTCACTAAAGTGAATCATGTTCCTTTCTACTGCAGGCAGCGATGTGACATTAGGCCAAACGTGTACGAAGGGGAGAATCAGGCCCTAAGTACACAAAGATCAAGGAACTTCGGGCTGTGGTTGTAAATTGCCCTGCCCACACACGCAGAGCGCAGTCTGCATTAGTGCATGCGACATTATCTTTTACCTGATAATACACTGTCATTACTGCTCACATTTCCATGGTATCCATCGCTTGATAGGTCCCATGGGACAGATTTTGCAAAACAGCTCAGCTCCCATTTAGGCAGCAAAATACGTGGCTGGGCTTTGGAGAGCACCGTGTCTACTGAAGGCTGAGCTTGTTTGGAAAGGCAACACAATTGGCACAAAGGGAGTTGTGCATTTTTTAAATTCTGTCTGTGCCAATTCCCTTGGAGGAGAAGGGAGAAACAAAGATTCCAGTGAAGCTCTCTTTAAGACTGGTTGTTTGGTTTTTTTTTGGTTGTTGTTATTGTTGTTTTGGAGTGTGTGTGGTTTTGTTTCTTTTTCTCCAAGCTTGCTTTACTTCCAGTAGACCCCAAAGTGCTGTTGCTAACTCTTGAGTTTTTTATCAAGAGCCTTGAGATGTGTGGCATTAACCTTCGGGTGTGAGATCTTGCTACGACTTGATAATCTCAGATCACATTAAAAAAGAGATTTCTATTCCTCACTTCTGTGGGGAGAAAGAGGAATGCAGGATCTGAGTCATGGGGGTCTAAAGGTCTACAAACCACAGGAAAAATAAAAATAATCTGTGATTTTCTTATTCCTTTTATTCAGATCTCTTGATTCTAAACCCAGATGATGACTTAAAAAGGGTACAATTTGTGTCTTTTGAATACTTGTTTATAATAACAGTGAAATTGAGCAGACTGGTTCAGAGAAGGAAAATTTACTTTCTCCCATGAACTGTGACCACAAAAAACAAACAAACAAGAGAGGCAGAACATGTGGCACAGAACAAGACATTACCAGTTGTACATTCTGTGCACTTCAGTGTTCCCCAGGTCTCTGCCATGATGCTAAATTAACACAGGTGTAATTTTCTTTTTGCTTTTACCCAAATTTACCATGATTGTCCATTTAAAAACATGGCAATATTCTGAACACTGTGAAAGACACACGAAAAATGATGTTGACATCAGACCAAAAATAGATAAAATTGGAACCTGTTCTCAGGGCTAGAAGACTTCCTCCAGCAATACTACTAACCTGGTCAGTTGGTTAAGAAAGCCCCAGGCAAGCACTGATTTACCCATTTATCAGGTGTATTCATCAATAGACTTCATAATAGTGCTTGCCCTTGTTTCACTTTTGATTGACTGTCTTCTCCCTGTGCTTAAGTTCTCCACATTGCCCTACACACAGAGGTGCACCACACCACACTGGGGTGAGAAAGCCTTCATGCCATGCCCCCAAAACCCTGCTGCTTGCATCCCATGCATCTCTCCTATACCCCCAGCTCCTTTTCTGTCCTCACTCTGCTCTGCTCCCTCCCATGCTATTTTCCCTATCCTAAAAGTTTCTGTCGGATTTAGGTCTTGATTGACTTGATAAAGAGCTGTGCTGCTCAAGGAACAGCGCACATGGGGGAAGTGTGGTTCTGAGTTCTTTTCCATCACCAATCTGCCCCTTCTCTGAGGAAAGGCATTCTCTAATGGCCTTCTCCAGGCATAAATTGCATAGCGCTTTTCAGTGCTTCGCTCCACTTGGCTGTGAGATTGGGTTGGGAAGGGAAGAGATAGGCTGAGCTTGACCCGATCAGCACACCTCACACTGAGTGGCAGCTTCATCTCTGGCTGCATTTGAGTCACACACGTCCAACTAGGGCATGAAGAGGGCTTTGTGGCCTCTTAACTTCTGTGTAGGCATTGTCTGAGAGAAGCATAGAATAATTTAGGTTGGAAAAGACTACTAAGTTCATCTAGTCCAACTTCCAGCCCATCACCACTGTGCCCACTAATCATGTCCTCAGTGCCACATCCACATGTCTCTTGAATACCTCCAGGGATGGTAACTCCACCACCTCCGACATCACTCCTGTCCCAGGGCTGATCCTAATCAGGATGATGCTTGTGTGTGGATAAACTTGCATGTGCACATTTGCACACCGTTGTAATTATGGTTTCTATGTCACTGGGATGTGATTATAAACAGAATGTTTTATATGAATTGAGGATAGGTTAGGTTTAAATATTTGCGAAATATAGTAACATCTGAGTTTCATTTACCTCTTCACAAAGGAAGTTATGAGAGGGAAAAAAAGCCTCAAAAATAGTTAAATGAAACAATACAAGGTAATCAGTGTTGGAGGAGAACAGGCGACAGTCGTCTTTCAGAAAGACTGAGACATCTGAAGTAAAGAACTGGGTCTCAGAAGGGGATTCTCATAATCCCTTTGCATTTCCAACTTCTAGGGCAGGACTGTGCCCATCAAATACTCTTGCTGTTTTGTCTGATCTAGCTGTGAATGAGACTGTTTTACAGCCTAATATATCTCCATCAGAAGATAATTTCACACATGCTCATCAGTGAAATCAGTTCTTCAAAAACACATTTAGAGAAGTAAATGTCATCACTTTTCCCCTGAGCCAGGTATGGGGTTCAGAGCCAGACTGCTCCATCTCCAGCACTGTCACAGCACTGAACACAGGTAGCTCATTGTACAGTACAGATTCAAAGCACAAAATTTAAAACACCACCCTCTCCCACTCCAGAATTCAGCTGTTTCAGACTAGGCATCAGCTAGGAGGCATAAGGAGGCATCAGCTGGATTCCTGATATCGCTGGTGACACTCTCTGAGCCTCACTCACCCGCTCTGAAGCGTGAAGAAGATTAAACTAACAAGTCTTGGTTTATATTTCTGAGATCCATAGAAGAAAAAAAGAGAAATCTCATCTATTTGGACCCATGGAGCTACTGTAATAATAATAATAAAGAAAAATAGGGCTAGACCAAGAGTTTTGTACATAGCAGTTTTGCTGATAAAAAATGCTATTTCATTTAAATGGAAACACTTCGGGTTGTGCTTTGTGACAGCTATGGTTCCTTTATCTGACAGAAGGAGAGGGAGGAGGGTAGTAGAGGAAAGTGTTTTGATGAAGTTGAAATATTCTATTTCTATACTTCTAGAATGGAATGGTTGATGTTGTTTGTTTTGAAACTTCTTTGTCATAACTAAACATAGGAAGCAATCAGAAATCCAAACAAACCACCTAAAAATAGGCAGAATAAAGCCATATTAAAATGAATGGTAAATGCTTATTCTTGTTCTGAGAAAAAAAAATAAATAAATAAAAAGCAGATCTTCCCACAAATCTGAAATTCTATTTCCTGCACAGCTAGAAATAAGCATATAACATATTTCTAATGCCTATACTTCCCCACTTAAGCATCACTGTGCTAACACACCAAATATTAAGCACATGTATACACTTTCTATTCAATAAAGTTGCTACGCAACACTCTGCAACAGACTCCTTCTCTTCCGCACAGTGTGCTCAGCCGAAGTAATCTGCTTCCAAATGATGAATCGGTTACTAAATTGCAAGTGGGAACTGGAAGGCATCAAACACAATGCAAAGGCTATTCCTTGCATGAGATCAACGCGACAAGAACGAGCAAACCAAAGAGACATTTTCTGCTCCGACGTCGAAAAATGTTATAGCAGAAGTGAAAGAAATTCAAATGATCAGATATGACTACAGACTCCCCGCTCTAAAGAGGGCAGAAATAAAACAAAAGCAGCCTTCCTCCAAACCCGGCGCAGGCAGAAAGGCCATGGCTCACCTAGCAACCTGCCGCGCTGTTGCAAAAGGACAGCAACAATAAATGGAGGTAGAATTTCACCCCCAGCTCAGGACACAGGCATGCTCAGAGCAAAAAGCCTCTGACACAGACCTGAAGGGTGTTTTGTTTCTTTACACTTGTTTAGTGGCTTGTCACATCAGCTAACTGCTACAAAATTGAATCACGAGACAGCAGGACCAGAAGCAATCCATAATTTGTTGTTTCATGCATTTTCAGGCAAAACCCCTAAAGGCTGTAGTCAGGAAAGCAAGAGATAAGCTGGAATGCTAATGAAGGTATGAGACATATTACAAAAAACAGGGCACTCATGTTTTCTCTAGTACTCTTTAAGTATACCTTGAGTGTAGGAATGATGAGGCAGGTCAGAGTAATAAACTGCTTTACAACTCTGAAATGCTCAGTAGCACATCCTACTGAGAATCACAAGAAATGCAATTAATTGCTGATAATTGACAGCTAAACATCAGCTCTGACCTTAAAGCAAGGGAGTCTGGAATTCAGAAGAGTCACCGTGTGAACACTCATCCTTGGGCAATCCCCTTTTACTCACTGTGCCCACACTGAGTCTCAATCTGGGACTTAAAAGATTTCCCCTGGCAGCAAGCTTCACAGTCTAATTATTAACTGGGTGGAGAACGTCTTCCTTAATGGACGTTTGCCACAGTGCTATACGATAATGGACTACATTAGCCACCTTTTTCTTTACACACTCAATATCATTTTCTTCTTAGGTAAAAAAAATAACATGAAACCCTTTGAGATAGCCACTGGGGAATGCTAGACCATGTTGTCCCATTGTGTCACATGAACATGGCTGTGTATCTGTGTTCGGGATTTTCTCCTGCTCCTCCCCAAATATGTGGAATGCTTCCACCAAGACCTCGATCCCACTCTGCTTCCAGCTGTGCTATTTCCTCTTTCTTTGCTCACACCTGCGACTCCTCCAGTTTGGTATCATCAGCACGTCTCACTAATAAACTTAGCTCTTTCCTCAGATCAGTAATGAAGAACTTTAAAAAGACATTAAAAAAAGATTTGTGGCCAAAGGTCCTATTAATTATGTTTGCCGTACCCCGCTGGGCACCTTTTTCCAATGCAGCACATTCCCATTTATCATAAGACTTTGTTTACAGCCTCTTTGCCAGTTTTCAACCCACAAGTAAATGCTTCCTTTCCCAGGGACTGAATTTTTTTTTCTTTCTTTCTTTTTTTTTTTTTTAATTAATAGCAGGATGTCTTTCTTCCAAAAACTTCTCTCCATATAACCACAGATTTATGTAGCGAGAAAGATACATAAAGGTTTAACCACAGAGTGGAAATTAAAACAGCATCAATTTCACACAGGTGGAGCTTTATACTGATAAAAGCTTCACGGTCAGGACACTCGGGAAATTCAATGGCTTGCACTCCATGGAGGTCAGCTGAGATGATTGAAAGCCTCTCTGGGGCCTTCACATCTACAGAACAGGTCTCTGGTGGGCCGGTTCTGGTCTCACCTACACCACTCCTCCTAGGCACAACACCTGTGAACAGAGGGCTGACTCCAGCTGTTCCAGGCTATGAATAAGGATAAAACATGCCCTTGGCTTTTTGTCAGTCAAGCTTTGCTCCTGACCACTGGTGCCCAGTGACTGACATGCCTTTGGCAGACGTCTACAGGAGTCAGTTGGACTCATCATCATTCAAGATGTTTACACTCATCATAAAGGTTAAGTCTACCCTGATAATAGGGATCAGCCTTGAAGTGATCTCTGAGCATAGATTCACAGGACTCCTTAGGAAGCAGGGAGGAAAGTGAACTGCACAATAGCAGGATGGAGCTGCCTAGACACAACCAGCTGTGAGTCCCACAGGGATGAATAAGCCATGCTTCCACAGTATTCCCCTCACCTCACCATCAGTTTCCAGGAGAAATGGTCCCATGTTGTCACCCCCATGGTGGACATATTAAATTCCTGAGTGTGTTGTTAGTGCCCAAAACAGCTGCTTTTCCACCTGTTCCCTTCCTGCCACATCAGGTGAGCAGGACTGTGCCTCAGCTCCTCAGTCACACTTTGTAACAGTCACTGTCCCTGGCTATTGTCAAGAGATAAAAACACACCCAACAAGAGGGACAAGATGTGGAGCCGCACATTCAGACATCTGTCTTCAAATAAACGTCATTGTGAAAGTGACTTTGGCTTAAAAAAAAAAAGGTGTATAATACAAACTAGGAGGACAACTGTGCAAGTTTCCCCAGATCAGGGAAAGAAAAGGGAGAGTCTGAGCTCAAGAAAAGGATTAGGAGTGCTCTGGCAAGGTCTTAGCCACTGCAGCATGCCTGATTAAGGAGATTATGGGGAAGAGTAAAGAAACTTCCTGTCATTCTGTGAGACGGAAAAAAATGTATGGAAGAAATGCCGAAAGTCTTATGGCTGCACACGACAGCTGCTGTCTTTGAACAAAGAAGAGCCAGAACATGGAGTGAAACAGAAGGCTGAGGTCAGAGCTCCTACAGTCCCTGGACCTCAACAGCATGCAACCTGCCCACTGGCTCCCCTCCACCCATTTGGATACAACCAAAGCCTTCATCGATACCTCCTGTGGTTAAATAACAGTGACAATGCCTGCTTACTCCATCCGGGATTGCAGTGAGAGCAATGCTGACTTGAGAAAAAAGAGAGAGGCAGAGGAAGGAGGAATCAGGGTTCCCCCATGATGAGGAAAAGCCTGCACACACCACGCAGCAGCCCCCATTCATTTAGCATCTAAAGCCAGCATGGGTAACACCACCTCACAGAGCCTTACTGGTCATGTATTCACCATGTACAATCCCAGCTGGCCATATATGAGAGGCAAGTATGACTTACTGGGTACACGGTTGATAGCTTTCAGGGGTCTCAGGACGCGGACAGTACGGATTGCAGACAAGTTAATGTTTTGGAGATCCAGAGAGTACTCCACCATCCTGCAGAAGAAGAGAGAAAGAGTTTAAACAACCCAAAATCTTGGCTTGAAGTACAGAGTAGGGTTGTTCACACAGTCAGTGTGGTGCTGAATTTCATTGCCACTCTGTAAAGCTCTTCTGTAGATGTTCTGACGGTGCAAGATGAGGTCCCTGAAGGAGGCTCATATTAACCTGTTTTACCTCACACAGAAGTAAAACCCTCTACTTAAAGAGGTAACATTTTCAGCTAGGTGGGACGGCTTCTCCCATAGCTGTGAATCACTCCTTTTTGTCAGCAACCAAAAGAGAACAATCCTAATTTTAGTACATATGCTAGACCTCGGTTTTTCTAACCCAACAGTATGCTCCCTAAATAACCTCACATTGCAAATAACTATGACTAATGTGTTGGCTTTGCTTCGTGAGAAGCAGGTGCAGGTTACAGAATTGACCTGGCTCAGCATCCCTTAGCCCACTGCTCCTCTCCTTGCCCAGTATGGTGGATGCCCAGGTAACTTGTCTATCTCTGGGAAAGCACTAGAAGATGCTGGATTCCAATAACCATTTACCTTGGCCAGCAGAATCCACCTGAGGATCTCAAATTATTTTGCACAAAGAGCTAAAGTGATGCCAAGAGTAGAATGGGGGTAAAGTCACTCCATGAGAAATATCAGGGAGATGACTTGAGTGAAACTTTTGGATTGTGTGCATGCAGCCCTCTGTCCAGGGCAATCAGTTCTCCTTTCTCACAAGCACTGACTCTCTCCTCTATCAATTACAGATTGACTTTCTCACAGTCTTTCTGCGCATCTTGACTCTTACGTTTCTACAGACTGCAACAATGGACTGATCCTTCCATTGATCACCCTCTCGACTCAAAAGGACCTTGAAGAGCAAGTGTCAAGTTATCTGTCTACACTTTTCACAAAAGGGACTTGTCAGAGTGATAGATTTTCAAACACAAAAGGATAAACCTGTCGAAGTGTTGTGATTATTCTCTCTCATGCTCTTTTTCTTTCTCTCATTCCTTTCACTCTATTCTCTCATAGACTTTTAGGGTAATTGCATGAAATAATTCTTCCTCTGAAATGCAGTGGCATTCATTTACCTCCCTGGAGCTGTCAGTTCCACATACACCGAATGCAGAAGCAGAGAGGAAGGATTCCATGTAAGTAATCAAAATGTTCACACACACAAGATGCAACCAAAAAGATACCAAACCCAGAAGAAAAACACAGATAGCCTACAGAAAAATTAGTGGTAGACATAGACTAGGATATGATCAGCTGAAACTGGGAAGTGAGTAATGAAAGGAGAAAGAATATGCAGTGTTATGCATACATATACACAACTACAGGGCATCACACAAAGGAGATGTGATGCAAATGAGCACAGCGCAAAGGCTCTTGAGTGAACACTGATAGGCCTCTCTACAAAAATATAACGCAAGGTTGCCTCATCAGTGAGATGTTGCTCCAAAATCAGACATATCTTCTGGAAGGATGGAACTACATTTAAAGGAGAGCAATGTACAGACGTGGTTGTATTGCTCCCAGGTGTTCCTAACACCTTGTCACAGCAACAGAGATGTGATATATTAAGGCAGCTTCATGGCTGAAGGAGTCTATGCTGTGGTCTCTTAGGTAGGCAATAGGTAGATCCATGCACAGAAACATAAAAGTCTCCAAACTTGATGAGGTCTCACAGAAGATTCTTCCCTCTCCTAAAAAGCCATGTCCCCAACAGAGCCAGATTGAAGTCAGTAAAAAACAGAACAATCTGAACATGTTCTGTCAGATACCAAATTAGCAAATCACCCCAAAATATGTCTAATTTTGAGAAGTGGTCATCTTTGAACTGCAAGTGACCAAATTAAAATTCCTGAAGAACATCATGACCCGTACAAAACTGGAGTACAAAGAAACAGCACTGAGCTAATGCTGAGAAAAGATCAGTAAACAGAAGTAGTATCTTTCCTTAGACTCAGTAATGCACAGTTCAATTAAAGGTGTAACCTACATTTACAAATTGTGTGGGGTTTGCCCTCTTGTGGCTACAGCTGTGTTGCTGGTATTGTTATTGGAGAACCCTTAACCATGTGCATGTACTAACTCTACCAAATGAAATGAGCTTGCCACCTATGTGACACAATCCATGTGTTACTGGAGAAGTGATAATCACCGAAATAATAGATGCAGATCCTTTTGAAGCAAGATGAATGTTGTCCTAGCTGCAACTGTTCAGTTCAGACAACTGGAGAGCCAACCTCCCAGATTCCTCGAGGCCTGCAGATTTGCTGCAGTTGTGTTCCAGTTTAGCTAGAAAAAGTGTGGAATAGTCAATGCAATGAAAATGGGAGGCAGTTCCCTAGGATGGGTCAGAGAAGGGCAACTCTTAAATTTTTCAGTGAGCAACTGCTAACAAAAATGAGTTCTGTCGTAGCAGACCCCAGGACTTCTGCTCATTCAGCAGACCTTTTCTGCCTACAGTTCTTCCTATGCCTCTGGTCTTGGCTGTAATAATAGAAAGATATCCAAGATGCTTAAATCCCTGCAAATTGGTTATGCCTATTATAGCTGTGTAAATCACATCCAGAACAACTGCAGTTCAACTCCATTGCAATTATTGCAGTAGGGTCATTCATTCTTGCCTTTTCATAGTGATACCTGTGAGTCAGCTTACGCTTACCTTTGCACAAGGGTAGCATGCTTGTACAACGGTGGACTGGGATGGCTTCAGTGATCAGCAAAACAAAGAATTCTCTCTGTAGACAAAGCCTATGAATCCAGATGTTACTTCCTTCCTCTATTGAAATAGGATCTCCAACCCTGGGCAACATTTCAGGAATTGTCAGCCCAGCTGCATTTGTTCTTGCCTTTCTCCAGTCAGCTCTCTGCTGCTTGGAAACCCAGTATGTACATGCAGTCTCTGTAAGACTAGGCTGTACCTAATGTCCTCATACCACAAGTGGGAGATGGTAATGGATAGACAGCAAGTTAAAAGTGGGTGTCACAAAAAGGGATCAGCCAAAAGCAGACTTAGAGCAGAAGGGTCACATTTTCCCATGTTTGTGTCTCAAGATCTTGTGATAACAGAATCATAGAATCATTAAAGTTGGAAAAGACCTCTAAGATCAACCATCAGCCCATCCCCACCATGCCCACTGACCATGTCCTCAGTGCCACATCCACACAGATCTGGATCACCTCCAGGGACAGTGACTGCATCACCACCCTGGGAAGCCTGTTGCAGTGCCTCACCACTCCTTCTGAGAAGAAATTTTTCCTAATATCCAACCTGAACCTCCCATGGTGCAACTTGAGGCCATTACCTCTTGCCCTAGGTTGCAAGCCCATGGTGCTTATCTGGATTCTCAGGCATGCACCAAACTTTAGTGCTTCAATCTCTATCAGTCTAGCAACTCAGGGAACCACACGTTTACTCAGTGTTCACTAACCAAGAGCACAGCAGTGTTAAAGGCCATTCAAAACAGTTGCAACCTTATTAAATCAAAGGAGATTTCCAGCCTCCTCATACTCACACCTGTGGAGACTTGGATTAGATATTAGGAAGAATTTCTCTGCAGAAGGAGTGATGATGCATTGGAACAGGTTGCCAAGGGAGGTGATGGAGTCACTGTCCCTGTATAAGTTTAAGGAAAGAGTGGGTATAGTACTTAGAGTTGTGGTTTAGTGGACAATATTAATGATAGGTACATGATTAGGCTAGATGATCTTAGAGCTTTTTACCAAACTTCATGATTTTATGCATTCTCGCATGGTGAGCAAGGGCAGACCCTATAATCTGACTGCCCCTCATCTCTTGTCCCCTGTTCCCTGGCTACTTTAGGTACACACTGTTTGTAAAAAGCTTAATTTCTTTTTGATTCAGAAGTAGCTGGACAAAGTCTTGGCTGCAGAATAGCTTGTGTGGGTTGCAAGCTGTCCTTTCCTCTTATGGGGCAGAAGTGTAAAGCATCTCTCAAGGGAAACGGCAGCTCATTTCTAGCACCACTAAAGTATTTTGTGGCCTCTGGCGTGGGTTGGCGAGCACAGGGGCAGGTTAGGAAGCTGGAACTATGCTAAATTAGAGAGCAGCTCTTGATCTGTGATGGAATTTGAGCAGTGAGCTGTCAAGATAATTGAATTTATACAGTAATTCTTCTTCGCCCAGTAGAGATTTGCTTCTTCAAAACTTTTTGTAAGAAACTCTTCTGGAAGGAAGGAGGATTGAGACACTCACTGTCCCTGCACTGCACAGCTCAAGACTGATACATGGTGAGAATGCTATCATAGTGGGGAATAGAACAGAGGCACCAGCTGCGTACATGGGATTCACCCCACATAACAGGAGGATGTCTGGTGGGGAACACATCTCTATTTGAACTCTGCTTCTCCTCATTCTCAAAGCATCCCACGCCCTTCCTACCCCATTTCTGACTCATTCATGCCTCCAACATTTCCACATCTTTTAATCCTTCTGGCCCTCCTTCCAGCTTCTCTGACTTTCCCTCTTTTTTTTTTTTTTTTTTTTTTTTCCTGCTTTACCTCATGTCCTTCAATTTCCTTGCCAATCTTTTATTTCCTTTCCAGTCTCCATCTTTGTTCCTTTTGCACCTTTTCCTACTGACCTTCTTAATGGGGCCTCCTTCTGCCTCTGTCTTGCTGATAAACATTAGCCAATCAGCTCTGCTTAGCTGAATACACATGAGACCTTGAGTTTAACTTAGATGAGTCCAAACTACCACAAGGGGACAAGCTAGCAATTTGTTAGCACAGCGACCCTGTACAGAAAACACCTGGCCTGGAGTACCTCCATTCCATGCCAAGCAGTGGAGGAGACAGAAGGTACGTGGGGAGGAAGGGGGCATGCACCCAGCACAGCATCATGCACCCACATTGCTCACAAGACCTCGACCATAGCAGAAAAGCTTCATTAGCCACAGCTTGGCATATGCCAGCAGGTTTGGATCTGCTTTGGCACTCTGCTTCTTGAGCAGCGACAAAGCCCAGGAGAGAAGAGCAATGCTTGTTGCTCAACAGCAGCAGAATTGCTCAGCCAACGCGGCCCTGGGCCAGGCCAAGAGAACAGGCTGACCAGCAGGTCCAAGGAATAAATGTATTTTAAAGTAGACATAGAAAGAATATGAAAGCCACGCGTGAGTTCCAAAAAATTCAGACTTTATCTTGCTGTACAGTAACCAAAGGTAATGTACTCATGCAGTGCCTTGCTAGCAGCTTTTCCACAATCACCTTCAATGAAATCAATGATTAAAACAGTTCAAACATTACCATTTACCTCTTCATATTTACATCTCCTTACACCTTTATTATGTACTTATTAACTTTCTTAATCTTGGCTCTCGGATTTCTATTTGCTGATAATTAGCACCCAAAAATTAATATTTAAAATGAATTCTGAAAGCATTCATGAAAAATACCAAGGCAGTATTTTTCTTATGACACAAAGCCAATATGTTTTTGTTAAATTCAAAAGCTGCCTAATTCCCCTTCTCTGATAGGGGTTTTCAATTGAAATCTAATTAACTGCAGCCTAATCAATTCATAATTCTTTGTCAAATAACTTCAGGTTTGGCACTGAAGCCAAAATCTTTATGGCTGTGTCTTCTGAGCTGCAGCCTCCGGCTCACTGCGAGTCTTTGTGCAAAGGGAAGCTCTCGTTGCCTGAGGACTTTGGCCATTTGTTCCTAGCATCTGTGAGCACTTGGGGCAACGAAGACAGAAGACAACTTGCTTGCTCCTCCCTGAATTCCTTCAGCTAAGTACGCTCAATTTTCCTGATTTTTTACTACAGATATCAGCACCAAAATCTGCTCCATTTACCATGGTATTGCTCCCTTTACCCAGGTGCCCCCCAGCACAAGCCCATGGAGGTGGAGAATCCCATAGGTCAATACCTCTGTATGTTCTATAAGAACTGCAGTTTGTGGGGGGATGATGGGAGGCAGATATACCTCTAAACCTTCCTACTGCTGTGTTAGGCACCAGAATGAGCTCTGAAAGGTCTGAGTACCTCTGCACTGGCTATGTAACTGTGGCTGCAGTGCAGAGGTGGAGCAAAGTTGGTCTCATTCCCTTCTGATGGAAGGGAAATAAAAAGCGTGTGCAGTGCTATAAGTCCAACCCTCCTGCTAAAGTATTTTCCCTATAATAGGTAGTACAGGAAAGAGCCCAGTTGGGTTTTGCACAGTTTGGTGCCTCTACGGCTCGGCTTGAACCTCCCCCCCCCCCCCCCCAAATAACTGAGTTGAAGTCCTTTCGTTACCTACTGCAGAAATTATGGGATAACATCACATGGGATGTGGCCAGACATTACACAGCAGGACCTTAAATTGCTCTGCAAATCGCAGGGCATTCAGCTAAGTAGTCCTGCTTATCTCTGTTAAAGTTAGAGCTCATCACGCTGCATAAAGACAACTCTCTGCTGACATAAAAGCTGGAAGTTAGAAGCAAAGGGAAAAAATGCCTTGCTAGTAAAATGAGGGCTGCAAAATTGTATCCTCTTTTTTTCTCCCTTAAAAAAAGTTAACGAAGCTGTAACTCTGTTAGCAAAAAGACATTTCTTCAGGGAGTAATAAATTACTAATTACACAGCTCTGGAGCTACAATGCTTAGTAATCTTTAAAAAGAAACAACAACCTGCAACCGTTCTCCTTGGTACAGAACTTTATTTTACGTTAAGCGTTTCCTACCAACAGAAGCTTGCTGAAAGCTTGCAGAGCCTGTGAGACTGCTCCCTAGCTGCCTAGGATGTGATTATTTCACACCCCTGAACACTCAGAATTCTCTCCAAACTGAGCACTAAGAGAAAACGTCAGAGTTTCTTAACAGTTTTGGAGACATGATATGAAAAGACATAAGCAGGTTTTCACACTGTGATAAGAAAGCCAGAGGGACCGGGCGGGCTCAGATGACTGAAGACGAGTGATGGGGCTCGCTTCTGAAAACAAGGACTCTGAGCACAGCCCCCTAGGTCTGTGTTTCATTGCTTAGCCAAAAAATAAACGAAAAAAGGAAATAAAAGCATTTCTTGCTTGGTCCTGCAAGCTTCTGGTTGTGCCCACTTAATTTACTTTAGTAAAACCAAGGATTCGTGCAGTAGGGAATCAGTTTTTTAGGGAGGCGAAGCATTAGCGGTAATAATTGAGAGCTACACATAATGCACACAGGGTACCGTTGCCTCCTTGTTTTGATTCCTCTCTGCTGTGATTCATTTCGTTTTGATGACTCTTTTCATTTCAATATGTTGCACTTCTACGGATAGTTTTACTAGGGGAAAGCAAATGGAATAATTAGTATCATTAAGGAGGAAAAAGTGAGTGCGTGTTGGTGGGGAAGGGCTGCAATTCTGATATTTCTGCCTCTGGTTAAGATGTTATTTATCCTACTGCTCGCTGGTTTCCATCTTTCTCTGATCGCTGCTTGAAACACCTAATTGCTGTATTTATTACAGTTTTCCTTAACTTGCCATAATTTTATACAAACTTCCATTTGACAGCGAAGATCAGCTAACTGAGATTTTCTGACTACTCACTCTGTTTACACTGCTGCTAATAAGCATTTAATGGTCTGAGATTTTAAAGTCATAACTATGCAAATTCTGGCCAGGTCCCCAAAGGACCACTGTTAATTAAAAGCAAAGAGAAAACAGAAGATTGATAGCCCACTTCCCCATAATGCAAGATTAATGCCTATCAGCATCTCAGGCACAGCAACATCTTCCCAGATTGGACGACTTTTTTTTCTTAGGCCTGGGTGGGCATTTGAAGAAGGGGACTGATACCTCCTGTCCTTCAGCCCCCTTACTTGGGCTGAAATTCTGTGGGAATTCACTGCTTGCTGTCCCAGAAGTGTAAATCAGGGGTTCTGAAGTAAGGAAAGTGTCACTGCTCAGATCTACCATAGCATGGTCAAGAAGAAGGGTGAAAATTGCCCAGGAGAGTGGATTTCAATTTGGGAAGCAGCATCACTGCAGGTCTATGAAAGAAGGATTTAGAGGATGTAGAAATCTAAGACTATAGATAACCACTAGCAAGACAAAGTGCTTCAAAATAATGACAGTCACAGATTAATCAGATAACACAGAGCAACGCATTCCAGGTCCCCACCGTGGATGCTGCATAACTCATTTCTGAAGAAGCAACTGCCTAAGAGGCCAGCGAGGAGAAATGTTTTGCTCAATCTAAGGGGCTACCAGGCAAGACCAAGATGGAATGTCAGCTGTACAGAGATGCCAGAAAACCTCCTCCAAGGGCTGTATAACTGTGCAGAATTGAATGGATGCTCTGGAAAGGAAATTCTGATACCATGAGAGCTGTGCTGCCATACTGTGTCTGAAATGAGAGAGAAAAAAGCAATCTTGGGAAGGTTTAGAAACTTCTGGGGCAATATTTCACCCATGATGTGTCTTGGACTTAACTGTCTTTCTTATTATACTATGCCACAGGTAATAGAGAATTTCTAGGGGATGGATAGAAAACTTAAGGAGCTCCAGCTGAGCTCCTTAAGCATCCTGAGCAGAAGTGAATGCAGAAGATGGAGGAATTTGGTAACCAACTACTGGCTGGGTCAGCAAGGTAGGATGACAGACTTGCCAAAGCACTGAGCGACCACTGGAGAAGCAAAAACATTAACCAGCATTTCATTAGAAATTAATACATTTTTAGGAAATTGAGAGATATACCAGTCAGTAGATTGTTAAATGAAAAACCACAGGAAAAAAGTGATGAAATTAGGAAAAAAACTTCATCCTTGCAGGGCCTCCATCCCAAGAACAAAACTAATGAAGGCACTGAAAGATGTAGAGAGCAGGGGAAAAAAATATATCATCTGTACAGCAGTGCCAGGGGCCGAGTAATAGAGAGAATAGGAATTGTTCATTTTATGAGCATAAACAGACTAAATGGCATTAGAAAGGGCTGGTGGGAAGATCTGCATGAAAGGAATATTAAAGTCAATGATTTTAACCTAGGTAGGAAGGCTGAAAAGGACAGAAGTGAAGGGGGAGTAGTGCTCTTTGTCAAAAAAGGCATTTTCAAGTACAGAATCAATGACAATTTTAAAATTAATAGTTAAATTGTAAATTAATTTTCTGTCATATAAAGAAGATAATTCTTCCTGGCTAGAGGGAATGGGCTGACAGAAACTTCATGGAGTTCACCAAAGACAAAGGTCCTGTACTTGGGATAGAAAAATCCTCTATCTCAGTGCTGTGTAGTGGCTCTGCTGGTAAGGACCTGGGTAACAGCAGGTGACCCATGTCCCAGAGTGCACCCCTGTAGCAAGGAAGGCTGATGCCATGCCAGGCTGCACCAGCAGGAGCAAAGCCAGTGGACAAGGAAAGGGATCATTCCCTTTTGCTCTGCTTGCAGCTAATAACATAGAATGTCTTGGGTAGGAAGGAACCTTAAAAATCATCTGATTACAAACCCCCTGTTGTGGGAAGGGTTGCCAACTGCTAGATCAGATTACCAAGAGCCCCGTCCAACCTGGCCTTGAATCTGTTCAGGGATGGGGCATCCGCATCTTCTTTGGGCAACTTGAATCTAGAATAGCACATTCAACTTTGGACTCCCTTGATGAAAGTGACAAATAGGATCAAGTTCAGCAGAGGGCCACCAAGATGTCCATGGGCTGGACACAGTGGGCATAAATCCAGCAGGGAAATGGGGCTCAGACTAGATATACAGATAAATAAGAGGTACTGCAGGAGCCCAGAGAGGTGGTTCAGCCTCCATCTGAAGGGTTTCAAGACCGGAGGACAATTCTGAACAGCCTAACCTGTATTTACTTTTTACCCTGCTCTGAGCAAGAGATTGGACTATAGACCTCATAAGGTACTTTCCAACCTGAGTTGTGCTTTGATCCTATGAATGTCACTAGAAAACGGCTCTCCTCGTATTAGTCTGTAACTCATTAGAAAAAACAACCTCCCCTTATCCATCCTGCTAGAGGTTAGGTTAGGCCAAGGTGCTGAGGATTCTCAGCATTTACAGTGGTGTACAGTATAACTCAAAAATCACATTTAAGGAACAAAGATACAGCAGTGATTTTTGTTTTATTTGGTTGGTTGATTGGTTGGTTTGGGTTTGTTTGTTTTGTGATCAGTAAAATTAAATCTGGGACTACTTGATTACATGTCTTATGTACACACCAAGTAAGGCCATCAGCACTACTATATATACTTGGTGGATTAGAAAGGCTATATGCATGAAGCTGAAGACACATGGAAACAGCCATGTATCAAACAAGACAGGATAAAAAATTGTAGTCATGAACCCTGGGTGGTAATCAAGTATTATTTAAAAAAATAGAGTCAAGAAAGCTGAACTGGTTAAAAAAGGTAGTAAGCAAAAGCAGCAATATAGCGAAACCAAGAGAGGGGAAGTTGGGAAAAATGAATAGTAACTAGGAGATGACATTGTAGAAAATTTGTAGGAGAACGGAATGAACCCAAAATGGTACAACAAACAAGAAAACAATTGTCATGAACTGTTTAAAAAGGCAGAAACCTCAGTTTAAAAAAAAAAAAGAGAAGTTTTATGGGGAAGGTCAGATGGTACATTTGTACTACGGATGATAATGAGCTGTTTTCAACTGCAGCTATGATCAAGTATTTGTGGCTGTATCCATCAAAGTAGGGATATTCTAAGATAAGCAGGTCTGGACAACTTATATCCAAGAGTTTTAAAAGAGACGGCCAGAAAAGTCCTGCACCAGTGCTGTTGATTTTCGATTAGTCTCAGAAAACTGGGAGAGCATCCAAGGGCCAGTGAAATTCTGATGTTGCGCCAGTGCTTTGAGAAACACAGTGATTTCAGTAGGCTGACTGGACTGATGCTGGTCATGGTACAGCAATGAAATCACCAATACGTGGCTTTGATAGATTACAGATTAAAAGTGGGTAATAAAATTAGCCATAATCAACACAGGTTTAAAGAAAAATTGACATCATCAAACTAACGCGCTATAATTTCTTATGAGATTACAAGTCTGGTTCACACAAGTAATTATGCTGATATGACTGGAATGATATGAAATCATCATGACATACATTAGAGAGAAACAGGCTAAGTAATAAGCCTCACATACAACAGTAAATGGGGACTTATTCGTGAGCAGTTGTACACTATTCTTGCCACGCTGTTCCTTATTTATTTATCACAACCTAGCAGAAATTTTTTAAGAAAACATTACTGATGGATTTTGCTGTTGAAGCTTATTTTTGAGAAAACAGAAAAGAAATGAAGAGGATAAGTCAGCAATACAGAACAGCATGAGCTGCTTTGGAAATGCAAATAACATATATTCCAGTATGAACAAACCTAACACCACACATCTGGGAACAAAGTTTTCTGCCCCTACTAATAGGAAGGGATTTTCTTTCTTTAGAAGAGGAGATTGTGAGGGGGGAAAAACCTACAATCAACATGACTTGGAGCACTGGAGAAAGGAGCTGAATGAATTAACAGGAAGATGCTGTGATAAGAAGGATTGCCACAATCCTTGGCTGTGGGAGAAGGAAAATTTAAGGTTGGAAGAGATAGGCTGGATTACTACTGTATAATGCACTCATGTGACTACACAGTGTAGTGTGCCTTACTCTGCTGTCCACTATGTTGTTTGTTTTTTTTTTAATCTACTGAACAAGCCTGCAACTCTATTTTAAAATTACAAATTACACAAGTCATGGAATGGCCTGGGTTGAAAAGCACCTCAAATGTCATCTAGTTTCAATCCCCCTACCATGGGCAGGGTTGCCAACCACTAGACCAGTCTGCCCAGAGCCACATCCAGCCTAGCCTTGAATGCCTCCAGGAATTGAGCATATGCCACTCCTCTCCAAAGGCATGTTTGGGATGAGGTTTGATCACAGTTTGCAAGACCTACATGCAAAGCTGTGCTGTGATGGTGGAGAAGAGACAAAGATGGGACATTCTGTGAAAGATATACCAGCCTCTTCTTTGCTACTGAGCTAGTTAAAGAAAGATTTTGGATACATTCTACACACAAACTTGTAATCACAATAATTCCCCTGGCCGTGCAGTGAAGATTTCTCCCCCTTAAACTACCTACAGTTTGTACAAATATATTCCATACTAGAATATGTCAAAGGGATGCTACAGAAGCAGTCAGAGACATTTCCTGCCTCTAATCACTAATTAAAGCATTTGGCTGCAAAATACAAGAGAGACCAAACAAGCACTCACTGGTGGAATTGACATCCCAAGGCCAGGCAGGACCCTTAGGACAGAATCATGTAAAGGGATGCCTCTTTTCCACAGGGACACTGGCATCATCTCCAACCACATGTAAACGCAACTCTGATTCACAGAGTAGAGCAAGCAGGAGAAACTCTTCGTTGCTAGAGAAATGCCTGATTTAAAAAGATGATGAGCACCAGCCTAGAAATAATTGACATCTCCTAAATTCACACATGTAGAGATGCTGGCCTAAGTTTTCAGTATTGATGGTGTCCAGATGATCTCAGCTTTCAAAAAAATAGTAGTCCCAGCTTTATGAATCTGCCCTTTAAGTTGCTTCAGAGCAAGCCTTCCAAAAGCACCCATCACTGTGGGAAACAAATGATGACAGACACAACCTAAACACAAATGCAGGGGAAGAGGGTGTCCCACCAAGAGAGCTAGTGACAAACACTGCCTGCTTGAAATATCAGGGAACCTGCAACCTCCCATCAGCAGTGAGCAGTGGGAACTAAAGTATCTGCAAGCCACGTGTGAGCCCCTGTTGCTTGAGTGCACAAGAGCATGGGCATTCAATCCAAATTACCTCTCTTGGTTTTAGGAGCACTGAGGGCAACAGTGGAGAATGCTGAGATAGGACTTATTTGTTTGGGGGGGGGTTGTGCGTTTTTTTTTCCTAATCCTTACTGAAAAAACGTATTGAGGGTTGTTGGGGGAGGGAGTGTGTGAGAGGGGAGAAAGTTCTGGTGATGTCAGCTCCTATTGCCATGGAAACTGAGCATTTTTAGTGACAATTGAGTCTTCCTCAAGCTGCTGGGTTGCGTGGGGGGCAGGGGCAAGCAGGGCAGGGGCACACAAGGGAATTCAGCTAACTAAAACTATAGCTTCTGGCTTTCCAAGGAAGTGAGGAGAAACTACATATGAATGCCTGAACACATGGCTTATGTAACCAAAGCACCGTCTGGGGCAAGAGCAGCAAATAATCATTATACTCTTTGATAAAACACACCGTCACACTGAAAGCCAGTGGAGGTACCTCAGCCACCCAGGACCACCCAACAGAAATGTTCCTAACCTGCACTATGCTTTTCCAAGCTACAGTTCATCCTCCCAACCTTTGATGCTTTGCTTGGGTGCTGCTAGAGTATATATTTGGAAAGGGAGAAAGGAGAATGAGTTGAGAAGTACAGTCCTTTTCCTCAAATTTGAGAGATGTTCAAATGTCATCTAGGCAGTGCATTACTTTTCATCATCTGGATGTTTCTTAGGGAGTTGAATTTATGACCCCTCTTGCAGCCCACGAGAGCAGAGGACCATGGAAAGGAGGAGGCTTTCAGAAAAATGTTGATGAGATTCTTTTCCGGATCTACCTCATCGGCACAGAGAAAATATGCAAGGCCTTATGCAGGAGGCTTTGAAGGCTAAGGCATAGTTTGGACTCAGAGTAAGCTAATCCAGTTGTGGGACCAATCAGGATGAAGCCTGGGGCTTAAATCTGAGGTTAAATAAAAGCCTATGTTCTGTACATAAGGGCAAATTTGAGACTCTGCTTGGATTTGATTTAAGCAGTGCAGACAATTTTAATGAATTTCAAAAAATAATGAATTAATAACCACAAGCTTTTATAACTCAAAATACATTATATAGTCATTAGTTCTATATAACTAAATGGAAAAATCTTTCTTTAGCAGATGAAGTCTTTTGAGATCAGATATTCTAATGAGATTACTATCATTTCAGCCTGACACCTCATGAGAACAATTGTATAGAAATCAGGAAACAAATTTCTTTCGGTTCTGGACCTGAAATGAAAAAATCCTCCACAGTGATTATTTTATACCTAAGGAGTTGATTCTAAGTCTCCTCGGCATTGAAAGGAGTCCAGATATGAGCTTCATTTCTAATACTGCTATCAGATGTGCAAAAGACTCTCTTCTCAAATTTCATCCAGCAATGATAGCAGAAGGAAAGGTATAAATGGGTATAAAGATATACATTTCTGATCTAGGTAGAGAGAATTTCACAGAATCACAGGTTGGCAGGGACTTCTGGGTCCACTGGCCCAACCCCTGCACGAGCAGGGGACACCTAGAGCAGGGTGCTTAAGGCAATTTCAAGGTGGTTTTTGGAGATCTCCAAGGAGGAGACCCCACAGCCCCTGGGTAACCTGTGGCAGTGCTCCACCATCTGCCCAGTAAAGAAATGTCTGATGTTTAGATGGAGCCTCCTATGATGCAGTTTGCTTCATGAAGGAGACGAGTGAAAGAGGTAAGCGCAATTCCTTATTTTCATTTAGCACTGCCCCACCAATTTCTTCATCACTCTAGGCTGCACTGCTCACACACCATGCTAGCAGGGATGCCAGGCAGAGAAATACCCCAAGTTTCCAAGCCTTTCCTTCAGCGTGATGGCAGTCCTTCACACACCTGGAGCAGAGCTGTCCTCTCACCCTATATGTGCAGCACATCCCAATGGAGGAGTACCATGGGTTCTGAAGTCTCCTTTCCAAACAGTTCCCATAATGCAGGCCTCTTCTAAATCACATGCTAATCACAGCACTCAGCCACAAGATAGGTTCCCATCTCATGCACATTGCTTATGTTCACAAAAAGCTGCAGCTTTCATCTGCCCATCCTCCTTTCTCATACAAGCCAGCTGAGGATCAGCCTTCACACTTTCACAACTGAACGGAGTTCAGCTCCCCCCAGAAGCAAACAATTATACACCCCTCCAGAGGAACAACTTCCAAATCTTTCTGTAGAACAACTGTGTCAGAAGCAAATGTAAAGACAGTGCTGCTCTGCACCTCAGGGAAAAGCTCTGCAAAGCGAGCTTGAACTCACAGTTGGCTCCATCAGCAGTGCACTTGCAGGTGACAGCAAATGCTGGTAATGCTTTGGGGAGAGGGAGAGGTAAGTCGGGGAGGCTGCTCTGAAAAGATTTTCACCCATTTTCTGTAAGAACATTAACATTACATAATTTTTCTGACTTCTTTTATTATACCACAAGGCAATGTGATTGAAAATGGACAAATTCCAGAAAAACGCATGCCTACTGATATCACAGAGGAAAGCTTTCCTGTGATTTAATAGCCAAATCCTGGTAGGTTTTCCACTTCACACATGCAGAGGGGAAATCAGAGCTCCTCTATAGCAACTTTGTTGTAAAAAACACTCAAATGTCAGCTTGTCCCAATAGTACCACAGTTGAGGCTAATGCAATACAAAGACAAAAGGACAAGAGTAAAAATATATACATATATATATTTCTACCCTGAAACGCTGCTGTTAGAAACAGAGAAGCTGACTTAGCTCTGATAAAGGTTGTTCCTCCTCCACTAGCAAAATCATTTCTGGGCTAGCTCTTCAGCTGGTACAACTTAACACTCTCTACTGAAGTTGGGAGATAGACAGCTGCACATCAGCTAAGCTAGCCTACTGTTTCTTCCCGAGGATGCCTCATTCAAGTTTTGCAAATTTACCATGGTAGAAGCAGACTGGAAACTTCTTTTTATCAGTTGCATCATAGCAAATCAAAAGTAGCATTCACCAGCTTTGCAAGAATTTACCTTCACCTGATGGAAGCATCAGCATTTGAGGGGCTTAACCTGGCTTGGTACACTTGGGGAAAAACATGGACAGTTGCCAAAAACTTGGATTTGCTTTCAGATGGGGAGCGCTTCTCAGTTTCAGAAGTCATTTCAACAAAGAGAACAAGCAAACACAAACTATCAACCTACCCAGCCATGACAATGAAGAAATCCAGGCGGTTCCAGGTATCTCCAAGGTAGCACTTCTTGCCAAAAATCCCCAGGGCCACCATCTTTAACACCATTTCCATTGCAAAGAAAATGAAGATGAAATCATCAAATACCTGCCAAACAGAGAGCCAACAACAAGTGTGACACACATTCCCAGCTTGAGACTTTTCAGTGCAGATAGTGAAACAAACATGAATTTCAGTACTTCTGAAAACGACTTAAAGACAAGGCTGGGCAAGTTTCTTCTCTGCAGTGCTGGCACAGTGCTATCTGCTGTCAAAGCAAGGAAGCAGGGGCTCTATTTATTCCTCCTACGTGAAGTACTTGATGTAGACTCAGAGTCTCTTTGGATGGACCTGAAAGCAGGTGTTGGCTCAGCAACAGCAGGTCCTTCCTGTGTCAGGAAGACACGTTTTATTCACAGGATCGAGAGGATTAGCAACTAGTCTGTACTGCCTGGTCACAAGTAGACTTCATTTATTCTCTCTCTCTAACCCCACATTCAATTCCTCAAAGCTATTTCTCCCCTTTTTTATAGAAAGCTACTTTTCTGCCAGGGATGTTCTCACCAACCTTTTGGTAAGGTATTGACAACACACTGAAAGAAAACATGCATGAAATTCTGTGACTTGTAGTAATGCACCATCATGACAGGAAGGAAGTCTGCTTACCTGCAAGATTTTACACCTGTCAGAAAGGCAGTCCATATCCTCACATGGTTGGTACATCCCCAGGGTGACACAGTTTAGCAAAATCACCATCATGCTGACACACTCAAACCAAGTGGAAAAGAGTCAAGGAAAACTGGTGCACAAGTGTCAGGGCTGAGATAAGCTTCCTTGAGATTTGGGATGGCAAAACAGGAAGATAAAGGGAAATAGCTGCTGATAGGCTCATCTGTCATAAAAAAAAAATATATATAACAAATATACAAAACATTTGTTACATTTTTCTCTTTCAGTTCCTCACTTCTTCACTCTTTGGTAAAGCCAAAACCATTTTGTAAATGGGAAAGTAGCTGAAAGGTAGCTGAAAGCCTTAATACTTACACGAATCAGACTGTTGCCATAATTAAACACAAGCAGGCTCAGACTCCTCTCCTGTTGGCTTACAAATCTCACAAATACAGTAGGAAACAAACAAACAAACCAAAAATCTTCCATGGTGCCCTAAACTCATATGCAGCAGAAATCTCTGGGATCTGGTGAAAGTCTATATTGAACACTATGACACTGACAGCTGGATCACTGCATGAGTCCAGTGAGTAGGACCCTTCTGAGAAGGCAGTAGAGCATAAGGCTAGAAGTCTCCTTCTTACCTTCTGAGAAGAGCTTGGAGATAAAGGCATGCCATATTGGAACAGGCCAATGGTCATCCAATCCATTATTCTGCTTCCAGCAGTGACCCATGCAGGATAGAACATCACCATGTGCCTAATTAAGTAATTCAGTAACCATGGGGGGAAACTGTGTTTCTGACCCCAGCTGCTGTTCTGTTTGTGCCCTAGAGCATGAGGATTGATAGCCCTTGTAATTGTTTTCTCAGCTATAGTGGTGTCCCTGCAGATGCTTTGCTTATTCATTTGAATCCTTTGTCGAGAATCTTTCTAAAATAACTGCCTCAATAATAGCTGGCAGCCGTAAGCTACATTAGCTAATTATACTTTACATTAAGAAGTATTTCCTCCTATTTATTTTTAATTTGTTGCCTTTTAATTTCATCAAGCACCACTTCGTTTATATGTTACAGAAGAGAGTAAAAATGGTGCATTTGAGGAACCTCTCTGTGCCCTTCACAGCCTCGATCTGCCTCTTCCTTACCATCCCGCTCTTTCAAACAAAGGAGGCTTAGGACTGATCCACACTTACCCAGGATTCAATTACAGTGTTTTAGCTCTAAAACTGGGCACATGTTTCTGTGACTTCTTCCCAGTGTTCGCATTGCAAACCAGTGATGTAGATCTAATGAGAACAGACCTCCAACCTCTGGCAGAAACGTCACTCATGTAATTTCACATGCCTCCCAAACATCCCTGCCTGGTTTCCATTTTCAGACAAAGGTTTTTTCCTTTTTTGTTGTAGTTGTTGTTTTTAATTTAAACTAAGAGAGCTGAGAAAATACCTATTGAAAATACAACCGACTTTTCACTCCTCACAGAAGTGAACCCAAAATGGTGGCCACTTCTGAAAGACACTCACAATCCATGGTTTGTTCTGAGCAATTCTTCCTTGCTCATTCTGACAGTGATTCATGACTAACTCTGCACAATCTGATCTGGAAGATTATTAATTCTTTCTCTTCTCCCCCACCTGGTTTTCAGTGAGCTCCCTTCAGTTGCAAAATCAGACAAGAACAAGACACCAGTTTCTACTGTGCCAATCATGCTATAAGGTGATTTCAAGAACACATTATCACTATCCCTTACAAAGTGAATCCAAGCGCTGTACAAAGTAAGCACATGGAGCCCACCCTCACTGTGGGCTGCAAAAACAGAGGCCTTGTCAGAAAAGGATAGAGCAAAATGGCACGAATAAAAAGACTGCCCTCCAAGGTCTATTTGGCACAGCTTCAGTTTCCCACCTTTCTCTCTCTCTTTTATCTTTCTTTTATGAATCAATTCAAAGCCCACAAAAGCACTTAAAGAGGTTTCCATTAGCTCTCACAGGACTTTCAGGTAAGACTACAGCTCTTTTCTGGACTTTCCAAACTTTATTGTTGTTTTAATCTTTCACAGCACCACAGAAAAGCTGATTTTGGATCTCCTCAATAGATGTTAGGGTGATCTGGCTATGACATCTGTCACCCCATTGACCACCAGGGGTGATTTGGCTGATCTGGGTGACTAGATCCGGGTGTCTCCTTCCTCTCTCACTGCTCCACATGTATCCCTTTCGAAGCTGCATGCTTGATTGAAGAAGATGACCTTCCCTGATAGAGATGTATCATTCATAGGTATACGGTAGCTGCACTCCCCTGCTAGAACCTCCAAACAAGCTTGAGGTCCACTTGTAGGAGAATGTAGAGTACACAGGCTTCCAGGACTGTGGACACACTCATATGAAGCACTGCACGGGGCAGTGCCTGAAGGAATATTGTGGCAAGGTGAGTGTCAGCTTCTCCTCCCATGTAACTAGCGATAGGACTAGAAGGAATGGCTTCAGATTACCCAGAGGAGATCCAGGTTGGATGTTACAAAACCTCTCAAAAAGTGGTCAGGCTTTGGAACAGGCTGCCCAGGAAGGTGGGGAGTCACCAATGCTGGTGGTGTCCAAGAAATGCTTACGTGTTGTACTGCGAGACGTGGTTTAGTGAAAAATATTGGTGATAAGTGAATGGTTGAACTGGATGATCTTGGAGCTCTCTTCCAACCTTGGTGATTCTATGACTCTCTGAGGTCATCTTATCAAAATAGGGTGAACCACAGCAGGTTACTCAGTGTCACATCCAGTTGATTTTTCAGTGTCTCCAGAGATGCATCTCCACTAGAACATCTCTGGGTAGCCTGCTTCAGCGCTTGACTGTTTACTCACTGTTTTCATACATTTAAGCAATATTTCCCATGTTTCAGTTTATGCCTGTTCCCGTCACCAGACACAACTGACTGTAGTGCAGCTCTGTCATCTGTAGTCCCTCAAGCATCTATTATTCCCATCAACACTCACAGCAGCCCTGGCTGAAATAAACACATGCAAAACAAAAAGCAGAAATTGCTTTAAAATGTAGAGTGTTTTCTTCAGCAGACAGCTAGAAAATATGACACCAGAAGCCTGATGGCACAGAGTACTCTCCAACCATGACCAGACTCAGGGAGTTGAGGAAAAAGGGCTTGAAGTCACATCTTTATATTCGTACAATCACAAAGGTTGGAAAAGACCTCCAAGTCCAACTGCCAGCTCATCCCCACCATGCCCACTAACCACATTCCTCAGTGTCACATCCACACAGTTCTGGAACACCTCAAAGGATGGTGATTATACGAGCTCCCTGGGCAGCCTGTGACACTGCAGCACTGCTATTATTGGAAAAAAAATGTTCCTAATAGTCAACTTAGACATTCATATGTTTATACAAATCCATGTTTCTGTGCATATGCTTTGGCTGCAGCAGTGCCTACGTGGCCAAGATGCTCCCATGCTCCCCTTGCAGTAGCCCACCCTGGATCACACAGACGTGGCAGGGCACCTGCAGGCAGCTGGTGAGATCCTGAGATTCACAACCCCCCAGGCAGCCAGCCAAAGCACACCCTAAAACCTTGCAATTTTAACCAGGGGTACAAAGCCATGAATCTTCTTTCTCAGAAATCAGAGGCTGGCTGTACAGTTTTTCCTCCCCTGTTTTTCAAATACCAGCTCTGAGAGTTTGCCGGCATTGTCCAGGCATTTGAGGACACTGCTGATTAAAGTGACATTAGGAAAAGCTTTCCTTCTGCTGCCACATAGTGCCCTTCTTTCTGGGCAGGTGGGGCCCCCCAAGAAGGCAGGTCCCACCTGTGACAAAGAAAGCATGAGGAGTAAATGAGAGCTTCTGCATCAAGCTAGGAGGGATGGCTGCCCACTTGGGTCAGTGGAGGGAGTAATTCGAAGTACCTGCTGCCTTTGATGTGTCACAGCTGTCAAATACCATGACTGCCTCTCATCACCACGGCAACAGCCTGCAGCCAGGTTTGTCATCATCCTTTCAGTGATGCCTCCCCCTCCCCGCATCCTTCCCCCACCCCGCTTCTCCCTGTGTCTGAGCCTGTAATTAATTTCAGCTGCTGACAAAGCTGGTCTTCACAATCTGCATCATTCAGTCAGAAGTTTCATTACTAATTAACTTCTTTCGAAGTTCAAGTGATTTAATTATGCAGCTTGAGCAGGACCCATCCAGCTGCTGGCCAGAGGCAGCTGCTGTATATCCATGGAGCTTCCTCCATGTTTTCCAGCAGGGATGGGTAGATACTCAAGGGGAATATGCATAGAATCATCAAGGTTGGAAAAGACCTCCAAGATCACCCAGTCCAACTACCAGCCCATCCCCACCATGCCCACTGACCACGTCCCTCAGTGCCACATCCACACGGCTCTGGAACACCTCCAGGGACGGTGACTGCACCACCTCCCTGGGCAGCCTGTGCCACTGCAGCACTGCTCTTTCTGAGAAGAAATTTTTTGTAATATCCAACCTGAACCTGTCTTGGCACAACTTGAGGCCATTCTCTCTCATCCTATCATTGTTACCTGGAAGAAGAGGCCAACCCCACCTCACCACAACCTCCTTTCAGGTCAAGTCACTGTAGAGAGAATTAAGGTCTCCCCTGAACCTCCTCTTCTCCAGACTGAACTGAATGCCAGTTCCCTCTTACACTCCCTGTAACACTTGTGCTCCAGACCCTTCACCCAGCTTCACTGCCTTTCTCCAGACAAACTAATGCATCACCAGTGCACACAAGGGATGAACTACCATCCACCTCAAACCATCTGAGATGGAGTCAGAGATGGAAACCACAAGTTACTGGACAATTAAGGAGATACACAGGTGTCTCTGAGACCCGGATATGTTGCCACAATGCTTGATAACATGACTACACATAATGCAAGATGATGCACTCCTAAAGTAAAGCCTTGCCAACTCAGGTACTGAATACCCTGGGCCCATTTAACCTGCTGTAGAAATGCATTAACTACCAAAGGACATAACAACAGGATGGAAAGGTCAGCTCACTCTGTAGTATAGGCAGTCACAGCCTTATCCCAAAACAGAGAGCATGGCATGATGGAAAAAAGAATCTCAGTGGCTGACACAGCAGCAGCAGGTGTCACCCTCCCAAACTGCATAAGCGTAAATGATGAAGCCACATGTGATGCTTCCCAGACAAACACTGGCCACCCGTGTACACATCTTCTCAGGGCCTCCCACTTCTGAATTAGCTCCAGGTGGGCATATCTGCAGTCATCCTGCAGATGAGACACCATGTTTGCATCATCATTCCTCCTTTTTCTGCCTGCCCCTTGCGATCCTCTCTACCTCCTTCTTGTCTAAGCGTGTTTTCCACCAGGTAGCTGGCCCTGCCCTGTCATTCCAGTTTGCAGTGACTGCATTTTCTTTCCCTGCTTTTGAAACAAGCTCTACGAGGGCTGCATTTCTTCCTTACTATACTGCTTTGTGACCCTCCTAGCAAGAAGCCAGTAGGATGCTGTAACTGCTGCACGACAGTTAATATTTCATTTATAATGGAAGGAGTGATTTGTGTTCTGAAGGGCAGAGACACAAGCAGCTCCAGGGAAAGAAGTTCTCATTTTCTTTCCCTCAGTACTGTTGGCTTTTGCAGAAGCCCTCAGAGGCGAGTCTCATTTTTAACTCCCTCCAACTTTTTTCTTAGCACTTACTACTTTTTCCCCCTTCTGTTATGTTAATGTATCTCAAAGCATCAGGATTTCATGGCCTTTTTTTCCTATAAAACAAGCCGAGAGAAGCAACAGGCTTCCTTCTCTTCAGCCCCAATCTGCTAACCTAGCCCACTAGAAAAAGCTGAGCGAACATCAGACGTTACATTCAAAGGAAAATGCATCTCAAAACGTATTTGTGTTCAAATAGATCAAAACAATCAAAACATTCCTCAGAACAAAAAGCCTTAAAATCCTTTTTTTGGAAAGGCTGAAATATTTCTTCTTCAGCTTTTTATAGTGCAGAGTAACATTTCAACATCACAGAAAAAAGACTGTGGGTTTTTGACCTGACTTAGAACTCTCCCTTTTTGAGTTCTGAGTAAACTGGAAATTAAATGCCAACACTAAATGTTGCAGTGCTGGGATTTCACTGCAGCCAAGCCATATAGGGCAAGTTACAGAGGCTTTTTTTGCAAGCCCTCAAGGTCAACATGCTCTAGGTCTTCCTGTGTCAGGCAATCTCTTGTACACGGTTGTTTTCGTCACACTGTCATATAAACACTCTTCACATGAAAGCAGGGCATCTAAACTTTAGATGACTGGCATATGCATGCTGAGGTCTTCAAATCTTTCACAGCATTGATGCCAAGAAAAGGACTGCAGTACTGCCAGAACAAGACAGGGCTGTAACATTGATTTGAGAGGCACTAGGGAAGACTTACACAACATGTGATGGTGATCCTGAGAGGAAGGGCAACAGAGCATGGAAGGAGGAGGAGAAGAGAGATTTCAAATGCTTGACAAATGCACCCATGTTGCTGTACTTTGGAAGGGGGTTTCCTCCAAAGCCGCATATATTGGAAGAGGAAAAAGTCATATCCAGAGTAAATGAGATAAAAACCAACAAAAGAAAGCACCACAGGTGAGCACCTCTGATCAATCTAACATCCCAGGTTCACTCAAAAGGAGGCCCTGTATCAGGCTACATGGGCTTCTGGCTGCATAACTCAAATTCAGAGCTGACTTAGAGACTAATGAAACCTAAGTCAGATGTATCTCATACACCATATCATATCCACTGTATAGGCAATGAGCATATACAGTGAGAAGAGAGCTTTTGGAAAGGATTTTTTTTATTCCATTACAGAAACAAACCAACAAATTTCTCATTTCATAAAACTCTTTCCATAATGATTAATTTAGACCTGATAATTGAGTCCATTAAACACTTGAGTTCTGCAGAATGAAAACTAATAGAAAGAAATTTAACCTGTCAGGAAAAACATACGACTGAGATTAAGAGGCTAAGAAGGAATCTGAAGAGCAAATATGCAGAGGTATTAACACAATGAGACAAATCTTCAGATACTCTAGGAACATGAAGACAAAGGGAGAGCTCTGACCTAGCATAATGCTGCCACAGGCCACTGAGGGCCCCTAATCAAATGTAAGGCTGCAGAGATAAAGAAAGACTTGTTTACAATACTCTTCAACACAGCGAACACAGGAGAGCCCATCGTTCCTAGAGCCAGAGCAAGTCACACGAAAGATTCTGGCTGGCTGATCCCACCGATTGGATGAATATCTCAGTCTTCTAAAGCAACCTGTTGTTTTCTTCAGCAAATGTCTGCAGATGAGATTCATTATTCATTATTACTTATTCAAATACCTCACAAATACCATGCATCTTCATCAATGCTGCTACAGCTCTACTATCAACAGTTACATTCCACCTGTAGCTGCTGGACCTTAGAGCTTCTCCACTTATAACTCATTACCCACCTCCAAATTGCATCTAACTCTTAGGAGGCAACGGAGCATCTGTTCAACAGTGTACAACATTCCTACAAAGCTCTTTACTATTGAAAGCGTGAAAAAAATACAGCATCTGGGGGAAAAAAAACCACAAAACCCAATGATCTTTTTTTTAGGTCAGAAGAAAGTAATTATCCAAATTTAAACTTGAGCAGGGTATTAGAGGTAATGACTGTTCCTGGAGAAAGAGATTTTTAATATCCTCAGATGGCTAGGACTGCCGTTGCACGTCTTTCTTGCCAGCAAAGCAATACTCCACCATGCTGTGGAATCAGTTCAGGACTGACTTGAGGAATTGCACCTCCTGCTGACCCCCAAATGGTGCCTCCTGCAGCATTCTGGCTCTGTCCTGGAGATCTCTATCCAAAACCTGACCTGGCTTCACATTCAGAGCTTCAACAAGGTCACAGCAGGAGGGGATATGACTGCAGCTTGAAACATAATTATAACACAAGACAGCTGAAAGAACCGTGCTCTAAAAATCTCCTAACAGAAGATTCAGCAGCTGCTTCCCAGTGCAGCTGGATCTGCAGGGGTAACATGGCAGGGAAGGGCCACCAGAGAAAGCTCCCTCAACTCAAGCTGGCTTCCAAAGCTTAAAGCTCTTAATGCTTTTTAGATTTCACTCTGTAGAGTCGATTCTCTACTGGAATCAGTGGTTAAGCAGACACCTTAAAAGAGTTAGTCTTTATTTTTGCACTCAGCTGGAGAGGACTTGAACTTATGAGCAGGGCAGACCAAGCCAAGGAGACTTTTGCAGTCCAGGAGTAACTAGAATTGATGTCCTCCAGAGCTACATAATTTGAATTTGAACTGAGCTGTAGAATGCTCTAAAACACAAGCCCACATCGTGCTTGACTCTGGGAAGCGAGGAGACAGGTTGGACAGTTTGGTAGAGTCACCATTCTCAAACCAAAGACAGATGCATAGTGGGTTTCTTCCACTGACATTTTATCTGATTTAATCTGGATGTGGTCAGACTTATTTGACAGAAAGTTCTTTCCAAAGTGTAAAAATGTGAAATACATTGGAAACAAATCCAAATCTCTCCTGCTCCTCCCTCTTTGCTTCTGTAGTTGGTCTATCTACCTCCCAAAAACACCATCCCAAGTCACAGAAGCCTTCTTCCAGCACTTTTCAAACAGATGTCACAGTCCTGATGCGTTTGGCAGTACCACAGTCCCTTCCATGGTTACAATAGGTTTATAGGTTAATAGGTTTAAATGAAGTCTTTGCCTTGTGTGGGACCACTGGACACATCCACCAGATAAACATGGCACTATAACAGCAGCATCTATGCAACTAACTATCAAGAAAGGGAGAAGAAAGGAACCAGTGATAGATATAGGAGAAAACAATAGAAAAGAAGGGCAAAAAGCATCATCTTCAGATTTCACTCTGTAGATTTGATTCTCTACTGGCACCTGTGGTAAAGGTAGGCACCTTAGAAGAGTTGATGCTCCCTACCCACTCCCAGTGTTTTCAGTTTTTGTTTGTTTGTTTTTCCCTTCTGCCTTGCCCGGGTGTTCTCTTTTGCTTTCCAGAGCTCTCCCTACACTTGCACTAATGGAAAGTGATGCTGAAATGAAAAAGCGTACTGGAGGAAATAATTGTTTCTTCAAGAACCATGGTGCCAGGTTCTAGATGACCCTGGCCCGTAAGGATATACCAAAACATTCTGTGGGACTTTTCCAGCATACCCATCCCTGCCTGCTGTTCATTTTTGTGATACTACGTTATGCTCCCCCAGCCTACCAGGGGGTCTGATGGCTCACAAAAGCAAATGGCTAATAGGTGAGCAATATTGGTGGTAGGTGAACAGCTGGACTAGATGATCTTAGTGATATTTTCCAACCTTAATGTTTCTCTGATTCTACTCTGCACTGTTTCTCTTGTTTCTGCACTCTACAACTTCCTGAAGGGAAGTTGTGATGAGGAGAGGTTTGGCTTCTTCTCCCAGGCAACGAACAGGACCTGGGGAAATGGCCACAAGTTGAACCAGTGGAGGTTTAGGTTAGATATGAGGAAGAACTTTTTCTCTCACAGAGTGGTCAGGCACTGGAATGGCTGCCCAGGGAGGTGGTGGAGTCGCCATCCCTGGCAGTGTTCAAGAGGCATCTGGATGAGAAACTACAAGATATGGTTTAGAGGCATAGTGGTAGCAGTGGTGATGGGAGGACGATTGGACTAGATGATCTTACAGGTCATTTCCAACCTTGCAATTCTATGATAGGAGAATTCATGTCAAGGGCAGCAGGAGTTAGCTGCAAAGTGCTGAGTAAAGTCTAAGGATAAAGATGAGGGGTAGTCAACTCCTCCAATTTCTGGCACACTGTTGTCTGCCCAGCAAAGGGATTTCTTCCCTGTTTCCTTCCTAGTGTTTTACAGGCATGAGGTTTGTCCTCCCCTCCCAGTTATGGGTGCTAGACACAGGGAGCCTTGGGAAGTGTTCTGTGGAGCACAAGGTGGATATTTCAATGAACCTCCTGAAATGGACACTCAGGTCTAAAAGGTCAGGGCACTTTGGTAAAAAAAAAAAACCCTCTCCTTTGCAGAAGGAGCATGGAGAAGATAATAAAAGCACAAAGGATGGATTATAGACCTTCTCACAGCTTTAAAGGACAGTCTCTGGTCTCTACAGGTTAAGTGCACTGTACTCCAGCACATCACTTGATAGATGCAGAAGTAAACCAGTTTCCTCCTCTGGCCAGCCAGTTTCCAAGGCTAATTGATCTTAGAGGATACTCTGACTTTGCTGGCATTCCTGAATTAGAGAGGAGGTAAGATGGGGTAAAGCCTCTTTGCCTTTCTCTCTTCTCCCAGCTAGGCATTACTTTCAGTGGATAGAGCATCATGCAATCATGTGGTTGGTGCTTAGCTTAGCAGGCTTTGCTGAGGAGTGCTTCAGCACAGAAAAGAAAGTGATGTGGTGACACAAAGCTCTGCAGCAAAGCAAATAAAGATTAATTCAGAAGTGCAAGGAGCGCTCAGTAAGGTCACTCTGAAGAAATTGCATGCAGCCTGAGTGAAATGCAGAGCAGTAACAGAAAGAGCTGTGGATGAGCTGTTGTTTGTTTCAATGCATTAATTATTGGTTATAATTAAAGAAAATTCATTATTTTCAGGATGTTATCCCCTCCACTTTGAATTCATTTCTTTTTTTCCTTCATGTTTTCCCTTTTTTTTTTTTTTTTTTTTGCAGGCTTGTAGCTGGATGCATCCCAGAGCCTTTCGCAGTGGTTCCCGAGGGTATGCTGGGAGAGCTGGCACCAATAGTCTATAGGACACGTGTCTGGAAGAAGGGCTGATTGCAAACAACCAAGCCAATCTGTCTCAGCAGATAACTGGAGGCCAGAAGCACCAGCCAGCTCGCACCACGTAGGTTCACTGCAGTTGATGGCACCTCCTCTAGGAAGAAAAAGGGCTGTATATAAAGACATCTATCTACCTATATAGATAGATAGATAGATAGATATTATCTATCTATCGATAGATAGATATAGATGGCCTCCTGGAAAGGTAGACCCTCACAGGTGCACGTGACAAAGGTATTTGTGAGGTGGGGATGATGCTAATTAAATTTTCTTCTCGTGTAAGAGGAAGGAACTCAACCAACAAAAATCACAGAATTATTAACGTCGTTGGAAAAGACCTCTGAGATCATCTGGTCCTACCATACACCTACTGCCAATATAGCCCACTGAACCACATCCTTAAGTACAACACCTGCAATGCTCCGAGCAGCAGGCTCACACTGCTTCAAATCCTGAAGTCCCTATTCGAAAAACAATACCCAGAGATCACACAGTTAAGTTACTGCTACAGACTGCATTAAAATTCAGGTGTTCCTGATACCCAGGACGTATTCACTGAATGCCTCAGCTCTATGGCCAGCTGACAGATCGCACCATGCCAGGGAAAGGAGCCAACGTGACTCATGCTCAATCACCGCTATGCCGACGGTACTGAGTGCTGTTTTAGGGGAGATTAAATGCTGTGAATGCACTAAGCATTATCAATATTAAAATATTATTAGTATTATTTATGAGGTATCTCTACATGTCTTAGATGACAGTAGCTGAGATCAAATACAAATTATGCAAAACGTTACATAAACATGCGGAAAAACAAGCTGCCTGCTCCAAAGAGTTTTTAATCTAACCAAACAGGACAGGCGAACGATGATTACAATCTCTGCTTTGCACACAAGAAGCCACAGCACAGAGAAATAAACAGATTTACCCCAGGGCACATAGGAGATGTGGGGCACAGCTGGGAACTGAGCAAGAGCCTCCCAATTTGTTCTCCACTGTCTTTGACCTAGGATCATTCTCCATCTCAACTATAACTGCATTTGATGAGGGTGGTACCCACAGGCAGAATCATTCTCCCATAAGTCTTTCTTGCAAACAAAAGGGGAAAAAAATCTCAAAGTTCTACTTTGCAGAGATAAGTAATGCATTGCATTTTAACTACTGTAAATGTAGGTTTTCTTTGCCCGTTCAGAGAGATCTCTGGCCGTCTGGGTGCATAGCACACAGACTGACTGGAGCCAGAAGACCTGTGCTCTCTACTTCCATCTTCTGCCAATACATTCGTTGGGATCAAGATTAAATTAACCTATAGTTACAATAACATAGCACTAAATCCAGTCTAATACTCTTTCATCTCACTTCCCTCCTGCATCCCCCATCTGCCAAAACATTTGCTATCTTCCAACCACATTCCAGGTTCCTGCAATAGGAATGCACTGTGTAAGCACAAATAATCGACACGTTTGACTGCAAAATGAACAGCTCAAAAAGGTGGTTCCTACACAGTACGATGCCAAAAGGACTGGCTGGAGCCTCCATCATCAGCACAGTGTATTTCAGCTACCGTATGCCTTTCTGCCCGTTGTATTCACCACTTCTCTTCAGATTTAGGACTCATAGTACATTACTTTTACCACATTTATATTCCTGTGACCTATTTGCTTTCATATAGATTCATATTCACAGTATTTTCTCAGAAGTTTCCGACAGCCTCTGGAAATATATGCCTCCTCCTCTTATTTACAGCCTGACTTATTTTTCCTGTCACAAACTACGGACATGCATTAATCTCATTTTAGTTTGGACATTCTGCCTGCAGCCTAGCTCTTTACCCCATCCTTCCCAGCCATGCCAAGTATCTCCCTTTCTCTTTTCAGAGCCCTTCCCATGAGCCTATTGTTGTTGGGTATTTATTTTTAAACACCATTCCCACTTCTGTCACCCTGCAGGAGCTGTTCCTTTATTGAAATACTTTCCACTGTTTCAAAGTCATCCATCTTCTAGTACATTAATTACCTAGCACCAAAGGACCACTTGTGTTTCCTTTCTCCCATGCAGGTTTCAGTGCCTCATCTACTCATCAGCTACCTCCACATTCCTCCCTCAACCACAGCACACACTGTTTAAACAGTGCCCACTTAACTACCTGATTTCCAGCAATTTATTTCCCTTTTGGTTTTAATGATTAAGGGGCATACCGTAAAGACAGCATACAAAAAAAAAAAAAAAGAAGATTCTTTAGCTGGCAAAAAATGCCAGTAATCAGAACACAAAACCCAGCCATCTCCTGCCCCATAGAATGGGGCTGAGGTGAGTCATGACCAGCCTACAAAGACCCACAGGCAAGGCTGCTATGTGCTGTGGTTATTTCACCTCAGAAATGGTGATAATAGCGATAGGGGAAATGGCTTTAAACTAAAAAAGAGGGAGATTTAGGTTAGATGTTAGGAAGAAATCTTTTACCCAGAGAGTGGTGAGTCACTGGCACGGCTGCCCAGATTGCTGTGGTGCCCCATCCCTGGAGGTTCAAGGCCAGGTTGGATGGGGCCCTGGGCAGCCTGAGGTGCTGGGTGGCAGCCCTGCAGGGATGGGGTTCGGTGATCTTTGAAGTCCCCTCCAACCCAACCAGTCTGTGATTCTACGAAATCTACCGGGTCAAAAGATTACCACTCAAAACTGTATTGCTTGGACTTTAACAGGAGACCCCAGGTTACTGATATCCTGGCCCAATCAGCAAGCAGGAACAGTGCTGCTGGGTGGCTGCCAACGGCCAGCTACCTGTGATAAATAGATTCTTCACACATTTGAACAGATGCTTTAGGCTCACTGCAGCCCTGCCAAGGGCCCGTCATATGCTGCTCTGTGAGATAACACACCAGCTACCACCAGGCTCAGGATACCTGCTGTTACCACACTCACCTGCTGCAAATTTATTCTCCCACCTCTTACATGCAGCATATCCTTTCCCAAAAAGGTTTAGCACTGACTAACAAAGCTCAAGTCTTTTCTATACAGTCTTTTCATTCATCAGAGAGTAATTCTTCTTGTCTAGATGTGATCAAATACAAAGCCAGCAGTGTATTGGAAAAGAGGACCATAGAAATTTTAGCTTTAGGCTTTAGTGCTAGTAATCTGCTCCTAGTTCATTCCTGCAGATTCTTATATCACTGATACCAAAATGCAACAAGACCACAGGCTCCTCCACAGCTGTTTCTAATGCACTTACGTGCCTTGTGGGATATGACACCCTTGTATCTAGATGGCAAATTATCTCACAGACCTCACAGTCATCACACATCCAGCTGTCTGCACAGCAGACAACGGAATTATCTCCCTTCCCCATAGCCCATTTTACACAATACATGCTCTCAGCTTATGCAATCAACATACAGGTATCAGACCCAAACCAGGAGCTGTCTGTGCTACTGCACAAGTTGATGCTTCTCAAACCTAGAATGCCACCTGGCTGGGAACGCACCACAGATGCAAAGCAGTACTAAGTGCATCTTCATCATCATCATCAACAAGGTGATACTCAGCTCGATAGGCACTTGGGGGAGAAAAAAAATGACCATGGAATCATTTGTGTTGGAAGGAGTCATCTAGTCCAACTCCCTTGCAATGAGCAGGCACATGAACCAGGTTCCCAGAGTGGTGGCGGATGCTCCCATCTCTGGAGACGTTCAAGGCCAGGCTAGACCAGGCTCTGAGCAACCTGTTCCAGCTCTTTGCCACACTTACTTACTGTAAAGAGCTTTTTCCTTACATTCAATCTAAAAATGGGTATAGGAGATGAAAGAGCCCCTTCCTCCAACCGGACACCTAATACTTGGCTGACTACCTACATGTGTTTCTCCAAGAGTGGTAGACCATAGCCCTTGGCTTGCTCCACTTCAGCTTATGAGTCAGCAGTGACAGGACTTGAACAAGGACATGAGAAGAATGCAGAAAATATTGGTCTTCTTGGAAAGTCTCAACTAAGAAAGAGGTTTGGAGGTTGAGAAAATCATTGCAGTGACCAGAGCCTCCAGATCCACTCATTTTGCAATGAAAGTATGCTTTGCTTCCCATGTCTGCTCCCAAGGGAAACAGAGAAGAACAAAAGAAGAGAAAAACCCTTTGCATCACCCTTTTTTGGACAAGAGGTTTCCATGCCCATCAGCAGGAAGCTGATGGGAGGCATCTCTCCCTCCATGTGTGCACAGCCCAGCTCCTCTCAGCCGTGTTCTGAGAACCCACTTGGGTTCACTGTACTTAAAAAGCTTTCGTATGATTTAAAATAGCAAGGAAGAAAAAGAGAAGCCAGAGATTAGGTCGGGATACTAAAGACAGCACAAGCATGCCTGGAAGAGCCATCCACTATGGACCTGCTGTAAATCTCAAAAAATGAGTGCAAATGAGCTCCCATCATTCTCCCAGAAAGAACAGCCTGTTCCTGCACCAGACCCACTCCCACCCCTCTGCTGCTGGAGAGGATGACAAATTGCCAGTCAAGGACCAGGTGGCTGAGGTCCCATATCCCCATGGGGAGAGGGATCCTGGCCAGGCAGGCAGCCAACATTGTGCCAGCACTGGTGTCAACTACGCACCCCAGCCCTGCATGCTGCGTCAAGCTGATAAGGCATCCCTTCCTGCTCCCTTGCCCTGTGCCCTTCCCACCAGCTGCCACCATGGTTGTGAGCAAGGCAAGCATTATAAAACACAAAGGAGGAAAAGACGCACATTTTCATCAGTATTTCTGCATGGTGCCCCTTATTATTTATTTTTTTCTCTTTTTTTTCCTCAGCTCAGCTTCATTTCTCCAGTGTAATTAGTTCTAAGTGACCCTTCAAACATACTTTCCAGCCGTACAGAGCCATAGATATCCAAGTGACAATCACCATACTGGGCTGTGCTGTCATGTATAAAGCTCTCTGTTTCTCTACCTCTCCGTGCGCTTGAAAGCCTCCCCACATGCACATGGCTGATCCCTTCCTCCCCCGTCAGCAGTCACATCTCACACCCCTCCTTTCAGCTTCCTGGATGCTACCTTTCAGGGTTTGGTTTGAAGATGTATGAAAAAAAAAATAACTGATAGACTTACGTTGGCCCCGTTATGGGCTGTTGCTTGACAGCTTTCCAAAGGACGCATGCCAATGTATGTGTAACTTATAGAACGATACAGAGCACATGCACAGGGCTGATACAGGGCTGTCATGGAGGAGGTGTGTACACTCAGGCACTTTGATAGTTTGTCTAGTGTTATTTCCTCACCTAGCACATCCAGGCTTTTTGATGACATATTTGGTGCAAGTGGGTTGGTTTCTTTTGAAGATGGTCGAAGTCCTCTATTTTAAGCTAGTCATATCTAATTAGACACAGTCTTCCTCTTAAGAAGACTTTCTCTTCCCCTCCTTAAGAATTCCCATAGTTTCTCTGATCAATCCTAATTTTTTAAAAAGGCAATAAAAGAGCTCATTATTCTCTATCCCTCCTTGCAATGAAGTCCTATGCCCTGCAGAAAGAACTGCTGTGAGCGATCCTTCAGCATCTTCCCTCATGTCAGCCAACATCAAGCTCTGAAATAAACCCACTGAAGTCAATAAACCCCTGAAGGCACCGCAGACAAGCTCCTGAGCAAAACAACTCCTTTTAGACCGCAGCACCAAGACACTGAATGTCTCCAAGCACAGGGAAGACTTTCACAATTTGATGTGGGGCTACACGACAAAAAGCTCACCTTTCTAGGTCCTATCAAATCTTGGCAAGCATAACACTGTGGAAGACTGGAACTATCTTCCAACCTCTAGATCCACTTTGTGCCAGTATGTTGGGTTTTCATGTCTCAGTTCATGTCAGTGACCCCACAGATGGTTTCACCACCATGTTGGTGAGACATGGAGCAAGAACCCATGAGACACAAAGCATTCACAGGGAAACACAGCAAATCTGGAATCTGATCCAAGGAATAAGCATTGCCCTCCCATGGAAAGGAGCCTCCCACTTTCTAGCAGTGCTTCTGGTTTCCCAATGGCTCTGAAATGGCTCAAAACACTGAAATAATAAAGCAGTTTAGCATTGGAGAAGTCATCATGGATCACGTCATAAAAAAGATGATGGCTCTTTCCAGCCCCATTAAAGTGATTCTGATGGCAAATTACACACCTGACCCTGCCTGGCAGAGATGGAAGAAACAGCTGCAGGAAAAATCTGAATTCCCCAAACCCTTCCTCATGCAGCTGCTTTCTAATGTGCATTGGAGCACGCGGTGGTGTGATGGAAAGGTTTTATTAACGCAGAACCTGTATAACTCAATTGTAAGTTTTAATCCATTCCAAATCATGTCAGTAAAGCTCATCTGCTTAATTCCCTTTCTGCAGCCAGAATAGCAGAGGACAGTGGCTCAGCCTGAAGGAATATCCACTGAGACATTTCTAGGAGGGTTAATGTAGGGTTTCTTTTTTCCAAAAAGGGCGCTCTTGTTGCATCTGAGAAACAGCCTGAGAAATAGCCTGCAAATCCATCAGTCAATAGGGCTCTCCAGCACCTTGTGAGTCTGGAGATTCACAGTCTGCAGATTGCTGTAGCAGAGGGACAAGTCCTGCTCAGCCCTTCTTGATGGCAAAGAGCCCCCAGGAGAGGGCCAAGGTGGAGAATCTGTTGTAGAGACTAAAAACTGGGTGGATTTGGTGCTTGCGACAATATGATGGAGAACACACTAAAAATCCAGGGTAGGGCTTGCAAGGCCCAATTCATTCACTCATTTCTGCCACTTCTAACTTCCGATTAAAACTTAATCTCTTTCTAACAGCACCTCCAGCTGGCTCAACCCTATGTATAGACTGGCAAAATGTTTGGTTGTGGATAGAGTTGCAATCCTAGGAAAAGCTGTCTGTGCTGCCAGGCCCCTTGTGCTGGTGTCCTGCATGCAGCATCTCTGCAGAAGGCATTTCTGCTGTCTTCACCATGAAGTTGCTGTTTCTAGATTCATAATTATATTATGAAGCATTATTTCTGAAAGCTCTCAGCTGTGGTACCATTTTATTTGTAGATGACCAAACCTAAGTAAAAAGAGAAAAAAAAATGCAGATTCCTATCACATCGCTGGATGTGTAGAGAGAGAGGAATTGTTTGTTTTTTTTTCCTGACCCTTTTAAACAAATATTTTCCTGTCTGGATTAGGAAAACATGTCACCTCTGAGTAAAATTTAACACGAATCTCCTTTCTGTTTTCTGTTGCTCTTTAAACAAGAAGTTTCAGGGGCTGCTTCACTGGTGAGGAAAAAAATGGATTTGGTTTATTTCAGGAGTGGAGGCTGTGCCTTGGTTCTCTCTGATATATGAAACATCTCCTGATTGTGCAAATGCATCCTGATGGTGTCTTTGTGTTCCTGTCACTCCTGATTTATGGGGGCCTTTTCTGCACTCAGTAGAAGAATTTGCATTTCAATTTCCATTACTCGCACCTCTCCCCACATTGCTCCAGCCCTGAGAGGGAGCTTGTGCCTCACATCACCCCAGCTACACCATGCAGCACCAAGACAGCTGCAGGAGCAGGGGTAGAACAGGTGGTGATCTTTGGAAACAAGCCTTGGCCACTGAGATCTCCAGCAACACCTTTTCTTGTGCCATTGGCACATTTTATCCTGTTTCTTAACCCCTTATAGAATGGTTTGAGTTGGAAGGGACTTTTAAGATCATCTAGTTCCATCAGGTCAGAGCGATGGGGGAAGGCAGCAGTGCCATGTCCTGCCTGGGTCATAGATTCATTAAGGTTGGAAGAGACCTCCAAGATCACCCAGTCCAACCACCAGCCCGTCCGCACCATGCCCACTAACCATGTCCTCTGTGCCCCATCCACACAGTTCTGGAGCACCTCCAGGGACTGTGACTCCACCACCTACCTGGACAGCTTGTGCTACAGCAGCACTGGTCTTACTGAGAAAAAATTATTCCAAATATCCAATCTGAACCTCCCCGGTGCATTTTGAGGTCATTCCCTTTAATCTCATCACTGTTATGTGGGAGAAGTGGCCAGCCCCCAAACACGACCTTCACACAGCCTCACTAACTCACCTGCTCTCTATGAAACAGCAGTCAAAGAAAGAATTTGCGTATGTTCAGTTTTTCCTGGGTAGGTCACTCACCTGCTACCTTCCCTATTCACTCGAGAGCAAGAAGATGAGCAAGAAGACTACCCAGAGGCCTCATATCTCATGCAAGGTTGCGCCTGCTCTGACATCAAGAGCTTGCAGGCAGATCCCTACACCAAATAAACTGAGAGCAGAGGAAACATCTCAGAGAAGCAGAGGTCTGAGGCTTCATCCTCACCCCTCTTGCATCCCTGGCAGTCATGAGAAGCTGCTGTGTCTGCCCAAGCCACCCTCAGCCACACTCTGCCTCTTCTCATGTATATAGTCTAGAGTTGCTGTCACAGGCAGCCTGAGCTCAAAATGAAGCCTGTGCCTCTACGAGGTCTAGATGTGGAGCCAGCAACATGAGCAGCATGACAGACCCCACTATCCAACCTTAGAGAATTGTAGAACATCCTGAATTGAAAGGAACCCGTAACGATCATCAAGTCCAGCCTTACAGCTCAGGTCATGCATGCATTTATGGACACTGTTCATGCCCACCTAGAAAACTCCACAAGCCTTGAAAGAAAGGGAAAAATAGCTCCAGAAATGGAAGAGAGGTTGCCAGGACATATCAAGCTTTAAGGATGCAAGTCGCACAAATGCATTAAGACTCCTTCAGAGCTGTCAGCCTTGCAGCCGTCATGAGATCTGAACTCCATTAAAAAGAAGAAACAAACTGAACTGTATTGAGCATTTGCATTAAGGCTGTGGACTTCTAGTAGGCTCTCAGAAGTCAGACATTATGCCATATGCCATAAGCCTGTGTCTTCCTAATTTGCAATGGCTTGAAATGATATATACACAAAGATAATCCAAACAAGTGAAAGCAAAGTATGTTGTTTTGACCTAAAAGTTTTGACTATTGCCTATTACCATGTTGACTTCTACATTATCACACAAAACCAAAAGGAAACACTTTGAGCTGATTAAAACAAGCACATCGTTTCCAAGGGATAACAATTACTGTATGCTGATTTCACCAAATCTGCAGTTTCTAACTGAAGCCCTTTCCAGGGCAAACATCTCCAGAAGCACCAGTAGGAGCTCACATGCTGTTCCTAGCATGCATCTGATGCATACACGGACAGACTCACACAACCAAGCTTGGTCCTTTTCTCCACTGGCCTCCTTTTTGGCACCTAGAGTTTTTCAGAGTGCTCAAAACCATTACATTCGGCAGTATCTCCCCTATTTACTCAGCTCACAGCTGGCTGCAGAAGAGCTTTCATCAGTGGGTCTAAGCTCATGAATGCTGACACAGGATTATCTGCCCTGTGAAGGATGGTTTAACCAGATTAATCAGCAGGAGACCCCATCGGTCCCTTCCCTGCAGAGCCCTACAGGAAAAGGACTGGTATAGTCCTGCAGCCTACAGTCCATGACAACCCCAGGACTCCAACAGTGGAAGTTATCCCAGATCCAAGGAAGGACCAGCAGGAAGGTGTGGGGGGGCATAATAGAATGGGGCAAGAGAAGGCACTTTATTTCCTGCACCCTATGGCAGCCCTGCAAGGACACAGCTTGCTTTCCCCACGGATAAGCAGTGAGGCTGATGTGCACTGGGATCCACGTGCAGCATGTGCTGAGACAGCAGGGCAGCCAAGTATGGGGACTGCCCTGGTAGCTAAGTTTGTGTTACAATGTGGAAAGCCACAGCAGTGGCACACAGAGCACCCCACACTTAAAGGGATGCAAAGCTCTCAGCCCCTTCAACCTACCAGGTTCAAGCAGGAGAGAGGAGGAAGGGGAACTGTTATAGGTCCCACCTCACACGCCTGCTTCCAGCTCACTTGCTTTCGTTACAGCAGATAAAAATGTAAACCCGTTAGCAAGCAAATGCAAGCCTACAAATCACATTCCCTCGGCAACTCAAAGAGCTTCAGAGGAGACAGGAGCAGGAAAGAAACATCAAGCTGCATCTTACATAGATTCTTAAATCAGGGAGGAAGGTCAGGCATTAACATTTCTACTACCAGCTTTTTCTTTTCCTCCTCTCACCAAGCCTGGCTTCAAACACTTCAAAATGGGCTGATTTTAAGGTGAACTAGAAATCCTGGTGATGGATGATGACTAATACACTATGAATGACAGAAACTTGGTGGAATGCTAAAAAGCAAATGGGATATTATAATACCTGGCTGCAAGTCATAGAGAGAATTGGGATTAAGCTAAAGGGTTGGAGGAAAAATGCAGACTTTTAACTACCTCTGTGGAGTTAGCTCAGAAACCTTAGAACTCTTAAGGGGGAAAATTGTTAGTGCAGAGGATATCATCTCCTCTGTGCAGATTCACAAACTCATGAACTGTAATATCTTTATAATCCCACGCTGCAGAGTTATCATTAGGGCTCCAGATAAAGACAACTGGGTGTGCAGTTTTGCAAGGAGCAGTGGCAAACTTTGACGAAATGAAAATGGGGGAATCCACCTGTAAGTTGGCACAAGGAGCACAACACCTTCTCAGTGCTTTAAGCAATTGCTTCTTGGAACAACTAATTCCAGCGCCCACAAGAAAAAGCAGCTATTCCTGACTTCATTTTCAGTAGCACGCAGGAACTAATTCACGAAGTGACAATAGCTGAGCCTTTAAGTAATAGGGTTCACAACATAATTAAGTGCAGCATCCGAGGGGGAGGCAGTGAGCGAGGAGATACACAAGTGACACTGGATTTTAGGAAAGTGTTTACAGCACAGAAGACTCATTCAGAAGGACACTGGTTCAGAGCAAAGGAAGCAAGCATCGTGCAGATGGTTTGAATAATATATGTGATGTGGGAAGGGAGTTCTTTGTGGGGTCACAGGATCTGCAGAAGGTACAAGTTATTTTGGGTAGGTCAAAACAGCCTCTCAAGACAAGAGAAGGCTCTTGGGTATCAGAGTGAGACTTAACTAAGCAAGGCAGATGGCACAAAGACAATGGTGACACCACCTCAATAAAAACAGTGATTATCTCAGAAAGCCTGCACTGAAGCTATTCTAAGTCATCTCAGTGTGTTCAGGTGGCCAAGAAGGCCAATGGCATCCTGGCTTGCATCAGCAATAGTGCAGCCAGCAGGAGCAGGGAGGTGACCATCCTTCTGTACTCAGCTCTGGTGAGGCTGTACCTCGAGTGCTGTGCTCATTCTGGGCCCCTCACTAAAGACAGACATGGAGGCCCTCGAGTGCGTCCAGAGAAGGACAGCAGAGCAAAGCTGGGAGCATCAGACTTGGAGCACAAGTCTGATGGGGAGCAGCTGAGGGAACTGGGATTGTTCAGTCTGGAGAAGAAGAGCTCAGGGAAGATTTCATCACTCTTTAAGACAAACTGAAAGGAGGTTGTGGTGAGGTGGGGGTCAGCCTCTTCTCCCAGGTAACGGTGATAGAATGAAAGAGAATGGCGCCAAGGTGCATCAGGGGAGGTTCAGGTTGGATATTAGGTAAGATTTCTTTTCAGAAAGAGTGGTGCTGCACTGGCAGAGCCTACACAGGGAAGTTCCCTACAGTAGGTCACATGAGAAAGCGCCCACATGGGTCTTGAATATCTCCAGGGAAGGAAACTCCACAACCTCTCTGGGCCCTTTTACTAAGGAAGTCCTCTCCCCTGACCTCCAATTACATCAACAGTACCTTTTGATTCCTCCTAAGACTGTTGCCACAGTGTATTACCAATCAACAATTTTGATCTGCCATTATGTAGGTCCCACATCTGCTATAGAGAGCACAGAAATATTTCACAACCTCTGATGTAAGAGTACATTTCTAGTGGCCCATTCTGGTCTTAATAACACAGCAGCTGATGATTACAGGGTGCTGGTTGAGGCAAGTCCAGCCATCCCTCCCTTTCACTCCTGAGCTTCTCTGGACAGAAAATAGGACAGAAGTGTATTAAGTGGCACAGGTTACTGGGGAACTTCTGCACTGTCAGTACAGGGCCAAGTGGATGCACAGAGGCTTTTGAAGATTACAAATACAAAGCTGGCAGATGGAAAATACTCCCTCCTCTCTTCTTCCCCATTTCAAGGTACATTTCCACAACAGAACTCACTGCCACTGGAAAGAAGCAAGACCAGAATCCCACAACATGCAATGAGGGACCAAGAAATCCGTAGAGAAATGAAGTCATAAACCACAGTTATCATCACTATAGAGGCTCAAAGCCCCAGCACTTACATCAATTTCTAATGCATACCCTTAGGATTAGCCCACGTTGCCTGCAGCAGGGTCTGGATGCCTTCCTGGGAGGTACTCCCTGCCAGTTCATCAACAGCATCTATGCACCAACCAGCCCCAGCCCAGCCATTTCTCTTTCATTTAAGCTAGATTCATGCTAGGTTAATACCCCAAAATGGTAGGACAATTTCAGACAGCTGTCACATTCTACACCAGTCACTGTCAAAGAGGTCAGAACAGCAATTCAGACTCACTGGAGATGCCTAATATTCTTATCCTCTTCACATCCATTTCTTCAGTACAGACAGGTAGAAGAGAATTTGCTTTGCTCGGTGTCCAGGGAAGACGCAGCTACAAAACTGTATTGCTCTGGGAAGCTGCAGTGATGCAAGCCAGTTTCAGGATAAGTACATTGCTTTGCCAGCCAAATTTTTTTGCAGAGTTTTATCTAGCTCAGTTTGCCAACGTGCCAAGTACCCAGGACTCTCTGAGCTTCAAGCTACTTTTCAGTCATGGCACTTGACCATCTTCTCTTTATGGATTGCCAGCCAATCTAAACAGCGTTCCCAATTCCTAATTAATTTGCTACTCATTTCCTTATCATTGAAAAAGCTTGTGCATGCAGGATTGCAGCTTCCACGCATGCATTATGAGCAGCACATGTCATTGCCTTTCAAAATAAGATCATTCTAAATCTCAGTGATGCTGGTCCCTGCTTGCCATTGCCTTTTATTCCTTCCAGGTTATTGTTTATTTCTTCTCACATCTCTGATAGCCTTCCTCATCTCTTGTTCCTTTTGCACTGCTTCCCCTTCCCGCCCCCCCCCCCCCCCCCCAAGCTCTCCTGCGCTTCTGTTGCAACACTGAATTTCTCCTCTTCTATCAGTCTTCCAAAACCTTGCTAAAAGATACCACTACTCACACATCCTGCACATCCCCACCTTTGCCCTGACACATTCTCACTTAGCCACCTTCCCTCCTCTCAAGACAGCAAAGGAAAAAATCCACTTCTCACTTTAATCTACAGCATGGACCGGGCCCCGTTATAGACCAGGCTCTGGCAGAGCCACAGCACTGAAACTGCTTGGGATAGTTAATGATCTCATCTTCTGCAAACCATGAGCTTTTCTCTTGGCTTGTTTTCTTTGACCTTAGCACAGCCTTAAATATTGAGCTGCTGTGTCCTCCTGGAATTCAGCATTGGCGCTGCATGCTCCTGCTTGGCTTCTCCTTGTTTGTGATACATCAACTCCTTTCTCTAGCGCTATTTTCAAACGTGCCCTTGCCTGCCGTGGCCTTCTGGTCACCTTTGTTTAAAAAGGAACAGTAAGTGGTCCCTCCTGGATTGCAGCAACAGCTGGAAACTGCTGCTATCACTCGTGGGAGTATTCTAGACTCTGACACTCCTAATGATTTGCACCCAGTTAAATCCAAGATACTCACAGAATGACTGAATTGGAAGGGATCTCAAGATCATTAAGCTCCAGCCCTGTGCCATCAGCAAGGCTGCTACCCACCAGCTCTGACTGCCCAGACTACCCAACCTGTTTTTGAATGCCTCCAGGGATGGGGCACCCACCATTTCTCTGGGCAGCCTGTGCCAGAGCCTCACTGCCCTCTAAGTAAGTGTTTCTCCCTAACATCTAAACTAAGTCTCCTTCTTTCAATTTAAAGCCATTCCCTCTTGCCCTATCACTATCAGGCAGTGTAAAAAGTCTATCCTCCTCCTGCTTATGAGCTCTCTTCAAGTACTAGAAGGCCACAATGTGGTGAAGTATTTCTTTGCTGTCTATAGTCAAAACCCATACTAGGACTTCCAATCTGACTGTCTGATAATTGCCACACTCCTTAATTTTGTCCTTGAGCTAATGCTTCTCTCCTCGGCAATATAAGAGTCAGCAGTGACAGAGGCACACTCAGCAATCAGGCATTTTCTCCAGGCTCCTACCAGAAGGATCCTAGCAACACTGTTCCTGGTGCATTTAGAGATGGGTTGCAAGTGTCACAAGCCATGGGGCATCCATCAGTTTAACAACTTCACAGGCACAAGGCTCTTTTGAATATTCAAAATATTCTGTCCCTTTCCTCCATAAGCCTGCAGCATTTCTTACAGTCTTAAATCAAATACTCTCACTCCCCAGGAAAAGAAGCTTCCTGTTCTTATCAATTCCTTCCAGGTTCCCCCCTGAGTTGTTGCTAAGTCAAACAACCTACAGTTGGTACTTCCAATTTTTCCTGATGAAAATTCCTCTGTCCCTCAAGACCCTTCAGCACTTTTTCCCTTCTTCACCATTTCTCTTCCCCCTCTCCAGAATCATCCCTGAGCTCAGAGTAGTGCTCAATGTAAAGATCCCAGTCCCGTAGGAATAAATGGCATTTTGTCAGGTCTACAGAGTGATATCTTGTTCTACGTTTGAACAAGAAGCTCCACACACCATGTTGCACCACAACATTTTACTTCTTATGTTCTCCAACTTTTCACCCGCTCCAAGGTCTACATCTATTCCCCACTTCCTTTGGTATGCTTCACTCATCATGCCATGCCCTACCAGCTCAGCAAGCTGAAAGCACCGTGACTGCCCCTGTACTGCACCAAGAAAAATGGATGAGGACTTGGTTTTGCCCATCCTTCTCCCTCCACCTAGAACAGGTTATGAGATAGAAGTTGGCCAACAAGTTCTTCCAAAGGGCATCAATCACCTCCACTCCTTCCCTTCGCAAAAGGAAGCAAAACATAACAGTAGCATAACACTAACAATGCAGCCCAAGATTGTGCTGAACTTCCCTGATGCATCCATTTATAATTTTGTGTCTCATCTACTTTATTACCTGTAGGAATCCCTAAATGCATGCTGCATATCTGAGCTGCTTTCAGATGTACAGATGGGAAATGTTATTTAGCAGAGGAACCTTATTAATCACTGGCACAGTTTCCCTGAGTCTCCCTTTGCTACAGACTTCATCCACACTTTCATTTCCTCTCATCTTGACCCATTTCCCTACTTTGCCTCAAGTCCCACTTCACTTTAGCATGACCCCAATATCACTTACTGTTCACATCGTAAAGGAAAAGCTATCATGTTTCTTGCATTTCAATAGCTCTATTAAACTTCAACTCATTTAAAAGGAATTAGTTAAACATTTCCCCACATTACAGTCTCTGTTCCAGCTTCTTTTCCATCTTTTCTACATTCAAAATGACACAGTGCTGCTGAAGATTAAAGAGCCAAGAGAAGAGGCTCAGGAACAAACCCATATTGCTTAAAAATAAGCAAGCAAAAAAAAAAAAAAAACCAACCAAGATGCTACTTCTACATAGAATGAGTTGGGTTGGAAGGGACCTCAATGATAGTTTACTTCCAACTCCAGTACTTCATAGATGGATCTCCAGATGACTTGTGACATGAGGCAACTTCATCACTTACAAATTTTGTCTGAATAACATCCAGACTGAGAATTAACATGTAGCAAAGGCCACACAGGATATTTGGCTCAAGATACTTTCCAATCCAGAGAGCACCAGACAAGGAAGTCTTCAATTCAGGCCCAGCAAATGGGATAAAACAACCTTTAGAAGCAGAGTACCATGATACCCAAAAGAAATGTTCCTTTATAAACTATAGAAATATAGTTTCTATTCACAAACTATAGAATCATAGATTTTTTTTTTTTAAATATATATGTAAACGCTAAAGAAAATCATGACTTACCAAACCCACGGAATATTTTCAAACGTGACAAGCTAGTGAATGACACTGATCAATATATACACCTGGTAGAGCTAAAATCCTACTATGGCAGTAAATTATTTTTGTGATTGATACAGTTTCATTTCTATGTTGTCATGTTATTTAAACGCACACACTTCAGAAAACATTGCATGCAATGAGTGACAAAATCGCAGGCAACACCAAGTTGTCTGAGGTACCCAAGCCCAGAAGGAGCAGGGAGGAGCTTGAGTGAGATTTAAGTAAATAGACAATGTCATAATAAGTCATTCAGTGTGGGTGAATGCAAATAATACCTCTGAAGAAGAGAAAACTGCACATTATTCACATATCTTTCAGATTTACGAAATAACTGTGTTAGGCGAAGAAAGGAATTGAAATGGCAATAGGAACAGCTGAATGCTGAGCTCAGCTCACTGCGCAGCTGTGCTAGAAAACTCAACCACGATGTCAGAACACAGCAGGAACAGAATAAAGGGACACAACAACAGTGCTGAGCCCTTCATATTTCAGGGTCAGCATCACACCCTGAATATCACGTACAGCATTTGGTCACCATCTCAGAAAGGAAAGAAGTCAGATATAGGGAAGTTGGGCAATACACCACAATGAGCATGAGCATACTATACAGAGGAGATGCAATGACAGCTCTTGTTGGTACCATACCAATCTGGCCTAAGTTCATTCCCCACTTTCCTACCTTCTCCACTGCATTTCAGGAAAACCAGTCATCTGGATTCCCCATAGGCTCTTTGGCAAAGTTTTTCAGGACCAGCCTGCAGGAATCAATCTTGCATTGAATTTAGCTCACATGAATATTAAAACTCATAGCTGGAAACATCTCTTGTTTTTCCAGTGGTTGATTTCCCCCTTCCCTCCACTGCCGCTATTATTGAATTCCCTACTTCTGTTATGTAAAGTAATTTGTGCTATTGTGCTCAGAGAATACAGCTAGTGCAGCAGATAGCACACAAAATAGGTTGATATTGTATCGCTTATCTGAAAATCGGCGCTTACAGAGAGAAGAGGGGAGAAAGCATCTACAGGAACAGAAAGCAGGGGGTGGGCTGAAGGCATCAGGACCAGATTGATATGGGGGTGGGGGGGTAGCAGCACTGCATATGCTGGTTGAACAAGTGACCCAGAGAGACCCTGTGGGTAGATGGCACCCATGCCTCACAGGTCTCGTGTCACCATCGTCCCAGGCACTGCTTGCCAATGAGCAGCGCAGACACATATAGCAAAAAGGGTCTCCAATCCCCCTTTCCCATGCCTTGGAAACTGCCTGCAGCAGCACAGGCTCTGTCAGCTCTCAGCATTGCCAGCTACTGGCTCCTGCTCTGTGTATCCAAGAGAAGCTGTGGCAGAAATGATAAAGCTGTCCTCCATTTGGACGAAGGAAAGGATTTTGGAGCACATGGGTTTGCTTTGGCTAATTAAAAGCACAAGGCCATGCAGGAAAAGCAGTGCTCTAATCACTATAAATAGCTGGAATTAGAACTAATCACAAGCATTTAGCAAGCCACAGATAAAGATGTTGTAAAATCTTTCTATCAGGGGCTGCATGCTTCCTTGACATAGCTACAGGATAAAAGGTACAAAGACTGGTACAGCATCACATAAGCCTGCTTGCCATCCTCCTCAGGGGTTCCAGAGCCCTATGAGAAGGCAGAGAACCAGGGCTGCACTTCTCAAGCAAAGCCCAATTTCCAACCTAAAAAAAAATAAAAAATAAAAATAAAAATAATCACCTCACTTCTGGCTCAAAAAGCACCTTCACACCATGTATCAAAAGAGTGGAAAGCAGGACACCCCCAATGACAGAGAACACCCTCACCTATCAGCCCTTCCTCCTTCCTCATCATCCCCTGCACTCCGAGCTCTGCTTCCAAGATCTTCCTCTCCTTGCACTCAACACTGGTGCTCTCTCCTCTGGAAGGCAATACCAAAGCAGCTCTGACCACAGTAGTCCTCCACTCTCTTAGCCAACCTTAAGAGACAACGTAAACTAAAATCCATTACATTCACTGAAGTATCTGATAAGTGTTTGCTTTGTAGCATGGGCACAGACAAACTCCAAGCTCTTAACTCAACCAACTACACCAGACAGCTGCCACACAGCCAAGAGAGACCACATACCTCGTGTTGCTGACAGACTGTGAACTGTTCATCTCCAACCACTTCCTACCATGAGGTGAAGCCTGACTCACAATAACTCCCATCAATAAAACCCTGCTTTCTGATTTCCAGAATTAGAAGCACAAGTACACTCGTACTGTTCATCAGCCCCCAGATGGTTTACCTAACTCATCAGTGGAGCCATTCCTCTTGATGTGGTAGTAGATGAGGTGCCTGCCTCCATTAGAGACTCTCCAAGGAATGAATAAAGAAAGAGCAGCTTCAGCAAGTCATATCTCTGAGCTTTGAAGCATTTCAGGTTGCAACACATTGGAAAGTGCAGCAAAAACAGCAGAATAACGAGGTCCTAGGCTGTGACAAGTGAGGATTTGCTCAAATGCAACAGCCATGGGCATAGAAATAAAGGAAAGAAGCTACCTTCAGAAGGCCTCAGATAGGCAGGGATCTCCAACAAGATACCCTTGCCTCCAGCACCAACCCTTACACAAGGTCTGAGAAGCAGCAAATCCTGGCCTTACTTCTTCCCGTCACTCAGGTACATTGCATGCAGCTGAGCTCCCCTGGGTTGACCCTGCCTTCCTACCAGGTGTTCAATCACTGCTTGAAGCCATGACTTAGCCTTTCTGCTACCTAGGTCACCGAGATATTGCTTTTCCAGCTTCCTAGGAATTTCCTTCAGCTCCATTTTCTAGTATCCTCCCACAGATCCTAATCATGAGTGATTTATAACCAAACTCAGAAGAAAGGGTACTCAGCTTGCAATTCTAAATGGCTTCCCCTTATAATATGTCTGTAATTCCTCTTGCTGAGTTTCCACTATATTTTTCAATACTCAAACTGATTAGGAAATACCCTGTAATTTATTAATATCATGCTTTAGCTACTTACACACAAAAATACAGAAGTGAATAATTCTAGCCCATAATATTTTTAACTTCCATTGCTGAACAAAATCAGCACTGAAAGTAAAACAGCTTTTGAACAGCTACTGCAAATTGTATTTTCACAAGCCCATAGCCTCATCAGTCATGCCATGCCATGCAGGTTAGGAGAGCTGAATAGTTACAAGCACCCTTTGTGAATGGCAAAGGTCTGTCATGCTACACTGAAATTTAGAGTTTAAAGTCCTCTAGGGTCTGAATAAAGAGATTGTTTCAGTAGCATTTTTGCAGGCATGTTTTCTACTCTTAACCATGTTTAGAAAGACCTATGGCTACTGGAGGATGGCAATCATTTTATCTGATCTCACATGTCAGAGACAGACATAGAAGTGACCTCATGGAATCAAGTGAGATACCAGTGTTTTAGCAGTGCCTAGTGGAACACATTCAGCCATGCGTAGAAACTCAGAGTGCTGTGTTTTCAGTGTGTCAAAGTTAACAGATGCCAAAATTTCACTATTTCCAACTGGGTGACTTTGAGAAGTTATTTTTGTTGCCTTTTCCCTAAAAGAGACAAGCTAGCCTTATTGAAGTTTCCCATTGCCCCTAGTACATACAGCCCCCTCATACATACAAGATGGAACATATCTCCTTACTGCTGTCCATAGTAGAGCGTGGTCATTAAAGAAAACCAGAGGAAAAACCTTTTTCCTACTAAGATAATTAAGATATGACAAGTGTTGCCAAGGCAGGTAGTGCAAGTCTTCACCCTTAGAGAATTTCAAAACCCAGCCAATACCCTGAACAACCTGGTCTGAGCTGGACTGGAGGTTGCTCCTAATTTGAAGGATTTGACAGTTTTTTTCCCCTCCAGAAATACAACACTCTCTTCATCTTCCACCCCCATCCAGGCATTCAACAACAGCAGGTGCATCAGTAACCAAATAAAACAGAATGATTTTGAAAAATTAAATCTGTTCCTTAATCACAAAATGCAGAAGAATCAATAGAGAAATCAGTGGGAACCTTCCTTTCCCTCATCCTTCATGCAGGCAATGTCCCTCAGCCCTCTGCAGCGTCCTCTCCTAAGGATGGATGCTCCATTTATTCTTTCAATCTTGTTTATGAGATAACGGCTCTGCCACTAACTTTGCTTAAGGTTTTTGCAGCCTTGTTAGCTTGCTGGGCAGGGAGAAAGTTTCTCTTCTATGACATGAAGAGTGTCACTTTTGTATTCCTGTCGTTCTCCCCAGATGCGCATCATTCTCGGTCTCCAAGGGAATGTGCACATTCACACAAAGTTGGAAATGAAAATGCCTGGATCAGCCCCCAGACCAGGCACGCATACACAGCCTGGTGCTAACACACCCACCCACTCAAAGATTAACTAAATTTTGACCTGATTGCATCCAATTAACCTGAATTTCTCACTTTCTTCCAAAGCAGTTTCTTTCACAGACCCGTTGGCCTTTACCTTGTGGCTATATTATTAGTATGATGCCCTAGAAAAACTCAAAGGAAGAAGAAAGTAAGAAGTATGGAAGAAAAAAAAAAAACAATATAAGACGCCAGCATAGGAAAAAGACAAGAGAACAGGAAATTATCAGGGGTATAATTTTCTTCCCCTATATACAGTTGCTAAAACAACTATTTGTTTCATGCCTCCTCTCCTCTCTATGTGCCTGTAATTCCAGCCATGGGACAAGTACCTTATTATGCAACAGAAAATCATCTCCTGTTCTGCAATTGCCTATTGAAGTACAGCACTTGGGCCAGCAACATGCCAGGGAGACCCTGCAGCTCCATACAGGATGGGAGTAAAATAAGCAGAATATTAATTGGAAGAGAAGACATGAAAAATGAAAAGAAATAGGGAAAAAAAAAAAAAAAAAAAACCAGAAAAAAAGAGAAATCAAAGCTAAGTAAGATAGGAGAATGAAAGAAAATGTGTATATATGGCTGGTGAAAGGTGTGAGGGGAGCAGTGGCTGGGATATGAGCAGCATTAAAATATATTTAGATCAATAGATAAAAGCTCCTGTCCCAAAGCAAAAACATCTAGCTGATTGGAACAGAAAAAGACACAACAAAATATCGAGCAAGCTCCCACAGCCCACTGGCCTCTTCACTGCAGTGCAACTCGGGACAGACCCAGTCCCAGCTGGGGACACGATGCCCCAAAATATATCCAGTAGTCACGGCAACATCACAGAGAATGGGGGCAGGTGGAGATGAAAAGGGAGAAAAACCAAAAAAAAATGGATAGAAATGAGACGATGGCCATTTGTCAAACTAAGCAGGAGGAAGAAATAGGGACTTATTTTTGGACAGTGCTTCTGAAGCGAGCAACCCTGCCCCCTCCTGCCTGGTCTTGTACCCCAGCACCCTCCCTCACTTCACTGCTCTATTTTGGGTTTTAATTATATGCCATGCACAGGGACTGCAAGACACAGTGATCATCCCTGGTGCAGAATTAAACTCTTCTGTTTTTATCTTTTTTCCCCTTTTCATTTTGTGCATAAACTTATTAAAACAAGAAATTTAAAAAAAAAAAAAAAAAAAAGTAATTCTTTTGTTTCTCAGAGGAACAGAAACACCATTTGTTTTCTCTCTCCTTCAATCACACTCATTCTCTGTGCCCTAGTGCCAAGAGAGTCCCGTCAATTATGAGCAAAGGTTTTATGGGGCAATTTTTTCTCCTTTCAAAAGGGAAGATAGCTTGAAAGGGAAAAATGCAAACAACTGAGCAGTAGAACATAGTAGGCAGAGACAGAAAGGAAGAGAGAAAAAAGATTCTAAGATCACCCATTTATGTAAGAAAGCAAATGACCTCACCCAGATACAGACAACCACTTCCCCACTGTGGTCCTCTTTGGGGAGGTACACCCTAAACACCTGTCTGATTCCTAGATCTGGGAGTGTTAGTTGATAGCCAGCTGAACATGAGTCAGCAGTGTGTCCAGGTGGTCAAGAAGGCCAACAGCATCCTGGCTTGCATCAGAAATGGTGCAGCCAGCAGGAGCAGGGAGGTTATCGGCTCTAGTGAGGCCATACCTTGAGTGCTGTGTTAAGTTCTGGGGTCTCTCCAGAAGGACACTGAGGCCCTAAAGCGTGTCCAGAGAAGAGCAGTGGAGCTGTAAAGAGATCTGGAGCACAGTTCTGATGGGGAGCAGCTGAGGGAACTGGGGTTGTTCAGTCTGGAGAAGAGTAGCTCAGGGGAGACCTCATCACTCTCTATAATGACCTGAAAGGAGGTTGTGACAAGGTGAAGGTCAACCCCTTCTTCCAGGTAGCAGTGATAGGATGAGAAGGAATATCCTCACATGCACAAGAGAAGGTTCAGGTTGAATATTAGGAAAAATTTCTCGGAAAGAGCGGTGCTGCAGTGGCACAGGCTGCCCAGGGAGATGGTGGAGTCACCATCCCTGGAGGTGTTCAGGAGCCACGTGGATGTGGTGCTGAGGGACATGGTCAATGGGCATGGTGGGAATGGGCTGGCAGTTGGACTGGGTGATCCTAGTTGTGTCTTCCAGCCTTAATGATGCATGATTCTAATGCATGATTGTACAGCAGAATATGCCAACCCTGGTGCCACTGTTTGCCACGAAGGGTGGGAGGTGATGTGGGGAAGGACCTGCAGCCAGCAATGAACCAGAAGTGAGGCTGAACAGAGGTTACAGAGATGGGGATGGAAACTGTCTGGCAGTAGGCGAGCAAGAGTCTGCCTGCAGACCTCCTGCTGCCACCCTGTTCTCAAGGGAAACCCTACAGTACAGAACTTTTGTCTGAAAGTCAGGACATTCTGTCCAGTCAGCCCACACTGAAGCATCCTCTGCTGCTTGAGAGCATGCAATTAGTGCTACTGATCATTTGCATTATGGCAGTGCACTCATGTGCTCTGATCAGGACCCATATGTCTGTCACAAGACAGCAGGATTTCTTCCATCCACCACAGAGCATCAAAGGGACCACAGCTGCAATGGCATGCAAAGCAGCAATATGAAGTGATGGTGGAGGGGTCTCTTCTCTCTGCAGTACCCACAGGCATGTAATAATTCATTCCTGCAGTGGGCTTCCAGCAGAGCAGGCATGTGGAGTTTTCATGTGAAGAGAAGAATGACAGAAAACGAGAGCACAGATGGATGCAAAGGCAGCAAGCCTCTTCCATGCAGTGAGGTATCACTGAGGGACTTTCCTCCCTTCTAGTCTAGTTCAGTGGAAAGATGAATCAGGTGATGCATGACAGACTTAAAGCTCAGATATGTCAATATGAAGAAATACAGTTATTTAATGAAAAGATTGAGTTCATACGTGGAATACAAAGGAAGCAAGCCAAACACTCATATGGGAAGTTGATTTAACCTTAGCCCAAGCTGGAATTCGAAAAAAAAAAAAAAAAAGTTTATATGAAATGTAGATTTAGAAGACAGCAGAAACAGCTAATCAAAGTGATATCATTCCTCCCTTTCCAAAAAAAAAAAAAAAAAAGAAAAAAAAAGAAAAAAAAAGAGGAGGGGGGGACAAAGAAATCCCCAGAATTGAAAAAAAAAAACCAGAAAATTAGTGCAACATTCAGAAAAATCAGGTCTCCAAACAAGAACACAAAGGGCTGATTGCACATCTCACCCATAGCAGCCAACCAAGATCCTCCAGTGTCTCACAGCAGCTGTATCAGACCTTACAGAACCAGGAACCAGAGCATTCTCAGCATTTTGCCAGTTACGCCATCAGCACTTATGTGAAATAAATGTCTTTTTTCTTTTTGGAAGTTTTTCATAGCTATAGTCAATGCTTCACATACACCTGGGGAGCACCGAGGCACTGATCCATATCTCTTGGTAATTGTGGTAAACGTAGCACAAACTGCTCCAGATTGGCAGCTACAACAGAACAATAGAGACAGAGCTCTATCTTTTTATGCCAGGCAGAATTAGTTCTACAAAATAAACAGCACAGCTAAAGAAAATGCACAGAAATCGAGTGCAAAGCTGACTGCTCATCCTGGACTTGAAGGACAAGAGAAAATTGGTATTACCACCCTGCTCAAAAACTACAAAATAAACAAAAAACAAAAAAAAAAAACAACCCAAAGCAGTAGCACTTAATGGCAACTCCCCATACAGTGGATGCTGATTAACACATGGCAGCTAGAAGCCTTCCAGCAGTGCCAGGCATGGGGAGATCAGCTGTCTCTAAGGCCCTGCGGAGGAGTGCAGGGCTTCTCTGCCAAGCCACCCTCCCTTCGTGAGCTGCATGAAGATGGAGGTAATCACTGCTGAGTCACCGGCTTGGGATAGGGAAGTGTCTCTGAGCAGGAGGTAGAGGAGGTGACTTCAGAGGCAGAGCACCAGGGGAAATAACATTTTAAAAGAAGTCATTGCTTCAGATTTGATGTTCATCCCCATTGTGGCCAAATACTCATCTTCCAAGCTGTATGGACAGCCAAAGAGTGAAAATTCCCTTCTGTTAGGGGAACTTGACATTAATGCATACAGGGCTTGGGGACCTGCAGATGCATCCAGAGAACACAGAGAAGGGCTCTGCAGAGAGTGGGGTCTCTCCTGTCCCAGAACAAAGCACATGAATCCCTGATGTCAGATTTCTGCAGCAGGAGCCTTTCTATGGTCTTTTAAGTCTGCATTGAGTGGTGAGGCAGTGGCACAGGCTGCCCAGAGAGCTGTGGAGGTTCAAGGCCAAGTTGGATGGGGCCCTGGGCAGTCTGAGCTGGTGGGTGGCAGCCCTGCCCACAGCATGGCGTGGGACTGGGTGGGCTTTGAGGTCCCTTCCAACCCAACCTTTCTATGATACGTAGCCTCCTTGCAAGTGCTTTACATTGCTCTTCTGTCAGCATGGACAGAAGTAGGTCCATGGGTTTCAGGAGGTAGATAGTACACACACGCACACCTCCCTTGGAGAAACAGGGAAAAACCTCAATTTTTGCTAACATGCAATATATATGTGTATATCTATATATAAAGTCTGGGAAGTTGAAAAAAGTTAAACTTTCTGAAGTCAGAAATGACTCTGATAGTTACTGAAGGCAGTCTTAAATATGGCTATCCAGTGATTCATGGGATTTACATAAAGCCATCAAGTATGAACACTGCCTGAGAAACCCCACTGCTAAAGAGGAAAATCAAGTTCCCAAGAGAGACAGGAGATTATATGTACATACATCATACATACAAGCATCCTGGCAAATGAAAGAAGGGTTAAGCTTGAACTGTGAACACTATTGATTGTGCATGCACTCTGCATGCGTCGGAATGCTCTCTACCCGGTTTTAAATCTTTTCTTCAGGCCTTGAAGAGTAACTACTTAGATTGTTACAGAATTACAAAATAGTGCATTTTAATTATTTAATAACACTTTTTTAATTAGGCTAAGCCATTAAGGGAACAATTAGAGAACAGGGTCTGATTCTCCTGTGTAACTCCACTTTATTCGTGGCAGAAACTTCCAAAGGTGGAATTACAAGTGGTTAAGAACACTCTACAGACAAGCTCTGCTGAGAATATATATGTATTAACTAGTAAATGCATTAAAATTGTAATTATAGAAAAGTATCTATGCTCTGCTAACAAGAATCCCGAGATGAAGCAGCTTTCAGCAAATCACACAACACCACAACCCAGAACTGGCCAACATACGCTGCCATCATGTTTCCCAAGACAACCGTCTACTAATTTCTGCCATCTCTCAAACCCACTTTCCAAGATGCACAGAATTTAAGGTGTTCTCTCACAGTAAGAAATCTAACTGGCTTTGGCTTATAATGCTTCACTTCTCCGTTTTATGTTCAAACTACAAGATGGCAGAACTTTCTGGTCCCAAGAGGTGTCAAAACATCAGCGGGTTGAGAGGGCTTCATTTTTTGGAAAAAACAACCCAACATTCACATCTCCTCAAACACACAGAAACTCCCTCACATGCTTGTGTGCTTTATACTCCCATAGAGATATTTAAATCTTGCACTTTGTCTAGCTCAAATAACCCACATACAAAATCACAGAATATTCCAAGTTGGAAAGGACGTGAAAGGCTCATCGAATCCAACTCCTGGAATCCTGAACTCCTGGACCAGGCTCAATGCACGCTGATCTAGATATAGGCATCCCTGTTTCACTGTAGGGCAGTTGGACTGGATGACCTTAACACCTGGAAGGGACTCTTAAAGGCCATCTCATCCATCTCTCCTGCAACAAACAGGGACACCTACAGGGTGCTCTGAGCCTGGTCTAAGAGTTTAGGATTCCAGGAGCTGGATTTGATGGCCCTTATGGGTTCCTTCCAGCTCAAACTATTATATTCCATGATTCGTTGAGAAGCTATAGGCTAACGTGTTCATTCATGCAAAACCAGTGAAGAAATGTATCTTTCACTTGATGAAGTTGTGCACAGCGTATTCATGCATACATGAAAGCAATCATTATATGGTTGCACGTGCACAGTAACCCAATATGGATAGGCATGAATTTATATGCAAAGCTTTACAGTATACATAGAATCATAAAGATTGGAAAAGGCCTCTCCAATCATCCAGTCCAACTGTCTCCCCAGGTCCAGCAGTACCTCAGAGCAAGAAGCTGTATGGACATTTGTTAATTAGTCTTGCTTGTGGGGCAAACTTAGCTCTGCACAAACGTCATACCTCAGCTCCATTTCGAGACTCCAAGTAAGGATGACTTCAAATGCACAGAACTTCTTAATGAAATCCAGGCATATCCCTCCACCCATGTTCACTTAGGACTCAAGCAACAGCTGTGCTTTGGTCAACCACCCTTGCATTGACTGAAAGTGACTTAAGAAAAATAAAAGAGCAGAATAAAAGCTGTGGATGAAAAAGCCACATCAGAGCATAAACTGAATCAATGAGGATTTGTGAGTGTGATAAAGCGTGGACTAAAAACCACAACAAATCTACCATTAGACAGTAAAACCACTTCAGGAAAGTACTGGAACATGGCTTGCCTCCAGCAACTGCTTTGAGAGGGGTCAAAAGTACCCAGGAAGTTCAACACTGACCAACTGCCCAGCTTAGTATGTGTCTTAAATAAGTCAGCTGCACTGCCAGCAATTTTCCTCCAAAAAAGTACTGAATTTTTTTGCTCCTCCATAAAGAACAGCGGTCAGTCTCCACAAAGAGCTAAAAGGAACCGTGTCCAGGTGTTTTGTTATCTTGCTTTCAAACACAGTATTATGTAGGGGAGAGAGAGAGAGAGAGAGAAAGATTTAAGTGGTTGAAAACCTTTTGAAAGGTTGTGTGCCCTTTAGCTTGGTTTATTTTATGCCTGCCTTTTAATATAGAATAATAAATTCCCTGATATAAAATTACAAGCTCATAAATATCAAACAGATTGCTGCAGGCTCCTCTTAAGAGCGTGCTTTGGAGCAGCACCTCGACCAGAATATACGATGCCAAAGCTGAAAAGATAATGGAGCTTGTTTCACCTGCAGTTCAATAAATCCACTTTACACATCCAAAAATGACTATGTTGTGGTGCGAGGTGGGGGGGCACAAAAAAGGCCCTTTATTTCCAGATGGAATAGAAACTGAGAAAAGAGCTAAGACATGGCATAGACATGCCAGCATTATTTCTGAGTGAGCTGCACATGGCCAAGATCTTCTAAGGGCAGAGAGCCAGAACAGAGGTCATAGAATCACAGAATCAAAGTTGGAAAAGACCTCTAACATCACCTAGCCCAGCCATCAGCTGATCCCCACCATGCCCACTAACCACGTCCCTCAGTGCCACATTCACAGTTCTGGAACTCCTCCAAGGACAGTGATTCCATCTCCCTCGGCAGCCTAACCCTCCCGTGATGCAACTTACTGCCATTACTACTTGTCCTATCTCTGTTACCTGGGAGCAGAGGCAGACTCCCACCTCACCACAATCTCCTTTCAGGTTGCTGTTGAGAGTGATGAGGTCTCCTCTGAGCTCCTCATCTCCAGACAGAACAACCGCAGTTCCCTCAGCCACTCCCCGTTAATCTTGTGCTTCAGATCCCTCACAGCTCTGCTGCTCTTCACTAGACAAGCTCCCAGACCTCAGTGTCTCTCTTTGCTTTGGAGTGGGCAGCACCTGGGCATCTTCTCACCGTTTTGGAAGGACCAAGCCTTCCATGGCCTCACTGGTGCTCAGCTCTGAGAAGTTTCGCCCAAAAGCAATGTCTGCACAGTATCTGGCAAGCAATGTTCATACTACACTGGTGCTCAGATCCAGCTGGAAGCTGTAGTATCACACCAGCACAACACTCAGCCTCAACGTGACTCAATGCTCCATTTCACACCAGGTGTAGCTGCATGGCTTTGACTTCGCTCACAGGGGGCCAGTTGAGAGTTCAGACAGGCAGAGCTGTGCCCACCTCCAAACAGTGTGCAGATACGGCCCTCATAGTGCAGCTGTCTCTCCCCACATCCAAATGCGCAGCACTTCAAGTTGAATGACAAAGACACGTCTGACTTTGCATAAGCTGCAATTAGCAGTTTCCCAACGGTAGCTTGCAGCAGAAGCAAACGGGGATAGTATCAGCCATTGAGGGAAGAAATCTGAGGGGGATGTTCTGCTAAATGGAGCAAGACAGATTGCTCCAGCAACACCCAGAAAAAAAAAAAAGCTCTCACTCAAATGCATAGCAGTCAATCTGGACTTGGAAAAAACGCATGTAACAATTGATTCAATTCTGGAATGAGGAGAAAAGCTCCAACGGCAGACTTGATCATTTGCTGCAAATAGAAACACAGGAGTCCAATTCTCAGCTAGGAAATTTAAGATATCCCCCTACAACACAAATTTCATCCTTTTACCTCCTCATCAAGATGCACACAGAGAACCAGACATCCCATCATACAGCAAATATGTATGCCTAAAATATAGTTAAAATTGACAATAAAGAGCTGCATCTATCTCTGCTGGATCTTAGAAATGCTCCAATGGAAGGATTAGCTTTTCTTTCACAGATGCCAACAAGTAGATAAACAAGGACTTTTTCCCCACAAGACATCTGTTATCCAAATCCAAGCAAACACCAGAGTTGCAAATACAGCTGGAAGAGAGGCAAAATAAACTAAAATTTTACTATGACATATAAAGCCATCATTTAGACAATCAACCAATATGGCTGAGATCAAACAGCGACAACAAGAAGTCAAAAAGTAAAGCTGCTAGCCCTGAAACAGCAATGCAATTCTGTACTGCAAAGTGCAGCCAGGTCAGAAAATGTTTCTTCACCTCCCCAGAGAGAAATCCACTATTTCTGGCTTGAAATCAAAATATTTATTGGAGCAAACTAGATGAACTTTCTAGATTCTGAAATCCTGCTCCATGGGTTTCTTAGACAGTCACTCAGCAAACTTTCTCACTGCTTTATGATCCCTGTTGACAGCCCTTCTGTAAAGCAGGACAGTTGGCAACCAGAAGCAGCAAATCCCAACAGCCAGGTAAGCTAAGATGTCTCACTGCCACGGAAAGGGCACCTTAGGAAGACCAACTTTGACTGTAGGGCAGGATGTCTGCTCCAGAAGCCTAAAATCAAAGTATTCAGATTTCACTGCTCTACTCTAAAATTTTGATAGTAAAATAAACCCTATTAGGAAGTTTCCCATACAGTCACTCTCCTGTGCCAGCACACACGACCCAGGTCAGCCAGAAAGAACGTGCTATTCTCTCCCAAGTCCATGGTGCACCATCTCATAGCCCATTGCTATGGGGGCGACAGGGACTTCCTTCCAGATGTCACCATGGGGTCAGTAGAGTGCAGAGCATGGAAAAATGTCTGCCTCAAGGCTCCAGTCTTCAGGACAGCAGTGTAGAGAAGGACTGTTCTGTTCTGAGTGCAGAGAAGAAAACATCTAAGCAAAGGGAGGGGGAAAGAATGATCCTGAGAGTTTGATGAGGCTGAGATGAAAAGGAAACACATATGGAAGCTGAGGAAAATACTGAGACTTCCTTCCATCTGAATAAGAAGCGGTATTGCAGGGAGCAGACAGAACAGGCAAGATAGGAGTGGAATGAGAATTAAGGGTGAGCAAAGAACAGAGCAGGACAGACTGAAGGAGAAATCAATCCATGAGACCTGTGCTCCCTCCATCACGCCGCCAGGTACAGCTGGCAATAACTTTCTCTGCCTTCCCAATACACTTCAAAAAAGCCCTAACAGGCAGCAAGCACATCTTTCTGCTTAGCCACGTAAAAGGTATAAATTCAACATTTTTATTAAACGACTGAAGTCTACTGAGGGCACACACAAGTTTTAACCAAGGAACTACATTTGCATTCCAGGATGGTGCTGTGTTTTACTTCACTAGACATAGAAAACACAGAGGATTACCAGAATTATATACAGTCACATACCTTCTTATGCTGAGAGTACTGTTAGAGCTGGATGCCCTACACACAAGTAAGAAAATGCTAGAACTGAAGGTTGTCTGTGTAGCCCCATTTGGATCCATGTACTCACAGTATTGCTAGTGGTACCAAGCTCTGCTCCTTTACTGTCTTTTCCTTTGTTTAGCATGAAGGACAGGAACCGCTAGAAATGAACTAGGAGCACACAGATAAAAGACATTAAAAACCAGACGGTTTTTTTGCAGAGCATTGAGAAAGACCAGACACAGAACAGTAAACTGCTGGAAGGATCGGTGTATTGCAGCTGAAAGTGAGTATGGAGTTCAGGCCTTCCTGCACAAAATAAGTCACTTTAATCTGTGGTCACCAACTCTGTTACTTACATTATGCTCTACAGAAGTCCTGAGTGCAGTGCAAGGGAGTACAGACAACTCACTTCTGTGCCAGAATGGTTCCCACTTTGAGCATAAAGAGTGCTGAAAAAACCTGTACTCAGGTATTTCTAATTAGGATTTTAAAATTACTGGATGGTTTTAATTTTCATCTGTGCACACTGCCATCCCCTCTGTATAAACAGTGAGCTGGGAGCAGCCCTTTCCTCCCAAGAGTGTTGTAAAGATAAATTAATGTTTGTGAAGTGCTTGGGTTCTACAATGATGAGCACTCAGATACTACTATGATAAATAAAAAAAAAAGACCATGAGGAAATCAATAATCCTGTCTTCAGCGCAGCACAGGGCTTAAATAGTTGTCAATAAAGCCTAGAGCCACACATCGAACAAACACAGGAAAACAAAGTATAATCTGGCTGCTTATTAAGTGAGCACATACTGAAAGGCACCAGCACTTCTGAATGCTGGAGCACTTGGTTTTGCAATGGTTCCTTGTTTTTCCATCTTCCCCTTTTTCCCAGCTACTTCAATTGCTCAAGAGCACCTTAATTAACCATCACAACAGGTGGCAGAGCATGATGAACATTTTTTAGATGAGTGTGATATAGAAGAGTCCAGTGATGTATCTAAGGTTAACCTCAGATGAGTGTAAGAGAAGAATTTGGACAACTCTGGCCCTAACTTTTTCCAGTGGTACAGCTCATCCAGCAATGAGTGTCCAGCTGAAAGATCATCCTTGTGCATGGGACAGCTTTAAACATTGAATCGCTGAGGTTGGAAAAGACCATCTACTGCAACCATCCAATTATCATCAATAATGCCCACTAACCCACATCCCATAGTACCACATCTACACATTTCTTGAACACTTCCAGGGACCAGCGTCTCCACCACATCCCTGATTTAGGCAATACTGAAACATTAGCACTGACATATTAATGTAATTTTCATAGAAGAATGAGCAACTGAGGTCTGAAAATTATTTTGTTGCTGGAGAAAGCCAACCTGACAGCATTTTTGAGTGACAAGCCCATAGAACCTTTCCAACCGTTGAGGTTGGAAAGACCACCAAAATCATCTAGTCCAACCTTCAGCCCATACCTGTGACCACAGGTCCACTGTTTGAATGGATGCTGAATTGAGCTCTGTCACTCTTGCCCAAGCTAAGTGTGCCTACCTGGAAAGCCTTGCTCCCAGGCAGACCTGTGCTTCCCAGTAAGAGGATGCCAGGTCCCAGTAGGCTGCCATTTCTTCTGCTGGCAGATTTACTTTGTAGCAGGAGTAAGAGATAAGATGGGAAAAGATGCTTCCCTGACCTTAGTGTTAAAGAGAAAATGCTATTAATAGGGCTAAAGTAGGAAGTATAGAAAGTGGCTGTGTGTGACGAGATAGCTATTCACCAAGGAGAGCAGCAAATTAGGAGGAAAGTGCCAAGAACAGCCACCATGCCTTGGATTAATGACAAGAAACAACATCTTTATGTAATAAGATCCAGAGCGTCTAGCGCTGTAAACTGCAAGGAAAAATTGAAACATGTATAAAAAAGCTGAAACGTTTCCAATTTTGCTTATGTTTTTTCAAGCCTCGAGCACACTGGAACACCTCTTCTTGCCAAGGCAAAATAACAGAGAGGATCTGTGGAAAGAAGGCAGAGAAGAGGCAGCAGCAGGAAGAGCTCAAGAGATGGAAAAAGTTCCTTGCATCTCTATGCGTGAGCAGACCCATGTTCACACATGAAGGTTGCCCCACCAACAGCTCTGTCACCTGCTGTAACCAGTACCAGGGAACAAAGCACTGAACTGCTGGCAATACAAAACACCACTCTTATCCCTGATGAGAGCAGATGAGGACAGGGTGCCCACCACCGACACACGCATCACTGGTGCAGTGTTGCTGTTAGCAGTCAGCAAGAGCAGAGCTGCCTGCTGTGCAACACGAGAATAACCAAGTGATACACATTCAGCACTGATAATGGCACATACCTCCCACGCACACAACAATTCAGATTCCTCTCACATTGCTCCAACCAGAAAGCAGAGAGCCCAAGAGAAGAGAGGGATGCAGGTTCAGCTAGTAAATCAGGCTGCCTTCCTCATCATGAGTGGGAAACCAGCACTTCGATGAGCCATCCAGTCTACCTGCCTTGGGCATTACCAGAGAAGACACTTGTTCTAGACAGTGACACCAAGGTGCTGAGGATATCCATGCTCTCAAGCCTGCAGGTTCTCTACACTGAGGTCATGGCTGAACAAAAAACTTTCTCCGTGCACCCATGTCTTGCTAGCACTGCTGGTGGGGCTGATACAAGAGGGGACCTTTGCATAGGCTGCAGGTAGACAGCCCTGTCATTTCATAGAATCATTAAGATTGGAGAAGACTTCTAAGATCATCGAATCCAACTGCCCACTACCACCAACATTATCCATTACTTTTCAGGAAGAGGAATCTCTACCCATGCCCTGGCCAGCCTTGACCCATGATTATTCCAGACTGTCTTAACTTTGACTGTGAAGCCCTCTCTTCCTTTAACACGCTGTAATCTGCTTCTTCACTATCAGTCAAACTGTCCTTGTGCATCAGGACCTGAAGGAGAGGAGACACGTGGAGAGGGCCAGGACAGAGTGGTGGTCCTCCTACCACTACTGCAATCTCTTGAACATCACCTGAGGGCAGATGCCATCTCCCATAAATCTCCCTCTCACATGACTGTAGAGTGGAGGCCTTCAGGACTGGTTTGTCCAAGCCACCAAAAGTCAGAGATGGCCTAGGTTACAATGGGAGCTTGAAGGTATCAGTTCCCAACCCCATGGACACCAGATCCCCATGGCATTGCTTTGTATCACACTGTATGCCTTCCCCCTACCCACCACACAGCATCTCCTCACCACTGCTCCAAGGGAAAGCAGAAATGCCAACAGAGGCTAAAAGATATCAGTGAGGGGAGAAACAAATAGGAGTCACAGAGTACTGTAAGAGAAAGGAGAGAGCACCCAGGGGAGGTGATGTGAAGAGATTAGAAAGAAAAACAGACGTTCTTAACAAGGTAAGAGCTATCAAAGTGATAAAACACTAGATAAGAACCAAGGTCCTAGAAAATAAAACAGATGGAGAGATTGATTTTGGGAGAGGACAAATATGTTTATACTCTACTACAAGGGAGGCTTCAAGGCAAAGTTGCATATAGAGTATAGCACTCTGCCTACAAGCCTCCCTCTCTGAGGAACATGATATTCATCCCTACTTCTAATCAGGGCTTCTCATCTTGCCTCCTTCCCAGTTAGGAATAACACAGGGAAAGCTCAGGCAGATGCTAAAAATCAACTGTGTTCCTACCCTATTGCCCATCAAGCTGTGCAACCCACCAGCAAGCGAACCATCTCTTAAGCCATCTGAGTTCGTACCATCCTCTACCTCATTCAACAATCATTTCCATCCTCTAAAATTAATCTTAATACTAGAAAGTACTTTTTTAAACTTAGTATTTCCTTTTTAAGGAAATTAGATCCTTTTTCCAATTTGAGTGTCTCATCCCATCAATGCAGAATCGCAGAATCATTAAGGTTGGAAAAGACCTCTAAAATCATTCAGCTCAACCCCACCATGCATATTAACCATGTCCCTCAGTGCCACATCCACACGGTTCTGGAACATTTCTGGGGATGGTAACTTCACCACCTCCCTGGGCAGCCTGTGCCTCTGCAGCACTGCTCTTTCTGAGAAGAAATCTGTCTTAATACCCCACCTGAAGTCTCCCCATCCTCCTCAGATTCCCTCCGAAGAACATTAACTTCGGCTTAATCCATACATTTTTTCATTTTCTTTCTCTACCTCTATAAGCTATTTCTGTTAAGAAGGTGGATTGATTCCACTTGTGACCTCCCTGAATTCTTAGTCATCTTTGTCACCTCTCCCCTTTTTATGTTATTTAATAACCGCCCCTGAATGTCTCTCAGTCCTTTACAGGGTTGTTTCCAGATGCCCATCAAAGCCTGTGTTTATTCACCCCCGCCCTTTCAGGTCACCAACCTTCTCTCAGCTCCAGGCTCCTACAGTATGCTTAGATGCAATTCTGGAAATGAAGCATGGCTCTAGAAAATTGATTAGTGAAACTACAAACAGTGCTCAGTTAAAGAAGAGGGCACGAGAACTGTACTAAATGCTTTAAAAAAAAAACAAAAACCAAAAAGAGAAGCCTTAGGCTGGGAGGATGGGAGGAGCAGTCTGCAGGAAGTAACACCTAACTAATTCTGAGTACAACTTGACAAGGAAAGATAGAAGAACTAAGAAACATTTCTCATACAGATACTCAGCAAAAGCAGGGAAGAAAAAAAAAAAAAAAAAAAGCAGTATTCTGTGAAGCACATGCATCTTCTGCTGACAACTACTGGTGCTATAACTGAATCAGAACTTCACAGTCTGTGGGAGCTTGAGCTGTTGTGAGAGCACAGAAAATGCTGCAGGTCTTGTGCAAAGCCACAAGCAGGGCACATAAAAGTCATGCAACAGGTCTGGGTTTTTGTGCAAATAGTCTTCTGTCCAGGCAGCGTGTTCCTAAAGCAGCCTCAGGCTGCTGGATTGCCTGTGTGCTCACTCTCTGTGCAGCAGGTTTATCCTCAAATGAACTTCAAGACACGGCTGAGCCTTCACCTAGTTAGTAGGTTGATAGATCTTACTTTGTAACCATAGTCTGTATCACAGTCTAAAAAGAAAAGGCTGTAGAATTGCAGAATAATTGGGTTGGAGGAGACCTCAAAGCCCACCCACTCCCACCCCATGCTGTGGGCAGGGCTGTCACCCAGCAGCTCAGGCTGCCCAGGGCCCCATCCTACCTGGCCTTGAACCTCCAGGGATGGGGCACCCACAGCTCTCTGGGCAGCCTGTGCCAGTATCTCGTTGCCCTGAGTTAAAAAATTTCCTCCTAACATCTAACTTAAATCTCTCTTCTTTTAGTTTCAAGCCAATCCCCCTTGTCCTATCACCATCAGACCACATAAAATGTTGGTCCCCCTCCTGATTTTGAGTACTGGAAGGCTGCAGTGTGGTCTCCCCAGAGCCTTCTTCTGTCTATATTGAAGAAGCCCAGCTCCCTCAGCCCGCCTTTGCAGGAGAGGAGCTCCAGCCCTTTGAGCAACATCACAGTCCTCCTCTAGATCCACTTCAACAGCACTGTATCCTTCTCGTGGTGAGGTCACTACTTGAATTTTCAGACCAAAGGTATGTAAGCGCTTGTGAAGAAGCATGGAAAACAAGCCCAAAACAGGCCATAACGTAGAATGCAGCGTGCCCCAATGAGCCAGAGAGGGCCAACACATCCAGCCAAGAGAAGTAATCTCCCACTTGAGGGGTCCCAGCGTCCTCAAGCAAGCTGCTCATCTATTTAGAAAGCAGTGGGGAGTCAGAGCCTGTATTTACATCTCTGGGAAGGCTACTGATCAGGAGCCAGAAATTATTCCCAGCAAGAAGTATTGAGCAGACCAGAGCAGTTTTTGCTCCTTCCAGAGCTGGAGATCTGTTGTCCCCTCTACTGGGAACACTAAGAAGGGCAAACAGCATGAAAGTGAAAGAGTGGAAAAGTGATGGAGAAAATTAAGCAGATGATGTTTACTGAAGGAAATGAGTGTTTACAGACTCCCAAAAAACCTACACAAGTCAGGGAGCAGTCAGAAGAGTGTAAGTCAAACAAATGGGCATCTCTTGCTGTTTGATGAGACACTGGGGCTGCCCAGCCCAAGCATTAACATGGCTGCCCAGGGAAGTGTGAACAAATGAGATGAGAAGGCACAGTGCTTCCCTTAGGCACTCCTCCAGCCACCAACAGCTGTCAGCTCACCAGCACCCTAAGCCAAATCTGGTGGTGTGTATTCACTCCCCCTTCCTGAGTTCCTCCTAACAAGAGGCAAATGGGAGCAGCCAAAGAGAATATGACACTAGAGGAAAGCTAAAGCAATACTGATACCAACCTTGATACAGTATAATTGAGACTGCATCAACATGAAGGCTTCCCATATGTAATCCACTCAGATATGAGCTATGTGAGCTGCCATACTGCTCTTGCAAATGCAGATGCATGTCTCATCTTCAGAAGAAATTGAAAGAGGTGCTGCTGTCTTGCACCGTGGATGTTTTATCAAATGCCTTAACCAGATATTTCAGTACTTCGGATCCTGTTACAAAATCCCCTGGGAAAAAAAACAATTCCGAATGTTTTCTGGCTATGATTATCAAAGAGTGGAAAACCAGCTCAAGCTTATTGGAAGCCATTACTCCTAGGGAAGGGTGTTGAGTTCATTATTAAACCTGCTATTTTGTCATCTAAGATAGCATTTACTTTTTGCTCACTCCTTCACCTTTATTAAACTCATGCTAGTGTCATTCTGTTCTTCTGTTGAAAGGACCTATAGTACATTTTGCCTTTAATACAGTAATATTTGTCTACTCAACTGTGTCTTGTGATGTTTGTGATGCCAGGCAGAGCAATCACAAAAGCTCAAGATTGACAATCCAGACTCTTTTGCTTTGTGAACCATGCCAAGCGTACTTCAGATCCTCCCTGCCACCAATAAAAGGGTGAACATGCACTTGCTGACCTGACACCTGCAGAACTTAAGTGAATCAGTAGGAAAAACAATTCCACCCTCTTAGAAAAAGTCAAGTGTGGTTCATATGAAGGTGGAAGGCAGCAAATTGGTGGGTAGGATGCAACATGCACAGGAAGATTACAGAAAGCCAGGTGCAGTAAGTCACCTCTAAATGGAATCTCTAGAGCTGAAAGATTCAGAATTAAGCCTGAATAGCTGTCTACTTTTAAAGCAGCAATGGTACTTGTAGCTAGCACGCTCATCCTCTTGTAGGGCTGAGCAGAGAAAATGGCCTCTGCCATTGCTTGGATCCCCCTGACTCCATGACCTCCGCTTCTTCCATAGCTTTGCCTCCACCATCCAAGTCAACAAGAAGTTCATTGTGAATATTTTCATAACCAGATTTTCCTCCTGCATCTTCACTGTTATGGTGCTGTAGCACTGACACAGGCTGCCCAGAGAGGCTGTGGAGTCTCCTCAAAGATCTTCAGAAGCCACTTGGGCGTGTTCCTGAGCACACCACTCTGGGTGTTCTTGCTTAAGTAGGGGTTGGATCACATGGACCCAAAGGGTTCCTTCCAACCCAAACCTCTCTGTAGTTCTGTGATCACCACAAATGAGCTCCAGGCTTCATTGCACTGAGCATTATTCAAGTCTCCTGACTCCCCAAGAGCAAACAGACAAAGGAATGATGCACCATGTGGGCAGAAGGAAGGGATTGGAGGAGGTAACTCCCAGTTTTGTGTCCCTTGCTGCACTACAGGGAAGTAAGGGAGAAGGGGAGGGTTATTGCCCAAAGGGGACAGAGGCATATCCTACTTCAGCAGTAGGAAGGAGGGAGCAAGACTTCACATTGATGTTATTAATGATGGTCTGAGAAATGCATTCAGTTTAGGGGATGGGGAAAAGGGAAAGAAGGGGAAGAATGAAGGAGAAGCAAAATAAATCTTCAGTGTCCAAAAATTTTCCTCGTGTCTGATGTAAGGAAAAAATATGTCGCCTCCAAAGAAGATTAAATAAGAGGTAAGAGGAAAGATCTAAAGCAGAGCTGCATGTTGGCAGAATATTTGCAGTCTTCCCATTATCAGCCAAACCTTTTCTTGTCTTCCTCCTGCCCAGAATCTCACCACTACCAAGAAGCTAGTTCTATGGAGCATCTTAAATATTTCATGCAGCCTCCAGACTCACAGTTTCTCTCTCCATCTGTTTCCCCTGCCAAAAATCTCAGCAGGCTAAAGGCCCTTGGAAGCCTGCCTGGGCTCTCTTTTCCCTCAGTCCACTTCCCTTCACTTGGCTCTCCTGCCCTATTAAGCCTCCTATTTTGTCTTCTTTTCCACTCTGCCTCCAGAGTAATCAACTCTCAAACTCAATTTCTTCATCCTTGCTTTCACACTTCCTCCCAGATCCTTTCTAAACTTCAGCCTCTTCGTCTCCTTTTTGATTCATTTTATGTTTTATTTTCATTCTTAATGAGCCATTGCCTGAGGTCAGTATTAATAATCCACACTTCAGACACCCATTAAATCCCTCAGTAATCAAGTATGGGCACAAGGAGCTCAGCAGCCTGATGCGCAGGAGAGAAACCCATTGGCAAAGTTGCACAGGGAACCTACAGGTATAGGGGACAGGTGAGGGCAGCCTGAGACAGGAGGGTGTCAGGTTCTCCAAGGAGATCGGGTTTGGCCTCTTCTCCCATGTAAGAGCAATAGGACAAGAAGTAATCCTTTAAGCTTCACCAGGGGAGGTTCAGGTTGGATGGTAGGAGAAAATTCTCAGGAGTGGTGCTGCAGTGGCACAGGCTGCCCAGGAAGGTGGTGGAGTCACCATCCCCAGATGTGATCCAGAACCACCTTCAGTCCTTCCTTACAGATTATTCCTCTGTTAGATGCTCAGGTAATGCTGAGTCTCAACTGCTTCCCCACTAAAACGAGACTGAACAAAGGAAGCAATTTTCAAATGGAGAATTGGGGTGGTTGTAGGCACAGATGAGTCTATACAGCACTTTGGCTGTATAGACTCCTGTATGTGCAGCAGCCATCAGCGACAAAAAAAAGACATGCAGTAGGGACACATTGGGCCCCAGTCGGAGCAGCAGCATGAGCAAGATGCTGAGGGACTAGAGGTGAGGATGCCAGTCAAATCTCATAGGGCTCATCCCCAGCACTCTGCAATGGGACAGAGCATGGCTCACCCAGCTGAGGAGCTGAGCCAGGGCCAGAGTTGGAGCTCAAGTATACGAGAGGTGGTTTTACTCAGAAAAGTCATAGAAACATCCAGGCAGGAGAAGGTGCAGGGGCCAGGGGTACAACTACAGCAGGAAATGGTGTAGCTTCATTCTGCTTTGAATTCCCTCACAACTCTTCTTCTTCCAAATGGGATTAAAAAAGCAACAAGGGATTTTCACTGCCAGCCACAATCCATGGAAACACATCAGGTTTAGACACACATCTCCTCAGTACACTGCCCTGTCCTATCGCCCAGGTCCCCTCTCTTGTGCCTTCTCCATGCTCCAACTCTCCTGGCTTCACCACGAGGTCCTGCCCAGTAATTCTCCTCTACATGGACAGATACACAGAGGACCAGCAAAATACCCAAAGCGAAACTTCCACAACTCTTGGGCTTGCTGTCACCTTTTCTGTTGTACCTTCCCCTTGTCCTCCAGCAAGTCCCACCACCAGAGCATCCCCAGAGCAATGTCTCACCATGTCACAGAAAGCACAGGCTCAGCTGGGAACTCAGCTCCCCACTCACAATCAGAGGAGAAGGCAGGAGGAGATGTTCTGCTTTGTCTCCTCCTCCCCCTGGGCATCATAAAAGCAGAGAAATGGCAGCTCAACAGCTGCTTCCCTGGCTGGGGGACAGGGTGAGAGATAGGAGCATTTTGGGGAAAGGAAATTGATGTGAATAAAGCACAAACCAAGCAGAGCTGAATCTCAAGTCCAGCTTTCCAGCTCAGATTTCATTGTATTTCAGTAAATGCCTGGTTCAAACAAGCACATGAAAACAGCACCAAGACTGTCCCTTACAGTATATTCAGCCTGACCAACACAGGAAAGGTGGATGAAGTCATGCAAGAAAGAGCTCATTCCCTATTGTAAGATTTATACTCCAGTTTGAGAAACTCTAGAGTCTCTGAGATGGGGTTAACAAGCAGAGCTCTCTGGAAGTTAATGGAGCTGTGTCAATTTATTATCCATGCTCTGTTTGAGCACTCGCTTGCCTTGAGTTCCATATCTTGTAAGGAGGCTCAGCCCACCTTGTGCAGCCCCATTCCTACCTCTGCCAAAGCAGGGTCTCCTCACCACTGGCCAACTGAGCACTCTCTGGGTATAAACCCCAATTCTTGTAGCTTAGTTTTCGAACAAACCACATTTTGCATCTCTCACTGGCGGCCTGAATGCACCACACCACAGCATGGTGCTGAGGAAGGGCTGGGAGGGCTACACTGCAGCCACCAAAACACAGCTCCTTGCACTGTTTTTAACCATCTGCTGCATTTTGGTCACTTTCACCCCCATCGGTGTCTTTCAGGTGGCCCAAAACTCATCACACCACTGTATGTCCTCCACCATGACATACTCCATCAAACTTCCTCCACCATGACCTATTCCCATCGTAGCTCCACACTTTCCCCCTGCAGTTCAAGCAGGTTTAAATTATCAACTTCCAGACAAAAAAACTGAGATAACTCAGGAATTTAAGCAGTAGTGGAAATCTCTCCCCCTTCTTTTCTCTATATCCCCTGACATCACCAAGCCTGATACACAAGGGAAGGCACAGTGAGTCTCTCTTAGTGATAATTAGAGAGGAACTTGCCAGTAGGTTAAATATTTACCTAAGCTTCATCAATGCAAATGTCTTCTAATCCTCTTGTAACTTTCAGGGACAGCAAGAGGAGAATGGCGAGTACTCTTTCAATTTATATAGATGCCCATAAATTACAGTGATAAAGAGTTCATTTAGATTTATTGTGTAGTAGTTAGCATCATTATTCAAATACATTTATTCTGAATGTATCACCAGTGCAAAGGGCTAATACATACAAGCAATATATACACATTACTGTGGTATTTCACACATTCTTCTGTTCAATTATCAGGGCACTCTGACCATCTGATCACTGCATCTCCCATTAGTTAACCCCCGCCCGCATCTCAGTGTGTAGTGTACAGGGGGAGAAGACTGAGACATAACTGTACTTGATGGTGCATATAAGGCCTCCGTATCATTGCCAAATGCAAGCCTGCAGCTAAGTGCTTCAGAAAGAAATAATCCTATGTCCAGTTGAGAGGTGCCACAGCAACGGATAAGGAAGTCCTCCAAGCGCACACAAGAGTCTGTAATGCCACAGGTACAAGACAAAGCCTCAAGTGCATGACACTAACCTGCCTAATTACATTCAAGCACCCAAAGAAATCAAAGGGCCTGGGAAGGAGATAATCACTTAGTGCTCTCCTGCTAGAGCTGCCCAACTTAGCACACCTCTGCTTCCCTCTGATGGGACCACAGACATGCTCTGTCCTATGTGAAAGGCCCCCCGTCATTTGGCCACAACCTCTTCACCCTTGCGTAGCAGCCCCATGGTATACACCCTTAATTCAAGCGATATACAGGCCTTGCTGACAGCATTGCATGGGGCTATGCTCTTCCGTCCTTTGGAAACGCTGCTCAGAAACGTCTCACACACACATACTGCTACAGCAGCAAAATAAGCCTTGGGACTTCTACTTTCCAGAAACTCAGCTCAAGCTGAGCACAGGGAGAGAGGCAGGACAAAGAGCTCAGTTGTCCCACAGTGAGAAAGCAGATGCATTTGCCTCCTCCAGAGACACCTGGTATTCATCTCCACTCCATTTATCTCCAAGGGAAGATGTTGACACAAGTCCTAGGTTCAGAGGGGGTTGTCCCAAGTGTGGTATTCAATCTGTATCATAGAATCACAGAATGATTTGGGTTGGAAGGGACCTTAAGGATCATGAAACTCCAACTCCCTGCTGCAAGGGGGGCCACTAACATCCATATCTAATACTAGACCAGGGTGTCCATAGGGAACAGAAGAAAGGACACACAGGGACAGGACTTACCACAGTGCAAGGACAGGGGGACAAAAATCCACATTCAAACATGGCAGAGAGGAAGAGGTGTCAACACAAACACCCACCAAATGCGAGCAAAGTACAGCTAGTGAACAGTGATACCTGGATCTGTCTCTAAGCCATACGCAATTGCATACAGTTATGGCCTGACACAGCCACAACAATAACAATTTATGACTCCATCCAGGAGTCAAATTCAGCAATACCTAACCCTGAAGTGTTGGCTTTGTTCTCACCTCACCAGCTTGGATCACTTAAATAAGGAGTCTCCTCAAGGACAGAGAAACTTCAAAGCTGCCATATTCCTACTCAAGAAGGAAGGTCCCAGTACACAGTTAGCACTACTTCTGAAACTCTAGATCATGCAGAACAGTCTAATGGAGGGGATATCCCCATGCAGGCCTCCCCAGTCTGTTCTATTCCCCTTATAGTGCTTGGAGAAAGATGAGGTGAACCCAGGAGCACGTTTCTCTGGGTGAAGGAGAACTTCCCATGGAGAAGGGAACACATTTTGCCTTCTGTGGTCTACCTATGATCTCAATTCACGTCTCACACCCAGATAGAGAATCCGTGGTGTGACAGCTCAGGGAATTCAAATGAAGTGCCAATCCTATTTCATTTTTCAGTAAAATAACCCCATATGGGAGAAAACACAGTTCCTCCAGACATCTGCCACACATTCCAGAAAAATGTGTTACAGGCATTCCACTAAGTGTGAAATAGATTTCTTTTTTTTTAAGTTAAAAAGCTATTGGATATTTAAAGGATGTGTGAGATATCACAATATGCTATAAATGCACGTTAAAGAAATAACAGCATCTCAAACACACTGTAGAGTGATGCAATTAATTCTGCTTAGAAAAGTCCTGGGTCATTGTTCTCAAAGACAGAGCGTGCGTTGAGTTTTGTTGTTGTTGTTTTAAGCACCTACTTTAATAGTTAATTATTGTATTGTAAGAGAAAGACAAGGCTTCTTCAGTTAGAGCTAAGCTACATGGCAGAAGGTTGTACGTAGCTACATTGATAACACTAATATTAATTAATCCCACTCTAAGCTCTTTCTAATTCAAGCAGTCACTCTTACAGAACCATAGACTCATTAAGGTTGGAAAAGACCTCTAAGACCACCTAGTGCAACCACCAGCTCACCCCCACCATGCCCACTGACCACGTCCCTCAATGCCACATCCACACGGCTCTGGAACACCTCCAGGGATGGTGACTGCACCACCTCCCTGGGCAGCCTGTGCTGCTGCAGCACCGCTCTTATGGAGAATAAATCTTTCCTAATATTCAACTTGAACCTCCCCAAGCACTTAAAGCTTTACCTGATTGGCAGCTTGAGCTGAAACTTTCATAGCTGGCATGGCTATTTTTTTTTCCCAGTGGAAAAACCAATTTCAGCAGTTTTTAAATAGCAATATTTTTGCCCCTGCAGAAGAATTACTGAGGCTTGTTTTGTTGCAGGGTTTTTTGTTTGTTTGTTTTTGGTGTTTTATTAGGTCTTATTTATTTAACCCTCAGTCTTTTATTGCATATTGACATGGTTTTGCCACAGGATCCCTGCATCCACAGGGAGGGATGGCATTCAATCAAGATCTAGGCAATCTCTACTCATGCCCATTGCCCCAGCCTTTATTTTCACAGACAGTTTCTTCCCACCCATATACACTCTTCCCAGTTATTCACCCCTTTATCAGCCTTGCCCAGTCCCATCACCAGTTCCTTCCCTCTGTTGCCATTTCCCCTACACACAGTCCTTCTACCTTGGCTCCCTGATTCTCTGAACTTACTATTCTCATTAGCTTCTTGGCTCCCCATTCCAATACCCCATCTCCCATATCTCAAACTAGAATTTCTTTAAGTAACGGAGTAACTTTTCCCTCTTTAACAGAGGGAAAAGTCGAGCATCTTTAGCAAACTGTGTTGCCACCTCATGTGACAACAAAAAAAACAGGAGTCTTTCATGTCTTTGGTTAAGTTGGTATGGGCACACATCCCTCGCATGTACCATATGACTTCAGAAATCCCACTGGACAGAAGACAAGGGGAGAAAACACTCCTGTGCACCCAGCAAGGATGAAACTATATTATCAAGATGTCCTCCATGCAAGGGAAGACAACAGGGTCCATCTGTAAGAGAAACTAGGAAGCAGTAGTATGACAGGCTAAGGAAGTGAACTACAGTCTAGTCACTAAAGTCACTAGCCTCTAGTCACTAAAATGTTATATCCAAAGAGAGTTCCAGATAAGAAGACAACAGCTGTTGCCAGCAGAGAGGCTGCTAAGCAGTGGGCTATACTATGGGGAAAAGAGCAAACTCCAAAGCAGGGAATGATCTTGCAAAATTGAGATGAATCAAAGGAGCCACAGGGAAAGAAAAAAAGAAAGCAAAAACAAGTGCTACAAGGAAAGAAAAAAAAAAAAAAAAACATCTTTCATTAAGAAATATCAGAGCTGGCCAGCGGCACTGAGCATCAGGCAGTACCACAAAGGCAATGTATTATTACTGCTGCACTTCTCTGAGCGTGCCTTTTTTAATATAATTCACTTGTGACACAAACACTTTCAAGGCCTGGCCTGAAACTCACGCATGCACAGAGCAGAGCCTGCCAGGTCCATCCACAAAACCAGGGGACATACTCAGTGTAAAAATTACATCATAAGGCAATAAATGCGTGAATAGAAACAAAGACTGTAATACATCACAAAGCATATTTTGTTTGAACATGGTTTAACTTAATTATTGATAACAACGTTTTCCAGCAATGCTTGCTAGCAGGCTGATAGAACATTTTATAGAAAGTGAAGACCTTGTATTCTTATGGGGACTTATTGCTGCACTTGAGTGCTGAGGTTTTGGCTGAGAGACAGGACACAAGGTATAGGTAAACATGGCGAGCGTTCCCTTGGAGTGTATAAATGATGGGGCATGCAGATTTGCCAAGCACATTTTCATGGTGTTTTAGTGTGCTGCCAAACAACAAGCAGAGCATGGAAGGCAAACATTTTGGATCTCTGACTTCATAGACTATCCACCTCTGCATGGAAGAAAATACTCCTCCACCCTCAAATACTGAACTGCCGCCTCTTCCATGCCATGAAACAGAACAGCTGCTGTTTGTTATGAGCTGCCAGTCACAATAGAAAGGTCAATATTTTATCGTTTTCTTCCCGTTCTTTACTTCTCCTTGTCTGTTGAGACAAATCTCATAGCTAGCATTACAAGCACTGGATTCAGCAGCTTTCTTTTGGATTAATTTGTGCTGATGCTAGCCCTTTTCAACTGTGACTCTTTAAGAGCTGAAATCACACAAGAGGTGCATTTGGTTCAGTCTGCCTCTCAAGACATTCAGTTAGTTCAAACTACAAGCAATCTGGAAGCCCTTGTGGTATTTCAGTATTTATGCTACTTTTGGGAGGCAGCAGTAAACAAAACTGAGTTATTAAAGTAAAGCTGAAACAGCTCCCACAGTGGTTTGGGGGTCAGGAATAAGGCTGGGCATCTTCAGCCTGGAGAAAAGAAGGCTGCGGGGTGACCTCATGGCAGCCTTTCAATACCTAAAGGGAGCCTACAAACAGGAGGGGAATCAACTCTTTGATAGGGTAGATAACAGCAGGACAGGGGGAAATGGTTTTAAGTTGAGGGAGGGGAGATTTAGGTTGGATGTCAGGGGGAAGCTCTTTACAGAGAGTGGTGAGGTGCTGGAACAGGCTGCCCAGAGAGGCTGTGGATGCCCCGTCCCTGGAGGTGTTCAAGGCCAGGTTGGATGGGGCTCTGGGCAGCCTGGTCTAGTATTAAATGGGGAGGTTGGTGACCCTGCATGTGGCAGGGGGTTGGAGATTCATGATCCTTGAGGTCCCTTCCAACCCTGGCCATTCTGTGATTCTGTGCAATTCTGAGACAACAGGGTTGGCTCAACTTGCACATACAAAGCCTTGAACACCTTGCCCAGCTCCCAGGCCAGGGCACAAAGCCAGGACACCACAGCCACATGGCTCATGGCAAGCATGCTGATCTCACATCTGTCTGCATCTGCACATGACAGCTGGGCCCCAGGGAGCAGGGTTCAGTAGGGAGCTGGCTATTTCCCAGAAGGGACTGGGGACAGATGCTCCAGCAAGTCTCAGCCAAGCTCCACCGAGACTCCACCACCATACAACCACCAAGCTTGGGCCACCACCACTTCAGTGACCACCACCTTTCTGAGAGTGCCCTTCTTAGCCACGCTGGATGGAAAGAGCCAATTCAAAGACATCAGCAGTCAATGGAGAGAGACTACGAGCAACAAATGCCGAGAATGACAGTGAGGGAAGGGAAAAAAGGAAAGGGAAAAATGACAGACTGACACAGATGGAGAAAGGAGAGGGGAGAGACAGGGCAGCTATTGACAGGAGGGGCTGCCGGGGGAGTTGCAGGGACACAGCATCTCCGAGTCACACTCGAGAAGTGGGAGCAACAGGAACAGCAAGCTTTTATAGACTCCTGAACAGTAGGCAATGACAGGAGGAAACCAGGAGAAAGAATACTAAAGAAAGGATAAATAAAGAATGTGGCTTTATATCATGAGCAACGACAGATTTCTCTTTCTTCCTGGATGAGCCACAGCACGTAAGTGCAAATGGCACCACTGTCCCAGGGGACAGATGGTCACCCACATTACAGCTCTTGTGCATCCCCCACCCCAAGGGAGCCTCTTCCCACTCCTGATCAGCACAGATGAGAGAGCTGGGGGGAGAGGGAAGAGGGATAGGCATCTCTCCATCCCCATCTGCTGACCTTGCAGATAGGGCTGGGAAGGGGAAAGCAGCCAAAACGCCACACTCAGGCTCCAGCCCCCAGCACACCCCGCTTCCACACAGACCTGCCAGCTGGAGGGTTACAACCACCTCCATGCTCAGCCTCACCTATCCATGATGGCAATCAATAAAGATCACCCAGTGCTCACACTGGCTCTCTCAGATCTATCGGCTGCCTTTGATAACAGATGTGTGGGGATGCCTGCCAAGCTCAGCAGGGATTTGCAGCACGGTGCCAAAGTAGCTGTTCCCAACTTAGACAACTTCCATTTACCACTCCCCATCACTTTGGGTCTCACATTTTCATCATCACTTTTCATCTCTTCTTTTGTAAGCCTGAGTTGATGAAGTAGATATGAGCTTGAGCCTAGTCCATCCTATGTCAGGCCTCACACTTGCAGCTGGAGGCCCCACATTTCCATCTACTAAAGAGCCTTCTCTCTAGGGCTGTAAAGGTCTTCCCTCTGCCAAACAAAGGCTGAATGTTTGGCAGACTTTGCTTGTGTTCTCTCCAGACCTGAACCAGGCCAAGTTTTTCATGCAGTCTTCCCTCTTAACTATCCCAGATGCAGATGTAGGCATTTGCTGCAGAAGGGCTGATGCTCTTAACTATTCCACACCTGAAGTAATTCCAGCCAAGCATTACATTCAGGATACATAGCAAATTCAACTAATTGCAGGCCCTTTCTCATCATCCAGGGTGGGAACAACGTCAAGTCTTCAGATTGGCAGCTGGACAATTTGTTAGCTGTTAATTGCATTATTTAATTCGAATTGTTATGGCGGAACATGCAATTAGACGTCTGGTCAGAATATTTTATAGGTCTTAAACTCAAAATGAGTGTTTTTATTGCCCTTTGCATTACACCAAGAGCCACATCCAGCTCCCTCACACACCCTGCTGCAGTGTTCAGTGGTTGAAAAAGGCAAATTGACCATTTCTCAGTGAGTAAATGCTTTTTATCTCCAAGGCAGGATATTTTCCAGTGAATCCACATAATAATCTCCAGAAGGGTGTTCAGTGTTCTGTTTCAGCAGCACATTTTGAAAGGGAAGGAGAGGTCCTCAGCAGCAGGTGCTGCTACCATCCCCATACTCAGCAGAGAGCATCACTCCTTTCTTCCACTACAACTACATTCCCTCCTAGGCTGGCACCAACCATGCCATCTGCACTGGGTATCAGTGTGCAGTGCAACAAAACCAATCCTTCTAAGGTACCCTGATGAGCAACAGCTGGTGTAAATATGTTTGTTTCTATTAGGCATAGCAGAGTAACGGGCATTAGACTCTATCTTCGTGGGTCCCTTGAAATTTGGGATATTCTATGATTCTATAACACCAAACACCAATTTGCACCAGACAAGAATTAGACTTCCATCCCCTCCTACCTGCTTCCCCGCACTGTCCATGTACACTGACCACAAGCACAGCAACCACCTTGTTAAAACCTACTGCAGTAAGTCCTGGCACCGCTTTTCTGAAGCACCAGAGCATGCTGCATTAGTTGGCCTTTTATTGCTTTTGGCACTTGTTGGGGAAACACAGAAGTAGAATAGACACACAGCAAAAATCACTCCTCTTCTAAAGCAATCTCTCCTCAATATTTTGCTGTCAGCGCTTCCACCAAGCACTGGGAATCTAATCTCCAGTAAAGAGGAAAAGGCACAGAAATTTGCATCAAAACAGTAGAGATGCATTCAGACTTTTTCCATCCTATGAGGACATTAAAGCTTCAGTCAGAGCACTGGTTTACTTTGTCCTGTTGCTCTGTTTCACTTCCAATCCATGGTCTTTGACATCTCATTGTAAGAGCCTCCAGGGAATAAGATAAAGGGACAGGAGGCAGTGAGATATCCTGTCTCAGCATTCTTGCTTAGATATACAGGGTCAGCTTGCAAGCCAGCCAAATTTAGACCTCATGCCTTCACATCTGCCCACTTGCCTGGAACTGCGTACATCTCACATATGTGCAACCCAGTCAATTTCTCACAGATCATAAGCATTCAAATCCCCTTCAAATACATCCATCCCTTGTGGGCCACTAATGACAATGCAGGAGTTTAAATTCAATTTACACCGTGTCTGACTGTGCAAATGATCCCTCTAAACTTCCCATTGCAAACGTGCATATCAAGTGACCCACACTAATGATGCTCCCCTGACACTAGCTTTGCAGAGGCAGATTCCTTTCCAGCTATTGTTGGGGGGTCCTAAGCCACTATCATGCCACTTGCCTTTTGCCCACAAACTGCAGCTGGGCATTGGGGTTTCTATCTCAGGAGATAACCTGAAATTTATCACAGAATCGCTTTCCAACCCAGAGCCCAGGCAGATAATGCATCTCCCCACTGCCACTATAAAGTAAGCCCAGAGAGCACCCAATATTTCATTATGGAAATACTAACCCACACTGTTCCCAGAAATAAGCCTGCTGCCTGCACTCTCCTTTGCCTTACCTCCATAGTATCTGGAAGGAGCTGTGCATTAGCCCCAAAGACAGCCCAGGATGCCAGCCAGCCAACTCTGCAACCTGCTATCCAGAAACTCTTTAACTAGAGAAAAAAAAAAAAAAAAAAAAAAAAAAAAAAACACTCCAGAGAGCAACTTCACCCTCTGAAGAGTTAAGTTAAGCTTGTATAATTTTCCACTACAGATGGCAGTCCATCTAATAACAAAAGCCTGGATGTGAGGCTTTCAGACAGGTGGAGTTAGATGAGGTAAACACCAGCTACCTTCACAAGTGGAGAATTAACAGGGAAGTTCACAAGTGTATGAAACGGCTGCTTTAAAGCACATGATAGCATAAGGGGAAGAGAGTAGCTGAGGATGGATTAGAATATACAACCACTGAGGTTGGCAAAGACCTCTAAGATCACCCGGTCCAACCATCAGCCATCCCCACCATGCCCACTGCCCACGTCCCTCAGTGCCACATCCACACGGTTCTGGAACACCTCCAGGGACGGTGACTGCACCACCTCCCTGGGCAGCCTGTGCCACTGCAGCACCGCTCTAACAGGGAATAAATCTCTCCTGATGTCCAACCTGAGCCTTCCCTGGTGCAGCTTGAGGCCATTATCTCTCATCCTATTGCTGTTACCTGGGAGAAGAGGCCAACCCTGATATTTCCTTAGGAGATGATGGCTGTGTTGGTCCACCACATGCATTGTCTTCTGATGTTAATGAAGTTAATAGGCAACCTATATATTAAAAGTT